>NC_139321.1:21207500-22407500 GCF_056507025.1 Lutjanus erythropterus | reverse complement strand
TGCCATGTCTGCTTCAATAATTCAGAGGATTGCTGTGGTGCTTTGTGTCGCTCCTAAGTGTCTGTAGTGAGACATAAATAGAAGAAGAAGATAAAGATTGAGAGCGACAGAAAGGTTGAGGGTTGAGAGAAGAGAGCTGGATGTAAAGATGAGGTCGACAGAAAGATGTGCCAAATCTGATCACTGTAGTTCTTAGTTTTCCTGAGCAGAAATGTTACTTCCTGCTGCAGTGTTGTTGGTGAATGTTGCATTAAAACTGCAAAGACTTAACTTTTCTGTATATGAAACCTTAGCAGTCCTCTAATAGCTTCCTAAATTATACACACTTTTTTCAATAAGATGGCCTATTTATTAATAATGTGTTTTATGAAGTTAGGGATTATAATTTATTATATCGTAACCACTGTCTGAAAAACCTTCCTCAGCCCTGCTGAGTCTTTGTGACCCCCACAAAACATCCATATTGCAGAAAGTCAGTGTAAGGTATTTCCAAAGCTAACTACAATACATCGCCCCATAGTAGGATTAGGTGTCGTTTGGATCTTTTTTTTTTTTTTTTTGCTCTTTCATAATACTGTAAAAGATTAAGGCCAAATGTAAATGTTATGTGGCCTCTCCCGACTCCAACTTTCCTCCAACCATAACTTTTTTCTTCTCACTCACTCCCTCATCTGCTACATACCATACATTGATATGTCTGTTGTCTGTCTCTGGGGTGGAAACTCAGCACTGCCCCTAGAGGCCTGGAGCACTTCCATTGTATGACTGGATATGCAGTGTTTTCCTTTTGCGTTTGTTTTCTGTATATGTGGCGCCTTTCTGTATATGCTGCACGTTTGCCCTTGTCGGCACCCATACTTTTTCTCTCTGGAGTACCATTCAGAAAATTGCAGTACCATGGACAGCTCCAAGTGCTCTGACCAAAGAAACCTCTGCATGCACTGCATCTACTTCACTCTGTGTGCAGTTTTAATGTGGAACATTTAAAAAAAACAGCCAGGCTCTGTTTAGTTTGACAATCAGACAGAATAAAGCAACAAATGTGATATAGTCATAATGCCATAAAACAAATATCCAAATAGAGTTATAGTTAAACAATATCTAATCCAATTTAATCTCTCATTGAGATCTTATTTGTGTGTGTGTGTGTGTGTGTGTGTGTGTTCTCTCCTGTCCTCCTTGATGTAGTTGCTAAAGTTAACAAGATTTCTCTATAAGCTCTCTATCTTTCCCCTTTACCGCTCTAAGTATGCCGGAGAGCTCAGGCTGTAAACAATGCTGTGCGTATGTGTGTGTGTTTGTGTGTGTGTGCGTGTGTGGGTTGCTGACTCTGCAAACTGTGTTTGTGTCAGAGGTAAATTGCTCTGGCTCCCTTTGGTGTGGGAAGCAGCAAACAGAAGATAAGATATTCAAAGCCGCTGTCCTGTGTGTGCACATGCACATGTGCGTGCCTGAATACAGCATGAACTGCTTTGTTTGTGGCAGAGAGGCAGCTTGAATCAACACTGTAAAGACGGCTGTGATTTTAGCTTCAAAACATGAATGCACACACACACACACACACTCTCACACCATGGCCAGCCATCTCTTGGTTGTGCCTGACTTGTGAATAATTTCATCAGTGAGAGTCCAACTGAGAAATCAAGGGTTTTTGATTGGAGTTCTGAATCTATCATCACAACCTCTTCTCCCCAGTGACTCAAATGAGCCTCTAATTAAAATCAAAATGTAATTTTGATTTACAGATACAGATTTACAGGGCATAATTATGAGACTCCTTTCTCCTCTCCAAGGACACACCACAAAGCTGCATCAGTCAAAAATGTCATCTCCCATGGAGGGATCCAGGTCCCTCAAGGCCAATCAGTGTCTAACATGTCACCTTGTTGTTTGACCTGTAATTTCAGTATACTTGTGTGCATGTTTTTTATCTGTCAGAGCTGTCAGCTGGTCCTATTGGGATATGTTTCACTTCCTGTTATGGGTTTACCTGAAATCCATCACCTTGTCATTCTTACCACAGGTTACCAGTGGAGTCAGGACATTTTTGTCAGCACCCTCTCTGTGTTTTTGGTTGATTTGACGGCTGGATAATTTCCCTGCCCCACAATTAAAACCTTCCTCTGAAAGGCTTCTGTTATAAAAGAGCTACAGGTTAGTGTGCTTTAATTATGGACATTGGTGACTGCTAAGTCCTGGGGGCATACAAATAACTTTGTGAAGATATGGACATTTTTGTGTATTTTTTGGTCATCTCAGTTGGTTTTAATTATTTCATGGAGCCACGGTGACCTGTTGCTACTTTGGAGACAAATTTTACCGTACTGTTTAACAACCTTTTGCCGTTTCACCACAAGTTCCACTCTGGTCACACTCCACTTTCCCTTGAAAATATCTTTTTGAACAATGCTTATGACACTGATAGTTTGATCATTTAATTTTTTAACAAGGGCACCCACCGTAATACACCTTTTATTGGAAAAAAAAAACTCAAATACACAATAGCACACTATGATGCTCATAATAACAGTGCTAGTCGGACTGTTTCCAACTGAGTCACATGAAATTTGGCTGTTCAATACAAGTATTTGACTATTTATTACTGAACTGTCAGATTTTTTAACAGAGATTGGTGGCACTAGATACCAAATGAAAGCGGGAGACTGTATCATATTAAGAGCTGCAAATTCCTTATTTCTAAGCAGAAAGCAGAAGCTAACGTTACCTCGGTGCTTCATCAGGCAAAGCCTCTCTTCTTCCAGACAGCTGCAGAGCCTCCGTCTCAGAATCTCTACGCATCTGTGATGTCCACAGCTGCCTGTGTATAATAGATACTGACCCTGGATCCGGTCGGGTCCACAGCTGTCTGTATCCAAGACAGATGTCTTCACAGAGTGGACACTGTGAATTCACAAAGTAGAATGATTTTACCCCCAAGAGCGACGTGAAAGCAAGGAGCGCTCATGCTGCAGTTACTTCTAGAGAATCTCACTTTACTAAATGGTCTCCGATTCGAGTCTTTGACTGGCATGTCGGTGTTCAGCAAGTAAAGTGTTTGCCATGTTGGCTTTGTGTGTTAACGTGATACATTTTGCAACAATTTCGTCAAAAAAATATTAATGTCAGGGGATCAGAATTATTCCATTTATTGCCTCCAGGGACAATGGATGTCTTGAATCAAATTTGGCAATCCATCCAAATGTCAACCTCATAGTGGCGCTAAGGGAAGAGTCAGGGCATCACCACAGTCAGACACATTGTCTGTGCACCAATGATATCAGTAAGTTTGTGCTAATCTCTTCAGTTGATAAATTTTATAGGACAAATTAAAGCCTTGGTGTTAATTTGACTTTTCCTCTAGTGCCACCATCAGATCAAAGTTAATAGAGTTAAAGAAATCAGATAAATGGAAAAATAACATTACATAAATATTTAGTACAAATAACAAGAGAATCTTAAAGGAGGAAAACAGAAAATGAAAAGAAGACAAACACATAACCGTAATCACGCATTCACACATACTGTGTTTTTTCTCTTTCAAGTGTGCGGTTTTTCAACACAAATCTGTCGACAATAATAAAATGTCATGTCATTAACTTACATTCCAGCATGACTGACATTTTCAATTACTCAGTAACACAGAGAAAATGCTGCTCCAGCAGTATATTGAGGGTTAAATAATGTTGTTAAGAAGAGCAAAATGAAGGTGTCAGCATGTCAAGTGGTACAATAAAACTGTCACCTCACTCAAACAGACAAACAAACTGGTGCCATGTACTGTACGTGACGGCTGTGTGTTGTTATGGAGCTTTAACAAAGGTTTTATACTAAAACTAGTACTTTATGTTTCATTGTGTGATCAGTTTTTTTATTGCATCTACTCAGTGCATTAATTTCACATGTGGATCTGAAGTACTTCACTGAACTGAGTTTACAGTAATGTCTGTGCTCAGTCGGTACATCTCAAATTCAAAATGTACTGTGTTTTCCACCACATGAGCAGAGAAGATCTGCAGGAATCGCACTCGAGCTCGTTCTCCAGAGTGTCAGTTGGGTTGTTTGTTTATTGATGTCTCAGATTTACTGTGGAGTTACACATTAGTACATTAGCAGGTTGAAATTCTGCTCTTACTGATGTTCGGGTTGATTCGTCTGACCTTTCCCATCCCCTTTTCAAGTTTTTACTCATAGACTCTATTAAGTTTGATTTCACCACTGTCATTTTTATTAGTAGGGTCACCAGGCAGGGCAGCATACAAATAGAGTGGCTGAAAGCTGAATCAGATACAATGGATTTACAGAAGCTAAAATGTCTCATCAAGCCTTTGCCACGCAACAGTATCACTCTCAAGATCACTGTGCATTCATACCAGGCTTATTATTCCATCTCACATAGAGGGTGATACAGATTCATGCTACAGATTGTACATTACGGTTTTCTAACATCCAAAAATAACTCCCTCTCTCAAGTGACAGACTTGCAGAGTAAAGTGTGTTACAT
The DNA here is from genome assembly GCF_056507025.1 of Lutjanus erythropterus. Taxonomy (NCBI): domain Eukaryota; kingdom Metazoa; phylum Chordata; class Actinopteri; order Lutjaniformes; family Lutjanidae; genus Lutjanus; species Lutjanus erythropterus. The sequence continues at coordinate 22,402,999 of NC_139321.1, read as the reverse complement.
CCTGCAAGAACTATGAATTTGAACCTACATATTAAATTATATAAGATATGCAGGTATGGGTAAGAAGCTGGAAGAGCAAATGGTAAGAGGTGACATTGTGCCTTAATAAGCTCATTTTTTCTTTCTGATTCCTTTAATGTCTGTTATTTAAAGATAATTTGATCCCATGCAGCAAGTCCAGGTGTGGCTTAGGATTTTGTGACAACCATACAATATTATTGCATAATATTATATTATACATACTATTCAAAAGGTTATGAATGTTTAATTTACTCTTCCAGTACTTTGTACATACTCATTTTCTAATACAGAGGCAAATTCTGTACCCCCCAAAAATAATTATCAGATATAAGAAAATATATTACTCAAATAATTAATAATTAGTATGACACATCAAAGCCCTTGAATTACACCTTTATTGATATGCATACATGTATATCTTAAGATTTTGGCTTGTCCTTTGCCTTGGGCACAAAACATTTGAAAGCTGACAGCCATATTACATTATAATGCATTATGAAGTTACTTATAATACTGTGCATATAGCAATTTACAGTTCTAATTACAAGCACACATACATATTCATCATTTTAAATAATAATCATAGTGCATTATAAATCATTTTATAATACCTTATAAAGTTAAGTATCACAATAGTTAATTGCTCAGTGACATTTTCTGGCAAGGATCATGGTGTATTAAAATTCTCATATACATTATAACAATTTTATAATGCATTCTTATCATTGTTATAATCATTATTAAATGATTAGAATGTTTTACAACTATATTTGGGGGGGGGGGGGGCATTTGTAAAACGTAAATGTCAATCATTCACTTATCATCATCAAAACAGATCAAATTATAGTAACCAACTTTAGGTATGACCCGTTAAACAAATTAAGTATTTTTACAATTTTTTTTGCATTTTTCTAGCATATATTTATTTTCTCACTTTACTTAAAGCAACTTAGAGTAACATATCACATTGTAATGCATTTTAACTGTGACTGTAATGCATTATAAAAAGGTTATAATGTATTATGCTTCTGAGAATTATAATACACTATGATCCTTGATAGTGAATGATAAACAATTATGAAGTATTGTGATATTTGACCTTTAAGTCATTATACAATGCTTTATACTGTGTTATGATTATTGTTAGGAAGGATTATAAATATTAATGATTGCAAATAACTATATATATTATATCTTGCTATAAAGTATAAAGCATTACACATGTCATAGAAAGTAAGAGATCATAAGTTTAAGTCTGAGACTCTCTTCCTTCTTAAGGTGAATGAAAAGAGAGACGAAGAAATTGAGAGGAGAGAAAAAAGATAGTAAGATGTTGGTTCATTTACTGAAAGACTCGACAGTGAAATCTCTATTTCACTGTCATCCATTAGGATAAGATAATCAATTAGTAGTAGAAATTAATACTAATGTTCTAACTAATAGATCCTCTGTTGGATGAGGGCCAAGAAATACACACACACACACACACACACACACACACACACACACACACACACACACAGTAAATTAGATGAATGGTGGATAAGTTGAGAAAAAAGCTGACGAGAAAGAGAAACAAAAGAAATTAATGGAGACAAGAGGGGCTTCATTAGACCAGTATTCAACAGTAAATATACAAAACTGTACTGTAAGGAGGAGGAATGTTTGTCCTTATGGGCATCATGTAAATAATGAGTAATGAACACTGTATGTTTACGAAGTAAACAAACAATGAAAAATGGAGACTTGAGCAAAATAGCCAAGCTAGTGTACTAGCCACTGATGACTTTCACAATTAAATATTGATTCACGTTACAATTTTAAAGTCAATAAATGACAAAGAATCTCCTCTGAGTTTCATTCTGTTAATGAACTTCAAAGTGTGCTTGTAACTGTAATGTGTCCTTTTTATATTCTCTTGGCCAGACTTGATGAAGAGAATCAAAATAGTAACGGACAGATTAAACTCATGCCAATAATGATTAATGGTTAATTGAGAGAGACGGCAGCAGATTAATGCACAAATATACAAATCCTACCCTGAGAGGGAAGGAGAGAGTGAGGCGGAGGAGTAGCTGCTGTACTGTGGGAAAGTGTGGCTCTGAACAAAGACTGAATGTGATGGAATATAAGGAAAGAAAAGATGAGGAATGTCTGTAGTTTGTCCTGCTTCTTTTTTTTTTGCATCATACTATTGTTGAGTCTGTTGTTTTCCCCTCTCTCCTTGCAATGCTCGCTCTCCCATTCCCCTGCCCTTTCTTTTACCTCTTTTTGTTTCACAGCCGCGTTTTCTTGAAGGCGTGTTTTCCTTTTTCTTCACTTTCTGACTTTCTCTCTCATGTTATCACCTTCTTTGCTCATTCTCTTACTCTCTTTTTTTCACTTTCTCACTGGCTGACTCTCAATTATTGAAACTGTGACAGGGAGCATAATGGAATTTATTTGAATGACTGTGAAGCACCATGTTAGAGCCATATTTGTGCTAAGTCGAGAAGAGTATCACTCAGGGGTGTGTGTGTGTGTGTGTGTGTGTGTGTGTGTGTGTGTGTGTGTGTGTGTGTGTGTGTGTGTGTGTGTGTGTGTGTGTGTGTGTGTGTGTGTGTGTGTGTCTGTGTGTGTCTGTGTGTCTGTGTGTGTGTGTGTGTGTGTGTGTGTGTGTGTGTGTCATATACTAGTCCAGACTATGAATTGAAATGTGCCTGCTACGGTCAGCAGTGAAAAGTACAACAGAATTAAAAAAAAATACAAGCATGAAATCCATCCAGGTCCACTGTGTGTATTTTTTAAGTAAGTTGCCAAGTTTTGAAGATGTCAGTTACAGTGATGTCTGCCTTCTCTCAAATATGATGAAACTAGTTGGAGTTTATGCTAGACTTTTTATTTTAAGGCCAGTACGGCCTTTAATATTCCAGAATTCTGGCCATTAAGAACAACTACTGGACATAAGTTTTAAATAATATATGATATAATATAATAGCAGAGGTATAATGCTTTTGTTTAAGTACCAGAGCACACCTATGATGCCTACATAGATCCATTAGATCATGTAACAAATATTCCTACAGTGTTCAAGTTAATGCACATTAGTCAACTATAACTGACCACAATTTCAAATGTTTTATGAATATTTTCATCATGTTGAGATTATTATGTGGCACTCAGTCCATCTGATCACATTGTCTCTCTCTGCAGCAACTGCAAATCTGCATCACACTGTTCTCACCAAAATGACTGAAAAAGTAGGACTCTCTCTGTGAAAACCGCTTTAGTGATGACTTGATCCTCAAGCACTTTTAAAAAAGGATTATAAAAATAGAAAATATTATTTTTCCTTGACTGGAGAGCGGCACCACAACTATGATGTCAAGTTCATTTCTTTGTCTCCTCATCAGGACATATAGGGATATGATCATATATAACAAAATAAAAGGTTAAATGCAAATGTAACATCCAAATTTTATTTTAGACATTTGATGTTGTCATTTGGCACATTTCCTGACTCAACAGCTATGTCTCTTTTCAGAAATCATAACCCATTTATTCAGGATAATCCCAAGACCTTGTTGTGAGCAGCAGCACTCATGTAGGAACTACTTTCTTTTTAGTGAACTACACCCACCAAATGAATCACCATGCATGAGTAGATGCATGCCTCCTTCTGCACAATGATATGGTTGGTGGGTGGTTCCTTATCCCAACAGCCAGTATCTCCAAAATTTAACAACTCACACCCAAATAATCTAGATGGATAAATCGCACTACATGCCAGAGGGAAAATATGCACTTTTGATTTTAGGGTGAACTGTCCCTTTAAAAATAATAGAAATCCTGACTGACTATAGCACAGCAGCTCTGCCGTGTGTTGAGAAACGCACACACATACTCTTAAAAATGACAAATTCAGTTCTGTCACTCATTTCTTTGGAGTGTCTGAGTGTGCACGCTCGTGTGTGTGTGTCCTCTGGGCTGGCAGACAGTGCAGTATACTGATAAGCAGGGCAGAGCCTATTAGCTGTTTGGCCTGCAGCCTGAATGTCACTGGTGATTTTCTGTCTCTGGTCAGACACTGCATCCACACTTATCAAGAGAGCCAGTGGGACATGTGAAGGCTTCCATCACGTGATGTTTTGTTATTACTTTATTCATTAACCTCAACCTCCACAGACACAAACCTCATTTCTTGTCATTTTCTCTTCTCATTCGGTCTTTTCTGTCTGCGCTTGTGCTGCAATCTGGACAAAACCATTACCATATAGACAGGAAGTGCAGCATTCCTTGTTTTATTTACAATTTCATTTTAACAGCAGCAGCCCTGACATTACATTATTTGAAGCTCTTGTTGCCTTTTATTTTGTCGTGTCGTTCTCTTCTCTTCTTCTCCTCTGATAAAAAGTAACTGCTCCGATTGTGTCTGTGTATCAAAGTCACAATAATTCACAATGGCATTTTATTTGTCTCCCAGTGTCCAATCACCATAGCAACAGTCGCAGTGATTTTTTTGTAAGATTTACCAGGATCTGTTTGCAGAATATGGCAGAAATTGAATTTTATATTCATACATTTTGTTTTCGTTTGTGTTTCCTCACCTGAATAAGAAAGTGTTCATGTTACCTTAAAATTAGCCACTTATCAACTGAAGCCACTGTAAGTTCTAGCTGCTAGATGCCACTAAATCCTACACACCAGTTCTTTAATGTGTGTCTAGTATCTGGCTTTTGTCATTCCCAATAATTTAAGGTTAAGGTTAAAATAAACACGTGGGGGAATATGTAACTAATGGTCACACTTGTCCATGTTCATCACCTAATGAACATGTCTGAAACAGAAGACTGCTAGGCTGCTAGGAAATAAAAAAAATCACTAAAATACCCCCTTCATTGTTTTCCTGCTGCATCTCAAAAATCATACGATTTCTAAAATAAGCTGCCATAAAAGTGTCCCGCTTTGTTATTATGTTCACTCATTTCAGTGTAGGGCTGCAGCTGATGATTATTTTGTTGAATCTGACTATAATTTTCTTGATTAAATACCTGAATCATTTTCTTTATCAGATTTCAGAAAATAGTGAAAATCCCCATCATTCTGAAATCTCAAACACCTTGTTTTGTTCAAACACTCCAAAGCCCAGTTTAGTCATATAATTGCAGATGTTGTTACACCACAATGATTAGCTCTTTGTTGTCCAGATTGTCCATGTTTTCCTCTTGTGGGACAGAGCTATGTCAGATCTGGTTGTGAATTTTGTTGCCGAGGGCAGTAAAAAAGGTAAAATATTACTGTCTACCATTAACGTTGATGTTATTCTTTGTTGACTTCACATTATTTCACCATCCTTCTCTCATCTACTAAAATTATATCCAGTTTGCCATCCATCCTGAATCCATGTAAATGTAACATAAAACTTTACTTGATCCCATGCCACGATGATGATGATGAGATGATGATGAGAGAGAACCTTATCAGCAGAATTGACATATTGAGTGTTTAATTTTACATCACACTACTATGTATTAATTGACTAATTACATGCTTAATTGTATAAGAAAAGATCTCCATACCTACCTCTGTAACAATAATCCTTCAGTCAGGGCAATAAGTGAAGTTTCTGTTTATTTTTACTTACACTATTTACACAGAGTCACAGTCATAATTATCAACAGTCAGGAGAGAGAGGTTGACAGATTTTGTGTGGATCCAGCCAATGAAGAGACGGCTGACTGAGTCTCGTTCTTTACTTCAATTAATGGGCTCAGACAGAGTGTATCATCAGAGATAAAGATTGAACAGTGAAGCAGATGGACTACCTATTACTGAGGCATTCCAAATAATATTCTCTTTTCTTTCTGTTGTCAAGTGTGGCAGGTGGCCCTTATCAATTTTTGTGCCAAAGGCAGCATAAACTAGTGCTGCTGTTTACTGAATAGTAATTTTGGTCTCCGTTGTGTCCATTTTAGAAAAACATGTCGTTCACTGATCTTTATCGTTTATTATCCATAAAATACAGCAAGTATCTCACCATAATGAATAATTTGTTCTGATAAAAAATGACAATGTAAAGAATTCTCAACTCAACTATCTGCATTTTGATTACCATTTGCATCAGCTCCATAATTACGGAGATAATAACTGCCATGATGATGATGGTTGTGTTTTTGATAACTTTGTTTACTGACGAATCCCAGTCTCTGATTCATTCTTTGAGCCAGCTCCCGCTGCACTGGCCTCTTTCTTTCCCAGTGAGGCTTCGTTTCAAGACATTTCACCCTGACCAAAGAAAAGTCAGAGGATACATCGTCCGGGAGCCATGACTGCCTCAGCCACAGTGTTTGCTAATCCATTCGGTAGATGCAAGTATATTTCAATAGTCAGACACACAGTATGTAATTTCTGCTGCTAGGGGTCTTTCTCACATCAAAACAATAACAAAAGATGTTTAATCACTTTGTGAAGTAGCGTAGGATCATAGAAATTGTTGTTTTCATTGTTAAATAACTGCAGTTAAAAATCAAAATAACACGACTAAAGCAGAAACAATTTTTACAGATGAAGTAATGTACTAAAATTTAATTCTCATTACATTTAGTCACGGGCACCAACTTCCAAGTTATAGCAACAGGCAATCAAATAAATGCAGTTGCCTTAAATAAAGTTATGTATTCGTCTGTGTTTGAACATTGTTGGAAACATTTTGGAAAATACAGGGTCTGACATTAACATCGGTTTTTAGTTTAATCCCAACACCGCATGACTTGCCAACACAATCGTAGAGTCCACAAACAGCATGACTGCTTTACTTTTTAGTTCAACATGGCAAACAGTACTCATTGGCAGCTAGTTACCAAAATATACAAGCCTTCTCAAACTGTTAACGTGATCATTACAGAAGAACCAGAAACACAACAGGTGGACTGAAAAAAAAAACAAATAGTTCAATTAAAATGAATGAGTGAATGGATGAGCAGTTTAACTGGCAAAGTTGTGTCAAATTGCCTTTACTGTATTGTTTTTAGGTTTTAGAAATGTACTTTGACCACTAATTGTAGGGGCTTGGTGGATAAGTGTCTGTCCCTGTAATGTAAATACAGAACTGAAACTAATCTTTAATGTAGGTATAGCCATTTTGAGACATTTCACAGTGGAAATTATATACTATATGTGTCAGTGAAAAAGTATCAAAAAGATCAGTAGGATTAATCTTCAGGGTATTGTTAATGTCTGTGCCAAATTTCATGGCAATCCATGAAATTTGTCAAGGTTTATTTAGGATGAGGGGGCTGACTTTGATACCTCTGTCAATGAAAGGTTACCTGTGAAAAATGTCAAGACGTGACTTTCCATTTTAATTTACCAAGATTTATATTTATAGTTACAGGCCTTTTCCACAGCAGACATTTTGACTTGCTGTCGAAGCACAACTGTTATTGTATAACACTAATGATGGCCCTGCTCTGTTAAAGCACTGACAGTGTTATTGTGAGACACTATGAACTATAACAGGACTGAAACTGAAGCAGCTCACTGGAATTTGTCTGTAATTTATTGTGTTATTCACACCTGTGCTTTTTCTACTTTGACATGACAAAATGTTTTCTGTGCCTCTGAAACTCCACTTACACTACAGCCACACAAAGCTCGTAAAGCCCACCCACTGATTTACATTTAGCTATGATACAGACCAGATCTCTCTTGTCTGATTTATGGAGGGTAGGCACATTGCATCAGAACAAGAATCATTCACAATGAAGACAAAATGAGTTTTTCATAATTAGGCAATAAGACGGAGTGAGAAGTGGTTATTTTTCCAGCAGCAAGCTCTCCAAGGCAATACATATTCAGCATTTTGCACACACCTCTCCTTAATCGGAAGAATGGAAGTGACTGGCTTTGTTTATTTATTATTGATCAGGATAAAATACCAGAGGTGCTCTTGTTGCCTGTTAAGTCAGAGCAGGAGAGATGTGGCTATAGGGAACATCAATTTTTTGTTTATTTTCTGACTGGAAAGCTTCTTATAATCATTAAGGTGTGATGAGACCTCAATTTGTTTAGTGGTGATATTCATATTTGTAAGTGGTCGCTCTGTGTGTTTGGATTGTCTTATCCCCTCGTCTGTCATTGTTTACTTCTCCGTCTTTTTATTTGTTGGAGGGTTTTCCTATTTCCAGTAATCTGTACAGATGACGCAGTGTACAAATACAAATATGTGACAAATACACATATGCACACGTGCACGCACATGCTTTTGCATGAGCTAAAATCTCCTGTGTATTCATGTAAAAGTGGTTGATGAGATAAGATCTGGTTGAAGAAACAAAGAGGCTCTTTATACCTGGCACGAGGGTGGGATCCAATCACAAGTGGACAGCTCTGAGCATGTGAGCTCACACCTGGAATTACAATGTATCTTCAGGTAAGTCTCAAGTGACCACTTCCCAGCTCTATATGCAAGTAAACACTAGGGCTTTTTTGTCTCTTGAATGTCCATTACTGTCCGTTTGGCCTTCCAGTTGGAAGATTCAATCATTGGTTCCATTTTTTTAGGGCGTTCAGATGAAAAACGGTGTTGTCAGCGGCCTGGCAGAGTCACTCGGTGTTGCGCTCGGATTTTATAACTGACCTACGCGCAGGATGCACACTTTTACTTCTGGCTATGTGGAAATCTGATATTTCCACATCACAGTTGACAAAGAAAGGCATTAATGACAGAGTCAGAGACAGTCAAAGTGTGCATCCCAGTACTCTATGGAGCCTGTCTGCTCTTCACAGCAACACAATGTTTTCACAAGAAAAGAAACAACTCAATGAATTGCATTCAAAGCTAAATTTTAAGAAAGGCACCAACAATTAAGAATTATGACGTCCCCGCTCTATATGCAGAATGTGTTTTTAATCAGCAGCACAATAGTAGTCAGCAGACAGTGTTTTCTACACACAAAAAGAAATAATGTAATTTATAGCTTCTGTCAAATTTACAACAAGGCCCAAATAATTAAGTGAATCAGATCTACACACTGCTGAAAGAATGTGGTCAAATGTGGCTCAGGTCAAATATGGTCTGAGCAATCTGATGTGTCTTGGGTACTTTCACACACATACTTATAGATGTCCATTTGTGATCAAATCACCCAGGAAGTCTGTTAATATCAGGTGTAAACATCCTCTGAGAAAAAGAGAAAGATGTGTGACTGTGTATTTCTTCAACATGTTTTTTTTCTTGTGCATGCCAGTATGTGAGGTCTTCAGCACACAGAAATCCACTGTGCTTGTTTAACACCACTTATCTCACCAGCAGGAAAAGAAAGAGAGACTCATTTGCAACCACCGCAATTAGATGGTTTAGTTTGCATATGACATCAGTAACATCTTGTGCCTGTGTAGAACTGGTCTGTTTTTTCTTTGTGAGCATCTGTTTAAACTACTGTAATTACTGACTATAGTGTCAGTGACTACAGTGTAGCTGGTTTCACCAGTTGGCCCGTGTACAGAAAATGTTGATGTTGAACTGTTTCATTTCATTTATTTGTCAGTTTATATCACACAGCAGCAACTTAATCTGTTCATTGTTGAAAAAATTAGTCAATTAATCATCAGAAAAAATGTCAACAGATAATTACTGAATCAAATTACTAAATCATTTTTTAATAAAAACTCAAAATATTTTCTAGCTCCGGCCTCTAAAATATGAGGGTTTGTTGCTTGTCTTTGAATTATGTGTCAGTAAAGTGAATATCTTTACACCTTGGTCTCACTGGCTGCACTGCAGTGGCCTGCACATCTGTGGTTTCCTTACACAAAATGTTGCTGCTGCAGCGCTGCTACTGCTTGGCCTTTCCACGTAAGTTTGCAGAGGAGTTTTGAAGAGAATAGAAGAATGGGAGGGGGAGAGAAAGAGAAAGAGAGACTGGAAAAATACTGCTCTTCACCCAGTTTTTTTAATGTTTCGATATATTCTACAGATAAAGACAGTGAAACCGTGGAGCGACGTGTCGTGTTGCTGGTACAATGTTGACATGACTATCAGCAGGTCATTTTCACTGTCTATTTTTTTGCAGGAATCGCGCACATTACAAGGAAAAAATAGGTGAGACACTGAATCTCTAGATGAAGTGCGGCTGCTCTAACCTGTTTATATGAGTGCAGAAATTAAATGCAACAGTTTTGTGGCCATGGCCCAGGTGTCAGGTTTTGTACTGATGACTGGACAAAACAAACTATTTTATCAGATTAAGCGGTGCTAAAAACAATTGTTAGTCCTAGGTGGAGCCCTGCTGTTCACACTGTTCATAAAAGCTTTTGTGCTGCAGCAGTAGCCACGATTTGTTTTGGAATAAAGAAGAGAAGCGTTTGATGGCATGAGCATAACTTCCCAGCACTGAATAGACAAACAAAAAGCATAAGAAGGCAAAAAAAAGAGTAGAATACTAATATTCAGTGTAACAGTTGTCATCGGTGGCTGCTTGTCGGTCTTTGTGTTTCTCTCCGTTGTGTGCAGTAAAATTCACATATAAGTACTGTTTACTGTACACAGAAGGACACTTATTTCATGTACCTGTCGATGGTTGAGGTGCCTGTGGATTTCCTACTTGACAGGAATTATTAGTAAGCGTCAGTTTTTTAATTGATCTGACTGCTGGCTGGCCGTCTAAGTGGTTGCTGTTGGTGTGTTTTGTTATTCACATCAGCTCAACGTAACTCCAAAGAAGTTTCATCCAAGATAAATCAGCATTTACAGCTTCTCTGTTGCACCAAGAGCAGTAGAGGTGCAAGTCCTTCTAGTGGTCCTCAACATCTGAATCAGCTTCAAGCACATTTTGAATATGAGGGTCACTGTGGTTTTAAGTCACTTTAGTTTTAAACATAGATTGCACAGAGTTTAAACTGTCAAATAAACCAACCACTGCATGGAAAATGGAAAGTAAGCAAGTAAACCTCACTGAACTGAGTGAAATATGTTGAACAAAACACTTCACTCTGCTTTCCAAACAGCAGCTGATGGAGTTTCTCGTTGATAATGTGTGTAATAAAAAGTCTTCTCTAGAACCTGGTTGAAAGGAAAAAATGTGTGATTTAGATCTGAGCAGAAAATAAAAAGAATTTTTACTTTCGCTGTCATCAGCGATTGCTGTTGGGTTGTATTGTACAGTCGTTTTCCAACCAGGTCGTGTTTCTTCTTCTTGTGATGTTCTTGTGATGATGTCAAATGTCTCCCTGCACTGCTACAGAGCAGCATTCAAGAGACTGGCCCTGTCTGTCTTGTCAACCATGAGAGGTAGAACCAGGCCTCACCCAGCCACTGAGACTGAAGATAATCCAGTGGGGGGAGGATGTATTCTCCAGAGGCCTCATTAGATACCTTGTAGTGTTGGTTGAGAGAAATGAAATGCTTTGGGATTTGATGTTATATGCTGTTTGGGACGGGAGCATCACTCCTTTGATATACAATAGCACAGTTGAAATAAAGAAACTATACTGATCGTAAATAAAGAATAGCATTAATTCAAATCTATGTATATATTGGCTTTTTGTTAGAGGCGTATGTACCTCGGTTTTAGGGTCACGGTTTGTGACGTTTTTGGTGATGTGGGGAAAACAACAGCAAAAAAAAGTCTAATTTATTTTGAAAATATTTAAACATTCATCAGTGGCTCATTGTCCATTATTCTTACTGTAAGAGTTAAGGCATGTCAATACTGATAAATTGACACAAATTAAAAATAACAAAACACAAATTACAGTAATGATCCATGTCAAGACTGAGCTGTTAATAATTCCTGAACAACTTGTTTTCATTTATACAGAGCAGCGCAATGGACTGACTTACATGGACATGTGAAGGCACATTGTTGCAGAACTCAGGCACTTTTACCAGATGTTTAATCCTGTAGTCTTTGGTCAGAGATATACTTGTTGTTCAAACATGTTTATGGTCGCATAAGCGTAGTGTCAATTAATTAATTTATTAATTAACGCAAATTAATGAGAAATGTTTCCACAAACAGACTCAACTGCAGTTATACAGTTTTGGCACACAATTTGGCACAAATTTTTGTCCATTTTCACGAGTTTGACTAACGGAGCTGAGCCATCTTGAATGCTGCAACTGGTGCGCAACAACTGGTGCGCAGCCAAAACATTTCTGGGAAAAAAGATGTTTTATTCCATGTGTGTAAGTAGTAGGTATGAGCAGAGGATTTTAACAGAGAAACTCATAAACCAGTCTGAACATCCTGTACTTAAACAGCTATATTTTTGAGCTATATTTGCCAGCACTACTAGTATTTAAAATCTTAAGCATCTTAAATATGCGTTTTGTAACATCACAGTAGTAAAATGACTTTTCCATCACAATGTTCAGAGATACATGCTCTGATATTCTGACATGTAAAATCCATTTGAAGTAAAATAATCGTAACCACAGTTTCTGATCATCTGTTATCATGCCTTTCTAAACCTTTGTTTCTTCATAATTAAATGTTACATATCAGTAGTAGACTTCCTGCTACCATTTCACTTTTTGGTAATTCTGTTGCCATCTTTTCAATATGTGATTTCCCCAGTGTTGGCAGCCGCTCCTTTCAAAGTCTACAGTTTTGTTTTTTTTTTTTTTTACTCAACAGATTTCAATGGCTCCACTTTGTGCTACCTGTGAAAGTGACTTAGTATTGTGTCTTGCAGGCAATAACATCCTAAGATGTCAGCAAGGCATCTTTGTCAGTATACAGCTAAAGCTATGATGTGTCTGCCATTGACATTGGTATATTGTGCTTATTGCTTGCTGCATTTTCTTTCTTTCTTTTTTTTCTTTTTGTTTGTTTCTTTCTTCAGTTCAAACTTTGTACCGAAGTAAGACTTTGTGCTTCCTCTAATATGCTGTGAAATTAGATCACAGCTGTTGTGTGTCTAAGACTGAGCATGTGCACGTGTTGAGGAGGAATTAGTCTTTGAAATCTTCAGTCTTTGATCAGTGATAACGCGGGTGCTGTGCTCATGCTCCCGCTGTGTTGATGTTGAGACAATGCGCGCTCGACAACAAACTGCATCTTCAATGTTTTCCAGCTGGAGAGTGACTCTAATCTAACCAGCCATTTCCTCTGATGGAACTCGGCACCTGAAGTTGAATCGTCCTGATTTATTCCTTTTGCTGACAACGATAAATGTAGCCAGATCAAAAATGATGAGGACGACATGTAATAAAATTATTCAGTGGGTTTTTATTTCCCAGACTGAACAAAAAAAAAAAAAAAAAAACAACAAAAAAACAATTCAGCATTAACTGTACTTTTGAGAGTTTTACAAAAATCTCAATGATAACAGTGTGCTTTCCCTGCACTTCTTTTCACTTAATATCAACTTCAGTCAGAGTACAGCAATACAGATAAACAGTACCACAATATAGGAACATTTACAGGAGATGAACTCTAGCTCAATGCCCAGACACTGGACAATACTAGACAATACTAGGCAGTACTAGACAACAATAAACGATGGTAATGGCTTTTCTACATAAAGAAAATACACAAACAGTTTAAAAGATATCTTACAGCAAAGTGCATTAACTCACTGGAATTTTTACAGAGCGTTCATGAACAAAACATATTTTTATAAACATTTTCACATGAACCGCAAAAATCATTTTTCTGTTATAAAATAATGAACTCACTCTTACTCTAGGATGCATCCTGCGCACAAAGACACACACATCTGGACCTCAGCACGGCTTTTCATCTCCCCTCTGGATTAGGCAAAAGCATGCAGATTACAAGCATTTTAGTAAAACAGTCATCTTACACCTGTAAGATATGATCCTGTGTACTTTATCACCGCTTATGCCAACCCTCTGTTTAGTCTTCCCCTCAGCGTAGTCGAGATATCACACAACCAACATGTTTTACAAATCTACTGCAAGACTACAAAATCATGACTCATCATCCTTAGTCTGACAACTTCATTACGCTCTCGTCTACTGGCGCTGGTAACTATTTATGTGTTTTATCAGTGTTTATGGGGTATTTTCCTCATCATAAACAAAAATACTTGTCTCAGCAGTCAGTCATTTTTCCCAGTACAGCTGCTTCCATGTCTCCAGAGTCTCAGCACTCGCGCTTGTGCTGCTTAAGTGACGCTGTGCTTCAGCAGGAGGAATGTGTTATTTCACAAAAAGAAACACCTTTTACTGTAATAATTTCACTGGGGGATCAGATAACAATATTTAAGCACTTTAGAAACACTCTGTACCCCTTGCTCAATGTTAATGATACCATGATAATTTGAGTTAGGATGTGATTTAGGAAAACAGCCCTTACAGATCAACAGTTCTCAGGTGAATGTTCCTGTGCTATCTTACAATAGAAAATGTCTATTACAGAAGTATCCCAATTTCCCAAAATCTGATAACCTTTAAGCTGACCTAGCTTTCACTTTTCCACCTGCAGCAGTAGCTAGCTTGTTAACTAGCAACATTGGTGTTTTTTTAACAGACACTAACAATAGCGTTCACAGACGTGTTTAATCTATATGGCTGTTTGTTTTTATTGCTTTTTTACTATGGATGGTGGATATGCTGGAGGCTGTGTCTGCTATCTTTGCCCACTCTCTTTCTTTTATCTCCCAAATTAGCATTGTTGTAAAATTCCCAAAAGGAACATCTTTGAATTTCTCTACAGATGTTACCAAACCCCTATCTGTCTTGAAGTTTAGTGGCCATTGTTGTTTTTGCTCAGTTTTTTGTATCTTTCAATATATGTTTCAGTATTTTGCAATGATTAAAAAAAAGTTCTAAAGTTGTTTAGCTATGTGAGATGAGAAAAGTAGTGTTGGTTGCTAAAACTTAAAAGTTTCTGAAGTTCTTCTGATGTAACTTTAGATAGCAAGTTTGTGTAGACCTAATATGTAAGGGTGGGAATCTCAGGGAACCTCACAATTCGAACTCATTCTGAGTCAGAAGGCTATGATTTGTAATGTGAGTACTGATGCGATTATAAAATGATTATTGATGCACCTTGACGCCTCCCCTCAGACAAAAGTTGGAAAAAGGCGGCTCCTCACTTTACTTTACTTGCTTAGTTTCCCTCAGTTCCTGAATGTCTGTAGGCTCATGATTGTTATTTGATCCCATAGACACTCAATAATTCAGCCGAGGTAGCTTGATATTGCTGTTTGACACGACTTCAGACCTCAGCAAATACATTTAAATGGTCTGTCCAATGGTATTTATTAGTTTCTGACTCTGGGAATGTGAGAAAAACATTAATCCTACTGTATCTTTCTGTCTTTAACCATATTGCACACATTTAGGATATTCTGACTTTCATGTATTGATTCATAATCTGTCAAGAATGAATCGCAGTGCATTAAGAATTCATTTTTCCCTCAACCCAAATAATACAGCCCAAGTCAACCAGAGGTACGATGTTCTAACTTCTACTCCTGGGACGCTGTTTGAAAGTGGTGGTTTTATTGTTTAAAAAAGTACATGGCATGGTTTAGTTGCTATTTTAAAGGTCAAGTCCGAACAGCAGCATTACTGGTCCAGCTTTGATGAAACTTCAATGGAGAGATGATGCAACTTGTTAGCAGCTGGCCCAAGGTTCTGCATCACTGACGGAGGTAAACATGGTTCACACGGTTTGTTTGTTGTTGTTTTCTTGCCTTTAGTCTCGTTCATGTGCGGTGTGACTCCCGCTCTCCCCCCTGGGTTTACTCAGGACATGAAAGAGAGCAGAATCCTTGATTCGTTTGTTGCGGTCTTCAGTTTTAAAGAAAACAAGGGTATTTACACACAAACACACACGCACACACAGCACCCCATTTTCCCTGTAAAGGTACATTAACTAGCGTTTGTACTTTAATTGAATTTCTCTAGACTGCTCAGAAAAAGCACTTTTTATTTTACGCTCTTTTTTTTTTTTTTTTCAATAAATCTCAGAAACCTCACAGGAGAATTAGCATATTAATTTAATTTGGTTCCACACTTCTAACATACACCTTTATCTGTTAATGCAACATGTGACGCTGTGAAACAAGAAATGTCCAGATCCAGTGATGCAGGTGCAAATGAAGTCATTTCACAGGAAGAGAGAGAGGTTATCAGAGGAGAAGTCAAATAAAAGAGTGAAAAGGGAAATTGGTATGATGGCTTGGAACAGGATAAGTGATGCGTGCATACTAGAGTAGTTCACTCAGAGTGAAAAAAGGACATTTTTATCTCTGCTACCCCCTGAGCTCATCCCTTGTTTCCTATAGGAGCAGACAGATAACAGAGTCTGTGTCTGATTGGCTTAAGACTTGGCCCATCACCACAGCATCACCGTGGGCTAGCTTCAGAGTTGTGAAATAGAATGAAAGGGGCTATTATGTTATCATAATATTACATTTACTGAAAATCCACCCTCCTCTCCCCATTTACTGCTTTCTCCTCCTGTGTTTTCATTTATCTCCCTTCATTAGTGTCTCCTCCCTGCTCATCAGTGCAAATATATGGATTCAATTACCACTAATGTAGCTTCTTTATCAGCACAAGTTTCCCCTAATACCACCAACTGATGGACCAGTCGCTTTATTTTGTCAGAAAAAACAAAGAGCAAAATTATATGCAGATTTTGGTAATTTTGTCTCCCTGCCTCAGTGTCTAGGGGGATGAGTGTTGGCTGGATTTTCAATTTGGATCTGGTCAGGTTAAATTTTATTTGCACAAAAGATAATCTGCTTTTAAAGGTGCGTGTCTGTTTATCTATTAATGGACTATTGATTGGTATGTGCATGTGCTTTCTCAGCCAGAACTAGCTCAGCTGCTTGGGTAGATTATGTGTGTGTATATTTGAGAAACTGCTAATTAAGTTCTGATTATAATAAGTGTGCATATTTCACCAAACCAGATGCAAAGTCATGAGGTTGTGTGTGTTGCTCTGTCTCCTCAGCATCACATTCAATATTTAGTGTTACCTGTCTGTTCATACGAATGAGACGCTGCCTGTCAGTCTCAAAGCCAGATACATGAATACTGGATAGAATCCAGATGAGCTACATCTCTTATTAACTTCCTCTCCTTCTCTATTCACTATTCCTCAACCCATCTCAACTTTTCCCTTCTCTTCCTCCAACATATCCTCTCCTCTGTCAGTCTGTGTTGATTCTCTGCAGTGTATTTATTGTCTGTTTTCCTTTTTCTGTTGCCCCTAAGTCCTTTTCACTCAGATCATCCTCTCTCCAATGTACACACTCTTCTCCTTTCCTTGTTTTTCTGTGTAATGGTTTCTGATCTCCCCTTGCTCCTCTATTTTCACATCCCCTCCCATAAATCTCATATTGGGTGACCACATTGTCCTTTCAGAGTGAAAACTGAAATAGAGTAGTTGTGATTGAAACGAATTTCAATCCAGTCAATAAACCATTGGCCTATGTTTGGCTAAAACTAATAAAAATCTAAAGAGTGAGATAATCAAATTGTGACATAAAGCAATCGCATATGTCTGATATAGAAGAAGAATCATATTAGCAAGGCCAAGATAATGATAGACTCGCCTAAGTGACTAAATCTAGTGTTGGAGCACCATGACAGATGAGAACATAATTGTTGACAGCGCACCTTCACACATACGAAAACTAACTGGTGATAACACACTTTCACACAGACAAAAGTATATAGTTTAACTGGTGACGGCGCACCTTAACACAAATGAAAATACAGTAAGCTATAAGAGATGATGATGCACCACTCATACAAATGAGCATCGTACCCATTGGTGGCTGCATGAGACGCACTGAGCAAGTGAGTGAGTTCAGAGAGTGAGAAAGTCTGCACATGGAAGAGGTGGGATAGATGGGTGGCTCAAACAAGTATAAGATTTTGACCCAGGTGACTGGGTTTTGTGTACCATGTGAACCAAAACATTGTTAAAAGTTAACATACACAATGTCACCTGTGTCACATGACATGCGTCTTGTGACTTTTGTCTAGTGAGTCACTTCAGTAACTTCATGTAATGTACCTAACATTATACCCCTAACATGGTTTTATCCTAAACCTAACCAAGTAGTTTTGTTGCCTAAGCCTGTCCAAACTCACGGTGTTATACATTTTTGATGAGGGGTTAAACAGGCTTTCTGGCAGCCTCTGCATCAGTATGAGATGACAAGGTGATAAAACTGTAGAGGTGGCAACGGCAAACACATTCTGTCCTGAAGTGGAAGTACAGATATTTGTGTAAAAAAAGACTCTGGTAAAAGAAGAAACACTGATTCAACTTCTTTACTCAAGTAACAGGGAAAACTACATGCTCTGAAATATACTTTGTTTGTCCTCTGATGGACTTTTCTACTGGCTAACTGAACCTCAACTTTTGTCCATGGTCAAGTCAACCTCTCTGTCTTCCTCTTGTTAGGTCCTTTTAGTTTTGTTACAACAAGTGATGCTGTTGTTTTTCAGTGAAAACACTGAGGACGATCTCCATTTCCCTACTTTTCCTGATAAAGCAAACTTAAATCGACAACATATGACTGCCCCACCAAGAAAAGACATAAAGCATAAATTTAGGAGAAACTAAATTGCAGGAAACTGTCAAGACGTCCATTTTAAAAGGATCCTGTACGAGAAACGTTGAGTATTAGGTGTAAAACAATCCATTCAAATTGACAATGACAGCAGGACTGTAATGTGTGACTGTGAATTCATTTTCGTCTCTCTGTCTCTGTTTCTGATTAACTTTGAATGGCTCAGTACTGACTCATATCAATCCAGTTTCATCATTTCCTAAGGGAATTTTCAGCCATAGTAGACTTGCATTATTCACCATAATTCTTATAATCTGTTAAAATTTAGATCAAAGTATATCTGAAATTTTGGAAAAGTCTCTTAGGGTCAGTCAGCATGTCATTATCGACGGAGCCGGTCCAGTTTGCTTTTCATCATGACATTACAGATGTGAGTCTGTCCTCTGTGTTTTATCTTTGAAGTCTTCAAATGTTAACTAGGCCTCTCGGACTCTCAGCTGACAGCGGCTGTTTGGGCTTAATGTGGTCGTTACTGGACTAATGGGTTCTTACTGGAAGCTGTCCTGGGCTTTGATGGTCAGCAGAGATACGTGCAAGCACTGGTCCACACGTGCAAATTTCAAATTATTGTATCCTGTCTAGGTTTTGGACTATTAGAGACAACTTAATTAGCATGCCAGATATTCTATCCATGTAGCTATATCTGTTATGAAACAGCTTACATGTCTTATTTTAGGAGGCTGCAATGGGACTGTTATCCCACAGCTCGTTTCAGAGAGGCTCCATCCCACGCTGACAAGTTGCTGCAAAGATTCAGATCTCTCCCACCTGTGACGATGTTAATCTATTGAAAATCTGTCCGCCCCATCTCACTGAATTTTTTTTATATCCTTAAGAAATGCTAATGTGGTTACTCAGCTATTTAATAAGACACCTTTACAAGATGTGAAATGAAAATAAGTATTTTTAACTGTAAAAGTTTAAGGAAACAGCTGCAACCTGAGGCTGTGGCAACTAAAAGCGAGTAAAAACTTTAAAGCAACAAATACAAACCAGATCCCCAGTTTCCTACATCTAAAGAGCATTGATAGAGTCATGGTTACAAATCAAATTGGATTAGGGTGAGCCTTTTCTAATGTTGTTAACCTGAAAATAAAATGTATGTGAATTAGTGATCAACTATTCAAAAAAGGGATATCAAGTGGGTGAGCAAAATGTTGAGTCTTTACTTGGGCATCATGGCTGAATTTACTTTTTGTCTTTGTCTTTTTCCTGCTTATTTTCTGTGTCATTTATGTTTCATTAGTTCTGCAGTTCTTTGTGTATTTAGTCTGTTTCCCTCATTCCATTGCCAGTTTGTCTTTGCACTTTTTGTCAAGCGTTACAGCTATTCCTACTGCTTGTTCTCTTACTGTTTTGGATTATTGCCTTGTTTTCTCTTGATTTTTGGATGTTCTTCCTGCTCCTTGAATTTGTTTGCCTTTGTCTGGCTGTCTTTCTGGTTCTGACCAACACCTGTCTCATCATCCCAGAAGCCTTTAAGCTATTGACTTTGCAAATAAATCTTTGAACTACAGCTGTGCCTTCAGTTATTTGCATTGGGGTCTTATTCCTTGAGTTCTTGGATTCCCTGCTTGAACATCTGTGACATCTGGCTTACTGGCGGCTGTGTTTTTACAAATAGTACATCCATACACCCATACTGAGACAATAATAGTAATTACACACTCCCTCCTGCATTGGAGTAAATATGTCTGCAATATTTTTTTGGTCCCTCTGATCTTTCCTGCACAGACAATTTGAATGACGAAGACAGCTAGCTCCTTATCTTTCTCATTTTCCTCGCTGCTCTCGTCCCTCACTCTCCTGCAGCCCTGTGTATCTCCTCTTTCAGGTGTATCTCTGTTATGTCATACATGTCTGACATGTTCCTGTCACTCGTGCAGCAGAAGGACATGCGATCACGTGAAAGGCTGACTGTTCATGTGTGTTTTCCTATGCTTGTGTGTCATCGATTGAGCTGTTAAATGAATTTCTTGCCTTAGTTCTATATTCGGAAGAAGTACGACACCTCAGTCAGATCAGATGTACCTCACATAAGCCATTATCAATGACCTTCCCTCTCCTCCCACCAATCCCCTCTGTCTCTCACCCTCTGTCCTCAGCAATTATTTAAAGTAGGAGCTGTGAAGTTGGTAATCCACTATTGTTATACTTAGAGATATATATGTGTATGTGTGTGAGGAAGACGCCATCTGTTGAGGAAGCTTTTGTCCTTGTTTGCATGAATGACATATTGACGTACAGTATGTGCACAGTAGCGCCGACTTCCATTTTGTGAAGCCTTTTGTTGTTTGTGATTTACATTATAAAAGGCATTTCAAACTGTTAGATAAAGCATAAACATTTTTATGGTAACTTTCGGTTAAAAGCCTCCCCCAGTAGCACTCTGCACTGACCTATTTAATAACTCACCGAATGTCTATAATTATCCCAGGGCCATTAAATTAATTAATTCACTGTTTAAGAGATAATGGCTTTTCATCTGTCTCGAGACATTCTAGTGCAGCAAAGTAACAGTGTTTTAGGAATTTGCCCTCTTGATCCAGTCATTTATTTATTAAAACTTAAATGTTAGACTCACCCTCTGGTGGGCTGAGGGGTTTTACTTTATTTAGACCTTTTGAGATAAATCCAGATAATGCTAATCGTAAGGACAGTTGGATTGATCTTGTGAATTATAGAGCAGTAAGAACAGAATAGACATAAATATATATCCTCTTACAAAGAGTGGCAGATACTTTTTAATGCAGTAGTTGAGAACTTCCCAGTAAAATAAAATAACTCAGCATAGCCTAGAAATTTCTGCGGTGCGAAAAAGGTGTAGGCTGAAGCTACACCTGACCTTTATATAACACATCATATTTAACAAGGTAAGATCAAACAACAAAGTTCCTACAACTGTTCCATAAATCCACTTCTTTGGCTGAAATACAGTGGTGTTTAACATTGGTTCTCTGTAATTTTTTGAACATTAAAATACCTCTCAAGTCATGTTGACATTCTCTTCTTTCAAACAACTTTTGGATACTTCAAGGTAGTAATTTAAAAATATAATATTTCTTTAATAAAGATTTTTTTTCTGTGCAAACCAGATCTTCACATTTTAGAGCCTTTATTCAAGTTCTATAGCCTCTAGCCCTAGTTAGTCATTAGTAGTTATTTATTAGGCAATTTATTTTTGTTTTTGTTGGGTAAAAAATTCCATTGTAACCTTGAAGCGTGTTGTAATTTAAGTGGTCTGAGAGAACACAAGACTTCTGCTCCTCCAATTCTAGCCGCTAACAGGAGGCCAGTCCAATCAAAGGTGTGTTACACTGTCGATTGTTAGGTGTTATTCTCAAAACTGTAAGTATTTGATGACCTGGAAGTGAGACTCATTAATCACTATCTTTCTCCTGAATCGCTGCACATCTAATCAACTACCGAATGAAAAGAACATTAGTTGCCCACTATTCTGATAATCAGCTAATCATTTCAGTTATTTTTCAAGTAAAAATGTCAAACATTTGCTGGCTCCCACTTCTGTAATGTCAGGATTTGCTGTTTTCTTTGTCATTTATGACAGTAAATGAGGAGTGTTTGGGTTTTGGACTGTTGGTTGGACAAAAGGAGCAATGTGAAGACGTCATTTTGGCTTTTGCGAAATTGTGAGGAGCATTTTTCACAATTTTTTGCTGTTTTATAGACTAAACAACCGATCAATTAATCGTGAACAAATCAGCAGATTGATCATTAATGAAAATATATGTTAGTTGCAGCTGTAGCCTTTTCTTCAACTTCTTTAACTTTCTAGCCAGTATTACCAGATCTGTGCAACCTGCAAAGTTGAACGACTCTTACAAGCTTGATTTATTCCAATACATTTCTAAAGTAATTGGCTTTCACTTGTTTAAATGGTAATGCACTTTCAAATTTCAGTCAGAACTCTCATTGAATCAGACTATAAAATTGTGATAATATTGCCCTTCCCAGTTTCATAAAGGTTAATTAAGTCTACCTCAGTCAGAGGGGAGTAAAATGAGAAGTAGAGAAACTGAGAGAAAATAAAAGTTACACAGAGAGATGGAGATACGTTAGGAAGAAGAGAGGTACATCATGGACCTCCAGGGATAGTGTGGTCAGTCAGTTTTGTTTCTAAAGTGCAAGAGTTGAGGTTTGTGTTTCTGTCTGTGTGTGTGTGTGTGTGTGTGTGTGTGTGTGTGTGTGTGTGTGTGTGTGTGTGTGTGTGTGTGTGTGTGTGTGTGTGTGTGTGTGTGTGTGAGAAAGAGAGTGAGAGTAATAGAGAGAGTTTTTCCTGTTTCTCTTTGTCCATTTTGTAAAAAGTTTCTGCTTAGTCAAGCTTGACGTCCAGGTCACTGTGTTTTTCTTTTTACCTCTGTTTCTGTGGCTCTCTGTCCATCATTTTGTTGGTGACTTTTTCCCTTTTTGCTATATTTGCTCTCCCGAACACAGACAGAGCGAAGGAGCGGAAGAGAAGAACAGAAAAGAGAAAAAGAAATGAGGACAGAATTTACTGACTCCCTTGTGGTCTGCTTTGTTTGGGTATAAAAAGTAGTTTAGGCTCTGTTTTTATGAAATTCAGGGCAAACACAGCTGCAAGTACAAGACGGAGAAAGAGAAAGACTTAGCAATAAAGACAAAAAATAAAAGAAATTAAATCTCTGAGGGAAAAGAGAGAAATTGATAGCCACACAGACAGAAGCAGACAGTTTTTTTTCCCTTTTTTTTTATTTTCAAATACGAAAACAGTTTTGGCTGTGTGTGTTGATACACCTTGGTAAATCCACTCTGTGTCCTTTTTTATTCTGTGGTACGGAGAGTAACTGGGTAAAAAAAGAAAGCATCTGAAATCATCTTTTTAGACCCCAACAAATTTGATGAATGGCTACGTTTAATTTAAAATTGGGAAACCACTGCTTGTTACTCACCTTAACCTCTTTAAGCTTTTTGTGCTGCTTATGTCTTCCCATGACTGTTATTTTAACACCTCATCTCAATGTCTTATATAATCCGTTCTTATGAGCTACCCAGTGTGTAAGATGTGCTGTGTACATCTGCTTGCTTTTCCTTGCACTACTGGTAAGACCCAGCAATGTAAAAAACAAAACTCTGCTGTGTTGGACTATTGATGAATGGAACAAGATCAATGGAACAAATTCTCTCCTAGAAATTATTTTTTACATTTTGATAGAAAATCTATTGTCATCCTGGATTATGTTCAGCAGTAACATTAAATTCCAGTGAATGAAGCACTTGGTGTTAGTCTATTATTATATTATTATATATTTGTTTTCATAATTGCATTATGCTGATGATGTAATTCCTGCACGATTATGTTCACAGACCCTGCTGCTTTGCAACAGTGCGTTTATATAATAAGGTGGTTGAGGTGAATGGCGACCATACAAAGTAAAGGACTTTAACACCACAGTCCAGGGTTCCAGACTCCTGCATCAAAAGTACTTTGATCAAAGTTTGTGGATGTATCATCTTTTCACTCATGCTTCAAATCACTGCTGTAGCCACAGCAAGAGAATAATATATTGCAAGATGACTTAGTTGGGTGGAAAATAAATTAAATATGTTGTCAGTGAACATTTTACTGATTCATTCACTAACAACATTTTTGTGACTTGCCATTTTCATCATCATATCAATATAGAACGTCAGTTGTTGCAAATTAATGTACATAGGCATGATTTCTGAGAGACGGGGGCTGGACTGAGGTTGTAAGGAGGTGGTAGCATTAAATTATATGTGGACAAAGCGTAGGAGTCCCCTGTCCAGTTGTGTTTAGGCAACAAGAGCCCCATGTTTAAGGTTAGGGAGAGATGATCTATTTACATTTTAAAAAAGAAAGTCACTGTCAACGATATTTAAAAAGACTCAATCCCCAATGCAACATTGTCTCCCAGAAATTAAGTTTATATACAACTAATACTAACAATACAATACAATACAATACAATACAATACAATACTTGTAGATCTTTTTGTTAGCTGAGGATAGTGTCACCCTGTTGGGCCGTTTTTGTGCAGCTCTACTGTGAAGGTCATCCATCATCATTGTCATCATCATCGTCCATGTATGTTCCTAAATTCATAAAACAGTTGACAGTTTCCACATTTTTGTCACAAAGTGTAAGCAGCAGTGGTGGGTGTTGCACTAAAATGTTAATCGCTCATAGTTACTACAGCATTATTGACCTTTATTTAGGGTCATGTTTCGCCACTGACAGCACTTGGTTGAAGGTCACCACCTTGTTTTAATACAGGAAAACTCATCCAAGACTTGAAGCACAGGATACTTTGTACACCTAACAACCATCCTGATCACCTACTTATGTCTCAGGTGAGGTGCATAAATGTCTCATTC
Organism: Lutjanus erythropterus; assembly: GCF_056507025.1. Taxonomy (NCBI): domain Eukaryota; kingdom Metazoa; phylum Chordata; class Actinopteri; order Lutjaniformes; family Lutjanidae; genus Lutjanus; species Lutjanus erythropterus. The sequence goes on along the minus strand of NC_139321.1, from coordinate 22,378,051 downwards.
ACTCAAAAAAGAAAACAAAACACTGCCTGTGAACATAATCAAGACAGCAGTGCTGTTTCAAACCAAACGTAATTGGGAAAACAGTGTAATATATAAATGTAATTTCTTGGAGATAGGCCAGCGTATAGCTGTGAGCAATATTGTTGGAAAAATGAATAAAATGTGACAGTGGACATTGTCTCTGTGTCCCTGTTTACATCCTAACTTGTAAAATTTATTACTGAGGCTGATGAAGTTTTAGTATCAATATCTACTGAGGTGAAAATGTTTGCCTTCAAGCCACATCATCCGCTGTCACCATTGACTTTTCACATCTGTGGCACATGAGATCCTGTTTCTGTTTACAGGAGAGATGAAGTGTAAACTCATCACTTATGTCGTCTAATAGATTCTTGATTGGTTAAACCTCTTCTAGCTGATTGTTGTATACTCATGTTAAGAGAGCTAAGCCAGCATCCTGAATGTAATTATCAAATGCACGCATGTGTGGGCGTTCAGGTTGGTGTGTGCTCAGTTGGTAATCTGTAACAACTGTTCGCTAAGGCAACAGTGAAAAGGTCCTTTATGTTAATTACAAGTGCATAATGGATCCTCCAACTTCTCTTGACCTCCTTTTAAACACTCACGCACCTTAATGGGGATGATTACTAGATTGCTTTGCAACACCTCCACGATTGCAGTGGTTGTCATCTATATCAAGCCTCTCAGAATTACCGGCTTCTCTGTACCATGAGACAAAGAGAAAGTCTTTAATACTAGATTAAAGGTGGATTATTAGTGATGTCTTGAAAAATGATGTACCAAGTACCAAGTCAGTGCCAAAGTTTTGACAATGTGGCAGTACTAATTTTTTACCATAGATACCAGAGATGCAATTCCTCTGGACATGAGAGGCACAGCATGTTCACTTACAACTTCTGTGGTCTGCTGTTAAATGCCAAAGGAATTAGAAAAACTCTCACCGGCACTGAACAACAACAACTACGCGTGTAAGATAGCGACATGTGCAGCTGCAGCAACAGCTCCACCACAACTTGTTCAAAAGAAATAGTGATGCGGGGGCAGGGGTTCGGGCCGACCTTAAAGAAAATACCTCAGATTTCAGCAGGTGTGTCAAGTGACAAAGCAACACTTGGAGTAAGTATTAATGACTCCCAGGAACACTGTGCGCAGTAGTCTTCCTTCCACCTTCCCACGTTCCTCTCTGTCTCCCTTTCTCTCAAATACACACATGCTGGCTGCAGTGGTGCACACAGCAGTGCATCAGCTCAGTTGATCGGTGCTCAAAGTGCGACAAAATAGACAAAATTCTCAAACTGTAGACTCGAGAAGAACACAGTTCATTTCTTTCTTTAATAGCCTAGATCTTCCCTCTACTGTGCACAGAAAAACATGACATTCAGGTAGGATTGTCCCACATACAGCTTGACCCTGACAATTTTGCTAGAATGTCTCAAGTTGGTGTGATTTGTGGGTCTGGTTGTGTATAGGTCAATGATTAACTTAGCACTTTTGTATTACTTATGCATCAGGCTGAGTAAATATCCCCTCAGTCAGTCCTCTGCCACTTAAAATAAAAACTCTTCTGAGGTTCTTAGACAAAGAAAAACAACAATGGGTGAATTTTATTATTGCTTTGTTTTCATTTACTGTGGTATCAAATTAGATCTAAAGAATCATTGAAATTCACTGGTACTGGTATTACTACTCAATTTCTGGTATTCTGGCATCACTATTCCCCGTATTTCACCACAGAAAGAATTATTGTAAGCCCCTTTTACCGGACAAAAAATTCACCAACAGACACATGCGGCTTTTGTTTTTCAGTGGGAAAGGGTGCAATCGACCGTCACCTCTGGGTCAAATGACTCTTTATCGGCTCCAGCTCTGATCGCCTGGGACATAAACATGACACCCGCATGGACATGCTATTTTTCACCACTTTTCAGCATGAAGGCTTGTCTGTAATCTCTGCCGCTCTTTTGCTGTTTTTCCATCCACATGTGCTGCTTGGCTTAAATTGGTTCGACTTGACGCATTTGCATCAGCTTGATGGTGAGTATTTACTGATGAAGCAGTCATCTTTAGATGAAAAACAGTAGATGAACATTTTATTTCCTATAAATTACTCACAATAAAAGTCCCCTATTATTTTATTATGAAAATCAGGAAATGTGGGGTTTTACAACTGAAAGCGAACATGAAACCATAAAATAAAGCAGACACCTGAAAGTACTGCTAATTCAATTTTAAATCACAGAGATTCAGTTAGATGCTATAAAAGTACTGAGAGTGGAAAACACAAACACTTTTAAAATGCCTTCATCTATGGTCCACTGCACATGAGTTGAGTCTTAGCTTTCCAGTGCACATCAGAAATAAACAGAAAGGAAAAACTCGTCTTCTACCAATGGGAAAAGGGTCACTCACCTATTTTTAGCAGATGTGGCCATCTTTAAAAGCCCTACATACATGCACTAGAAATGGCGCAGGTTTTCCAGAAACTTAACTCGACTTAATGGGGTGCAAAGTTTATTTGCCTGTTACTGATCACACTGAGCTATGAGATATATTATCTTCCTGAGCACACGATCTATCTCACTAATGTATTTCTATTATTGTCTTGTCAGGATTGTGTTGTTGGTTTTTATTATCGACTGCATTGTCTCAGTTGTGTGTGGGGAGTTCTAGGCCAGGCAGTAAAGCCTTTTAAACTACAACACCTCTTTTTAAACGGGGACCTGTTCTTCCACACTCCTCTGTTTGTTTTATTAAAAAATTCGTCTCTGTCTTGTTTGTGTAGTCGCTTTAATTACTTTTCTTCCCCACCAGTGTTTTGTTAATGTGAATAGTGTTGTTGTTGGCATTGTACAGTATTCTTTTCAGGGAGGGTAATTTATTAAATAGGCAGTACCTTAGTTACAAAAGCTTATCTGTTAGTTTGCTTTGTTGCTGCAGAGAGAGGACACTGCATTACGTCTGTGGCCTCACTCATCTGTTTTTCTCCTCATTATAGTCCCTCTTCCTTTGTTCTCTTTCATTTTCTCTCCCTGACTCCCACTCTTTTTTCTCTCTGGATTCGTTCTCTGTTTTCTTTCCTGCAACATATTTCTCATTCTCAGCCTGACACTTTTCTTTTCCTCTTAAATAAACTCTTTTCTGCTTACATGTTCTTGCACAGCTTTTATCTGACATATAAGTTCATCAGGCAAAAATTACATGATGATAGCTGTGAATGAACAATTGAGGGTGGATAAGCATAATGCACTGATGTATTGCACATACAGACACAATTAAAGCCTGTGAGAATCATCTGTTAGCAGTTTTTAATGCAGATATATTTTATTAAAGAGGTTTAGTTATTATTACCACATTCTCTCCATAATTGTTCTCCATGTGGCTTCAGTCTCGTCCTCCATCAGGTTTATTGTCCTGCAGTAAATATTAGCATTTCACTCTCTCCTCCATCTCTGCGCTCTTCATTTTAAAGCTGATGCTCAGAGTCGAGGCTCATATGAATTAGGCTGATCAAACGCACTTGCATACATTTGTGAAATAAGTGAAAGATTCTGGGTTTGTTTTTCATTTGTTCGAAATTAGATTTAGCAGCAAGTGAGAGCAAATCATCATTTTGTTTATTCTTGGAGGAACATTTTAAATATTGGCTTTTTGTATTCAGATTCACTTGCTGTTGAAATGGTCAGAACATTTTTCTGTCTGGCCACCTTCCAAATAAGTCAAATTATCCTTATTGATCCCCACAGGAAAATTTGTTCTCTGCATTTACTGTAAACCATCCAGAGTGTTAGGAGCAGTGGGCAGCAGCTGTGCAGAGCCTGGGGACCACCTCCAGTTCTAAGCCAGTGCCTTGGTCAAGGGCACTAACAGGCAAATTAACATAACATATGTGTTTTTGGTGGCGGGGGAAACCAAGCACCCAGAAGAAATCCATGCAAATACTCCACGCAGAAAGGCCCTGCACCAGCCAGCATTCAAACCCAGGACCTTATTGCTTATGAGGCAACTGTGCTAACCACTGAGTACTGTGCCGCTCCACTGTCTCCTATTAACATATGTATGTAAATTCAACCATTACCAGGTTAGTTGCAGACAACAATGACATGAAAAAACTTGCCCTGCTGCCCTGTTATCTTATTGTTTTTGAGTGTGCAAAAAAGTTATAGTTGGAGTATATGCAAGTGAAAAGAGATTGTATGTTTAGAAAACCTTTTAAGAAATATTTAATACCTGTGAGATGTGTTTACCAGCTCCTTTTGCAAGATTCTTGAAAAGGTACGGCATTCAAATGAGACTGTTATGAGACAAGTTTTCATAACTCTGTAAAAGTTATCAAGTTGACTTTAGGGTTGGGCAGGTGGATGTTGGATGGTTGTTTTTTTTGGGGTATGATTTTTGGGGGACTTTTGTAATTTTCTTTAGCTGTTTTAATGGTCTGCATGACTGAGACTCCTGCCCAGCTCCGTACTCTCAGTAAACAGCACAGTACATAGCCACTTAGCCAGAGAATGAGTGGGAGGAAAACAGCCAGTAGAACAAAAATATTTTCACATCTAACTCAGTGAATTAAGGACTTCTTTCCTACCAAACCGGAATTGGTGATTGTTAGAACAGTGGAAAGACTAACCACAACGGCTTTGGTGAGTTTTATTTTGTTTATTTCTGTTGAGTAGGACAGATGAGCTTTACACAATTTAACAATTAAGGTCGTCTTAGTTCAGTAAAAGAGAGAAACATGATTTCAGAATGTCTATGGGTGTATTATTCTGTTTAATAAGGAACATAGGTGTAAAGATATTTCCTTTTTTGATGTTTTGTGAGTTTATTTTGATTATATACAAGAACATAACAAAAGTAATGTAGTGACCTCACATCTCCCAGGTGAAAGGGAGGTCGGGGACAAACAATTGTGAATTTATTGGCAATTGTCATTTGTTGGATTGAGAGTCACCAGTTGGAAAATTTTAAGATATCCCCCAACCCTTATATAGAATAATGTCGACTTGTTTTGTGGGAAAAGTTTTTGCTGTGACTGTTTTTGCTTACACAGTGGTGTCACTGAAAAGAGTCGGCCATAGTCATTACCCAACTGTCATACCAGAGCATTTTCATTACCCAGGCCCCAAAAATCTTCTCTCTAGCTTCTATAACTCACCTACAGTGCTACAGTACCCTTTGTCTTCAACCTTTCCAAATCCTTTAGTGTTGTCCCCTCCGAAGCCTCCTCCAGTAGGTGCTGAGTGCCTGTTGAAATTTAATTTCAAATCCCTGTTGCAGTATATAAGCTATCAAGGCCCCCCATACTTCTTGGCTCAGGTCCAGGCCTGAACACCTTGTTCTTTGCTTCCACTGGCAATTTAGTTTTCCCCTCAGCTTCACCTCTTCTCTCTCCTGGCTTCACTATGATAGAACAGCCCTCCTAATCTGGTTCACACAGCTGAATTATATTGTGTCATGTACACAAAACTCTGCTTTTCAAAAACCAATACTGTACACGAACCTCTCTTATCTCACTTAAATCCTCTCTTTTTTATTTTCCAATCCTCCTCCATCGTCACATTATTGTCACGGCTGTTTTTATTGGTTGTTTAAGATGTTGGTGATCTAGAAGATGAAGCACTCTCACTTACTGTAAGAAAGCTGAACGTGAGCCTCATCTAAATATAAAGTGTAAAAGGAGTAGCTCCCACTGAAAATGGAATAATACATGGAGATGGAAATAGGGTGTGTGTTTGTGTGTGTGCTGTCCCTGTGGAGGGAGATAAGGTGACAGGCAGCTCGGAGGTCAGTCTGGCCATATCTTGCAGACAGCCTTGCTTGCCCTGTGGGTGGTTTAACCAGACATCTGCTGAACTCACATCGGATCCTGCAGGGCTCCACATGTCTCCCACCACTGCCCTCAGCTGACCCTGGATCGCCAAGCAAGGATTTACATAATGTATGGTGGGATAAGAGGTGTAGCTTTTATGCCAGAGGCCGATATCAGATTGGGTCTTAAAGGTTTGGAGATAATATTGTCTCAGGCACTGGGGGCATGTCCTTTTAAACACTGATTGGAGATTGGAGCTTGGGGACTCAGTATGACCAACAGCATATCAAGCAGATTTGAGCCTCAGTCAGAGGATTAAAGGTGAAGTTTTGCTGCTGGAGCTACACTTTGATATTCCAAACATCAAGTCTCACAGTTATATTTAATCTGTGTTTAAATTTCAAATCAAAATCAAACTAATATTCATGGATCTCAGTCCCCAAGTAGTGATAACTTTAACCTCCCCACCAGGTTCTGCAACTAGTACTTGGTGATGCAAACTTATCAGCACTTTGTTTTGCTTTGTTATTACTTTATTTTACAGGTCCCATAGTTTCCTATTATTTCCTGAGTAGGAACTGATATGTACCTGTAAAATTACTTTCCTGGAGTTAATTGGAATGAATTACTGCATGTAATCCAGTACTAATTATACTGGTCCATGTCCAGTTAATTATTTTCAATTAAATAGTAGCGTAACTAAGAGAATCCTTCAGTGCACAGCACCCCAAATTTGTCTAAAAGTAAGAATACAGTTCAATACAGAAGTTAATGTTTCCAGTAATATATGAATAAAGGCTGAATATTTAATAGTGTTTAAATGGAGCTGCTCTTACAATGAAATTCTTCTAAAAAGCAACAGCTGCTCAAATTTGAACTCAACACAACTAACTAAATTCAAATAACTGCTTCAGTACAATGTTTTTATTTATATCAAATTATGTAGTTCTTTGCAGGAAACCTCAGAGGAAATTAAATGTCTTGTCCCATTAGATTTCCACCACACAGTTTTGTGGTTCCTGCCTTGGTTTGAAAAGTTGCCTGCAATTCCTCTGAACTTAAAGGGAAGCTGTGCCCATTTTCAACAAGCTTTGTATCATTACAGTGTGGGTAGTATATGCAAATGAACTATGTTTAACTTCCCTCCATCTCGCCTGCACCCACAGCTCCCCCTGCTCATTTGTAGATTGTACTTATCCATTTTTAGTATGCCTGACTCCTCGGAGAGTCGGGCCTATTTATATGAGCCAGGATCGTATGGAAAAGGAAGAGGCCATGAAAGCTGAGAGTCAAAAGCTACCAATTGGTGGGGACAGTGGTGCAGACCTACTTGAAGCATATTTTAGGATACCGAAAAGAAACAACCAAAGCCAGTTGCGTGAAACCGATGAAAGGTGAAAGCCTCAGCAGCATAAGACAGCGAATGACAACTACAGTTTGGAAGCTTGTTTTTCTTGCGGTTGGTTTAACAAACAACCAGGTGTGGTGCTGATATTGCAGACTGAACCATAGTGTCCCTGCTAAACACACCAACCTCTTCGGCTGTTGCAGTCCCTCCTGCCCAGCCTGCTGCTCCTCCAGTCTGGGAGCTGCCGTATGCCACCATGTCTCTGGGCTAGGCAGAGTGGACAAAGCTGGTGTCTACACACACACACACACACACTGAACTTGGAAAATGATAGCTGCAGCCAGGACTAATGTTACTTGGCTTCGGTTGCAGCAGGGCGGGGTTGTTTGACCGGAGAGAGAAGATTCACCGGGGAAGATGGTGATTGCAGGATCTGCCAAACAGACTGGCCAATGCCACCGCCGCAGGTACTGGTCCAAAGCTGGGCTCGGAGCTGTGTCTGGATCCAAGCTGTCAGAGAATGAAGCAAAAAAGTGCTTGGTGTGTGTAGAGGGGCTGGGCCTGTGACTAATATAGTAATATTACAGTGTGAAAACATACAATATATGTTTTTTCTGAGAACCGATCAAGACTAGCTTAGCACAATCACTATCACATTTTGGTACCTGGTGGTGCTGTCAGAGTTCAGCCTAACATTAGCAGTTCTGACTGAGAGTTGGAGGTGGCTTTGGGAGGCAATGGGCTATTTTCTCTGTTTTCTCTGACCAACTTCAAAAATATTTACATTTTTCTACTGTACAGTCAGCCGAGTTTTATGAAAACATCTTTCCAGTGGTGCATTACCTCTTTAAACAGAAAGAAAATGTGTGTCCTTTGTAGCAGAAAACCATATTTAGCATCAGTGTTGTGAAGACTTGGTTCACTTGTAATTTCATTCTGGGCTCTTGTGTTTTCTAGTGGTGTATTTGTAATGAACTATCTGGTGAAGGCAGTCAAAAGATTATTTCAAACAGCAGGCCGTGCCTCTTTGTTGCAGGCAGTCCACAGGAGCATGGGAGGGTCAAACTGGCAGAGAGACCCGACTAGATGACACAACACAGAAATAAACGGTATAAATAGAGGGAGGGGTGACAGTGAGACGGATCTGGATTACAGGATTACATGCACCATCAGTCAATGCTGAGCTGCCATTTCTGGATATAATGACCAACTGAAATAGAGACATGAACCCATTCCCAATACATGATGACACTGCATCTGTGCAATGCTAAGTTGGATTTTGGTTGTCATTAGTTGCCACGTCTACAAAAACGTTACAGTATGTTTACAAAAGTGAGTGAACCAAAACAAACTGAACCTAAGTATCAGATTTGTACTGTCTGCCTGGGGAAATGTAGTCCACCTTAAGGCATATAGAGCGCTTCCCTTTCAGAGTCGCCCCTGGGTATGTGTGACCTGGCCAAGCAGAAAATCCAATCTAACACTTGTTTCCTCTTTATGTAGAAAGTGTTCTAGCCAACATGTAAGACCTGTTGAAAGAGCTGGAACAAGTTTTGTTCAAGGTTTGTCTAACATTAAATTGATTAACATTAAAAATAGAACAAGTCCTCTAGTTTGTGTAGAATCTCAGCCAGTATGGGCGCCCCTATAGCTTAGTCGGTAGGGCGTGCGCACCATGCATTGAGGCTATTAGTCCTCTGCAGCGGCCGCTGGTTCGAATCCCGCCTGCGGCTCATTTGCTGCATGTCATCCCCTGTCTCTTCACCCCCCTTTCCTGTCATACCTTCAGCTGTCTCTGTCAATAAAGGCAAAAATGCCAAAAAAATAACCTTTAAAAAAAAAAAAAAAAAAAAAAAAGAATCTCAGCCAGTAAGGCATTCATGGCATCAAATGCAGCAAATTGGTTCAGAATTAAGCAAGTTACGGATGATTTTGTAATGAATCAGCAACTTTCATTTGCTTGTATGCAAAGTTTTCAATTAAGTGTTAGAGAGTCTCACTTTTCTTTAAGATGTATATGTTATCATAATCAAATGCCATTTGTCTACCTAACTGTATGAATTTAAAGGAGAATGTCAGTATTTTTTAAACCTGGGCTCTGTTTCCTTATGTGTATATGTGTATGATTGACGGGGACAACTCATTTTGAAGTTGGTCCAGTAATGAGGGAGACCAATGCAGCCGGCAACTGAGAAACGGGCTACAACATTATTTGTGGGGGCAAATGCGCTCCCTCTAAATTTATTCACTATAAGTGCTTGTTTTCGCCACTGACTAGCTCATATTGATCGGCTCTGACGACAGCATGGAAACCGTCTCTCTTACCTTTCGCTTGCTTCAGGCTGTGTGTAACCAAATCCTGTTTAATCTCATGAAGTCTCGCAGGATCTCATGAGTGGCGGGAAACAGGAGTGACGCGAGTGAGAGCCATCAGGAGCAGCTCGTTTCTCGGCTGCATCGGTCTCCCTCATTACTGGACCATCTTCAGAAGGAGATTAATCACACACACACACACACACACACACACACACACACGAGGAAATAGAGCCCTGGTTTAAAAATACCGAAGTCCTCCTTTAATAAGTAAACAGCAAATGGGACAATAAGTACAAACTTCTCAAAGTAAACGTTGTTATTTATGTAGAACATTTTGTTATTTATTTAGAACATTGCAGTACAAGCAACCAGGTGGCTTCACAACAATAATATTTCACACTTATCTATTTAAATGTTTGAGCTTCACATCCCATTGGAAGGTGCAGCTATTCAGAAAGTTTTGGCATAGAGCTAATTAGATTATCCCCAGCAACTGAATTTAATTCCTAAAAGTAGTACCATGTTCAATTTTTCAGGTTTTTAACCAATCAGATTCAAGCAAGTTACATTTGATTCAACTTTAATGAAGTTGGCACCTGTCATTTCTTTTCTAGTGGACATTGATGCTTCAATATAGTGACTACACAGATGTGTAGCAGAGATGGAGATTTATTCAACTCATGTTGTGCCTAACTTCAGTGAATACTAAATATGGAGTATGGAATTAATCTGCAGATGCTCTGATTTCAAATATAACAAAATCTTTCTATGTATGTCAGTTTTGGAGCTACAACAGGCCTGCAACAAACTAGGTAAGCCTTGTTTTTAGCGTAGCAGCTGTTACTGATTTGCGGCCCCTATTGGCCATTTAAGAGTATTGGGGTCAGCAGTTGGTATAAAACGGAGCAATCAATCAAATAGTTTTTTCGAGATTTTTCAAACATTATGAATGGATGTGCACAAAAGATGTTAGGTTAATGTATCCAGTAGTATGCAGGATTAGATGCAGACTTAGACTGTAGCTCCATCCCCATTGGTTGCTCACACACACATACACACGCACACATCAACAGTATAGACATCTGTTAAAGTATAATATACAGGAGCTAATAGCAAAAGTTTTAAATAGTGTTTGGCCAAATTAAATGCCTCAGTGGCTCTGACTTGGCTCAGGTCTGAGTGGTGTCAAGCCTGATTTTTATGCTCAACCACAACTGCAGGCATAATTAAAGAATATTTTTGAACTAATGGAACCTTCAAAACAGAGTCCAACAATGAAAACTGACAAAGTCGGAAAGACAATAGTGAGTGCCTCAGGTCTGTATTAGGGGGGTACCATGCACTATATTAAATGGAGCGAGAATCACAGCAAGAGCAAATCTCATTTAATTCTTAATATGCCAATGGTTTGCAGCTCACTCTCTGGGTGTTCTCTACTCATTGTTTACCACTCTGATTTCAATGGCTTGTTGGTCATATCATAAAAAAGTGACTCAGAGTAAATACCAATAACCTCAAGCTGAGTTCCCATCTCCCTGCTTCAAGAAGAAAAATGCTTACAGCGTTTGTTTTCTATCCTGCAGTTTCACCTCGACAAAACACATAACACATTATCCAGTCACAGTAATCAGCGATGTGGAACCTGTCGAGACAGAAAATAGATGAAAAATACCCCACATACAGACATTGTTGCAACTGTCACAACTGTCAGGGGTGTTGTTTGCTGCACATGTTTGTCATGTCAGTGAAAAGGATCCCATTGCTGTTAAATACTGATAGATGTGGAAGAGAGATGAAATTGAAACAAGTTCTCCACATTAAACAGCAAAATGGGTTTTTGTAACTGCCCTCCAAAAAAAACAACATAAGCATGTACTTGTATGTGTATCTTCCTAAAAAAATGTTCTTGGAACTGTGTGTAAATACACTAAAAGCAACGAACGCTGGCATCAAGTTTGTTGTACGTTTACACATACTTGGCCAATAAAGCCAATTCTGATCCGATAAGCGTTTTTGGAAAGAACTGTGTCATGTGGTATTAACTGCAGTTACTTCAATTACCTGTGCTAAAGTACAACTAGTAATTATTATCAAAATTACCATGCATTCTCACCCCCAACTCACGAAATATGACAGCTTGGTCAGTGGCACTATAGTGACAGTTTTGCACATGCAGGACTTTGTGATCAAGTTAGCAATAATAAGTATGTACTTTCAAGTAGACTCTCAAAATACAGACACAAAAACAACAGTATTTTAGTATGTTTAGGCACAAAAAGTACTTGGTTAGGTTTAGGAAAAAAACATGTTTTGGGTTAACATATGTAATGACTTGCATAGTTTATAACAGAATGTAACCTATGTAAGTTAAGTAACTTAGAAAGAAGCCAAAGTTGACTTTCGGTTTCACCCGGGATACAAACCTCAGGAGAAATTGTGTTGTTTGTTGTATTCATCCACCCACCTCCTCCAAACATGGTCTTTGTCACTTTTTTATTTTATTTTACTCATAATTTGACTTTAATGGCACATCAAAACAGGGCTAAAGAGGCACCTCCCGAAATTACACTAAAAGAGGATCTTAAGTGTTATTGAATTTTATTGAAAGAGCTACAGTTATATAGATCCATTTAAATGTAGAGTTAAAAGGAAATTATTTGTAAATTATGAGGAATTTATGAACCTGTTAAATAATGTTTTTTTGTTTTTTTTTTTGCTGCTGGTGAGAGATTGGTTAGGTCTACACACAAATACAACTTGGTTGTGGGCAAAGGTTGACTCTCTCTGACTGTGGACTAACATCACAATATTTCCTCCCTTAGGAATTGGCTAATCCTACTGTCTTCCTTCAGAGGATCGTCTCAAGGAATTAATACTGTTGGTTTGATCAAATAGTAATCAGGCAGTAGTGTTTGATGTAAGCTTAGACCAAATTAAAACTGTGAATCATTGGAGCCTCAACTTCATGGTTTCTAAATGGTACCAAACTGGCTGTTATAGAATAAGTAAACACACCACACACAATCTAGATGAATAACTGTGTATACGCCTCCATGCGTGTTCGTGTGTGTGTACTCGGAGTCTGTTAGATCCTGACACTTCTGCTCTCCAGGCGATATGACAAGCAAAGAGTCTGAAGTGAAGATCACAGCAGCCTTCAGGCCAAACGTCGGGAAGTTAAGCGACACTGGGGGGAAGAGACAAGAGTTACCCAGACATCCAGCGTGTGTGTGTGTGTGTGTGTGTGTGTGTGTGTGTGTGTGTGTGTGTGTGTGTGTGTGTGTGGAGGGGTATATACAGGCCTAAATCTTGTAGGACAGATAATTTGAGGAGGGGATAAGAAAGACACTTCATTTGAGGAGGAGATAAGAAAGACACGTCATGATGAGAAAAAGGATGTTGGAGAAGACAAAGCAAGAGAAAGACAGAAATGGCTGGGAGGAGGGAACAAATTCTCTAAAATTAAATGTATCGTCCCGGGTGACTCAGCAACAAACCGTGACCCTGTCACACCTCTGCAACACTATTTTGTTACCCACTTTTCTCCGCCTCCTTTTCCCCCTCATCACAGTTTTTATGCTGCTACCAAATCCTCCAGGGTGGAGAATAAAGAGCAAGAGAGATCCATCAGCGCTTGCTAAAAAGCCTTACTGGCTCATAAATAAAGGAGGTGGATGAATTAGGAAGTTAAATCACCTTTGGTTGTTAATGTCACAGCCTACAGACAGACATGAAATACTCCCCGTACCACTCAATGTTTCGCTGATCAGCTCTGCTCTCCCTCAGGCTCCGCCACCAGATCACCATATGGTGGGGTGTCATAGCATGAGTGTGTGTCTGTGTGTGTGAAGGAGTTGATAAAAGGTGCACGACTTTGTATTTTGTACATAAGTGCACATAAATTTATTTGTATTGATCATCAGTCTGTTTCCTGCCCTTCATATATTTTATTTAGCTTATTATATTGTCTTGGTAACAATGGTTTCTTTGATCTTAATTAACCATCTCTTATTTCGGTGACTTGAACTGGAAATTACATAATATGTAGTGTAATTTACCACAAGGTTCTTTTAGCTGATCTGGAGCTTTTGATCATCTTGCATGATCTTCATCAGCAGATATACATACTTAGCTCATTTGTCATGAGATTGTAAATGTTCAAATTTACATTTTTCTGAGCTGTAAGGACTTCTTATCAAAAGCTGAGATCAAAAAGTACATTCTTTATCTCAGACACAGTAGTTGACAAAAAAAAAGAAGAAAATTCTCACTGCAAGGTCCATTTAGTAGCTGTTCAGGTGTTTACAATCTTTTACAGCAGATCAGCGTTTTCTTTATTCTGTTCAGTGTGAAACTGTGAAAGTGCTCTGAAAAACTGAGCATGTATAGCTGTGTTTCCATCTAAATAACTAGGAACTAAAAGCTTTCTTCAGCCCACCACGATGCAATGATTAGGTAAATTAGTCCACTGGCAAATGAAAAAGGGACAGCTGTTTTTACGTGTCATCTTTGTGTACAACTATACAACGACAAACCCAAATGAGGCAGTGGATAATATGATGTCTGGACTTCATAGCCAGTCCATCTATGCTATGCTAATGTTGGTCTTTGGTTTCTTCTACATGTTGATGTGTCACAGTGCAATGAACGTATCAACACGTGAACTGGTATGCAGCAGCAGACATAAAAAAAAATGGTTGCTGAAATGTTCAGTGCTGCAAACCCCACCCCCTAAATTCTTGTACTTGTAGAAAATACTATCCCCCTGCAGGGACTTTTCAGGGAGTAAAATAATGTTCCCGGAGCTTAATTTAGACCCTGGTCCCTGCGGTGGAAATACACTGAGTTCCTAGCCCCCCTGGGGAAAGTTGCTGTAGTGGAAATAGGGCTGATAACACCCACACTGACAACGGGGCAAACTCCATCTGCTCAAGAAGATTGTGTAATGTGATCAAAAGCTCCAGAGTATTTAAGTGTAATGACACCGGAGACTTGGTTTGAAGTCATATCATGATTGTTCATTTTAAGTGTTAAAACACTTTCCTCTTGGTACATTTTGAATGGCTGGAGAAGCTGATAAAAAAAACCTGAAAGGTCAGGTGAATGTGTCAGCAATCTAAGTTTGATTTTAATCTGCTTGTCTGTGTTCTCGCTCAAGAGAGAGATTCAACCTGCCACAGATCATAGAAAACTGAAAACTGTCATGAACAGATTTACTACAAACACTAGACACAAATTATCCTCCTTGTTAGCCTGGATATAGCTGTGTCCAAGAAACAGGGCAACTTTTCTCTACACACACACACACACACACACAGAAAGCGTTGCCTCTGAGGGAAGTCTGTCTGTTTTCCATCCCTCCTGTCTTTTCATTGTATTGATTTGTTCTTTTACTGTAGTTTCAGCCAAAAGCCTCACTCCAAACCTGATCCATAACTATCCTCCCACTGTGACCACTCGGGCATACAGATCTGGACAAAACACATTCACACATCGATTTACTAAGGACACATTTTTTCTTCATTACTGAATGTGTCAAATGTTGTATTTAATGGTTGGTTGACAACAGCAGTTACAGAACTTATACGGTTCTCTCTCACAGTTCCTACTACAATAAAAATGATCTGCTCTGGTATACAGTAGTGTTTAGTGTAATTAGCGCACCACATGTGTCAGAAGTGCGGAGACGTCATAATGGAGCAGAGAGATAATCGAGCCTACAGCCTGTCATCTGAACCAGATAGAGCCGTGGCTAATGCACACAGGAGGATCAAAGCTAGCCCCTTCAGTAACATGGAGCTATTTCCAGGGTTAGCTTCAATCCTGACATCATGGTCTGTTAGCGAAAGCTCACATGAAAGCTGTAGCTTGGGACTTAGAAGCGTTGTTAACGTGTGGGCAGTAGATTAAATATGAGCCTCCGCAGAAAAACGTAGGGGTATTTACTGGATGTAAATGTAATTATTAAGGCTAACATGGCCTCTTTTCTGGCGTGTGTGGTTGTAGTTTCTCAGAGGCTAACAGAGATGTGTGCATGCTGTATTTCTCATTCACTGACCATCATACACATTTGAACTTGTATTAATACCACCAAATTCACTGTCATGGAATTCAGTTAATCACTTGTGCTCTGCTACAACCTTGGTAATATCAAACCTGAAATGTCTTTAGACAGTTGTTACTGCAAGAAGGATTTTCCAAAGAAATCTATTTTAAAACTTTTCAAAGTGAAACACTGAAATTTGTTTTTCCAACACATACACGGAGGGAATATTTATCAAACTAATATATTTTAGTTCCGGCTGCTGTGCCAGGAACAAAAAATACTGTTTGAAAACAAAAGTTGCCCTCCTCTGCATCCTCCTTATTAAATTTGACCAAATGGTTGGGTGGTTCTCCCCATTTGTTCCCCTGCCATGAGTCTGCTTCTCCGTGGTTATTATGATTCAGCGGATAGATGAGACACAAATGAGATGAATGCTGGCCACCTCTGGCATTACCTGCAGGCAGTGTGTGTGTGTATGTGTGTACGTGGGTGCGGCTGTGTGTGTGCGTCACATGCCAGTGGGGAACCGGTGAAATGAACTCTCCTGCTGGCTGGTCGTGTGTGTTGAATGTGTGAATCAGTCTGAACACACAGACCTTCAGACGGTTTGCTGAACTGCAGACACAAAGATTACATAGACAGACAAATGCAAACTACATTAATTACATAAAACTATTCCTGGGCAGTCCAGAGGCCCAGGCCATGATTTACTAAATATTCAACTCTGGCCTCACAGATCATTAACTTTAGCTTATATCTAAATACTTCAGTATAGTAAAAATTGTAAAAGGAAAGAGTCAGACAGTCATCCATATTGAAGCAAAGCACAGTCCGACAGCCTTCCCCTGATGTGTGCAGCCTAAGGCAGAAACTTTAAAACTTGCACTTAGTAACTGCTCTGGGCAAGAGTTTTCATATTGGAAACTACAATTCCAGAGGTCAGTCTGTATTAAAAGATATTAGAGTGAAGAGAGAACCAACATGTCCCTTGACTCAGGTATGCTGCTCAGTGCTCACAGATGTCCACGTTGTGCCTGGACGGTAACACACGGGGGGGAAGTGTGACACATCGGGGAAGGAAGGAGAAAAGGTCACACACTCTCTATTCAAACCATGTTTTATCTTTACCAGATAATGCAGTGTTGTTCCTGTAGCCATAAATTCTAAGTGGCAACTGTGCTGCTGTCATTTCGCCCTAATGGACTGAAGTAAGGCATTATTATTTACATTTAAATTACAGAACTGTTGTTACTTGCGGTTCTTTAACTTCCTTTACCTCTTTATTTGACCTCATAACACATTTTGTTGTTGAATTAAACATTACAGTGATGCTGATGCAGGGAAAGTCACATGTCTAGCAGTCAGTCATATAAAATATCAAGTTTATTTAACTATGTAACTTTACTGAAACAAAGTTTAGAAAATTATTTGCAGTCACTGATTTATTGATTTATAATCCAGAATCGTTTGTGCATTGTTGCAAAGAGATCTACAAATATTTATGTACTATAATCTTAAAGATAACATGCTCTACTGACCTGCTGAGAAGTGATATGTGTGAGGAATAACCATGCTATTTGAGTAATTGATATCAAGGAAAGAATAATACAGTTACATACCACCTAATAACTGGCATAGTGTCTGTTTTACCTTTCTGTTCAACAAAACTGACATATATTTTTTGATAATTTTTGCAGTAAATACGATTTGGCATCACTGAAATGCTTGACATCTATTTTTTCTTTTAACAGTACAAAGTAACTCTGTGTGGTCGTTTAATCCTCAAGTTAAACTTTAGCCACCAAAAATGTGCATTTGATACAGTCATTGAGTCCACTTTGTGACTGTTTTTGACAAATTTGACAAAGTGTGACAAATCGTATTCATGAGTGTTTATCTCTGAAGCAGGAGCTTACAGTCCCAGCCTCTCAGAATTGCTGCTTCCAGCCGGAGGCTTCCTGGCTGCCAGCCAGCTGGGGTCCAGCCTTCAGCTATTATCCAGCCACTGGGAGCCCCCATCACCACCTCCTGTTGCCTGACAAGGCGTGTCCAGAGTTCTGCAGTAGACACACCCAGTTAAGTGGCGTTCATTCAATTGCGGGGTGTCATCATAAGATGGTGGTTGCTTTGCAAAAAACACATTCACAGATAAATCAATGTGTGACGGCCCGCAGTACACGTCAGTCATGTCTTTTCCCCCAGATTCCTGAATCTGACAGAAGGTCTGAGTGTTGAGGGTCTGGAGCACTGCAATATTTTTCCCCCAGCCCCAGATTTGAAAGAAATTGAAGTGCCAGTTTAGTTTAAATATGTTGCCATATTTGTTTTTTTACTGGCATCAACCTACTAAATAGGATTCACTATCCCTCTTTGTTAAGCCTTGGGTGTATTAAGCAGTGACTGACTGGATAATTTGGCTACAGAAATAAAATCTCTCCAAAATGTCTGTAGAATGAATTAAATTAGATGTATACAAAGTAGCTGCTTTGACCTCTAGAAAAACAGCCCGTGCGGAGCTGACAATGCAAAAAATCATTGTAGGCAAGCGTTGAGAAAACTTCTTTAAACAGTGTCGCAGAGCTCCATTATTTATTTTCAGCTCTATTGACTGTAATTGGTCACAATCAGCAGTGGCATCCTGTAGCCTGGAGGCAGAGAGTGGCCTCACATTCACTCTGCTGTGCCTTCATTAACACCAGAGCACAGAAGACACTTGGAGTCTCACTGTGACTCTAACAGGATATTTCAGAGACTATACTCCACTGGTCACCCTTTGGCATGTGTCCGATGGCCCTCTGGCAATATGTCCGTCTGCAGCTTATTAGCATTTCCCCAGTCCAGGAATCACTGCAGGGTTTGGGATTGTTTTGCCTTCTTCCCTCTCTACTTAAGGAATAGTTCAGATTATTTGAAGTGGGGCTGTATGAAGTACTTAATAAAGTTAGTGTATTGCCTACATTAGATGATGGAGTATGATTGGTTCGGAGAGAGAGATATTTGGCTTATATAATGGCAGTTTCCCAGTTTCCCCAGAAAAGGCTGTCAGACAGCAAAGTAAAGTGGTTAAAAGATTATAAATATAGTGTATGCTTCAACTGATCTATATTTTTTAGGTGGACCCTTTTAAGTGGCTAAAATACCTTTTGTTGCTGACCCTGTCCACAGCAGTACACTGTTTAGCTTCTATGCTGATGCTTCTCCAAACTGTCAGCTGGCATCTACTGCACTAACTATCAATAAGTATCCCATACAACCCCACATCAGATAATATGAACTATCTTCATATCAGTTTTCAATAATATTGATATTTATACATTCACAAATAAGTATGCATCTAGCAAGATTATGTGTAATGCAGCAATATGAATATTGATGAGATATTAATGAAAAGATACATTTTACAAGCAGATTGCTTTTTATGAATATGTATATGAGCATTATAGTTATTTTATGTGTTGGCTCTTAAACTCCATAGTCCATTTGCTCTCAGTGCTGCTGTAGTATAAAATTCAGTGCCGTTCAACCAAAGAAAAAAAATAAGTCGTTGTCAGACAGCAGTTAATGGGTTGTTGTGGAGGTCAGGGCATGTTTTTTTTTACTCGGGGAAAGCGTGTCTCTGCAGAGGAAACTGTGGATTTGACGAATACTAAAGGACAGAGGCCACATCAAACACGCCTTTGTTAATAGGGAAGAAAGCAGAAAGGGAAAATCTCCCTGCTCAGATACAAACACAACAGGTCTGCTTGAAAGGTTTGCGGCAAAGTCAAGGATTCAAACAGCTATACTTTCTGTTATTTCAGTAAAACGGCTAAGTCAGCTTCCAATTAGTGGAATGTCATTGTGCAGATGTGCTGGCCCTGGAAGGTCTTCTGGCTAAATGTCAGACTTTCCTTTGTTAAAAAACCTTCTGAAATACCTGAACGAGTGAATGTTTTGAATGTATGCGCTGTTATTAGCTTTTGTTGAGCTGGAATTTATGCAGGGATATGTGCAGCTTGTCAAAGCTTTTGTGTGTGTGTGTGTTTATTTGTGTTATATCTGTCCTGACTTCAAGACAGTGAGTCAGTCCACAGTGCCACAATGCAGCCAAGTCTGCCCCCCCCCCCCCCCTCTCTGAGCAGCTTATTATATAACAAATCTTCTGAGTTACATCCATAATATACAGCCATATTTCTTGCACATTAATTCTGTCCTTTTCCCATCATCCCTTCACAGGCTTTGTCCTCTTTTTTTTGTCCCATATCATTCCTCTTTTCTGCTGGCTTCTCCTGGTTATCCCACACTCCAGTGCCACTCGATGGCCAAACAGAGTCATATCCCGGAGGAAAGTTTCAAAAAAGCACAAAGAGACTTTTCTTTTTCATTCAGAAATTGTCTTGTTTTATGTTTTGCTCTTATTTCTTCTCCTCCCTCAAGTGCATGAAAGGAACATGTTTTTTCCCTTAAATCTAATTTTAAACAACACAGAAACTTCCTTTTTTAAGACAGATTTTTAAAGTCTCTTTCTTTTTAAATCTCCCCTTAAACATCCTTTGACAGCAAACTATTAAAGGCGATTAAAGAACCACTCAGCGCACATAATCACTGTCCTTTCAACAGCAGGCATGCTGGCCAAACAACAACAGCTGGCTTGGATAGAACTGAGGATCATGTCCTCGTTTAACTCAGAAAGAGAAAAAAAAATGTTTTAACGTCTCATAGATGATAGATCATTCAAAGTTCATGAATATTCAGCATTATAACGGTGTACCGGACTCACAATGCAATACAAAGAACATCATGAAAGCAATGACTTTGCCATGACAGAGAGGTACACAGGTGCATCTCCCCAGGCAACCTTGTGCCCAAGCGTCACATATTTGAGAGCAACAGAAAAATTAATAAAAAGCCAGTACAGCAAATATGGCAACATGGGAAAATGTGGGTATGTTGAGGACAGAACTGGCTGCAGCATGCTTGATTAATTTAGCTGAGTCAGTAGGGAGTTGTGTGTAAAACAGAAATCCACACAAAGTCGTGATCCTTGTTAGAATCGGGCTAATAATGCATAATATCACAGACATGTTATAACTGGATGAATAAATCAATGGTTGCACAGCTGATTTAAATCAGTTTTTAGGTTGAAAAAGTAAAATAATGCAAGAAAGAAAAAGGACACAGTCCATTAATTAAGAAGAACAAAAGCTAACAAGACAGAGGAGGTGTGAAAAGAAAACACTGGCAAACTTTTCCAGAAGTGTTAGAGCTACAAAAAAGTAAAGCTAAAATGAGACATGAGAGATAACTATGAAAAGACAGCAACAAGAGATCGACACTAAAAGTGAAAATATTGTACTAAAAGTACAAAGTATTCTTCTAAAACTACTCATTATATTTGTTACTTTTTAGCTGTTGATGTTTAATGCATCATCAATTGCACACAATTCAAAAGGTGTTCTGTTTCTCCAAATCTTTAGTCTAAATTACTCCTGTGCTGCTCTGCTCAGTAGTCACGCTCACCATGTATATCATATCATATCATATAAATCCTCATGGTTTTCATTGGCCCGTTTAGCTTTACTGTAGATGAACAGTTTGGATATAAATTCAAACTGTAGGCCTACTCAGCACAGAATTGAATAAATGCAAGTACCCCCAATAATTATTTAGTTACTTTAATGTAAGTAGTTGTAATGAATTTCTTCCACCCCTACCACTTAGCACTAAACACAAACTACAGCAGAGGCTGGTATGAATATTGCTAGTTTTGCAGGTATTTGGCCAAAGTGCTGAACAAACTGAAAGTTTGGCCCCACGTTGATGCTCGATGAAAAGTTAAATACATAATAGATAATACCTAACAGAGATTTCTGCTGCTGCTGCTGGGTCTCTCTCACATCATCAAAAAAAACACAAGACATAATTGAATGATATCATGAGATCAGTCAGTCTTCATTGTTATCAAGATATTTTGAGACCAAATAGTGAATAGACACACCAATATTACCATCTCTGGAGCCACACTGCCATTAGAACTAAAAAGATACTGTGTGAGACACCACGAAGGAAGAGCTGCAACTGGTTCATTAGTCATTGCTGTTCACTCAAGCAATGACTGATGATAACACTTCTACATTCTGCTCTGCCCCCACCCACCCATATCAACTTCTGCTTACACACATCTACAAAGTGTTTACTCTGAGGATCAGAAACACGAGGCGAGATCGTGACTGAATATCTGGGTGAATCAAAATTAATTTCATGTAAACAGTGTCTAATCTGGTCATTCTTCATTTTCATAACAAAGAGGTTCCAGCTGTGCTTAAAACCCATCCCATCGGTCCACTAATGGACATTAGCATCCGCACACGGTGCTTTGATCTACATACTGATCATGATTAACTGATGATTAACTAGCTTTGAAATCAGCTTCAGCCCTTTTACTGTGTGAAGACGCGTGTGTGGGTTATAGTGGAACAATGGTTCAAAGTCAAGGCGTCTTTGATCTCTGTTGGCTCGGACACCAGCCAGCTGGGTCTCTCAAATTAATCTCCATATTAAGATCTTCATACTTCAGAAAACTTGATGTCTGCTTCCCTAGTCTTAATTATTCCTCTTCTTTTTGACTTTCTTCGTCTCTAAGCTGGCTTTGTTGTGTTTTCAATTATGGCAGCTGTTGATCTACCAAAATACCAAGAAAAAAAAATGTTTGCTCTATTTCAAAATGAATGTTTTGTTCTGTTGTTCTGTTATTCTTTTTGCATACGAACTCTACACAATGAATAAACAAGGTATATACAATTGTGGGAGCCTCTATTGTGGCCAAAACACTGCTACAGTAATGGCAAACCTTTCCCACATGTAGTCACAAATAATAATGTCAAAGTTATTCAATGGAAAGTAAGCACACAATATCAGCCCAGATGCAGAAGTCTCCACAGATACAACATACACACACACCAAACCTCAGAGCAAACATCGAACTGATGTTGGCATCTGCCATCAGGTCTTCACATGGGAAAAACTTAGCTACATTGTTAGTTGCTGTAATCATATTGCATTGCACCTTTCTTGCTGTGTAGTTATTAATAATAATTTGTGATTAAGACTGAAGGTAAAATAATAATTGACTGGTAGAGGAAATAAACTGACTGGTATAGGTAAAATCAGGTTTTGTAATCGATTGCCTGTCAAGCAGAGTGAGTGTGGGCACACACAAAAATCATGTGTGAAGGACACAGATAAATTCTCTGCTGCAGTACTGCTACTGCTACTATTACAGCCATTTTTTCTTTACACTGAGCTGGCAAAGAGTTGTGCAGTGAAGAGCCAGAGTTGTAACCAGAGAGCAGTGTGATCCCCCCTATTCAGAGAGAGAGAGAGAGAGAAAGTGAAACAAGACTTGTTGCTTATTCACTGAACATTTTGTTGTGTGCCTCCTTGCATTTTGGAAAATATTACAACACCTCTGTAAAGACCATATAAGGCAAATAAGGGATTGGAAATAAACTGAAGAAAAGGGAAGAAAAGAAAGAAAGTTTCAGAAGCACAGAATATATTATTTTCCCTATTACACATCAGAATGCATAAATTGTTCAGTTATTTTGGAATAAAAATGGCTGCCTCCCACACATTGTGCCCTGCAGTTTCACTTATTATTTTCTAAACCTGCAATCACCAGTAATAACCTGTCTCTCTCCTGGACCTCTTTGTGTAATCTGACCTCAGCAGTCTTGACAAAGAAGCTGACAAACAGACTCAGCGAACAAAGAGAAATGAGGGATGATGATGGGTGAAATGATACAGGTGTATCTCCCTACAGCACGACCTCTGCTCTCTCCCATTCCTCTCAGCAACATTAAATCAATTATGCAATTAAGTGGGAGTAAGTGTTCATTTTCAGATGTTGCTGATGCCCCTGGACAGCCTCAAATGTCACTGAGCAGCAACAGCTCATGCAAATAAACGAGCTAATGGAAGCGGCGTGTTTTTCTTACAGTGTGTCATTATGGCCATCGAGCGTTCTTCTTCTTCTCCTTTCTCTTAGTGCTAGCGTGAGTACAAAACAGAGCATGCCTTCTTAATTCTCTTTTATCCACAATACACTGTATCAGAGTGCTGCTGTGTTTGATTACTTTATCTTAAGTCTAAGTGCCATTCGCAGAAAGGCTTTTGTTACATGCTTTGCTGCAGTTCAGTAGGTATGTTTAAGTAATTAAAGTGTGAATTAATTCAATTCCTCATTAACACTGACATTTATCTAACAAATGACTTGTGTTATAACTCTATCTTCTCAAGAGCATCACTCATTGAGGCTCTGAGCCATGCAATTGTTTAATCTCGTTTAATTTGACTGAGCTGTAATTAACACAACAATGATGGAGGGCCCTGTTGTGGTATTACATACTCGATACTGTATGTTTCAAGTCACTTCATAATCAACAACTTTAGGTGTCATACAGGTTTCATACAGCAGGTTTGGCATTTAGTTAAAAGTTTCATTGATAGTAAGAAAATACTTGATCTGGCTAGCTGGTGAAATTTTGTCGAGAATCCCCATGATGAGACCAAAACTAAAAAGTTTTTATTTGCTAACAGCTTTTCATATGCATGCAAAGTTGTACAATGAAATATATTCAAGCTGACATGAAGTTGAATAATGCAGTACTCCTATGTGTCTCCTCTCCTCTCCACTGCCACTTAGATAAAGCAGCAACTCCAGACTGAACCTCTCAGCCAACATTAACTCTCTCCCCCATCTGCCTCTGCTAGGTGCTCTGTCTTTTAGAATGAGTTTGGCTGCTTTGGGAGAGCCTCGCAGTGGCATCCCCCTGCGCTGCTCTCAGCTGTGACACAGAGACACACTTTCTTATGCAGGCTGTCATGGATATCCTGGTGCAAAGAAATCCAACACTTCAGCGCATGCGGCACTGAACGCCCTCCTGCTCTGCTGGGTTTACAAGGTCTAAGATAAACAGGAGGAAAAGTGACGAGACGAAAAATCATACCTCCTGTATCTGATTTATTTATTGGCGCGGTCTAATTTTTCATGAGAATAATTGTAGCTCAGTTGGTGGGCTTTATACTTGCAAAGAACCAAGTAGGTGTATGATCCACTGTCTGCATTGTGAATGTTTTATTTTTACAGAAGTTTTATAGATGTGAACAGCGGCATAAATATAGACAATGCAGTTGCACTGGGGCCCGTGGGGCAGGGGTGCCTGCAGAGGGAACAGGCCCTTGGGAGTGATACAGAATGCAGCTTCAAAGAAGAACTCACATTAAATTGAAAAAGGAGCCACTTGATATTTACACCCTCAAAAAGGGAAGCCCATCTCTTTCATGTTTTTTTTTGTTTGTTTTGTTTTGTTTTGGCAAAATTAGCAATTATTCTTACACTACATACTACATACTATTCTTAAATTTGTAGATTTCTAAATGTAATTACATCCACTATTGAAAAAGATTGAATGGACCAATCAGGACTCCTCACTCCAGCAGACCCTAACAATCAGAGGAACTTTCCTCTTAGTGTGAAACAGATTTGGTTTTTCCTACAAGTTAAGAAGTGAAAAACTGTGTCCCACCTGTGTACTTTCTACTCTTTCCCTCTCTCTCTCTCAGGTTACAACTCACATTAAGGAATTATTTCACCTTTCAGTAAAACCCCTATTATAGCATAAAACTATTCCTACAAAACATCTGTTGCACATTTCAGTGTGCGGGTAATCATCAGTGTAAATAGAAACATCAGGGCAGCAACATAACATACCTAAAGAATAAGAATGCTTTTCGTGGACTTATTTTGTTTTATTTGTAGCTTAGATATGATGTCTTGGTTTGTCTTTTATATTTTTACAGACATAGTTTTTGGTGAGAGAGATAATTCATATCACTTGCCACAAACTATTATTGGATCATTTAAACTATCACTGCCATGATGTTTGTAGATGAGCGATACACTTTAAGCCTTTTTCACAGAAACACAGGTATAAATAATGAAATTAATGATGGCTGGATTCCATTTAGCTGCTTCAGTTCAAAATTCCTGTGATAACTTTAGATCATCAAAGTCTGTAGATGATGCTGATGGTGCATATCGGACAACATAGTCACCAATACCAATATAGATATATAGCAATATAACAGTGACAGACCAGTAATATTGGCCAGCTGTCATCTGTCTGACTCTAGTTTATAGTAGCTTCCTCTGAATCTCACAGTCTTGACTGGTTTTACTCTCCTCATGCTCTTAACTTCATCGTCTTATTCTCCATTCACATTTCAATGTGTAAGTAATGAAGGTCATGTCTATTTAACTTTCTTTTAACTTAAGTTAATCTGTCCTTTGTGTTGTCTCACCCAAACTAACATTTCTTCTTCCCCCTCCTCTCTTTCACTTGATTTCCCCTTGTCTCACCTCTTTTATCTCCTTATCTCCTCTGTCTTCTCTCCTTCCTCCCTGTCTCCTTTTATTTATCATCTATCTATTGACTCTTGCCCTGCTATGCCAAGCTGAGTAAACGGCTACCCAGCAGCAGTTTTTTTTTTCTCTTTTATGTATATGATACATCCACTCTCACATACACATTCGGGATCCTATTAATATGACAATACTCTCATCACTAAAGAGACGGCTGCCCACTCAGTGTAGCACATTACTCCTCGGCCCTCTTAAATCATCATCTCTCCTCCGCTCTGTTGTGTTCATCCTCCAGTTAAGTGGAGCAGCTCCAGATTGAACCCCTCAGCAACCGTCATCCCTCGCTCACTCTATCTTCAATTTTCTGTTCACGTAGCATTAAAACACTGTATCAAAACCATATTAGAGAGACACCCACAGCGACTACAGAAAACTGCTGTTTGGAGGGATTTTGGTAACTGGTAAACTGCTGTATGTTGTTATTTCATTTGGCTCTCCTCTCCTGTTTTGTGCTGCCCATCCTTCACTAATAGTAAATAAAACTGTTTTACACTGAAGCTCTCCATCACTTCTCACTCATTTTCCACCATGACACAAATTGTTGTAGGAGCAGGGTTTCATTAAAACCATATTAAGCCCCAGAGAGAGAAAGAGAGAGGTGTGCCGGTGACTTGAAGAGGTCATCCATCTCTTGGGTTTTCTCTCATTCAGCCTCTCCCTCCTCAGACAGATAATTCAATATGTTCAGAACAGGACAGAGAGCTGTTCCTTTGCATAATTTTATTAAGCGACATTAGCGGCGCTATCGGAGAGGTGACAGGAAGGAAATGGATTTGAATTAGGACGTGATAAAAGAAGGCATCAGCGAGAGAAAGGTGAGACTGTGTGTGCAGTGTGGTGTCACACTAACAACGCTTGTCCTCAGCCGCTCGGAGGCAGGATTTACATAACCTACTTAAGTTCCCATATTTCTCTTGGGGGGACCTTGTGATTGGATTGTTGTTGTTTTTTTTTCAGACCAAACAATTTCTTACCTCAGGCTTATTTCAGAGGGGAGCGATGCTATTAAAGTGCATTCTGAAGTGTTTGCTTTGTCTCACATCCCACATACCAGGATATTGGTTTATTGTGTTTCTTTGCACGTGTATATCTTCTGTATGAGTGCAGGTCTGTTTTTATATCAGTTTAATCTTGAGGGATATGTTACCAGTCGGACAGGGAAATCTAAGGGGTGTACTGTGCTGACCTCTTGTTATAAAACTTGCCAGTTTGAACATGAAATTCTGTCTCTAATAATGAAGGGGTTAGTGCAGAAACTGGAGAAGCACCAATCAGATCCCTGGGCTCACCTTTACACACACACACACACACACACACACACACACACACAGCACCGGCTCTTTAACCCAACTCCTGGATAGGGCCGGGATGTTCTGCTTTTCCTGAGTTGCCTAAGGTGAGACACACCAGGTGGGTGTCTGGATACCCCCAAGCCCACTGCATTTAGCTGATTATGTAGTTCTTTTTTGCATAATTAGATTGTAACCTCCGGTGTGTACTGAGGTGTTTTTCAGCCAATTGTAAAGCAGCTGGGATGAGAGTCAGCAGCTTGAAGAAAACGGAGGATTGCCTCCTTTGGTTCAGGAGTAAGTTGCTTCCCCAGCTGAAAAATCTCGGTGTTCAAGTACCTTTGGGTTTTGTTAATGAATAAGACTTAGATGGAGCATGATATAACTGTTGGACTGGATGTGAAAGAGGGAGGTGAACCTGAAGGCAAAGTTACTGATTTACCAATTGTTCTGTTTCAACCTACGATTACCAAGAGATCCTTGTTGAAGTAACTGAAAATACTTATCTCTACAGGGTGTCTGTGCTTACCTGTGTTGGATCTTTAGACAGCTGAAGAAACAACACAGTGGGTTTGTTTTGGCGGAGGTGTGTTGTGTCATGTACAATCCAGGAGAGTTGGATTCGACCTCTAGTTAACACTTCTGCTGCCTTGCTTGAATGGCCTCTTTAAAAAGGACTAAAGTCACAGCCTTATTGACAAGGTAAAGGGAACAGCCACCTGAAAGTGTGGTGTCTTCACCCAGTGTTGTAAAAATGACTGAAATTTAGTAATTAGTACAGTTACTAGTTACTTTTCTCAGAAGCCATTAAAGTACTTACCAATTACCAGTTTCTACACAGAAACATACTTAGTTATTTTAGTGTAGCAATATTATTTTAGTGACAACTGTCAGATTTTTAGCTGCCATTGTACCCGTTGTCACTGATAGGAGTTAGTACCATTTTGACCACCAGAGCAAACTAGCGTTCCTAAGAATAAGCCACATCTATACTGCCTGTGGATTAGACAGTAGGATTTGGTAGCAGAAGACCACAGACGATGCTGGATATAAATAATTATATGATGAAATTTATATTATACTATGATGAAAAGCAACTGTCTTTAAAGGTCTTGTAATGACAGATCATACTATCCTATTTTCAGGTAAGTAAGTTAAGCAATGAGTAACAAGCGCATTTAAATTTCAGCAATTGTATTTGCGATGTGAATCTGATATTTTTGAAATATTACTTAGTGACATGACTACTTACGACCAAAAGTAACGTGTTACACCCAGCTCTGTGTGCCACAGAGCATCGCCTAAGTTTTTAAGAGGAGGAGCTAGCGGCTGGGTGACAAATGGATGTCTGTTTAACAGGCTAGGAAAAACAGCCCAGCTGCTGTTTCACAATCTGTGACTAGCAGAGAGACTGAAACATCTGATACGGTGCAGAGGAGGTCAATCAAAGTTATGATGAGAAGGTTTATTCCCGGGTGAGTCGTTGCCGTGAGCGATAGTACCGATTGTCAAATGACTGATCCCGCAGTATCCGCTGCAGCTTACTTTGATGTTCGAGGGCAGTGATGTTGTGACAGCACATGCTGACTTCACATCTGGGTCCCGTTCCTCGTACGAGGATAACGGAGTTACGGTTGAGTTTGTTGACAGTTTGGAATGTGCCCAGGATTTTCTGTTCCCTGAAGCAAGCTTTGGTCTATCATGTTAACAGAGCTGCAGCTCACATCTTCAAAGTCGCAGGTGCTGCCAACATTTGCAAACATGGCTGCTCCCCTATTTCAATTAATTTTTTACAACAACTCCTGTAGAGGAACATGTAAAGGTGTTGTTTGACCACTGACATAGAGATGAATCATTTCTTGATTTCATATTGTAAGTATTTCTTGTTTCAGTGGGGAGAGACTTTAAGACACTTAAAGAATAATAAAACAAACACAGGTATTTGTCCCAGGTTTGTGTCCCATGTGAAACCAAAAGTCACTGTTAAGTTATTTAAAGTTCTGTGATGTTGCGTGCTTCACTGTAACATGAGATACTCATTTTAAGACAAACCATGACCTTTTGTGCCATGACAACAAAGATCACCTAACTTGATCCTTTTCTGCACATCCAAACCCCGTAAAGTGCAAAATGCTTCTCACCAAGCACTGTTTCGAAAGTCTTCTTGGACGTTGCATATTACTTTTGCTAACGTGGCAGACTGGGATAATAATTCAGGCCGTGAATCTAACATCAGTCTGTACCAATCTGTACCATTCATTCCATTCACAACACCATGGAGGTGTTTTGCTGATTTTTTTTTTCAGTTTACCAGCAACAAATTCAAAAAACAGGTGGGATGCTTTAGTGTCAAGATTAGTCAATTGCACTTCCATAATTAAGGCAACAAGAATAAATATTCATATCTACAATATATATTTATGTGTGTGCACTTTTGGATTTTTTATTTTGCACCTGGCTTTTCCTCAGAGATCTGACTGGTAGCTTTCAGTAAGTGAACATAATTGACAGAAAAGAATATTCAGGTCTACTTTTCAGATTATTTGCATCTCCTGCTTTCCTACATAGCATGGTGAAGTTTTTTGAAACATAGGATCAACTTGGGAAAGGTAGTTGTGTTTAGGATGGTGCTGTTTTTTCTGTACACACCAACTACATCTCTCACTTGTGAAGATATCTGTAATTTACAGAACATCACAGTTTTTAGGCACATTATTCACAGTTTTTTTTTCCTTTTAATGTCTCAGCTCTACCTTTTCTCTTTCTCTTGTTCTCTCTTTCTCCACGGCGGTCTGCTTTTTTGCCTCATTGTTTGGATCAACCAAACACGATCCATGCACTGACTGAATGGTGCGTTGGTGTGTGTGCAGGCGACCAATCATGAGATCATACCATCAGGTTAAAAGCAGGGGAGGGGTAATGGTCTAAAGTTCTGAGGCACTTAAGCTGCCCTATGTTGTTTTGTGTTGTTTTCTCTTTTTACCTGTTTCATTTAACATTTTAACACTAAGCTTGCCAGGCCACTGTAATCCTGTCAGTGCCCCAGATAACCAATCCAGTACTGATTGCTAACTCGACTGCACATGCAAAACTGATGCTAAAGAGGTACTGACAGCGTCATAGTTTGAAATGTAGGGCCACTGACCAAGCCACTATATTTGACAAGCTAGGAGAGAGAATATGTTGGCACAGGGCAGGATATTTGCAAATACAGTCATCACCACCGTACACTTCCAGTGGATCATAAGTGATGACTGAAAATGTTGCAGATTATACCTTTTCAGTTAAGGTAAGAGTTTTAGCAATTTCTCAAACATTTATGTTACTTCATCTGCAATATTCTGCAGTGGTTTCTGTATCATTTTATAGAGATAAAATTTATTATTTAGAAGAAAATTTTTAGATAACTGTTGATCTGCTGTTAAACAAGTGCTGTCTCTTAAAGCCATGGTGCATTGCATGGTTTTGTTACCTTTAATAGAAAACAAATTCACCAGCCAGTTGGTTGGATAAAAATTATAAGATCATTTAAACTGACTAGCTCAATATTAGCTGATAAATTAAACACTGTAACAGAACCAGGACCTTTTCTCGGCATCCTCCCACCTCATCATTTTTAATTTCGCTCCATCTCTTCCTCCGTCCCGTTCTCTGGCAGCTTCAGGCAGCAGTGATGGAGTGAGTGTGTGTGTCTTATTGTTTGTCATGAAAATAGGATTTCAGCAGATGGATGGAGAGATTCTGGAGGAGAAATGTAATCTAACGGGACCGGCACAGAATGGATGGACTGTTATGGTTGCAGACTTGGTGCATCCCAGATGAGGGAGTGGTGGGATGAATTCCCAACTTTCATTCTTCTCCACTACTTATTGCTTCGTTTTAATAAGTTATAGTTAAAGCTGTGATAGGCATCAGTGTGCAATAATTCCATAATAACCTTTCAGCATTTTGTAAGTCAAGTGGTCTGAGAGAGAACTAGACTTCTGCACATCCTCTGGGCTCTGATTTCAGGCTTTAAGAAATCTGGCCTGTGATGGTAACTTAAACCAATCTCAGGTCATCTAGAGACCCGTCATTCCTGTTGGCTGTTCTACGAGTGCAGCTGTGTGTGCACGTTCCTACGGTGGGACCCTGACTCAATGGTTCATGTCTTCATTCATGTCTATCGCAGGACTTTTGCAGAGGGCTGAGAGGACCGGTTGGAGCTGAGACACAGAGCCGACAGACAGCTGCTCAGAGCCAGGAAGCTCTGCATGAGAGGGTCGGTGGCAGGCTACAGCTGCTTGAGGAAGAAACACTGGAGTCGCTCTGATGCTGACTCCTTTACTGGCAGGAGGGGAGCTCAGATTGTATGTTTCAAACTTTTGGGATTAAAAAGTGGATTTATTTTCATTCCTGCTTCTCAACCCCTCTGCAGCTGTGATCCACAAAGAAATCACTGACCCCCGGACCGGCAGATGAGAGCTCAGCATTTGTTTTTGAAACTTTTGGGATTACAAGTGGATTTAGCTTCAAGTTTGCTTGGAAACCTGTGTGCAGCATTGACCACAAAGTCCTATTGCTGTTTTAAATAAACAGTGGTAAGACTAAGTGACAAATGTAGGATAATAAATACCATCAGCATCCTTTAAAACATGTCAGGAGTTCAAGCACAAATCAAAAACACACCACACATCAATACTTGCCAAGTTTAAAGTTTATGCGAAACCAAAACTGGACCAAATGTGCAACAAAGTTGGATTTATTATGTATTTAGATTGACAGATTTATAGGTTTTAGATGCTGATGAGACATCAGTTTTGTAGGTTGACAGTGTAAACAGGTGTGAGAACTTAGCTGTAGCTTCTACAAAAAATAGCTGGGACATCATGGTCTTGTCTTTTATACTTTACTTAAAGGACTGCGCATTATTACATGGATAAAGGCTCAGGACTGAACTGTTTACATTCTCTTGCACTAGCATAGCTTCACTTTCTTCCTCTGAACAGCCACCTTTGTTACTTCTAACTCTGGTGTAAAACATTACTGATACCTTGTGGTCTGTATTAGCCACTCCACAGAATTTTAACTCCTAATACTACAGAAAATGCATTCATCCCTTTAATATATTTTACTCCTTTTAACTGTATGATTTTAACTATGTGAAGAACTGTATCAATGAACTAAAGGTACAACAACAGGGGAGTCCACCCATCATTCTCCTTTTCTTTGCTTTACAAGTAAGACTGCAGCCTGATTATGGAAGATGCCATGATGATGTTTCCTGTACACATATTTGTCTGTCTGTGTGTCAATCTCATTGTGGTGATTGTGAAAGGAAATGAGGAGAGAATGAATATAAATATGCAGAAGGAAGCATTGAACATAAGTGACTGAAAATGTGTTGAAAACTGATGAGAGAATAAGACTGTGCAGGCAAAGAGGATGCTCTCTAATGTGGCATTAAGAATAAATAAGGCACTCATTCTTTCCACTATTGCATCTACAGAATGCAAAGATGTTTGCTAGATGAGTGTCTTTTCCAGTTTTTACTGGAGCATTTACAAGTGCCTGCACTGTGCACCTTCCAGAAACATTTTAATATTCAGGGTCACTGATCTAGTATGAAAATCTGCTCACGTCACCAATTATTTTCTTTGATTCAAACAGTGAAATGAAAACAAAATGGCAAATCAATCTGATTGTCAGGTTGATAAACCCACTCACGCTGACACATTTAAAACAGAAGGAAATTGACTGCTAATTACCGAGAGCTGTCTTTGTCCCTTTAGTAAAGGTTTTACAACCAGCTGTCAGTGAGGCCCTGGAAAGTGCATCATGCACCAAACAACTTTTTACCCATTTCTAAGCAATGTTGGTAAGTGAAATGTCCTACTGCTGGTAGGACTAGTCTTCCCTTAATAAAGACATGAACATTAAATTTTAGTGAAATCAACAGGAGCCAGCTGGTTACCGAGCAGGTTATGAATGAGGAACTGATGGTGAACCATGAGTCAAGTGGCTGATTCAAGAATGAGTTCAGCTCTCTTGATGAAACAGATGTTCTCTTTAAGTAATCTGAGGCACTTCACCCCCAAATCAAAAATACATGTTTACTCTGGCCTCCGGTGCTATTTATTCATCTTGACTGTTTTGGTGTGAGTTGCTGAGTTTTGGAGATCAGCATAGAGACGTCTGCCTTCTCTTACATATAATAGAACTGGATGACACTTGACTTGTGGTGCTCAAAGCTCAAAAAAAAAAAAAAAAGAAAAGAAAGAAAAGCTCAACAGCAATGTCTCTTTCCAGAAATCATGACCCAGCCACTTGCGATAATCCACACACCTTGTTGTGAGCAGGAAGTATTTTCTTTCTACTGAACTATACCTGCCAACTGTATTATCACACAGAAGGACGCATGCTCCTCATGGACGAAAGGCTCATTTTCGTGACGGTACAGAATGTAAACAATACTGTATCTTCCTCAGTTGAATTGTAACATTAGCGCCACTGCAGTGTTTCTCACTAATGTATTTTGGAGTACTGCAGGAGGGATGTGATATATACTTTTTATGTTCATTTGAAAAATATAACGCATAATTCCAAAAATGATTATACTTTAATAAGTTCAATTAAACCACAGAAAACCACACAAAAACCGTCAACTGCTGTAAAACTTCAAAGAAAAAGAAAACATAATGCAGTTGAAAATATAGAGACAGAAGTGAAAGATAAAAGTGAAAAAAAAAAAAATAGAAAAGATAAATGAAATAGAGCCAAAAATATACAGTCAGGATCAAGAAGAATGCGTTGAAGAGGGATTTACCTCAAGGAGCTGACATGGATGGTGCAGCATTATACTTCTGCGACCGTAGTTACTGCACAAATCACATTTTTGGGTTATTTTATTGCTTAAGTTACTGTGTAATTTTGTGTTTCTTATTACTGGGCATATTATTTACATTTAAGTACTTCGTATATTGTTTCATTTGTATGTTCATGTGCAGTGTTTAAGTACAGTCATTGTGTTCCCTTGATTATAAGCTAATTGGTCCCTACCTGCCCCTGTTTTATGGGGACAGGTATGAGTGATACACAGAAGAGTGCCTTGTGCAAAAAAACAGGAGAAGTTGCTGTATCGTTAATTTGTGATGTGTTTGTACTGCTTCCCATTTTGGCGAGAATTAAATGAAGAGAAAGAAACCTGTTTATTACCCACAGCCTGGAAGAACTGGGGAGCCCCAACAATCAAGAAAAGAGGGTTACACCTCTTTAGGCATTTCTGTCAACCAAAAAATGTTTCCTACATAAAACTGCTTGCAACAAGTGATTTGTCTTGAGTGATGGGGTCATGATTTCTGGAAAAAGACAGCGCTGTTGAGTGTCAAGCCAAGTGTCATCTAGTTCTGTTATATTTGAGAGAAAGCAGACATCACAATCTAGATGGATGAATAGCACTTCATGTAAGAGGAACAATGTGTATTTTTGATTTTGGAGGTGAACTGTCATTCAATCATGTTTCATCCTTTGTGTAGTATTATTTACCCTGTGCTGCCACTAACCCCAGATTATAGAATGAAAATTTGCAAGTGAGATATTATCATAGCTAACAAGAATAATCCAAAACTACAAAATCAGATCCACTTTGGAAAACTGCCGAGTATGGCTGAATGTTGGAGGGAACAGAGAGTATCCAAGAAGTCTTTTACCATCTTGACTGCTGCCTAATTAATTCGTCTTCATGTTTGATCAGTGGAAACTATAATTATGTGTTTGGTTTGCTCAGAGCTTGGCTGTGGAACTGAAGGAAGTAGATGTGTGTGTGTGTGTTTGTGTGTGTGTGTGTGTGAAGTGGTATTTCCAGGTCTTGGACTGTGTATACAGACTTACATTACTTTCTAGTGTTTGGCCCACTGCTTTTACTCTCATCTGTGTGCTTTTTGTTACGTCTCTGTCTTGGAAATGACAGTCAGCACTTAAGATATTAATTTCAGATGTTACAGGCAGTCTGTGAGTTGATATTCAGACAGATGAGCTCAATGAGCAGAACTAAACTCATTAAGTCAAAAGTCTGCTCCTCTTCTTCCTCACATCACTCTCTAATCTTTCTTTTCTTTTTTCTCTCTGGCAGCTGTCTTTAATATCCAGGCTTTAGTCTCAGCATTCTCACTAATTAGTTTTAGCATTCATCTACTCGCTCCTCACTCATTCTCTGCCTGATGGACTAAACTTTACAGACACAGAGTTTCATTTCTCCCGTTTTTCTGTAATCCACTCTGACATTTAATTGCGAACCCTCCCTCTCTCAGCAGCCAGTCTCTGTGTTTTTTGTCATTTTTCTCCATCACGCTGTAATGAGATTGATGGGATGATAAAAACAAGGTGAGGCTCTCCCACTTCTCCATCTTATTTGATATCACACCATCTGGAATGAATGGCAGCCAAACAAATATGCAAATACAAATAAGTTAAAAAAAAAAAAAAAAAAAGGCAATTCCTACACACCTTTATCCCTCATCACCTCATTGATTTATCAACACAGACATTTCTGTCACAAGGACCTTCTCAAAACATAGCAGTCATAGTGTTGTGTGTTAAAATGAAACAAGATAGTGGACCCAAAAATGCAGACAGCGATTCAGGAAACAGTTCAAATGCATTTAATAAAATAAACAAAGGATCAAAACCTTACGTAAATGCAGAAAGGCCTCAACTAAAATTCAGAAAAACAAAAGAATCCACAAAGGGCAAAATGCAAAAACCGTCCAAGGAAATGAGTACGAGGTCCAACACAAGAAGGCTTAACAGAAGAAGGCCGGTTGACACACAAGGGGCAACGACGAACTGAGAAAGAAACGGAGAAACACAGGGACTAAACAGACAAAGAACTAGTCAGGCACAGGTGGACAGACAGGTGGAACAAATAGCAATCAAAAAGAGTGGGAAAAAGACAAAGATAGGACACGAGGGAGGACCAGGACTACAAAATAAAACGGGAAAGAAAAACAACAAAAAGCCCAAACCATGACAGATAGTGCTATGTGACATAGTGCTTAAATACAGGTCATAATTGCATGATAGCCCATTGAGGTGTGTAAATAGTCACATGCAACAGGTCACTCATTTAAAATCCTCAACTATCAAAATATAAAGCTTCCACAAACTTCTTCATACCACTGAATGGAAAGAAAAAAAAAATAAGAGTAGAAAAAACTGTAAATAAATACATAAAAAGAAAGACCCACAAAGAGCTAGGTCTCAGGTGAATCAAAACAATCTAATATGTTTGTAGAAAAAAAAAATGGTAGGAAAAAAAAGTAAAAAAGTAGAGAAAAGACCAGTCCATATACCAACTCTTGGGCTGAGTGTCCCGGATAATGTTTGATACTTTTAAAGCTGCAGTAGGTAGAAAGCCTGAAAACAGCTGATATGAGGTGGGCTTGCAGTTCATGTCAGGTGCAGCTCGCCACGATATAAGCAGTCATGAAAATGTAACTCAGTGGCAACACGGTTTGACTCGTGCGGCCAGAAATGACAGTACAAAAGCATGATGTCTGCAATTATGTCATTCTCTCACCCTGTAAACAGCGCGGTGGGCTCCTCCATGGTGCTGCTGCACACAGGTTCAGAAGCAAACATCAAGACAAATCCATTTTTTAATCCCAAAACTTTAAAAAAAAACAAAACTCTGAGCTCTCATCTGGCCGGTCAGCACATCCGTTATTGTTTCATGAATAGCTGCCGCAGAGGGGCAGGAGTAAAAATAAATCCATGTTTTCATCTCAAAAGTTTCAAAAACAAACGCTGAGCTGTCCTCTGTCCGGTCCGCGGCTCCATGATTTCTTCATTGTTGCTGCAGAAGGTTGAGGCAGGAGTGAAGATAAATCCTCTTATTAATCCCAAAAGTTTGAAACATACACTCTGAGCTCCTCTCCTGCCAGTAAAGTAGCTGGCATTACAGCGACTCTGCTGTTTTGTTCCTCCAGAAGTGCCAGTCTGCCACCAGCCCTTCACTGCAGAGCTCCCCGCTCTGAGCAGCTGTCTGTCGGCTCTGTGTCTCAGCTCCGCCCGGTCCTCTCAGCACTTGGCAAAGCTCCTTGATACACATTAATGAACACAACTAGAGGTGAACTCAAAAGTAACCAACTGAGCTGACAAGCTGCAGTAGTTTCTGCCACTGACTCAGGGTCTCACCAAAGGAATGTGCATGCACAGCTGCACTAGTAGGAGGAGTCCTTAAAGACCTGTGATTGGTTTAAATCTATCGTCACGGGGAAGATTCTTTAAACAAACAGAAAACAGAGTCATAGAGGAGGTGCAGAAATCTAGGTCTCTCCCAGAACACCTGATTTACAATATGCTGAAAGGTTTTTATGAAATTATTTCTCAATTATACCAAAACTATGTTGCCTACTGGAGCTTTAATGGTACCAGCATGAAATGCAGAAGGACATTCACTCAGTCACCGCTTCAGTAAAGACAACTTTCTTCAATTTTTCTTACCCATTTTCTTTCTTCCCCTGCCCAGATGGGGACAGACTGCAGCATGCTGGGATAACAGTGCAGTAGTTAAACTCTCTTGGACCTTTGCACCTGTCAGCTTGCTGCGATGGGACCTCTTCTGTGGCTATGGTGGGCGAAGGGAGACAGGCAGTCTTGTTATGAAGCCGTGCCCTCCTCGCCAGCAAATCTCTCCACACACTGGGGATATCTCTTTGCAGGAAAGAAGCTTTTTTTGGGGTCTCCATCTTCACTGAGTTTTTCCAGCAATTTACTTTGCAGTTTTTCCCGGGAGGTCATGGATTCAACCCTGTGAGCGTCTGGATGAAAGCTCACAGTTTTATCTGCAAAGTGGAAATCTACAGACTTTCTGAATGGATGTTTTATCTCTCTTAGGCCATTAATATGGTCTATTAGTCTCTTGCAGTGGATACACAAATATATTACTTCAGACTAATCTCTTTCGGCCCATTTGTGTTAGCTTCCCTCTCTGCTTATTTACCAAATGATATTTGTCGTCTGTTCTCTAAAAACTAATAATTCATGTCTTAACATTATCACCGTAAGTGTAATTGCAGCACTAAGAATGTATAAGCGTAGTTCAATCCCCAAATTGTCGCTGGGGCCTATATGAACTCATTAGGCCATGAAAGTCTTCCTCCGTTTTTAAAGTTAATTAGATATTCAAATTGGAGCTGCAAAGGTGAACGGGTTTGGATCCTTTAACTCTACTTCTTGATCAGCTCCCAGCCACCAAAGGAAGCTAGACGTTCACAAAGCAAAGTCAGCCACTGAATGGGCTAAATCCCCTGACTAAATTAAATTTGTCCTTGCAACATTGTCTGACAACCACACAGAGCTCACAGGAGGATGGATTATGTTCCTGTTCTCTACTCCTTTTCCTCCCCTCCATTCTGTCTGCTCCCTTATAATGGAGTGTCTTTGAACCCGTATAATTAAACATCCATCTCAACTGCTGCACAGACATGCCCGTCACTGCGTGCACACACACACACACACACACACACACACACACACAAACACACACATACACACAAATGCTCTCATCATTAAGTTGTGACAAATAATTGCACAAATTCATTTTATACTGTTTCTACTTTTCAAGAAGAAGCTGCAGGTCTTACAAGAGTACTTGACAAAAATATATTTTTGTACCAATAACTAAATGTCCAAAGGCAGGAGTGTTTGCGTTATTAATCAAGTTGTTTCTGTGAATGGCTTTGTCAGTCAGTGGTTACTACCACTGAGATTTGGATTTTGGCAAGCACACAAGTTGAAACCTGAAATTTGGGTCTACAGAGGTTTTAAAGACATTATGATATTTTGCTCCTATTAAAGCAAAGCAAAGAGGATTTTCAGAGTGAGGGATGCGAAATAAAACTTTTATGTCAGCATACTAACTAAACATAATAAATGATTAAGTAAAGTTTTCTTCAAAACTTCTTCCAGACTCTGTCCCAGGAGGAATGCCAAAAACACTCACTTAACAATAAACACACTTCACGGGCTGACTGCTAGTGATGTTGTTGAATGGCTGCTCCCATATGAGCCGAAGCGCAGCCTCAGATCTCGTACAGGGCCCCTCTGGCTGCTCCTAAGTCTCAGCTCAAGACCAAAGGAGGCCGGGCATTTGCAGTCGGGGTCCCTCAGCTTTGAAATTCCCTGCCTAAAGATCCAAGACTGCAGAATCAGTAACATCTTTTAAATCACCTCTTGAAATGTATCTTTTTAAAAAAGCTTTTATTAATTTAAAAACAGTGTTTTATTTTTCCAGTTCCACTGTGTGTTTTGCTTCTTATTATCTCCCATGTGTGGGCCAGCTTGTTGGGAAAACTGTCCAAGTAAGGCTAAATTTGGGTGAAAGAAAAACTGGTCTAGCCATCACCTTGAACTTTCTCCTCAAGATATCAAAATAAAAATGGGTTCTATGGATCCCCAGGACATTCACACTTTATGCTAATCAGATGCAGTCTTGGGCAATACTCATGCATTATTTTTTTGTATGCAGTATAAATATGTTATTTTCTCTGATTCTACAAATGGTGTGTTTGAATGTTCCTACACACTGGGGTCCCTAAACAATACTGAAATTGCATAAATTGGGTCTGACTGGAAAGCTGAGACTCTTGTAGATTCAATAAGCTTCATTGTATTGATTCGTGTGTGATGATGTTAGTCCTCCTGGCCATTTCTTTGTAGTGAGACCATGGGCACCGACTTCAGTTGAACATTGGGGTGGCAACAAATATCGACCTATATAATGTTAAGGTGTAATGAGGTGAAGGGTAGGGATTAATATTTTCTTGAAAATGACACATTTTGACCACATGATCACTTTAGTGAATTATCTGGTGGTATTAATAATGATTAGTGAGGCAAAAGAATGTAATTTCAACATTAATCAACATTACAGTGAACATAATATAAACTCTGCAGGCTGCGTGCAGCTTGACCTTCGCTGCAGCTGCACGCAAGGATGAAATGCCAAGTTCAGTCTTTGATCTGTCACTGTCTGACTCAACAGCCTTGTGGAAATTCTATTTTTCAATTCTTCATATTTTAAACTAACGAAATTCATTAAAACAAGTAATTTGGTGTTTTCAAAGTCACGATATTGAGCTGAAACAGATTCCACATTTCATTCATGTTCAGAGGCTGCTGCTGAGTGCAGCTCCCACCATGCGCGCTTCACTGTTCAACATAGTCGGCTTAATAAAGTTAATGATCACTCAAAGTTAAAAAGTAAAACCCTGAGAAAGTTCTCACTCACTTGCTGTGAGGCTTTGGATGGATTCTTCGGGAGATTTCAGCATTTTTCTTTAGTGAGGAGCGCTTTTTGTCGCAGCCAACTGCTCAAGGTAAATCCATAGGATGCTGCAGTATTTCACCCAGATGTATTTTGGATAAAATATAAATCCAGTGTTCTTGAAACTTTTGGCTTTCACCTGGAATTTTGTCTGATATTTCATATGTTGCTGCTCAGTCCATCGTATTTTATACCTCCAGCGCAGCACACAATTTGCATTTCCATTGTTTAATCTTTTCAAGTATTTCCACACAAAGCTGGCGACAGGCATCGTGTTGTGTGTCTCATTCAGATGATAGAGCAAAAAGTTACTGTATTAAGTGCATTAATGAGTGGAGGTGCTTGAATTCATGGCATTTTTTCCGGTAACATATTAGAGCAACAAAACACACACCAGCCTGCATGGAAATTAAACCTTAAGAATAATATCAGCATGCTCTGACTTTATTTTCCTTTTCTGTCAAATGTTAATTAAATTTATTAGTCTATGTCTATTTTACAACTGCATTTCTGCTTTGCCTCCAGACTGGAGGGTTGCTGCACCCAAACTTTGCTGTTTGGGGGGACATAAAAACCTTTTAACCTGTATGTATAATAACCTTCTTGTTCTTTGTTTATTCACTGTACTTTTATGTATTGGATTTAATGTAATTGTGACGCTTAATTTAATTTGACTTTGTAAAGGACATCGTGAGACTATTTTAAATGTGCTCAAGACTATTATTATTATAGGACTGAACTGAGCAGTAAGTGAAGCAGTAGATGAAATATCAATCTGCAATATCCAAATCTTAGGAGCTGCAAATCCTTGACAAAGGCAAATTGTATTATCATTATTATTATTAGTGTTGTTGTTGCTGTTGTATTGTTGGTATATACACTGCTATTGCACTGTCAGTTCTTCCTCACATGAGGAATGGAGAAATGGTCTCCTCCTGAACAGAACTGTTTGTGGTGCTGTCATGTCCAAGTAAAACAGTAGAAGTAGGCAGGAGTTATCAGTGTGCAGGTGTTTTCATCTCTCATTTCTCTTTCTGCAGGTTATTGTGATCCAGCACCTGCAAAACCTGTATGGCTGTGCATGTGACTCCTGATGATTGCTAGTTTGTCACTGAACAATAAAACCTGTCCAGCACAGAAAACATGTCGGCGAGAACATTTAAAATCAACTGCATCCCCTATTGACAGAAATCTTTTTTGTTTCTTTTTAAAAACTTAGCAACTGATTAAGTGAAGACACTGGAGGAAATTCCACTAAATGAGGATTTCAACAAACAGACCATGTTGCCACTCAGAAAGATATATGTGACAGTGTTGATCCTCTGTGTTCCCATGACGATAGCTGTTACATCTTCATCTTTCACGTCAGTGTGTCAGAAACCCTTGGCAACATGGGTAATCTGTCTCTTTGGGAACTGCCTGAGTGTTACAAGTGGGGTATACAGATTTTTTTTGTACATAAACAAACATCACAGTAGATCAAAATGTACACATAAATACACGTGCATTAATGCAAACAAAGAGACATATATCTTCGTCAGTGTTGTCTATAGTCGATCTACATTGTAATTTGGTTTGAATAAGTTATGGATGAGTAAACAGTTTTAGTGCTTTCATATATGTCAGAAATATTTGCAAAAAATTCTTTATTTTCTCCATGAATAAAAACCTCATAAGTTCTCCAGCCCACTGGTCATGTGTGGGTTTGGCCTCCTGCTTCCACCAGCCGGTAGTTAAGTTTTACCACAACATGATGATTAAATATGAAGCCATGCTGGTGTCTCGGAAGGTGACGCAAACAGCCAGTGAAGCATATTTCCCTCATTCATCGCCCAACAACAAATGAGCTATGACAAACACAAGACCTATGTTTGCCCTGCGAGTCCATGTCTGCCTTCCACAGTCTTTTTTTAAATCTCCGAACAACAAAAGTTTTCCCCCTTTCCATATTATTTCTTCTTTGAGTTAATTCATGTAATGATGTAATGATAGATAGAACCAGACTGATCTCTCTGGTTTTGCATCACATTGAACTTCAGTGTTACTGTAAATGTTAACTTAATTGAATTGAGAGTTGCATTTGATAGATACATCCACAAAACGCTTATCTCGTGTCTTGAATAACCTCCAAAATCCAACGTGAGTGTAATCTGTTTCAGTAAAGAGCTACCTGAACCTGTTACATTGTAAAGTAACAGTGTTTTTTCACTCCTCTTCTGTCGCTGTTAATCCCTGTCTTTCGCACAGTAACAATGTCATCACTTTTATAGTAACAGATCATTCAGAAGGTTAAAGTTGATAAAGTTAAGGAAACGTGTGGGATGAAAATGTGAGCTAAAATTGTGCAGCAGTTGGAGGAACAGAGGGGTGGAGGCAGAGAGGAGGAACTGAGTGGAACGAAATGAGTTGATGTGTTAAAAAGGAAGGTGTCCCTGCGAGTCTTTTGCTGATGTTTGTACACACTGTATGTGTTCTATGATTGTGTATCTACCACTTTTTTCCAGAAGGAGACAGTCAGTGAAGCGTGCGAGTGCATGTGTGTTTGTGTGTGTGTGTGTGTGTGTGCATATTTGCCATGTGCAGGGCCGCGTGTGTTTGGGCACTGTGTTTTGTCCGCTCTGTGCCCCAGGAGTCTCTATCGATCTGAGACAACAGACATGAAAGACATGGGGAGTGAGAGAGAGGGGCAGACAGGTGGAAGGAGAAAAATGGGAAGCAGAAAAAGGAAAGAAGGTAATTTCATAAACCAGTTTCTCATATCTGACCTGCAGCTGATCGATAGCTTCTCCTGCGAGAAACACACTGACTGTCTGGCTGGGTTCTTACTTTCACTTCCTCCTGGGTACTATGGAGGCATATTCCCCCAAACAAATTATGTGTGCTATACCTGATTATAGCTGAGACATGAGGTTTTGACTGTAAAAAACACAGTCCACAGTCTGCCTGAAGATACCCCAAAGAATTCAAATATTAGCCTCAACTTATTAACTGGACAAGTCTGACTTGCCCTGAGCTATTAGCCAGTGGCAAGAGTGGAAATGTCGCTCATCCAGTCAATTATAAGAGCAATTCTTGTTGCATTTTTGTGAACTTTTCCTTTGTCACAAAAAATATCAAAATGGACACATTTGTTTTGTTTCTGTTTTGGACACTTTATCTTTCCCCTTGCACCACTGTCAGGCAAAAATTTCCCACGTTACTCATAATGTAGTTCATGACTCACTATACAGGTAAACTGAGTATATTCCTGGTCCTATGCGGTTACAGTATGATAAACTCCACTTATCTTGAAGACCTCATGCTCTTTCCTCCAGTGCCATCTTGGAATTCAGGTAACACTCTTAAGCCTTCTTTGCAGGTATTACCTGGGGATTCTGGAAATTACCCTCACACATCCGTGTTTCATGCACATTGGCACTGGATAAGTCTGTATTTTACTCGAGATTACTGACATTATCCCTATGACCAAGGATCAGTTGTCTGATGACAAGCTTGCTGAAAAATGTTCCTTACTACATGCTGCCATGTACATCATCCATCTCATCATGTTTTTTTTTTTTAAGTTATGTTTTTGGGCTTTTCTTGCTTTTATTTGATAGTACAGCTGAAGAGTAGACAGGAAAGAGGGGTGAAGCGAGAGGGGATGACACGCAGCAAAGGGCCGCAGGAGGGAGTCGAACCAGCGGCCGCTGCAGAGGACTGACAGACTCCATACATCAGGGGGACGCTCTACCAACTGAGGTAAACAGCCACCCCCATCTCATCATCTTTTGAGATTTCATTTATCTGATTTAGGCTGTGTAGTGATATGAA
The DNA here is from genome assembly GCF_056507025.1 of Lutjanus erythropterus. Classification (NCBI taxonomy): domain Eukaryota; kingdom Metazoa; phylum Chordata; class Actinopteri; order Lutjaniformes; family Lutjanidae; genus Lutjanus; species Lutjanus erythropterus. Next base: position 22,333,644 of record NC_139321.1, on the reverse strand, counting down.
CCTCCTGACTCTGCACCCCAAATTCTGTCAACTTTCATTTATGATTTCCAATGCTTCCTTCACAATTCTCTGTGTTTAGGATTACAGACATCCTCAAAAATTAGGCTATTGCAAATTATTACGGGTCCCCAGTTGATATTAGTGCCATACAAATAGATTTTGAATAGCTAAATCATTTCATGAGGTGTCATGAACACTGCAGCCTAAACTGTAACTGGCTGGTAGCAAGGCTTTTGTTTAGGTGTATTTTGTGTGAGGTCTTTTTTCAATGAACAAAACAACTGGAAACTACACAACTTCTGCTTCTGTATTTCTGTGGGAAGCATCTGTGGTAGCTCAGTATCTCTTGTGCATATTGGCGTCTATGGTGGAACTCCAGTGAGCTGCAGTTGTGTCCTCCAATAATAGCTTATATCTTCTTCTGTCCCCGTGTGTTGTGGTGAACAATACCGAGAGGCTGGTAAGATGCCAAGCTGGCATCTCAAGCTATGTTTGTCCTGTGCTTCACTAGCACTCTTTTTTTTTTCTTTGTCTCCCCATCCTTACAGGTAACAGATGGAGATTTTACATTCTGCTGTTAGAGGGGCGGAGGGTGTGATTCACACAGAGAGTCTAAGAAAAAAAAGACAAGTAAGATCTAACAATAACATTCGTCTTCTCTATCTATCCAGAAGATGACCTATTGATTTCTCAGTTTCTCCGTTCCAAGCATCAATGTGTTTGTTTGTATCTGCGTAATCTAATGTCTTTGTGGGTAATCCCTTTTGCCCTAAGCTTCTGTTTGTATTTAAGTGTGTAGAGAAAGTATTTCTCAGTGTGTGATAGAGACTGTGGACAATCCACAGCTTAGTGCCTGAGGTGGACTTTATCACTGCCTCTAAATCTAAATAACACACAGGAAATTCACAGCACATACATACAGCACAACATATCCTCACAGAGGTGTGTCAGGTTTGCCTCTTCTGGCTTGTTTTCTTTTCAAATCTCAGATCACTGGAGTGTCTATTCAGCAATCTTTTAACGTGAATCAACATGTTATTATATATGCTTGCATTGACAAAAATGATTGCATTCGTATGGTTTACCAGTGGCAGTAGCAGTATCAAGTATTAGCTTCCACATTAAATCCAGCTTTGCACTAAGAAAGGCCTTTATTCAATGACATTTTTATTGAAAGAGAAAAATAGAGAAGAGAAAAATAAAGTGACATCCGAACACAAATTGGTCTCAAACTCAGATCAAACTAGGCAGTGCTGAACAAATATGGATTAAGCTTATGTTACAACATTGCCTATTTCTAGCCGCAAATTTTCAGAAACACATTTTAGCGTACAAGAAAGATTGTGACCTGGTGGCTGCTATTTTGGCTCCGGTTTCCAACGTAATGTTTTCAGATACAGTACTCATCAGGCCGCCATGCTGAAAACAGGGCAGAGGGAGGACAGAGAGGAACTCCCATACACAAAGATGCACGCATGGCCAGCTTAGATACACAGAGAAACTTAGATAACAGCATGCACAAAGAGAGTGTGACTCTCTGATCAGGATGCTATTAGTCTGCTGTATCTTCACATAGCAAATAGTTGTATGCTGACATCTAGTGAGGCTGAATGTTGTATTTTGCACCGTTCAATTACTACTCTATAAACAGATATCTACATATGAGTGCAGAATGCTTAATTGTAGATGGGCTACAAGATAACTGCTAATGCAAACCAAACATTTCCTACTGCAGCACCTTAAAATCATTGGTGATACTGGAGTCAGCTTTTATTATGGAGTAGTTATGGTGAATGAGAAGTGTTTGTCAGTCAACTTAGAACTTTTCATAATCGTTCAACAAAAATGCATCTACAAAACAAGACAATGGTCACTTTCACAGTCAGGAGCAGCCACAGCGAGCCATTAAACGAAGAGCTGCAGGCGACAGGTCGCACACCTCTGACTTCTCAGCAAAGTCGTTCATTTATTTTCTGTCTTCTCAGCAAAGCAACCAACTCATTTAACTGTGCGCTGCTGTTTACAGACACACACTGTGTGCACCATAAAATTAGATTACGTTTGCTCAGAAAAGTATGAAAAAGTCCATCATTCATGTTTGTTTTACTCACTGTTTTTTGGTGAGCCAAAGACAAATTTCTACCCCGGTCAACAAGTTTAGTAAAGAATTCCATTTTATTCTATTCTGTTCTATTCTTCCATGACTTAAAAGAACAATAGTTTGTTTTGCTGCCCCCAGACTTCTGTGAGCTGTTTTAAACAGCAATTTGCTGTTACCACCAGTAACTACACGTGTCACCAAATCAACACGGACTGAAATCTTCAAGATTGCCACACACTTTAATATGACTGTGTATTTCGTCTAATGCCAGATGGCTACACCAGGTGCCTGGAGTCCTTCCACAACAGTTTAGGTTATAGAAGTGAAAGAGAGATAGTCACTCTACACTCACTTTGGGCCTAAGATCCACAGAGAGATGAGTGGGAGTCAGAAGAAGAGAAATTGGATTGTGGAGAGAGTGAGTATCAAAAGTAACAAGAGATGTATTTCAACACTTTAAAGCCATAGAGGGAGTGAGGAAGAAATGAGAAAAGAAGCACTCAGAGTGTCAAAGGAAGAAATAAGAGAAGAGGGAGAGGGCTCAAGAGATGTCGTGTAATGATCGAAGAGAAAGTGGGATAGGTAGAGTTGGGATAAGTGGCCTCTATTGACTAGCAGGAGATTGACAGCTGCAGGAGAGAAAATGGAGAATTGACGGGCAATATAAAAAGAAATGAATAAGTCCTCAGAGGCAACAGTGGAGCGACAAAAGCAGAGAGTGACACAGAGAGCGGTCAGTTATGGAGGGGAGAAACACTGGATAGAGGGATGGAAGAGAAGAGTCAGATAAATGAAGAGAGGGCTGGAGTTTCCAGAGGTTTGTGTTTGGGAAAAGGGCAACATGCTACAGATCCACTTCTGCCTGAAGAAGAATGATATTTAGGAGGTGACCGCAGATAATGTTTAGTTGTTGGGATCCTGATCTTTCTTTCTCTGCGTTACACCTGCGGAAATGAAGAACACTCTGAAATGTTATCTGTCTGTGCTTGCCAAAAGGGTTGGCATACACATACACCTACACACACACACACACACACACACACACCACACAGACCGGCTTGTGATTTAAGTATAATGTCAGCTTGCATAGCCAGCCAGATAATGTTGTTATTTGTCTTCTCCTTAGTTCCAATCTTTAACCTGGACTCCATTATTTTACAACGGCTGAAATTACGTGACATTCTCAAACTATAACCATGAAATACAGTTGATTCAATTCAGCGTGTATATGGTGGTGCATATCTGTGTGTGTGAGAGAGAGACTTCCAAGACGTAATCTGCCTTTGCAGAAAATCAAAAACGATAGAAACAAATAATTCATTGCAGACTGCATGCAGAAAGGCAGTGTTTTTCCAAATCTCGACTTTTGGACTGGAACATCAGTATACTCCCTCTTACCCACACATCTTTGTGGAATATAAATACACTATTATCTTCCTGGTTTGCCAAGAATGATTGACTTTTGGCTATCTCGGTAGAAGTAGGACAACACAGCACTTTGTTACGACCTTCACAAAAAGATAAAAGAAAGACATCACCAGTAACAAGCGGCACCCCCCAAACAAAGAGAGAAGAATTAAATATAGGAGGTTTGCGCTATTCTGATGATCTATCTGAGTTTTTAGCTGAGACCAGCAGCTTTATAGGTCACTCCGTCAGTACACAAAAATTCCCCACCCTATGGTGGCCACAGTTTTCACCTTAGGAGGCTAAAATTTGGGAACATGGCCGTATGCAGATTGCAGACAGGGTGTGCAAGCTTATCAGTTTAGAACGATTCTAATTCACAAACATATGCATGATTAATCAGACAGTAAGTTTGCGTGGGAACTTATTTGTGCACACAGTATGAACATTTCTACACAAATGTTAATGAACGAAGCCCAATGTCTCTGCCTCCTCTCTCTTTTATTTTCTACATTGTGTGGCTCCTGTATTTTCTTCCTACCTCACTGTTTCCAACTGTTTATCACCAATTTTTGGGGACAGTGTGAGTGACACCTTTTTCTTTCCCCACTGTGCGTGCAGTCTTCAGGGACACAGCATGTCTGAAAGACTGACCTGTGTGTGTGTGTGTGTGTGTGTGTGTGTGTGTGTGTGTGTGTGTTTCATTAGACAGTCCATTTCTGGTAAACATGCAAGCACAAGTCAAATTGATGGAAATGCAAGTGGTGCTACAGTTTTCAGGATATTGATGTTCAGAATTGCAGTGAAGATGAGTACAGATACCAAACCAAGGAGAAGAAGGAGCGAAAGAGAGACGAGTTGAGGGTGTGGAAAAACGAGTGCATGAGAGGAGGAAGGAGGGACGGTAGGACATTTGGTCCTCAGGGAGAGATTGATGGAGGTAGAAAGAACACTGAACAGGTTGCTGGAATGAGTGTGAAGAATAAATCATCTAACCTTGTGTGCGCTTTGATCCTTGTCAGAATTAGATGGGTGGGAGTCAGAAGCAGGGTCACTGGAAAAACCACATAGGTCAATCAGGTTGAGTGACAGCTGTCACCCACAGTGGAAGTGACATCTATATTATCTATGCAGCTAAAAAAAAAAGCCCAAGGGAATGCATGATAAAACAAAAATATATACACAAAATATTGCTGGAACAACAATCCTGTGTGTGTGTGTGTGTGTGTGTGTGTGTGTGTGTGTGCGTGCGTGTGTGTGGGTGTGACCCTGAAAATGACCAGTCCACTTTAAGCAGGATCTATGGTTGTTGTCCTGCAGCCTTCACAGATGCAATTGACTGTAAACCTCAGTCTGTTAATATACAAGAGTTATAGTCAGAATATAAAGGGTCACATGATACTTTTACAACATCTAACTTGCTATTTAAATGTATTTAAACTTTTATTTTACAGACTTGACACTTACACAATGCATAAACAGATGACCTACAAAAATCCCAGAACAACATATGTGCACAGAGGCAAACAAAGGAATACAAGGATGGGAGGGGCATCAATATATTTTAATGTAGCTGTGTTTTTATCTCTTTTTTTTTTTTAACAAAAGATGCTTCAAAATCTTCACTGGGGAGTTTGTGGCTGGGGCAGGGCCTTTCTGTGTGGAGTTTGCATGTTCTCCTCGTGTCCGTGGTATAATAAGTTAAATGGTGACTCTAAATTGTGAAAATCTCCTTTTCCTGACAGATAACTCATCTATTTTGTCTCCTAGTATACACAGTATAGGAACATCACTCTGGAGGATCTCCATGGGTTATTTGTTACCACTGACCAGGAGTTCACTGCAGGGCATTCTCACAGTGTACAAGGATGCCTCTTTTACAGCAGCCATGCCAGCATTTTCACATTTACACACAACAGCTTTTGATTTTGCTCTACTGTGTTTCCATCTTGTCTCTTACTTTAAACTTTCTCTGATCATCTTGTTCTAGTCTTCCTTCTTGCCTTCCTGCTTCTGTTCCCTCTTATCTTCCCTTGTGTTTTTCTTCTTTCTCTTTTTAGCAGCATTGATCGTTGCTTGTGTGCCGACAAGGAGACTGACCACAAACCAAGGCTCTCTCTATGCAGCCTTGTCTGGAAAGGTTTGGCTTTGCTTTTGTTGTTGTTGGGTCCCATTTGTCTGGCTGTCTTTCAGAGTTAACACTTTGATCCAGTTGGACTCTTGTGTGATTGTCTTCTTTCTGTCTAGAAACAGCCTGCAGAGCCTCTCTTTAATAACAAAATCTGGGGACAATCACAGTAACAAGTGCATTCTCTGAGGGACACAACGCCTACACTAATATAGTAGGGTTTTACATGGGATATGGGATAATTAGCTGCAGGACGTTGGGCCTCATGAAACACTCGCAGATTCGATTTTTAAGTGGTTTGTACAAGTGATATAGGAGAATTTTCTTGTATTTTGAATAGATACGATATGAAGACAGTTTTTCCGAGTGGTCCCAACCTGTCAAAGAGTCATGTGTGGTAAGTCTTCTGGTATACAAACTGAAGTTTTTCACTGTATATTTCATTAATCTAAAGACATTTTGAGTTTGAAAAGTAAATTTCTCTTCATAATTATGCCAACATCATCTTGCTTGACTACATTTCAATTTAATTGTTCATTTACATATAAAGCCTATCATCCTCATATAAAGTGAACATCCTCATTTATTCTGTCTTCAATGCTAATTTACAAGTCTCATGCATGTGCACTCAGATATGCACAGGCGGATCATTTACACATTTATCTGAAGTTACAAGCATTTGCTGAATGTGCTGTGACATATTCATATGAGTCTTTTGCATGAAAAAATGTAAGAGAAATTTAAGATAAGAATATGAAAATGAAAATTCTCCCATGAGGTCTATTGTGACTATAACAACTCTCTGTGGAATTATCTTGCTCTCTTTATGACTCACACTGTTTCTTATGTGGGACAAAAAGTACTTCATCATCAGTGCTCAGTGACCTTTTCAAGTTTCAGTCCAAATTTCTTTGTACAAAGAAAATGTCTTTGGCTCATCTACCTTCTCCATCAATTATACATAACACAAAGTTCAATAGTAGGGTTTTTGACTTAGTTTGCATTAACATTGCCAACATTAGCAGCGGCTGTCTCCACTGCCAAAAGTCTCAGATATGAGACGATTAAAAACCATTTCCCTCCTTCAGCTCTTTTAAGCCTCACCCAAACATCCTGTTTCATGTGGAGACACACTAAATTAAAAAAAAAAGTTAGATCTGAAAGCTGTTTCATGGAATCTTCAAGCCCAAATTCAGCTCGCAAAAGACTTTAGTTGAACTTGCATCAAATGACAGCAGGCAATTTTGAATCTCTCTAAGTCTCTAAGTAAAATCACCCGTTCTAAATGCTGCCTAGGATAATTTATCTTTTTATTAGGGTCAACATCATGAGCATGTTATGTCAAATTCCTCTCTAATGTTATTATCTCTCAAGACTGTCAATAATATAAAGACATTTTATCATTGACTTTGACCTTTTCTAAATCTTGGTAAAGCTGTAGCCCTCTTAAGAGACACACAGAAAGGGAAACAGCAGAAAATGCTCTTATCTCTTGGCTTTGAGAAAGAGGACACATAAAAGTGGAGAGCACTTTGATTGTGTTCTTCTTAAGATTACTTTTTACTTTTTAAAAACACATTTGTAAGGAGTTAACATTTACTAACTTGATCAGCAGATACACTTGTTTCATGCTCAATTCCAATATTATTTTAAACCAAAGTTTTTTAAAGTTTATTTCAGTTAGCGTATTTTAAAATTCTGCTCCATTAAAAGGAAAAAAATAAAAAATTTTACGCCCTTTGACAAAGGCCCACCTAAAAAATTATATCAGTTTAAGTCTATGCTATATTTATAATATTTTGACTGCTTTACTTCACTGCCACAGCCTTTTCCACAAATTGCTGTGAAATAAGCCAAAAATCTACAAAAAAACAAACTTCTTTGAAAAAAAATAGCAATTTTAGGTTGCAAGACACTAGAGTTGCTGCTCTACCACTGCCTCGGTCAGTTCGTTATTTCGTGTAGCTTTGGTGGTTTAACAGAAGTCATACAATAACACAAAAACTAATCAGTTGACCAGCAACTCCTGTGTTTGGCAAGGTAAAATTACATTAGGAGTCCAGTTCCTTTGGAGAGAGTGATATTGCTTTATATAATGGTGGATTCTTGATGGAAAAGGTTGTCTAAAATATTCAAAATTAACTTCCTACTCTGGTTATCCCTGCTACTTCTCCAAATTGGGGGTGCCCTGACTGCTATCTACTATAGATAATAGATGGAATAGAATGGATAAAGACCTCATACAACCCCACTTCACATAATGCAAACTATCATTTTAAGAGCTGAAATGACTAGTTTGGAAAAATACCATTAAAGTGTGTTCTGTAACACAAAGAATGGTGACTACATCAAACAACGAACAGAACAACCACTAGAAAGTGTGTAAAAATTCAGCACAGGTATAGATTGCTGACAAATGCATTGGAAAAATAAATGTATCTGTCAACAGCAGAGACAACCCACTGGACCTGTGTGTGTCATTCCTCTTTGTGGTTCTGAATACGACTGCTCTCAGTCAGGTGTGATTACAGGGGTGCCTTAGGCTGCTGATACAGCCCACCTGTTACTGAGAGTAGCATAATGTGAACCTGTTTCCATAAATGTGAATGAATTGTGGTGGAATGTAGATCCAAATGGTCCACACATACACACACTCACAGATACACACAGTTTTCATGCAACTGACCCTAATGTGGTTTTCCTCGTCTGTCACACTGGGTTGTGTATGAGTGTGCCTCGGGGACAGCGGTGGGTGGCTGAGACATGCTGCAGCTAAGCCGGTGCGAGTGGAAGACATATTGGATGATCTCTGCTTACTTTAATGACTCTGTCTTGCATGATTAGTGTATTTAAAGATACCTGCAGAGCATATAAGACTATCGTCAATTTTAATTTTTATGCCTTTGAGGAACACCTGCTCTGGACTGCTAAGTAGGTGCGGTTGAAAATTTAATCTAGCATGCTCTGGTGACTCTGGCAACAGTGAGGGATACTCTCGAGAAGTGTCAGCAGGAGGTCGACATATTAACTTTGTTCTGAGCCACATTTATTCAAGGTGATGAGTATTTACCGAACATTGCAATGACAAGATTTGACACCAGCAGTGGAGGAACTGCCTAAATCCTTTACATAAGCAAAAGTAGTTACACCACAAAGTTGTTAAAACTACAAGCAAAGTTCATGTATTAAAACTTATGTTTCAATAAAGTAATAAATACATAAGTATTATCAGAAAAATAATATTAAAAGCAGAAGTACTTATCACGCAAAATGATCTATTTCAGTGTTAAATATCACTGCATTATTATTATTATTAACACATGTAAGCAGCATTTTAATGTTTCATTCAGTGTTTCAGTAAATTTCAATTATTCTGCAGCACATTAAACTGCAACAAAAACTGCAGCAAATTATACCTAATGAGGTTTTGTTTTTGTAAATAGTAACTAGCTGCCAAAAAAGGCTGAAATGATTACTCAACTCGTGGGTTCGTCAGTCAAGAGAAAATCAAATAGCAATTCAATAATTTTTCATGAAAAAAAAAGATGTAAAACATTTGCTGGCTCCAGCCTTAGAGACCACACATCCACATCCACACATCTGACAACGCCAGATGAAGATCTCTGTTACATCAAAACATTGCTCAATTAACATTGCTGGGAGCTACCAGTACAGTGCGTGAATCCTTTGTTTTGCCTTCAGTTTGCTTTTTGATCCTGCACCTGTAGAAGTTTTTTGGATGTGCTCACCCTACATTGTCCCAGGCTTTGAAACGTAAGGATTTAATGCTTTTCTTTGTCTTGGGTGTCTCACCTTTCGTGCACACTGTCGGTCAGACAAAACAAACAACTTTTACCATTTTTAGACATTTTCTAGACAAAGTGATTAATGAAAAACAAAAGATTACAATATCTTTACAAAAATAAACATTAAAAATCTCACCTTGGTAGTATTTCATTGCAGGCCTATTGGATTACATTACTTTGTACTGTAGGCTACATGTGTTCGTTTGTAACTTCATGCAGTTAATGTCTGAATAAAAATGTTTCAGCACCATGGACAGAGCTCCTCAGTCTGTGGACCTGTTGGCCCAAGACCTATATATACATAATTTATCTCACTATTGTGTCGACCGGGTAGACTGGAGGATTTTTACACTTCTGTCAGACCAAAGTGTAGAATCTGATAAAAGGTTTAACAAGGTGCCACATCTGACAAGATATACTGTGTGCACTTTGATATTAATGGGGCAGTGCAGTACTGTTATTCCTTTAGATAGAAGTTGATAGAAGGGATGGATGGAGGAAGCAGATGGCCAGAACAGCTATAATTAATTGATCATTTCTTTTTTCCAGGGACCCCTTTAATCCTTTCAGTGGCCCATACTGGGCTCTAGACCTGGTGACTGCCAAGACTCATGCATGAAAAGCAGCCTGCAAGTATGCTGCTATACACACTGTGTAATCTTCTTTATCATGCCTTTAACACCTGGAAATCTCCATACAAACTGAGTTACTGTTCCCATGTGGATGCGCTGCTGCATCTGTTGTACTGTAAATCAATGACACACTGATCGCAACAGAGGGAGGAAGGGAGAGAGGTGGTAGTGGAGGCAGTGAAGATATAATAATAATTTAATGTTTTATAAACTGTCACAGTTTTCACACCTGAAACAAAGTAAAATATTAACTTAAATCATAAATGATATATCTAGCTTTTAAATTGTACCTGTTTCTTGAAAGGTTCTTCATTAAATTCTGTTGTAAAATTACACTATTAAACTAATGTCAACAATATATACATTTTCTTCTCATTACTTTTCATGATTTTTAGGGCAATTAGTTTTTCTTTTAATCTAGCAGCTATAAAGCACCTGGGGTGGAAGTAATTAAGCAGTTTTTTGGGTACTTGTTCTTTTATGAGTAGATTTTCAAGTCTGTAGTTTTTCTTGTACTAAGTATTCATTACGCCATGTAATCTAGTTAGTTATTTTTAAAATGAGAATTGAGTACTGAGCACAATTTGAATTAATATCCAAACCTTTTTCCGCATTTTTATAGGTGATAAAAAGGTGATCTGATCGCAAAGGAGCCGATGAAAACCAAGACATATGGATAAAAGAAAACGCTGCAGCAGCAGCAGGTTTGGAGGACAAATGTTAATGATGTTATCGATTAATTGCTGTTAAGAATTTAACAAATTAAAAATGTATTCATGGATATTTGAAAATGAGGGGAAAAACATGTTTTGTATCATACAAATTATTAATGATTTATCGATTGTTAGCTTTTAACTATTGGCAAAGCAAAACACAAAATTTGCAGCACTAGTTTGGAGATGTGTGTGACATCTTCTGTTAAAAGACTCTGAGTAGTTTTGTGACGAAGGCTTTGTATTTTTACTGACTTTACTGAGTACTTTTATAACACCAGTACTTTTACTTTTACTTACTTAACTTAGCTAAAAAGTTATATTTTAGCAGTGTAACATTACTTGTACTTGAGTACAGATTTTCAGTACTCTTTCCATCACTGTAAAGCACTACAGAGTGGTACTAGTTGTAGTGTATTTTTTTGTTTTTCTTATATTTTTAATTATTATACTTTGTACACCGAACACGGTAATGCCAGCAAAGCAAATCTGAATGAGGCGGAGTTTGGACAACAAAACATTAGACAAAGCTTACTTACGCCTGTTGTTTTCATGTCCTATAGCTACGCTTACGTAAGGGGTCTGGAGTCAAACTTACCGGTGGGCGGGACATAACTTTAGCTGACGGTAAGTGTCCTCTCTCAGGTAAGTGAACCGCGGGTTTTGGCTTTCGCTACGACACCGAAAAAACAAAGTAGAGGAGAGCGGTCAAAGTTAGCTAATGGCGGTCAACACTACCCTCAGCTTTGCCCTCCCGACCGTTAACTGTCCCTTATGACGTAGCAGAAGATATTACTAACAGTTTTAGAATTTTGCTACGTCATAAGTTGAATTCTACTCTGTAATTCGACCTGAACTTAACTGTCGCAGTCAGGCAGCGTCAGTGTCTCTAGGTCTGCGCAACGTGCTGGTAACTTGTTTTAACCGTCTTTAAAAACTAGCTTAACTGCTACTTGGTCTGTCTCTCTCACTGAGAAAAGAAACGGCAGTCTCAGAACAGCGAGGATCGTGGATCAGATTCACAAATGTAAGTTTTGACAACATATTTCAGCTCTGTAAGTAAGGCTGGGTGAGACTGGCCAAAACGCAAGTTTGATTTAAAAAAAAGTGTAATGTAAAGAGTTATGCAAGACGGGATGTGAAATTAATTATTATTAGGGATGTAAATCACGATATATTATATTTATTCTTTGGACATCTATACAATATTTGCTTCTATCACTGAGTCAGCCACGATATGGTTTTGATTTAATTCAATTCAGGGGCCTGTGAGGGATATCAGATGATGTCATGTGTCTGTTAAAGACGTTTGATTACATTTATGTAAACTCAGAAAAAAGCAAATTATGATCGGACTATGTTATGCCTGAACTCTTCTTAACATTTATGGCACAGACACGCCATGGGAATTTCAAAATGAAGTCGTATCTTAAAAATGATGATATAGATTAATATTTTTTACTTTTACTGCATCGATCGTATTGGATCATTGAACATTAAATTGATATATCAATCCAGATGGATGTATGGTTACACCCATAGTTATTATATGACCATATAATATGGCACCTTTAACCTGGGAGTAGTGCACTACCTTATATTCAAAGGTCTGTAAACTATATATGTAATTATACATAGTAAAAATAGTAAATATATTATTCTCCATGCCTACGAATAGTTACAATATTGTCAGTGACTTCTGCACCGCTTAGCTCTTTATTCAGGCTTTAGAAAATCTAGCCAGTGACAGGATACTTTGGCCAGTCACAGATCATTTCAGAGAGAGGTTGTTCCTACCAGCTGTTTTTGCAGGGCAGCCACCTTCTGCTGTTTAACGTCATGGGTTTTTGTTGGAGGGACTTAGCGGACTGATATGAGGGAACAGAGAGAGAGGCAGTAAGTTATGGTTACAGCAGCTTTCAAGATACTTTTGCCTTTGAATGTGGCAATTATTTCCCAGTTGTCCAGTGGTAATACAGTGATGCGTAACACTTGTTTATTTATTTATTTAGGAAAAGAAGTGGTAATGAAGAGCTGTGTGGCCCAGCTGTGGTGAATCCAGGATATCGACCCCATTAACTTGGTTGAGTCAAGTACAGCTCTCAGGTACAGGAGAGTCTTATTATGGCTGCCTGCTGTGCTGTTAGCAGCAGAGTGAGATGGGTCAATCTGTCACAGCTCATGCATGAGCCTAAATATAGGTAGCATGTCCCAACCCGGAGCAGCCGGTGCTGCTCTTGGCTGAGCTTTTTCTGGTTGTGTATTGTAATTATAAATGTTGCTCTGTGACAGATGAGTGTTTTTGCTCATTTTTAGAAGGCAGATACTCCAGAAATGTGTGCTGCAGTTGTGATTACTGTGCAGTCTCTGTCTTTGACGGTGCACTTCTGAGAAACCAGATTTGGACCAAATGGACCGCTGTCTCCTCTCATCTGCTCCTTTTTCAGCATCTTTTGTCAGATTCTCTGTGTGGAAATTGTAACAGAAAGCCTGTTGTTGCTGAACAAGTACAACTGATTTGATCCTCAAGAGGAGGAAAAATGCTTCTGTTGTCGTTTCTTCCTACGTGTCCTTTACTGCATGTACTTTACCTTCTCTTCTCTGTCTCCTCATGCTGATAGAAAAGTCTCAGATTTCCCTGTTTTTTTAAACATAATGCCGCAATACATCATTTATGAAAAGAAACAAGATTCTGCACTTTTTGTGTATCTGCAAACTATATCTGAAATAGTGGTTTCCTGCTGTTAGAATAAGTGTCGTTCTTGGCTGAAACTCATCTTTTATCATCTGCTTTACAAACTTTAAACTTCATATGAGTCTTATATTTCCTGGGGTTTTTCTAAGATTCTTTTCTCTAGAGCACAGCCAGCTCATCCCTCTGGGCTGCACAACCAGCCATTCAGAACACATATACACATCCTCCCTCTCAATGATATCTTCAGATTCTACCAGCCAGTAAAGAGTCCTTGGCTCAGCATCTACTGTATCATTCTTCGCTATCTCTTTCCTGTTTTCCACTTCTTTCCCGTCTTTCCTCAGCTCATCTCTTTTCCCTCCTCTTTCATCCTCTAAATCTCACAGCTCTTCCCTCGCCAGTTTCATACTTCACTAATCACTGATGAATCATATAGCCCTGTTCTCTTTATCACTCTTCCTCTGTCTCTTCTACTCTTTTCTCCCAGTGGCTCTGTCTTTCTATATGCCTTTCACTTTTTCTTTCCTCAGTCTTTTCATCTCTTTAATCTTATCCTGTGCCTCCTTTTTTTCTGTTTCCTGTCCTTCCTTCTCTTTCTTTCTCTACTGTGTCAGCTGTGATAAGTGTGTATGATTCTCAGGTGCCTGGAAGGAGAAAGCAAGCGAGAGAAGGGGAACACTAGTATATCTCGGCAGATTTAAGTGTGTGTGTGTTTCTGTGCTGTAATGCCTTTTTGAGCAGACTGGAGGAAGGGGCTCATATCTCAACACACTCACACACACACACGCACACAGTTGGTTAACCACCCTGGGGTTCCTGGGGTGAAAAATTTTAGAGTCAGCCATATGTAATTAGAAAAATTACCTAGCCTCAGACCTTGTTAAGAGACTTGATTTAATCTGTGTGTGTGTGTGTGTGTGTGTGTGTGTGTGTGTGCGTGTGCGTGCGTGCGTGCGTGCGTGCGTGCGCGCACCTACCTACCTACCTACCTGGAGCCCCAGAGGAGACAGAAGAGGGAGTATTTTAAAGCATGTTTAAGTGATGCCAAATCTCATGGTATCTTCAGTATTGCAGAGTAGATCTAAATATGTGTGAGTTTAAAGTTTATACTTTTAAACTCTTAAGTCCCTCTGTTGACTGGAACTGTAAAATCACATGCGCATACTCCTCAAGTAATGGCTTTCAAAATCACAGACAGACTTTCAGACTACAGAGGAACAATTCAATAGGCTTGTTGTCAGGGATGCATACGTTAATCAGTTCACATAAATATTAAATGGCTAGCAAGCTAAAAAAAAATGCAATTTAAAGATACTAAGAGTAAATCTCAAATTAACTTAGAAAAAACATTTTTATGGCAGGCATTATGTTTTCCAGTTGTCCAGAGGTCTTGGGGGAGTTTCTTCAGGTTTGGCACAAACATCCATTTGAACTCAAGGAAGAACTGATTAGATGTTGTAGGTCAAAGGTCACTGTGACCTCACAAAACATGGTTCATGTATTTATTATAACAGTAACATTCACACAAGTACTGATAAAGTGATGACATTTTATATGCAAAAGTAGAGAAGGGCGATATGTTAAAATTTACCAAATGATAATCGTGAGTCCATCCATGGGCGATTGGTGATATATTTGTCCCCCTCCCCCCACCTCCTGTCCTCTCGGGTCTCAGCTGGGAGATGTGCACAATCGGCGAATTCACTATGTTACGCATGTCCGATAGACAAAATAAACTCACGAAGTGTCTAGTTCTTAGGGCTGCGCAATAAAATGATATTATATTGTATTGTGATATGACACTAGATATTGTGATAGATTTTGGATATCGTTATATCGTGATATGTCAGAAGTGTTGTTGTTTCTTGGTTTTAAAGGCTGCTTTACAGTTAAGTGAATCGGAAGTCGGAAGATAAGTGTTTCGTCCCAACTCCACTGTTTACCATGTCTAACCTGCAGACAGTGTCTTTCAGGACCATGGACAGCTCCATGTGTCCATTCAGGCCACAGAGTAGTCTGACAGACCAACGGTTGGCAGCTTGGCACATCCAATGACAATTCATAGGCAAGCTTATGAAAAAATTGCCACAACTTTCAATTTCAGCATTATCCTGTTGGGCCCCTCTCAGCAAAACACACCCACTGTTGGCGAGTTTATCAGTTTTGGTATTAATTTCAATTTTTCACTGCTCACCCTAATCTTTTTAATCAGAGTTAATGGCTCCTCCCCCACTTAGATGGCACTCCATGATGTGGTGACATCTGGCTAGACGTCATGTTCCTGGCCGACCTTCCAGACCTCTGTGTGTGTGTGTGTGTGTGTGTGTGTGTGTGTGTGTGTGTGTGTGTGTGTGTGTGTGTGTGTGTGAGTATGAGAGAGAGAGACAGATTTGCTTATAACTGATGTGGATCTCAAACAGATGGTGTTTGATCCCCTGGTCGAATAAACTGTTTGATGTCACTAATATAGAAATGTATCAAAGAGAGGCCACAGTTTAAAGGTCACTAAATGTCAAAATCCCTGGCCCTGCTTAGAGATATTACATTCATCATCCATCCGTTCAATTTTGCTTAATGAAAGGGGCTTGAAATTAAACACTTAAAATAAATGCTTTAAGGACACGTTCAGAATATTTGAATCAGGTTTCGATATGGGCGTCAGGTGCCCATATGAACGGGTTGTATGAGGTACTTAGTCAGTGTATTGGTCATGCCGAGAATTAGCAAAGGGGAGTACTAGCACTGAAACTAAACAATGTACTGTTGTGGACAGAACCAGCCACAAAAAGTGTTTTAGCCACTTAAAAAAAGTAAATATATGTTTATAGTAGCTGTTGCACTTGTTAAAAAAAAAAAAAACTTGTGACAACATGTGGTGGTGGTTAATTGGTGAGAGAAGGTGAAACAAGTGGTTGGTGAACAAGTTTCAGCTCATGTTTTAGCTGCGTCATTGTACCCAGAGCAGTTCAACAGGATGACACACTGTAAAGTTTACAAACCAAGTCTCTAAATCACCACCAACTACAACACTTACTGTGATGGAAGTGGAGAAAAGTGATAGAAATTAGGGCTGCGCAATTAACCATAACAAAAATTGTGATCTCAATTCATACATGTAATCTCATTTCTGGATGACAGTGTTTAATTCATGTCATGCTGTATTCACATAGCCCAGCACTTTGATATGTGTTATGTTTAGGGATGTCCCGATCTGATATTGATATCGGATATCGGTCCGATACCAGCCAAAAAATGAGTATCGGATTTTATCAGACTGCTCTGATATAAGCGCTCCGATAAGCAGTCCATTTTCCGCTCCAGCACTTCTATCCATAGGTGACTCTGGTTGCTGACTATTGTTCTCTGTTTGAGTAACATCACTTGATCAAGCCTTTTCTAACATTTCACACTACAAAATAAGTAATAAAAGTATGTATGATTCGTGCTGATATCGTATCAGATCGATATCGGTATCGGCCAGTACTCAAGGCTGCAATATCAGTATCGTATCGGAAGTGAAAAACTTTCATCGGGACATCCCTAGTTATGTTTGCTGAAAAAAGAATCACATGAGAAAATCGTGATCTCAGTTCTTATGGAGAAAAATTGTAATTCGCATTTTAGCAAGAATTGGCCGCCCTAATAGAAATGGAGTGCAGGACACGCGCTGCAGTAGCCACTTCACCATTGCACACTTTGGATAAGTAAAATGTTATTTGAACATACGTTCTATCAGCAATAACATGTAAATATCGAAGTTAAAATCGTGCATGTGTGTCTCGCGCTTGGCTGAGGCGCACACACATCTCCACAATCACAGGACACTTTTCATTAATGTTAAACAGTGTCTTTAAAGATAATAATTAATTATAAAATACAACACAATTTCATTGTTTTTCAGTGTAAAACATAACAGTTAGATATCTGCATGACATTTGCGGTTCATTTTTTGTATTGGTTTTAGCAGGCGTTAATGTAAAATAAACTATTTACACATGAAGCTGCTTTGGAGATGGCCTAAACTTGCCTGTGAATTAATGAGGGCACTTTGGCACACCTGATAGGTGCATCCCGCTTTGGGCTGGTGGCGCAAAGGGCGGAGCAGGGCAAAATACCACTCGCACCCCTGGCACAGGACGGCAAGGTTTGACTTTGACACACCTTGAATAAATTAAATCCATTTTGCCTTGCGCTTTCCACTTGCGCCTTAGATCAGTGTAAGATAGGGCGCTCTGTTTTTTTTTGTGTGTGTGTGTATGTGTGTGTGTGAGAAAGAGAGAGAGACTTTAAGGTAGAAGATAATTAATGAGGCTGGAAAACATTTCTCTCGCCAAAGAAGGGTAAAGACTGCGGATACCTGACACTGCAGTTTTTGTGTGTGTGTGTGTGTGTGTGTGTGTGTGTGTGTGTGTGTGTGTGTGTGTGTGTGTGTGTGTGTGTGTGTGTGTGTGTGTTGTTTCAGTGGTAATGGCTGTAGTCTCAATGGTGTGGGGAGCAGCTCAGAGAAGATAAAATATTAAAGGGACAGTAGATCTGTTTTCTTTGTGTTTGTACTTCTCTGTGTGTATTTGTGAAAGTACTGTTTTTCATTTCTTTACTAACGGTGAGTAAACCTCCATGAAAGCAGCACAGCTTTGTGCTCACTGCCAAATGTTCATCTTGGAGATACATAGCCTGAATAAACTAGAATAAAGTGTCTTTATTGGTAGATAGATTGGAGCCTACTTCATCACAGAGACAGATGTGGCTTGTCCTATAGAAGGACTAGAGGCATCTAGTGGAGCTTTTTCTTTATCTTCAAAAGTAGTGGCACTTTTTTGTTTGTCTGCTTACACACTGTCTCGGTTTTGGAGTGGTGATGCCTGTCTGTAAATGCACAAATTGAATTAAAAAAAAAAGAGAAGTGGCACTTTACAGCTAAATCAAGTTTATGATTGGACTAATCACACTGTAAATATACTCTCCTGTCATGTGCATCTATCTCTTATCTTTATTTCACATGTAAAGGTTTGTGTGGTTTTAAAAGAACATGCAGTAATTGTAGTTGTAATTCTGTCAGCTTGTGTGAAGTCTAGAGGGGAAATGTTTCACTTCCTGTGGCACAGGATATCCATCACTTTGTCAAGATGTTTCAAAGGTCACCTAGTCGACCAGGTGGGCGGGGTCATCACTGTCACTCTGTCTTCTATTGGACAGCTGGCCAGTATTTTGATTGATGGACAGCAGTGGCCTCGAGATGCTTCTACCTTGTAGATTTGATGAATGGTTTATTTTTGCACAAGGACACATACAAGACGGACTTGTTCACAAAATGGGCAGGACTGCATCTTTTCTGGACTCTTGTAAAATGGAGGACATGCACTCTATTGTGTATGTGTGTGTCTGTGTCCCTGTGTGTGTGTTTGATTTTACTTATATTTCATCCACCTTGATTTAAACACACAAGATGCCAATTCTGCCACCGAAGGTTACTCTCACATTAAAACAATAAGAGAAGATGTAGTTTGATGACGTTGTGAAGTAGTGTGGGTCCTCATTTCTACGTATTATGGTTCTGTCTTCTAATTGCTTGATTTATTTAGGATCTCTAAAATGTGACACATAATGCGTTGATGTTTTGTAGCTGATTATGTTTTGCTCTCCACCCTCCGACTGTAGCAGATATTTGGGTCTAATGTTTTTAGAATGTGGGTAACACTCTATCAGGAATTGTTGCCTGTTGCATTGTTCCTGGATCATCAGCAGATAATTATCAATTATCTATTCATTAGCCTATAATTAACATGAATCGATAAAACAAATAAAATGTGCATCCCTGGAGTATGAACGCACAGTATTGCTTGCTGTTTTCAGTTTGATTCTACATCTGTGTCATGATTTACTGGGCCAGCCGGTCACCAGATCATTAAATTTAGTATAATGTCCACAGCTTATGATGCAGCTCTTTAAAGTTAGTGTTCTCATAAAATCTGAAATGGAAAAGCAGTTTTTCACTGCTTTTCAGTATCGCTTTCCCATTGAAGCAGACAAATCTATTTCCTGGCCTTGTGCACTATAAAAGTTTTTTTTTTTAATAAACAACCACAAATCACAGAATTTATGCAGACATATGTTTTAAATTGTAGCTGTAACCACATCACAATCTGTGAGACAAAATTATCTCAACTCAAAGGTCCACTTTGTTTTTTCTGAGATTGTCTTATGATCTTCATCAGCATTCAGCACTCAAAACTGGTCACAGTATCGACTGGAGAAAGGCCAGAGTAGTCAACCAGAAGTTAGTGGACAGCAGGAGAGGGATCAAGAGGTCCATCCACATCTGATGTCAAAGGTCATCCGTAAACAGAGGCAGGGGTGACGGCCACTTGTTATGGCATGCCCTTGGTTTCACACTTGTTTTGCGATTGTGAAGATGTGTGTGTGTTTTAGCCAAACATGCCGGGTGCTATCTTGTGCTGAAAGACCACAGACTTTGTGCTCTGACCAGGTTTTAGCTGGTCTAAAGCACAAGTGTTTTTTACTCCATTGCTCAGAGCACAAGATAGCAAATGCGCTGGGCTGTTTAGACCTCCCGCCCATAGCTGCACAGACCAGGCGCAAGTGCATTTGCAATCTTGCAGACATGGCAAAAATGGCACTTGCGCTGGTGTAAGATAGGGCTCAACACATACTGTTACCAAGGTCAAGAATGGACTTCTATAATCAAACATCACATGCTGTTGGAAGAATTTCCGGATTTGGAGAGAGGCACACGGAAGCTTGATGCAATACTAGTTATTTTTGCACTGTCTATTAGAGAACTTTGTTTGAGTGTAGACAGTGACAGCTCCGTTATTTCTATCAGCCATTAAGAGCCAGCTAAGTCATTAGTCCTAGAAATTAGTCCGCCTGCATGAAGACAAACAAACACAGCGCCTCAAACACAATGTCAATCAACAGCCATGTGAGGTTTGTAATGAATGGTAATCAAACTGTGAGAGGGACAGAGAGGGAGAGAGACGGATGTCTGTGGTCTGTCTTACTTGTGTTCTCGCTGCATCATTACCGCAGTGGATCGAATTAATTGCATTTTAGAGAGACGAAGCCTGTTTCTAGTTTCTCTCCAGTATCTCACCTCTAGAGTAAATCTTTCTTTGTGTCTTCTCCTTTGTTTTCACAACCGTCACCATGTCTAGTCGGTAAATGTTTTCTCAACTATTCAACTACTCTTCCTTTTACTACAGCCTAGTTTTATATAGATTGAAAAAAAAGTTATGAATAGGCCGGGATAGTCCATGTCATTAGCACATGTCTGTCTTGACCTCACTTGATCTCAGTGGTGATTATTTTGTTTGAATATTTCAGATTTTCACTTAAAACTGTGATTTCAATGTACCTTGTGACATGTTTTCAGGTTGTCTGTCCCTCTGTCTGTCCATCCTTCCCATTCTTGTGAACATGATGTCTCAAGAGCATTTTGACTGAATTTATTCACATTGGACACGAGCATCCATTTGGACTCAAGGATGAGCTGATTAGATTTTGGGGGACAAATGTTTTTGGCCATAATTCAAGAATTCATTCAGTTATGACAAAATTTCACACAAATTTGTAACGTAGTAATGATATTTTGTATCCCAAAGTTCAAAGGTCAAATTCACTGACATCAGAATGTTGAGCTCTTTGTCAGTCCTCTGTACTCATCTGTAAAAATAGTCTCTAAGTGAGTGAAGACAGCATGTTTCTCACTTCCATTTAGCCAAAAAATACACTTCATACCTTTAATTAAATTCCTTTAATGTCTTCACTACACATATTTAATTTCGACAGACATGCATGTTAACTGGAACTGGTTGGTGGAGACATACAACCGCAAGGTTGTAATTCTAGTTTTCGCATAGCTTGAAATCCACCATATTTATTGAAAATAATGTATTGTGTTTTTGTTCATATATCCATCTGATAGAGTGTGGTGCAACACTAAATCAGGCACATTTACTTTACTGTCCAACTTGAAGCATTTCAGGCAACTGCTTTAAGTCGACTGAGGGGTCTCTGACTGATGATTCAAATCTTTGACCTTCAAGGGGCAGCCTTAACTCACTCATAACTCATAACAGAAACATTAGGTCTACCAGGTTGCAAATGTCCGCTTGACTATGTAGACACAATATAATTTACAGTAATTATAACATCAAATAATATAGTAGCCAACAACATTTGTTTTAACCTATGCTATTTTCATTGTACACCAAAAACAAGATGAAAGAACTTCACAAACATTACGTGAAGGAGTCTTTAATGTTTGAGATTTGATGATGAGTATTGATGACAGCTGGAATAACAATGGTCTGTAACAGTCTGTGTGGGCTTATTTGATTTCAGTGACGGTAGTTTAAGATTGCAGCACAGCAGTGAAAAAAAAGCTTCATAATAAAACACAAATGACAAAAGTGAGGTAGTGTGCTTGCACATGTAATGCCAGGTCAGCTGCTTCAAATATGAATTAACTCTCACTTTCCACCACAGCAGCAGATCCTCATTAAGTGGAAACTGGGTCCATTTGACCAATTTTTCTTTTCAGACAAAGCCAAGCCAAGAAAACATTATTAGTTAAAATGACTTGAAAAACTCAACACTTAAATTTAGTTTAAACTTTGAATTAAGTGGTTGAACATTCCTGTTTCTTGACCTTATCAAATGAGATTTTGAAATTAGCATCTCTTGATGTACTACACACACACAGTTTATGTTCTCCCTTTTCTGGCATTCTTGTGTGCATGATTTCAGGAAATAAGTAATATAGTATACTTACACATCTACACAAAAACATGCACAAGTACTTGTTCTGTCCTCTATAAAGCACAATCGGACTCTCACTTGCATGTAGGTACACGTATGTGCATTCTTGCAGGCTCAGATGCACAGGTGGAGTCTTGAATTGCTGTGTAATTGCATTTTTGAACTCAAGCTTGCAGCTTACCCAAGCATTCAGGTTCTCAGTCAGAATTTGCGCACACGCATACAAATTTATGACTGAGTCCTGAATTGATTTCAAGACCGTAGACCCTTCCTCCCAGACCCTCATCTTCCTCTTATCAACAACAATATGGCACTTAACTGGCTTAAATTGTAAAGCTCTCAATTCTAAGCAGGAGAGAGAGGTTCACCCATTGCTTGGAGTCACACTGAGGTGTGTGTGAGTGTGTGTGGGGGCTGGCAGACAGTGCAGTATACTGATAAGCAGGGTAGAGCCTATTAGCTGTTTGGCCTGCAGCCTGAATGTCACTGTTGATTTTTTTCTTTCTGGTCAGAAACATTGTTATTGTGTCAGAGCCAGTGGGGTGTAGGATGGTTTCCATCGTGTAGCTCCTGTTGAATTTATTTTGGTAGAATATGTTCTTAATAATTCATGTATACTTCTGTACATTTACTTACGAGTAAACCATATGAAGGATCACTGCACTCCCCGTTCCTTACCTGGTGCTCTGAGAGCAATTGTTCAACATTTTGCCTATTCAGTTCTTGCAGTAAGTTAAATGAGGTGATTAATACCATTGCTGGCAACCTTACCACAATGACAAGTCTCCATGAAGTGACTGTGCCCAGCCAAGGAATAGTCCAGCACATAATTGCCCTAAAACAGCAGCCTGTTGTTCTTTATATTTTGTTTTTTTGCGGGGATTAAACATGTTAACATCTTAGTTTGTGGACTTAAGTGCCTATAGGCAGATTTAGCTATTTTAAGCTAGCTTTTTACCCTGTTTTCAGTTATTTTGCAAACTAAGCTAATTATCTACAGACTCAATCTTAACATTAAGCATACATTCAGGAGATTTATATCATGGATCATTTGACATTTAAAGCAAATAAGCATATTTTCCAAAATGTTGAAATATTCCTTTAAACCAGCAAAACCCTAAATACAGCTAATATTTGTAATGTAATGCTAAATAAAACGACATAAGACTGAAATTCAAAACACGGTCAAAATATTTAACTATTATTATATGATGTTAATTGGAAAAATATATAATCTTATTACTTTAGATGAGAGATGAGCCGCTTATATCAGAGGGTGTGGGACCTCTTTCTTGGAGGCGGCCATGTTGTACCACCATGTTTGAATGGACAAACACTGGCTCTAGATATGGTCTTTTGCATTTTGTGCAAGTTTCATGGCCACTGTAGGCTCTCCTATACATTTGGAATGAGGAAAGACATGGTGTTTGCAGTCTGCAGGATCACTACTAGATGAAACTTAATTTCCACACACTGGTCCTTTAAACTGATGGGTGTTTTTTTTTAATGCAAAAACACTAGCATATAACAACCATGAAAACAACAACATTGATAATACATTAGGACTACAGTATTAAATTGAATTACTTTTTTTTTTCATTTTAGCATTAGCATTTGGTCTTGTTCTGCTTGCTCTGAAATTGAATGACAATTTATGTCTATCGATTTAGTGTGTGGTAGAGTTTTTCAAATCACCTTTCAGACAAAGAACACAAAAACTTTAATTATGGAAAATGCTGGAGATGACAAAGAAGTGATCATGGCACACAAACACACACACACATAGTACAATGGGTCTAATTAGCTTTCATTGTTGGAAAAAATGCATTTCCACTCTTGAGCGTGGTGTTTCTGCATTTTCTCTTTGAAATGGCTGGCTAAAAGGCAATTTAGTGCTTTTCTTTCATTGTTTCCTGCTCTTGCTTTCAGTTTAGGTCCAATTTAGAGTGTTTACCCTAAAAGTCACCATCCACTAATACTACTATATTGTGTAAGGTGTGCAGTAATATTAACAGTTTGGCAGTTAGTATGCAAGAAATGAATGTACCTTAGTATTTTGCATCTTGAAATCATACAAACTATGTGAGCAGAGTGGAGTGGCAGCAATTTCTGGTGCTCAAGTGAAGCATCCTTTAATCATTTCCTTCTAAACCATTGTAAAACCAGTTTGCTTGATAGAAAATGTGGTAATGTGCCCCTCAGTAACATTATTTACAGCGAAGCAAAATTGAAATGCACCATTTATGCATACAAAGTCAGTGGAAAGATGTGAGTGCAGACACATTTAAGTCCACTTAAGTTTAAAGTAGGAAAACGTGTGGTTATCACAAGTTTTACAACTCTGCCAGTGTGCAGAGACATGAACCAACCAGACTAACTGGAAAATCAACCAATATTCCCGACAATAGGCTTATTTGCAATTGTTCAGTTGTATGTAGTTCTTGTGCATTTTATTGTTAACACCATTCTAAAAAATGTTTCGGGCATTTTTAAGTATGCCTAACTTGTACACACTATAGATTAGGGCTGCACAGTTAATCAAAATATTATCAACATTGTATTATAATGATAATGTTTGCATGGTACAGACCTTAACAAATTTCACATAATCATGTTTTTTAAAAAAATAACACAAAAAAAAAATAACATTTCATCTGTCAAAATAATTGCAATGTTTTTACCATATCATGCAGATGTACTATAGATGTACTAAAACATGATTAAAATAAGTATACATAATGTAATTAGGTGTTTTTTCCTGCAAAAACAATACAATATAAGATTATTTTACTACAACAGATTTATCCAGATATACTGGCAGATCTACTCATACTTTGGAAAATATCTGAAAGTGAAGCATTGTTTTGTTTGTCCTGTTTACTGAAGAAAAGGTGGGAAAAAAATAATCTATTTTAATCTGACCTAAATATGTTTCCCTAGTTTGTCTTTATTCAATGTTCTTCTCTCAGAGGTGCGAACCAGACAACAGGCAAATAAATCTCTTTCAGAATAAAACGTTGCCTTTGAACCCAGATAATTGGTGACCATTTTCAGACTGAAGCAGCTCTGACGCCTGTCAGAATCCCAGATCACAACTTTTCCTCCAGCTTAAATCCTGCTTCAGGACCGGAGCAGTGTTTCTGCTCTCTTTGAATGGTATCAAATTATGAGCAAGGTCAAACTCATCAGAGAACAAGTCAGTCAGCACCACATGTTTGAATTTACTCATTTTATTCAGCTTTTTCCATCATAGCAGCTGGTTTCCTTGTCATCTCTCATCTCTTATCTCTAGTAAGGAGATGGCCGGCTGGTATTTGAGTCCAATGTCCTGTCATCTTCCTGAAGTCTTTAGAGTGTCTCTCAACACTTTTCCTCCTCAGGCTTCCTCTGTCTGATAGATTAGTAATAATTCAGCTCAGGGCCAGAGAGGAGGAACCAGCCTCAAAGAGATTGTTGTTAAAGGGCTAACTGCCTCACACTAGCCCACTGACAGCCACTCATAAAACCAAAGTCCTCAGTGCTGATCCCACAGCCTGTCCTAGAAGGACATACAGTGACAAATGCATAAAGCAGGGAGGCTGTATTGTCCTCTGAGTGTCATTTCTTTCATATTTGTTTTAGCTTTATGTTGATGAACTGAAAAGATTAATTGAAAAGTCAGTTTGTGAATATTGAGTTATTTGCACTCCCAAAAGGAGCTGATAGCGGCTACATTTGCTGAGTCCTGAGTCACAGTAGTCCAGTAAACTGTCATGTGAATCTAAACTCCATACATGCCCCCATCATAATTGTGGGACTGTTGCCGCCTCTGGTGTCTTAGCTGGCTCTTGCTATCTAACTTCTGGAGAGGAACTGTCTGAAAGAGACTGTACACACTGATCTGAGCTTTGTTATGAGAGATGAACTGATGAAAGTTCTTGATGAGGGTGTAATTTCTTCTTTTTTATTCTGTCTTTTGCCATGTAGCTGGTTAGCTGAAACTACCTAGATAGCACTGGATGTTTGTGGTCTATGAGTATGAAGCGTCTCGTATTGACAGTCCATAGATGTGTCACTTGGAAGATTCTTAAAAATGATAGCCTTGAAAGTGGTTTTGGTCTTTTACTATTGTCGCTTGTGTAGCTGCATTTTGCATGGCATTTTGCATTGTTACTGGCTGCAACAGAGTGGCTGGTAGGGCTGTGCCTTATCATACTGTACTGTTTTTCTGTCATCCTGTGACATCAATGATATAGTGAAGTGTTCCCTAGTGTGCATAACAATGACACAAGTCCAAACATGGCTTAAGGCCAAAACACACTAAATCTGACACTTGCATTTTGAAGTACACCCATTGTTCTAAATGGCAAAACAGGCACTGAAAGCACCTTGTTTGGGGAGAGCTATATGGAAAAAAAGGCATAGATGTGAGAAGTGAGTGCTGATGGAGCTGCAGCTCCACCTGGAAACAGGTCAAAGAAAAAAAGCCGACCTGCAGCAGAGAGCAAGGGAGGGAGAGAGTGTGTTAATATGGATAGATGTGCCAACTTCATATAAAAACTTTTTATGATCATGAATCATAATATTACAGTACACGTCTGTGGTGCATGTTTTTTTTTCCTCCAAGTCCAATTTGTGTACTTTTAAACACTTAATTACTTCATGCCGATTACCGATAACTGTGAGGGAGGAGGGGAGCGTGTGCATGAAGTGCAAACCAATATAAAAACTTTTTTGATCATGACTTCTGATGTTACTGTACAGTTCTGCGGTTTAGACACAGCAAACTAAAACATCTTCCTCAGTAACAGACAGACGCTCGTCTCCTGCACGAAAGGTTTGTCACTGCACAGCAATTATGTAAGTAATGATGAAATTTCCAGATGTTGTCTCTCCCTCTTCGTCTCCTTGGTGTATGTCGGTGTGCAGTTTGCTGTCTGCTCTTGACTAAAGCATCCTAACTGATGTTAATTGTGAGAGTGAAACTGATGTAAATTATCTGGGCTGACTTAATACAAAAAATGAATATCGTAGTCGTTATACAGACTGATCTGAAAAAAAGGGTTAGGATTTTCCCCTCAGACAACAATATTTTATTAAAGAAATAAACTATTATTAACAATTATAATAATAAAGAATTAAAATTATAATAATAAAGAATTAAAAAAATGCATATGAAAACCAACCTTTTCCTAAAATACTGCTGGTTCTGTGGTGTTGAAGCTTTTAGTGGGTTTTGGTCTTTAAGTGTTTATTTGTACGGTTCCAGCACTGACTTTCTAACTTACCTTATTTCATGGTATATCCATTTTATGTTTATACAAGAAATTAGAGGCAATGCAGCAGTTTCAGCACTGTTATTCTACCTCATTTGATGGAAACCCAAAAAAAAGATGCAAGGCAACTGTTATTTAAGTTTTGACAGCATTTTTATTTTATTTTTATAGGCAGTGAGTGTTTACAGTTTGAAGGTTTGTTTGGATTGCTGCTGTTTGTACTTAAATTTGAGGTCAGTTTTATTAGTTGACGATATTGTGCAGGCTCCTGAAGAGTTACAAGGTTAACTGACTGTCATCAATGACAGCAGCTCATTGGAAAAGAAGGATGGAAAATGTCCTTCATATTGTTTTCACTAATAAATGCTGCTGCCTGCAAGCTGTAATCACCAATAAAATGTTGTTCAGTGTATTTTTTTCTCTATTGTCATAAATATCATAAATTTCCTTGAAATATTGTGATAAAATTTTGAGGTTGAAACGCCCACCCTCTATGATAATGGCAAAATGTGGTCCTTTGAGACACCTATTAGTAGGGATGTGTGTGATTAGTTGACTACGTGATTAAACGTCGCCACCCTTGTTAGTTGGCACCAGAAATACTAGTCAGTTAAACTATTTATCAATGTTTTATTCATGCACAATACCAGTTAACTTTTGCCTCTAAGGTTTTTTGCAGCTGCCTGCTACTAGTCAGGGCTGTGGCCCCATCAAGTACGCCCCACTGTCCCATGCAACCCCAGATGTTTTTATCGGCAAAGTCGGACAGATGACAGCTCGTAAAACCAGCACGGTTTGGCAGCGATTTAATTAAAAAAATTACTCACTAATGTATCCACACTGTGTAGCAAGCTGCCAGCTAGTGTCAGCTCCATGTTGTTTACCAACAGATTTTGTCACCAACCTGATTCCTAAGCTTCTGGCGGATTTACCAACTTCACGTAACTATTGTTGGGCAGCAACTTCATGCCTTAAAGTCACATAGCACAATTGTCAGTAGGTGGTATATATCCAGCATTATCCAAACAGTCATTCAGTCCACCATAATCTACACCATTCACAGGACTAGAAGTTGAGTTTATTGAATTTACATCTATCATTGCAGGGTAAAATACCAGAGGTGCTGTTGGTGCTGTTGGTGCCTGTTGAACCAAAGGAGGATAGATACGGCTGAAAAGAGTATTGATTTTCCCTGCGTCTACTCAGGAAATTATTCAATAATTTAATTGCCATAAAACCTCAGATTGTTTTGGTGACATTAATATCTGTAAGGCAGTGTGATTGTGTTGCCATTGACAGCAGGATGATGTGGTGGTTTGGGAGACTATCCTAACTCCAGATGATCATTATTTTTATACCTACTACAATCGATCTGTCCATCCCTGCTGCAAAGCGTCTCCCCTCAGCCCAGCACCTCCAGAGCTCATAAACTGTTTGTTTGCTGCACACAAAGCATTATAGGCTCACTAAAATATTTCTTCCTAGTTTTTAATCTCATGCTTTACACATTTTACTGCCATTCTCATTACCTACTGCAGAGAGAATAATGGATGGAGAGAGGGGAAGAGACTAAGGACTGATGAAGGTTGTACTGTAGACAGAGAAGAGAAAAGCTTAAAGACTGAATATGAAACCACATGGGCAGCTGGACTGCTGTTTAACTTCTACATCTCATACTGTCTTTTACTCTTTGTTCAGACAAGGCTTGATATATGCATAATTGATGTACAGAGAATGTTTTTTTATTCACAGGCAGGAGAATTTTCTCCAAAACAAGAGTCGATGAGTTATGACTTCATTATATGGTGACTGCAGTCTACATTAGTGGTATGGATGTTTTTTCACTTAAACACAGAGATAGTTTTTGCCATTTTTGATCATTTAGAAGAAGCTGCCATTTCTGTAGAGTGATTGACAACATTTTGACTTCATTTCCATGAAGTTAGCACTTTATCATTTATCAAGAGCTGAAAGGTTGAACCCAAACTGTCAATAAAGTTTCACAGCAGGCGAGGAGGACTTTGTAACATTTACCTTTTAAATTAATTCATGAAACCAGTGTTGTTTTCAGTCAGGCCCACACCTTACATCAGACTTGTCCTTTTGAAACGTAGCAACTAGGTCTGGGGCGGTTGTCAACTTAATCAACATCCATGATTATGATAATGCATTGTTTTGCATATTGTGTGTTGACACGTCGTTCTGAACTGTTGCGCCTGATCAGAGCAGAGATTCACCCAGAGACCAAGCTGCAGAAAGCAAGCCTCGCCACGATCATCTAAAGTGGGAGTATTTTAGACGGAGAAGCAACAGTTTGGCTCTGTTTAGCTCCACAAACTAGACATGACTTATCACAGCAGGACAAACTGCCCCACACATCCTCCTCCTGCAGCTGCAGCGGCAGGATCGTTCTGATTACTTTCTGTCAGCACCCAAACACAATATATGAGGATTATCAAGACCTGGAACATGTTTCTGGTAGTAGAATCCACTTTAAATAGATTTTTCTAGATGTTCCTTCATCACCGCCGTGTTAAAAGTGATGTCTGAACTGCTGCTGTTAACTTTACAACGTGCGTCATCCGACAGTTACTCTGCTGTTTTGTACAGACAAAACAGAGAATATTTTCTTTGGCCCACACTGATGCAAACATATACTGCCAGTGATCATTTTTCCTGCATAGAACTCCAGGAATGAAATAACTTCATGTCATAACTAGTTTAAGTTTTAAGTCAAAATACTGACACAGTGATAAGTTATTAAATTAATATGCATCACAGCCCCTTTTCATTTAAGGTCCAGTATTTTTCTGATCAGGCATCTGGCATGCAGTCTATTAAACAGGGTGGAAATTAGACTAACTTCAAAATATGCCACTATTATTATTCTGATGTGTTTTATGTGTCTTTTTTTTTTACAGGATAAAATGTTGAAATATTAATGAGACAAGTTTTTGATATGTGTTTTAGGTAAATTAATTGTTACATACTTGAGTAATAAAAAATAATTGTTAGATTAATCAATAAATTATTTGATAGATTAATTTATTTATTTGAAAAAAATAATCGATGGATTAATTGATTAACCTCAATTGTTTAAAAATTCATTGTTACGTGTAGCCCTATTAACAACCCATCAAAAATGACAACCTGTCAGCCCACAGTCTTGCCGTGATACGTGTCTTTGTTGGTCGACATGCAGCAGCACTGGGATAGGCCAGTATTTCCTAGAATCAACGGGTCAACTTTTCAGAAAAGCAGTACATTCATATACACTTGTAGTCTTGAGAAAATATGTTATTCCATCTGTGCATCTGTTGAAAAGTTTTATAAGGTGTGTGGTAGCCTCTTTCAGAAAAAAATATTTGCTGTCATGGGTCTTACTGCAGTGAAACACAATACGTTATTCCAGTGGGCTGTCTTTGTCCTGGTGGACTGTGGGGTGGAAGCGTTTTATGTTTTTTCTTCTTTTTTTTTGGCTCCTTCTCCAAGGTTAAAATGAATATACTAACACAGGGTCATGGTGAGCTCATTCATAGTATACATTTGGTCTTGCTTTTTTATAAGATTTTATTTTATATTCTGCCAGCTCAGTGGCAGTCTGAGTTTGATAAGAAAGAACAGGTCTGGGTATGGATGGTGGGGGGACAATGTGATTTTCATTTTATATACTGTTGTGCTTTGGTGTCTTTTCAGTTCAGCTTTCATAAGAAGAAATTCATAAGAAGATTAAAAAAAGAAAAGCAGCAATTTCGTCACATTCAATCAGCTGCATCTACTGTACTTTGACTACTTCTTCTGTGTGTATTGCATGTCCGGCCAAATTACCAATCAATGCAGTGCTATGTGACACTGTCATTCTGTCATTGTAATTTGGCTAATTTGGATAAATCATAGTTTGCCTGGAACATTGTTATCAGGCCCACTGAAACACTTTCCAGATAGACACGTCGTGTCAGTCCCAGGGTGCTGTACTGCCGTGAGGTTCCCTTTCTGTATAATTTTTGTTTTTGTGTGCAGGTGGAATGGAACTTTCTCTATGACCTCACAAAAAGAATTTTGCTGAGCAGTTCCCATAGTAACAGTAACTCATGATTACTGTGTGTCATGTTGAGTGGTGAAACAAGGTCTCCCTTGGTTCAGATCTCCCAATGGGAAAGTCACATCCCAAGAGGGCTCATTAGCATCTCAGTGGTGTTTGTACTGAGCCAGCGACAGTGATACCATGTTGAGTTGATGGGCAGAGATAATGGACGGTTAGAATGATGGATGGACTGCTGCAAAGGTAGGCAGGTCATAGGAAGGTCTACAGAATCTCCTGGTGTCCTTCTCTTGAACGTTATAAATAGCTCAACTTACAGGCTGTGATCGCCATCCCTCTGGTCTTTGGCTGTGGAGAAATGTCCCTGACACAAGTTGACATTTTTGCCAAACTGAAATTGAAATTGTGGCTATCTTGGATATTTATAAATGGCAACCATAAAATTGGATTTTCCATTATTCTGTCCTAGAGATCCAAGAGTCGTGATTCTGGTGTTGCCAAAACCGTCATTATAAGGGCCAAGGGATGCATTGATGCTAATTAGGAGAAGGTACAGATGACTGATGCCATTTTTTTCGGCAGTAATCTTGATTATTTTGTTGAGGGACTAGATTGAATGGTTTGGGAATGTGCTTGTATAGAACTGAGCCTCCTTAAAAGGGTGTATTTTGTGATATTTACCCCTCTGAGAAACTATTTTAACAAAACCAGCAGGTACATTTAACCATATCCATGCCAGATATCTTGACCAGATGTGGTCTCGTAAGATATTTTTAGCTATAGACGATCCTTACTACAAACATGGATGTTGCGAGGTGGCATTTACCTTCATATGTGCAAACATATGGCCACCACACATATACACACACTGAGGAAATCTTAGTTTGTGTTTTAGGTAAGTAGTTTTTTTTTCCTTTTTTTTTATATTCGGCAAGCATAGCTGCCTGCAAACATTTTATATTTATAATTTCTCTCCATGCTGCTCTCAAAGTTTGGGGATCATAAATTGAAAAAGAAGGATTTATGGAATTAATTCTGTATTTGTTGTTGCACAGCTCCAAACTTGCAGGGAGTTATTGATCATTAAGAGTACTGTAAGCTACATCAATAAATAAAATTATTTATTTAATAGTTCCTAAAGGGAAGAGAGTATTGGCTGGTTTGGGGCTGAGCTCAGCATTTACTGCAAATACAATTTCTTTGACCTCCAGAAAAGCCCACACAGTAAAAACATATTTTTTTTAATTCCAAAAGTTGAAAATAGTTTTTTTCCCTTCTTTCTTTTCAATAACCAGTAAAAGTGCTTTGTAAGGAATTTAGTGTGACACTTGGCCATGGCCTGAAGTCAATTTTGTGTCTGCTTTTCTTTGATTTGCTTTTAGAAAATCCTGACAGGCAGACATATCAGGACAAAGGTACACAAACTCTCTCCCTGGTTCTCAGTCACTCAGTCACTTGCTTATTCACTCATTTTCACACACACAAAATCATACTCAGGAGAAACAGGTGGACTATTAACAACATATCGTTTTTACTGTAAAGATCTATATCCTGCAAACAGTGATGGTAAACCAGTATTTGTCACCTTGAGGAAAGGGAGTGAAAATGATCCTGAAATGTCCAGAGCAATCTGTTCAGTTTTCTCAGGAGCAGCAGACACAGACAGGAACAGGACAGATAAGAAAAAAGGTAGCTACGTGTTTGTTTTGCACACCTTGGACAGGTTTATAGAAGCAGCCATACAGCAATATGTGGAACTGGATCAGAGAGCTGAGACTGTTAGCGGTGTTGCCAAAATACCTTAGCAGCAGCAAACTGAATTCATCACCTTCTATCTGTTAACTCAGTGGTAGAGCTTACCTCACACATCAACTGTAAATTTAACATGTTTAATTTTAACCTTTATGTGCTTTGTGTCCATGTGAGCTATTTTCCTCGGCCAAGTGGGCTCATGGAACATATCTGTACTCTACAACACAGCAATTTGTGTGTTTGATTCTAAACATACAGTATTTCGGTCTTAAAAAGCAATGTATTCTGTGGTGGTGTTCCTGATGTTGAGCCACATTGTAGTGACCTTTTCTTTCAATCTTTAATAATCACCAAACAAAACTAAAACATGCATGATTTTTAGTCACATCTGACCTTTTCAGACTTGTATAGCTGACACATAAAAAGAGTAAGACATAAGTCAGCAGACACAGAAAAAACTGAATAAACAGATTGGACTACCAGGGTCATACTATTACTCTATTTTCACTTATTTTCTCACCTGTGCAGTTTCTTTTTAGCAGAGAAGTAATCTTTTTTGGTCAAATAATTCATAGTTATTTAAATATAAAAAAAAATCTGTTGTCTTTCACATAATGATAGAAAGCTGTGTTAGGTTAGGGGTTCACAGACATCATAAAACATACCCAGATGAAAGATTCATAAAACTGAACTTAACTCAACTTAAAATACAAATAATTCCATAAATAAACAAGAGCTGCATTAAAAAGTAGCGACAGTCTATTTGGCCGTGTTTAAAATGGATAGAGCAGTGGAAGTGAAAGAGTTTTTGTAAGAGTTGTTTCTGGCCAGAGGTGTTCTGTAGCAGCTGCCTGATGGGAGAACCTGAAAGGAGTGGTGAAGGACGTGTGAAGGGTCCTGAATGATGGAGCCTTCCTTTCTTTCTACTTCGTGACTCTGAAGGTCTAAGAGTGTTTGAGTGGTGATGGTATTTTGGTTACAGTCTTTATGATTCTTGTGGAAGTTGTACCAGGATGCAATGTTGAATGTGAGGACTGATTTGATGAGTGGCTGTTACACTGCTGTTAAAACGTTCTGTCTGACAAACCCTTCAACCTCCTCAGGAGAAACATGCACTGTTTGTACTTATTGTAGACCCAATCCACGTGTAAAAGACAGGTGATGGTCGATCTCCAGTCCCCAGGCACTTAAGATTTTGACCTGTTCAACCACCTGCCCCTCCAGGCTGAGTGGTCCAGAGTGTGGGGTGTCAAGGGCTTGGTTCCCCCCTGCAGCACAGCTCTTTGGTTTTACCTATGTTCAGTTCCAGGGAGCCAGAGGACCATGGTGTCCAGGCCAGGCGATATATATTCAAATTTATACAGTATATTGCCTGCATGTGTATCAGGTATAGAAGATATATTTAAATCGAGGTATCAAGGAAAAATATTTCATAATAATCCAGAAGCTTATTGCTTTTTTGTTATCAATCAAAGTAAGTGATTTTAATAGAGAATTCAGTTCTGTAAGAAAAGGTGCAATCTAAGGAATGATCTGCAAAACTTAGCTGCTATGAGTCATACTAAAGACTAAAGACTAAAACTGGAGTTCTTTCAGATACCTTTCAGTGCAAATGCATTTAGATGATCAGCGGGGTTTTCTCATGTGATTCTTATCCAGAAAAAAATCAGAACACTCAAAAAAACCCCAATACAATACTATCTGCTAACTAGCTAAGTTAACTTTTCATGGGCCAACTCTGCTGTTAACAGTACAGGAAGATGCTGTAGTAACATTACATAAACAGGGACGTTTTTTCTTTTCTGTGGTGGCAAGCACAACACACAGCCTTTCAGTAACGATTATACTGCGATCGGAGCTGAAGTACACACTTTATGGCTGACTGAAGTAAAGTGACTGCCCCTCAGCAGCCACCGGTGGAAACACTGAAAACTCAGATATGATGACATGGTCATATGCTATATCTCACATTAATCCATAATTGAATATATAGAATATATTTGTTGTTGCCCAGCCCTATCGTCAGCATATTTAAAAAGTGTAAGTCCCTTTGAATTTGTTTGTGTCCATGGAGGAGAGGACTGATGACTAGACAGAGCCCTGCTGGACCCCAGGATTTCAAACCATTCATGAGAAATTCTCCTATTTTTCTGCCTACCCTCATTATGTTTTGCTATTGTTATGATTAGGTAATTTACCAGTGGCTTAAATATCCCTACTCCTCCCTCCTTCATTGCTTTCTTATCATCTGTCCACCACCATATATACCTTTACCCCTCTCACATCTGCCTATCTCTTTCCTTTCTTTTTTCCCCTTCCTCTCTATTCTTGCCTTCTTCTTAAATAGCCAGTGGCAGCAGGACTTTAGAAGCGTCTCGCTAAATGAGAGACATTCTGTCTTATCTATTATTCATTACTCTACCTGCATCAACCAGTTACTTTTCCAATACTAGATTTAGGGTGACCTAACATGTATCTCCTGGTGCGGTTACTTGGGTGGGAAACCACCTTGACTTTGAATGAAGTGAGCATCATGTTGTAGCATAAGTACAGTGATCTGTGGGTGAAAAACAAAATTTCTTTTTCTTAACATTAAATATTTGTATTGAGGATTTCAGTTCAGGAGTTCAGTCACTAAGTCTTTAGAATGAAAAATGCACAGTTTTGAGCCTGTTTCAAATCGTCCAATACATCAGAATCATGCCTCTGAGTAGGGATGTACTGATGCCACTTTTTTTCAGCCCAAGTACAAGTACTTACATTTGGTTATGTGCCAATATTGAGTACCGAGCACAGATATGAGTAGGTAATAATGCCATTACAGTTCCTGCAATAACTTCACTTTCTAAATGTCACAAATTATTGCTGTTTCCTGCTGCTAGCATTAGCACACTCCTTTAACTCTGCATGACTATGAGTATGAGCATTGGAGCACAGCATTGGACTGATACTGGTATCGGTATCAGTGCATCCCTACCTCCAAGCTTATTAATTGTTTTTATGGATGCTGCCATGTCTTTCTGGCAGTTGTGCATGCAAAACAATGACTCATATGTCTACGCTGCTAGAAACTTGCAACAAGCAGTCATGTTGTAGATGAAGAAAGTGGCTTCATTTCACAAAGAAAGATGAGAAGAGGGGCAATTGTAAAGTAAATGCAATATGCTAGAACATCTCTCTATGCAGCATGGGCTAAAATTCTGGGAATGGCATATATTGGACACTCTACGCACCAGTGCCACTGCTTTCCAACTGAGGAGCTCATCCACTACTAAGGATAAATATGCTATGTTATAATAACATAAGCTCCACACAGGTAGACTTAGCAGATTTTTCTTTGACTTTGTTTCCAAATTGAACTGCAGTGGAACTTTTGCACACCTGAGTCACAAGCTTTCATTTTTTTCTACTCTTTCTACACAGTGTTCACTGAAAACCTGTGTAGGCCTACTTTTTTTCCATACAGAAAATTTATCAGGAATCAATCAGGGAATTGGTGCAGAACTACACCGTTAGTCAGAATTAGTAATTGCATTGGTATTACTTAATAAAATCCCATCCCTACCTTCAGATACTCTGATTCACATTAGCAATATGTGATCATTTTAACACAATTCTCAGCCTTTATAATAGTGGTACTTCCTCTCAACAACAGTCACACAACCTGCTGGGACTTGAGGCAAAGGTACAAGGAGAAATACTGATAGAAGAGAACTTTTACCAAGTTGACAAGTACAGAAAGAAATGACAGTTGCGCCACATTCTTTGTGATTGGGGAACTGTGGACTTTTGAAGTACTGTAGATCTCTTCTTTTATTGCTGTCATTTCTCTCAGTTCCATTGTTAAATTTTGCTGCAAAAGGTTGAGCTGACCTGACTATTACTTTTTCTTATTTTGTTCTCTGTACATTTTCTTGTTCTGCTTGTCCTTTTTCTGTTAACCTTTATTTCTCCTCCTTTTCCCTTCACCAGTGTCACTCATGTACATCCTTGCATTTGCTCCATTTTCTAGGCTGGCCTATCTTTACTCCATATCAGTCTATGTTCCTTTCTTTCAGTACCATTTCTATAGCTCCACAGGATATAGCTGATCCTAGACCAGTGCGTTTCTACGCAGTCTAGAAAGGGGAAGAGGATGAGGAAGTCTGGGAAGGGGGGAAGAGTGAAGGAAGGACTTGGGCAAGGCTGCACACCAATGAATAAAACAAGTGCATCTTTTCCTTCACAAATGATGCAGCTCATGTTTCTTAACTGTATACACTAGGGGTGTCACAAATTTAATATTAAACTGAAAATCGATCAAAATGAGCTTTCAATTTCAATAATCTAAATCTTTTTTTTTCTCCACCCGTGCCTTCTTGTGGTGTCCAGCACATGCATCAAAGAATACAAAGCTTAGCTTACTGACAGTCATATCACACTTTTCAAAGAAGAATTTGAAAATGTAAATGACAGTGGTCAGGGAATAAAACCAATGGTCTGTTGATCTTAACAAATTAAGACTCGATAGTCTGACAAATCAAATCTAATTAAATTGTGACCTTAAAATTCAAATCAAATCATGGATTTGTTGTGGCATCCCTAGCATATACACAGAAATGAGAAGACATTTGTGCTCCATTTGACTGTGGAAGGAGATGTTAAGATACTAAATAAATGTTGTAAGCAGAAGATACTAATTAAATGTTGTAAGCAGAATTTAAAAAGACTTAGATAACATACATTTGTACCTAAATAGGTGTTAAATGATGTCTTTCATAACATATATCTTTACAAACGTGGAATATGAAATAAAACTGCCACCGTCAATTTAAATTTTCATTATAAGAATTCCAGACAACTTATACCAGGTGAACAAGAAAAAGGACACTGATATTCAACAGGAATTTCATCCAGGAATACAAAATTTCTGAGGTTGGGAATTCAGCTGTAGTACAGGAGTATTGTTATTAGTATTAGTAAGATTATATGAGGCTGAAACTGAACTTCACTTTAGTGGTGAAAAGTTTTGTGTCAGTTGACGCTGATGCACATCCAGTCGGAGTATCCACTACTGGAAAGCTTTTTCAGTTTGTGTAATGTACATTGTGTAATGGCATCGTCCAACCTATGTGGAGTGCTTTGGATTGTGGCTTGTGACATTCATGTGTAACAGCAGACTATTTTATGTTCCAAAATGCAAATGTGAGGCTACTTTTTCTTAGTATTATGAAAACGCGTGGCGTTGTGGAATTTATACTAGAACATGGATCAGTGACACAAATCCGATATGCGATTAATACCTAATGTCAATATTGGGCCCTGATACCGATATTGGATTGGATCAGTCCCATCTCTACACAGTTGGTGGATTTTTGTGGATTTCTGTGGACTGTATTTGTTGCTTACAGTCACTGATTATATAGTTGTATATTTGGGCAGATGTGATGTAAAACAGCTTGTTGGCTCTGCAGATTGACACAACTCATTTTATGGAACTTCAGATGCTTTGTATAATATATATAGTGTGTATACTGTGATAGTAAATCACTTTCCCATAGATTTAAAGCTCTTCTATCTCTTAAATTATCAATACATATGGACCTCATTACTCACAGTATACCCAGAAGTTTGTACTGTGTTAAACTTTGAATAACCAGAGACTCAGAAGGCTCCAGCTCATGATACTGATACTGATAATAATGTGTACGTAAAACGATTTGAGAATGCATACACACACAGACACACACACACACACACACACATAGAGACCCACAAAGTAAACAAAATTCAAAAGTGACACAACTATGTTGCTATGCAATTGGATTTGTAGATTTTATCAAGTGCTATTTTTTCCACCACAGTGATAATCTCTTGCTCTGCACAGTCAGTCTAACTACAGTGTTAATATTTGAACACAACAGCATGATTAGCATCACTTGTCAGAGACCTAATTTGTACTGTGTAGTTGCACAGTAAGTAACCTACTTAGTGGGAGTCATAGTTGACTGTAATGACTCCCCAGTGGCCTCCTTAAGATAAGGATTTTGTGTGTGTGTGTGTATGTGTGCGTGCATGTTTGCATACGTGTGTGTGTGTTATCATAAATATCTAGCTCTGCAGCATGCAAATATCCAATCATTAAACTTTCAACACAGCAACACCCAGATTTTCTTTTTCAGTGTCTTTCTTCCTCATTCTGTTCGCCACAAGCTACAAGACAAACACAACACAAACAGACAAGAACAAACTGTTATAATGGCTGTAGGACATTAGGATTCACATTTGGACATGTATATGCAGAATTGGGAAAACAACTTTAAAACTGTCGTTTATCAAACTGTGTGCTACTTCAAAATGAGAGGTAGTTCAACTTAACTAGTCCAGTCTAAAAACAGCTTGTCAAGCTAAAACTGCTTTGAAAAAGTAATTCAGCCACATCCAAGCTACATCTTAGATCATTTTCACATGATCTAAGTCTGGAATATCATATTGTTACATACAGTACAACTGAACTGACACTGTAGGGTATTTAGGGACTAAAAGCAGGTTAATCCTCACTCAGGCAAGCTGAGGGTGTTTTCTAAGGAGAGGGTATTGTCAGTTCTTGAGGTGGAATCAGGAAAATGATCAGTTTCTAGGAAAATTCATAATAATAGATCGCAGACATCTTGGTCGCAAAACACAGGTGATTATTATCAGACAGGAGGTGATTGTCATTAAAGGAGCAATGTGAAGGCTTTAGTGACATCTTGTGGTGAGCTTGCAAAAACCTGGTGTGTAGGAGAACGTATGTCGGCTGCAAAAGTTGTGCAAAAGGTGGCAAACTGCATGGAAGAGGACTCGCTCCCTCTGTAGATACAAACGGCTCATTCTACGGTAACAAAAACACAATTATTTTCAGGTGATTGTACGCTAATGAAAATATACATAGAAATATTATATTCCATTTCTGCCATATTCTGCCAAATTACAACTGTAACCCATAAGCTGTGGCAGTGTGTCATATTGTGTGGCAAAAAACTAATGAGAATACTGTGAATATAAAATTTATAACTACCTATACATGACCCAAAGTAGAATTGTTCTGATACCATTTTTTTCTTCTTGATAATGATTCTGATATCTGGCCTTTACCTTACGCTGCTGTTAAGTAGCAGAGTCTCGTTCTGGAGTTAATTAATTACATGACATGGATTGGTGCATAGACTTGCGTACTCGCTGACACCAGATCCTGCATTTTAGGCAGTATTTAAGGCATTTTTCATGACTGGTTTTGTATACTGGAAAAACCCTACCCCAAATTAGTTACCTACTGACAAGGGTTAGTGGGATTCTAATTTAGTTAAAATGCCACCTAACCGCTGCACATTCCCACCTAACTACCGCAAATTGTAGTGTAATTGAACTACATTATGTGCATGTCTCCATCAGTTAGAAAAGTTTTATATAGATGATTCCATATGGTTTCACTAAACATTGTGGTGTGATCTGGATTCCTGATCTTGTGAGCACACTTTAGCACAGTGATT
Source organism: Lutjanus erythropterus (assembly GCF_056507025.1). Lineage (NCBI taxonomy): Eukaryota > Metazoa > Chordata > Actinopteri > Lutjaniformes > Lutjanidae > Lutjanus > Lutjanus erythropterus. The sequence goes on along the minus strand of NC_139321.1, from coordinate 22,292,821 downwards.
TCCAAACTTTTTCTGGCATACCATATAAGCAACCTTTTAAAATATATTACGGCTCCAACCTTTCATCCTCTTCATATTTAGTTTCAGGTTGTGATATTAATGTAAAAGCGGAGTTTCTGAGGTTAATGTCATTTCCGTCTGGGAAGATAATTTTTTAATCTAGTGTCTCGGCAGCTGTGGGAGCCAGACACTGTGAAATCCAGTCATCTTTCCGACCAGATCCATGCAGTCACATCTCCAAATCAAATCTGCCTATTAACTGTTCCATGAAGGCAGCAAATGAGCTTCTACCAAATGGCTCATACCAGTCTATCACCTAATGGATACGGAGAACTGAAATATTCCCCACAGTATCCCAGGACACCCCGTCCAGCTGATGCAGCAGCTGTTGCCAGAATGCAACGGATGCATGTTACCTGCAGAAACACAGGAAGGATGTCAGTTGTGCCATCTGGCGTATACAAATCAGTGGCACAACCCAGTGATTGAAGCTCTGTCTCTGGGCAAACGCTGGGCAGACTGAGTGTCTAATAAACTCATCACAGGCTTAGTACCAGCTTTCTTGCTGTAATGATTTTCACTCAGTTTTGCAAAGTTGGAAAATTGCTTTAAATATCATTCTCATTATTCATAGAGCAGTTAAGAGCATTCTGCAGTCCAATTTATTTTATTCAAGCCTGTGACTCAATGATTATATCCTGTTTGACATCTTTGGTATTTATTCCTGCAGGGCCTCACTCGAAGATGACAGCAGGATAGGAATGTATTGTTAAACCCTCAGTTCATTAATGTCATTTTACACAACAGCCACTGCCGAGCACATTTTATAGTTCATTCTCTGTGTTAATTTACATTACCATTGTGACAAAGACTGAGTGCTTTTAACAGCAAGTGTGTGACTTGTCTCTCTGTCTAGTTTTGTGTTTGTCACAATCTGGCTCTCCTAACACTGTAATGTAACACTAGATAGCAAATGCATCATTCATTTTGATGGCATTCTAAATCTGCCTCACACCTCCCTGTCCAGGCTTTTTGAAAAGGAGAGGGATGAAATACATGGACATAACTCTGTTATTTATTAGTTGTGAGAGAGGAAACAGACAGCGGCAATAAAAAGCGGATATGATCACAAAAGACAGTTTTATATTCTTGTAATCACTTTGAAGAGTTTGAGTGACACCGGGGTGAAGTCAGGGAAGGCTAAGTTAATGCTTTTGAAATGAGCCTACTTAAATATTAATGTGATTCTGGCAAAAGAAAGGTCATTTCGCAGACTAAGGCAGAATAATAAAAGAGTTTGTAGCAACCACTATAATGGTGAAATGAAGTTGTTGTTGAAGGAAAGTTGTATAAACATCTCAAACAATAGCACTGCAGCAGCAGTGCTGTGGTGGATCTGAGTTTCACAGTAAAGAGAAATGAATTTACTCTTGAAGATAAGTTCAATGGACACAAGTAGTAGGGATGCCCAGATCATTATCAGCTGATTATTAAAAATATGTGTTGCAGATCGCAAAAAATGATAGATGGTGCAAAAAACCTGAGCCAGTTCTCAGCTGAGATTGGTGTGATCGTCACATGCTAACTTACTCAAATAAGCACTTCACCTCAGCATGATTTATATATCAGTTACCCCATGTTACCTTGTGTTGCCCCCACGTAACATAGAATAAATCCAAAACAAGCTATTCAGACTTGCTAAAAACTTTTACGTAATTTAGTATATTTAGTGGTATTTAGTATTAGTATAATTAATTAGTAAGAATAATTAAGTATTAAGGAAGTATAATCCAGGTCTCATTTATCTAGTTTGTATGCTCAATACATCCAAAGAGGTTTGCTAATGAAATCATTTCTCATGGAAAGTCCTCAGGGTAAACTACACATCTGTATGAAAACCCTCATGTGGCTGAAAACATCAACCACGTATGATTGTGTTGCTGTTGGGTGGTGAACAAGAACGAAGCTTATTGATCTCCTCCAGTTTGCCCTGTTTAAGTTTGTTTTGCTGTTAATATAAACGCAACACTTTTTGTATCTGTTTCAAATTCAAAGTACACCAGTCGTACTTCATTTCTTAGCATGACATGTTTTGTGAAACATCTATAGGGGTGGTGTTGTTGGCTGAGTCACCTGCAATACCTAGAAGAAAAAATTGGGATTTCCAGTCATATTTGGATTAATATTGAACTGACCTTCAATAGTGCTATAACAGCTGCTATAACAAAACAAAACACGTATATACTACTTATGTACTACTTAAATAAGTGTAAGTCAAACAAAATAAGCAGTGTAATGTCATTACAGTTATATTCTGCGACATTTCAAGCCTACGTTATGTACTTGGAGTTTGTCTACTTGGGCACTGACCAGGCAGATATAATCTCATGAAAGCAGAACCCAGTGTTTTTGGAGTTTCACCTAAATTATAGGCACAAAAAGTCAGAATATATCATCCTCGTGTTGCATCAATTTTGACCATACTTACCACATTGAATCTCTCTCTGTGAGTCCTTCCATTTGATGAAAATGCAGTGCCAAATTGATGGAGTACCCCAGTAAGTACTGTTTGTTTGTAGAGAGCTTGCAAAAAGCTTTATCATACTCTACATATGGCATGTTTCTGTCCGCCAGCTTCCAAGTTGGGGAGACATCCAGATGGTGCAGAAATCAAGATGAAAAATACTTAAAACATTTAGTCGGTTAAAAAAATTTCACTCTCATGATTCCTAAATCCATTCTCTAATACATGCACAGATACACCAGCTATTATTCTTAACAACTTGCTTTTAAGGAACTTAATTGGCTTACTGTATCATGCTCATAGCTGTGTGTTATCGTCCACTAGTAAGGACATATTTTAGGCGGAGAAATAGATGAGGGAGGGACAGGGAGCTGCCCATGTCTCCTCTCTCCTGGAATTTATCTCTTTCTGTACTCTGTCTCCTCTCTATAATTTGCCCTCAATGTGTTTGGAATTACATGTCACATCAAATAAGGCTATCTAGTTTCTGCAGCCTGTGTGTGTGTGTGTGTGTGTGTGTGTGTGTGTGTGTGTGTGTGTGTGTGTGTGTGTGTGTGTGTGTGTGTGTGTGTGTGTGTGTGTGTGTGTATCCAGCTGTACAATGGTACCACTACCACCCTCAGAACCAAATATTCATTAAATGAATCTCTTGGTTGACTTTAGTGCTGAGGATGAGCAGCAGTGCGTTGTAATATATCTGATAGACATACACTATATCATTATCACTGACCTTTGTTTCATCTGTGTGGCCTTCATCCTTCTTTCTTCTGCTGAGAGATGAAGAGGTAAATAAACCCACTTTGTTTATATTTGGTGGTGTAATATGTTGAAATACAGTGCAGCACCTTCCAGGTCCAAGTGTTATCATGAGCCATTACTGCAGAGCCGGAGAGATGTCGCTGATTTAAAAGCTCAGCACACACAAATCTGGGTCGCTGGTCAGCCATTATTTGGTGCATTAAGAATTACTTATGCATGTATTGTATAAATACTGTATTATAGCGCTGAAATACTTTGGGAATGGAAATGTCGGAAATATAATATGATGGCATAGAAAATCAGCTTTCTGATAACCTGAATGTAACTTGTAACTTAGTTTTCTCTTGCAGTATCTGTTTTACATTCCCTGTACGGCCAGCCTTCCCCAGTGGAAGCTAATGAGGATTTTTGCCGCAGCAACGCTTTCAGCAAACTAGCTGCTAATCTGTAAACCCACTGTACGGTGGCATGCCTCATAGATATTTGAAAAAAGTACAGATGGGACTGATCCGATCCCCCATCGATATCAGGGCTCGATATTAATATAAGTCATTCATTGGTTATCAGACACACATCACTGATCTGTGGTCCGATCTACATTCCACAACACCACGTTTTCTATTTGTAAATACTATGCTAAGCAGCATGAATTGAGAGATGAATAGTGCGTTTCACTTCTACTCTGTTTTAGCAGATAAGGGAAACACTCTCCACCTTGAAAGTACTGCTAGAATAAAGGTAAACTTGACCCCACAAAAGGGAAATTCACACGTTACAGCAGCTCAAAAAGTACAAGTAGAACAGATCAATTAAAAATAGAAGAAAAATATAAAAAATATAGATTATACATTAGAAAAACTATATACACAGACTATATATGCTCTACATGTCACTTGTATAGATATTTGGACAGATAAATGAATTACAAGCAGCAAAGATTCACAGGAATGATTCATTGTGTGATAATATTATTGTGCAGATGATTTAACTGTGAAAAGAAATGAACAGTTTATTGCAAAGGATAATTGCATGTACAGGATAATTACAAAATATAAGAAAGCTATAATGTGTAGTATATTATGCATATGTAAAGAGTAACAATAGAGCCCATGGGCCACATCTGACCCACGATACAATTATATACAGCCCGCAAGATAATTTCATGTGTCTACTATGAATGGCCCACCACTCAGCTGAAGTATTCTCATTTTCCTTTATGTTACTGTTGAAGAAAAAAAATGTATTGAGGAAAAAGTTTTTGCAGTCTGGCTGTTCAAATTGATATTTCTGAATAAAAGTCAGTTTTAGACTGTTCAATAAATGTTAATCCTGTTTGGCTCGCGACTTCTGTGATTGAGTTTGACACCCCTGCAATACAGTAATAGAATATGTATAAATATTAGCAAATGTGGTATACAGCCAGTTGTATGTAATGAGTGATGTGACAGACAAATTAACAGTGCTGCATTATGTCATGTTGTTGTTCACCATTTTGACAGCTGTTGGGATGAATGACCTGCAGTAATACTCCTTCTTGCATTGTGGGTGCAGCAGTGTGCGGCTGAAGGAGCTGCTAAAGTCTCATCCAGGGGGTAAGGTGTGTTGTCCATGATTGACTTCAGCTTGGCTAACACCCTCCTCTCACCCACATCCTCGATGGAATCTAGAGGACAGTCCAGGACAGAGCTGGCCCTCTTAACAGGTTATTGAGTCTTTTCCTGTCCCTCTTTGTGCGTCAATAGCCCCAGTAGAAAACTGCGTAGAAGATAACAGATGCTACCACAGTGTTGTAAAATGCTCTTAACAGTATTCTGCACACTTGAGAGGACCTCAGCCTCCTCAGCAGATGGGGTTTACTTTGGCCCCTCTTGTACAGGACGTCTGTGTTTGTAGACCAGTCCAGTTCATTGCTTAGGTGAACACCCAGGTATTTGATTTTAACCTCTCATACTATGATCAGTCAGTGGTTCACACAGCCAGGTGGCAGTCTGCTCCAGCTCCTCCAGGCATCCCCCTGAGCAGTGATGGTGTTGAAAGCCCTGGAGAAGTAAAAAAAACAAAAAAACAAAAAAAACAAACAACTCTCACAGTGCTTCCAGTGTTCTCCAGATGTGTGAGGGATCTGTGCAACAGGTAGGTGACTGTATCATCCAACCCAATGCCTGGTTGTTAAGCAAACTGTAGGGGGTGATTGAGTATAATCCTCTATCCTCTCCATGGTCTTAATCAGATAAGAGGTCAAGGCTAGGGGTCTGAAGTGGTTGGGCTCCCCGGGGTGTGCAGTCTTTGGTACCCACATGGGACAGCCTGAGCCTCCGGAGTGAGGCTGAAGTTGAAGATGTGCAGCACTACCTTCCTTAGCTACCTCTTCATCTGATCAGCTGTTATGGAGAGGCTGAGGGGGGAAGGAGATGAATGTGGGGAGAGTAGAGAACAGAGGAGCAAGATTAAAGTCACCAGGGATGAGGAGGAGGGACTCGAGGTGCAATGTCTGCAGCTGAGACACATCAGTGTGTAAGAGCTCACAGCCTGCTGCAGCATTTGCCGATGGTGGGATGTACACTGTTATTGTGATGATGTGTGAGAACTCCCTCTGGAGGTAATATGGCCAAATGCTTACAGCTAGGAGCTTGATGTCCCTAGTGCAGCATTGCTCTTTAAAACTGATGTGCCCCGGGTTACACTATCTCTAGTTCACAAACATCACTATCCCCCCCACCCTTCCTCTTACCAGGCTCCTTAGCTCTCCTGTCCACTCATAGTGAAATTAACTGGCAAAAAAAAGATAGATACCAACATAAGCCGCCATAAACCATCATGTTCTGAACAAACACATTACAAACACTACTAAAAAGTAACATTCGCATTTTGGAACATAAAATGGCAAACATCAATTCTCAGCAGTGCATCATGGGAAAAGAGGGCTGTCTCTCAGCACTATCTGCAGCACTGCAATGTCGCAAGCCACAATCCAATCCCATCTCTAAAAAGTGAGATCTACCACGTTTTCATAGTGCGTGAGGCAGCGTATATTACCACAAATCCATATTCCACTAATTGGCAGCATTGTGTGAAGTGACTGTTTAGAATGCAAGAGGTCGTTAAAGCATTAGAGAAAATCTATTTAGCTGTTTTAACATCACTGTAAATCACAACTTTGTGAGGCCTGTTGCTTTCATAAAATGGTGTCTACATTGTAGACTGCTTTGGGTCAAGATAAAAAGCTGGTGGATTGGGTGTCGGCAACGAGAGAGGTATTTTTCCAATGAAGTGACAAGACACAGTGGGTTCTTTGGCTGCTCAAACATAAATCCCTGCAGGCTCTGTCTGTTTCTTTCTCTGTTGGATCAGTGATATACAGGTTAAGCCCTGCGTGTAAGTCAATACAACTGCTAAAACCATGGAGTTCACCTTTCCTGTTTTTTGTATTGACATAAAACTGATGGAGAGCCTGGTGTAGCTCCATTTTGGTGATGTTTTAAAATCAATAGCCAGATCCTTCTCAGCACTTCAGGTCTGAAAACAACAAATGGATCACATAGTCTGTTTGAGCTTCATTTCTTGACTCTTCCAGCTCTTCGGTTTCTCTGCCATTAATTCCACTTGTCAGTTGTCTTCTTTTTTTTATCTTTTTCCTCAGTCTTGTCCATTGCTTTCATTCGATCAAAATTGACAGCAAAATCTAATATTGCTAAAATATTGTTTGGCATAGTAATACTGATGTAGTGCAGCCATATGTGTATTTTACAACAGCTTTGAACACGGTTCATCCAATCATGATCAAGGGCCAGAGCCATCTGTTTTATATTAAATCATACAAAATAGCTTATATATGTCAATGTGGTCATGGGGTTATACTATTCTGAACTTGTATCTTTAAGACACAGTGAATGACCTATACCTATACCACTATACACAGAGAGAAACAAACAAACAGAAAACTCTACTCCACATGCACTCACACACACACACACACACACAGACACACACACACCACAAAAAACTGTGGTTCACAGTCTGCAGTGCACTAACATACAAATACTTAGAAAAGGAAAAAGCATTTTCAAATTATATCAATAGCAATCTTGTTGCTTCACTTTCCTGCCAATTAAGCGCACTAAATAGAACTTAAATGCATGAACAAGAACAAGAATGAGTAGTGTGAAGAAAAGGAGAGGAAGGCTGCAGATTTTGCTTCATTATCTCATGCCAAGCAAACAGAACCATCAGCATAAAACCTTAGTGGCTGCAGACTGTAGGACAAGGACTTCTAGACTTTGTGAGCCAATTTTCCATTTTTGTGGGTACTTTTGTAGATTATTGTCTGTCCTGATGTCACATCATTATGCATCCATTGTTTTCTCTTCTTATTCTACCAATTTGTTTTTAACAAAGAAGGTTAAGGTCCTACTTACAAGCTAAGAATGCTGGATATGCTATATTGTTGTATCTATATAGTTGAGACATTGGTGTCATGTCTGCCATAGGCAACACTGATCAGAGCCTGTGCTGTTACAGTGAGGCTTATTTTACATACAATGGGACAGCTATCTAACAGTTATTTGTTATTTTGATGCTAAAAACACTTGTAATCTGCACCTCTTCATGTAATCATCTCACTGTGACTGCTGTATTTTTTTTACCAATCATCCCTTGCCACATTTAAAGTTGAACCACTGGCCAAAAAGTCGTCAAATTGGCAGTAATACTGAACATGTTTTAATCAGACAAGCATTCGATTGCTAACCTCAGTGATGAGGCTTTTTCAGGTAGCTGCTTCACAATGAAAGCCCTCCACTTTTGACTCAGTTGAAAGCTTTTGTGACCCTGCAGCACCAGAAAATATTCTGATTGCATTAGTGGCAGCTTAACACAGTAAGTGCAGCTCCTATAGTAAAGTGGTAAAGTGGAGTGAAGTAGAAAACAGTGAGGCTGATATTTGTTGAAAGTAAGAACAGGAGCAAACAAGTGAGACTGAAATCCAAACCACAGAGGCTCTTAAAAATTTCTGTTTCTGTCAAGACACCTGCATGACTGCACACATTGAGCCAATCAGTGCAGCACATCGACATCTAAGTGCAGAGCCTGTCACAGTTTGGCCGTGTTCATGAGCAGGACCATAATATCTCAGGTCAGTGTGGTTATCACCTGCACAGGGGCAACACCTGTGATCACAGCTCAGCGTGGTGCGACTAAAGTGTGTAATATTGACCGAGTGGGAAAGAGGCCAATATCATGTTACTCCCTGCTGACACTGATATCACTTTCAACGTGCTACTTGAAGTGCCGCTGCTAGATGTGTGTGAATGTGTGTGCGTGTGTGTGCGTGTGTGTGCGTGCATGCATGCTTGTATCTGTGTGTGTGTGTGTGTTTTTACCCCAGATTAGTGGACTATTTTATTTGGCCATGGGGTAAACAGGTACATCAGGTACACCTTCAGGTATATTACAGGTGGAACATATTAATTTTCATACACAGCAGTATATGAAAGGCCTCACTAGTGCCGGATAAGATGTCTGCAATCTGACCAACCTCTGACATCATGCCTACAATTTCTATTATTACATGTGCATGATGCACATGTGGCGTAGGCGATGTGTGTTTAATTTAGTTGTACACTACACTTTATGGTATATGCAAACATACGGCTCAACAACACTACATCTGAAATAACAAAATGAACACATCTGGGAGCAGGTGTAATGTTGAAAATTAACAGAGAAACACATGATAGCTAACAATTTAACCTAATCCCTTAATGCAGTCCAGCTAGGCTGTATTTATCTAGATAGCGAGAGAGAGAGAAAGAGATTTGCCATTCTTCCTGTCCCATTATTGCAGGTACTATATGTTGTTTTTTATTGTGTAATATAGTAAATATATAATAGTATATAGTTAAACTTAGGGATGTGACAGCTTCTGGTTTAACGGTAAACTGCAGTAAAGTTACAGATGGTTAGTATTACCATTTCCAATGTTAATTATCATTAACACTGTGTTTGATTATCATGCTATGAAAAACCCATTGGAAAAAACTGTCAAGCTGGCAGCATCAACGTCAGCCACAGTCCCCCAGACGCAGGCACACACATGCAGAATGCAATGTAAATTTGTTTGGGGAAATGAAAACATGCTGCAGAGAAGTGACAGCGCTGCTCAGGAGATTTTTTTTGCTGTCCAAGAGAGTCTGAAGCATGGTCTTATTTGGGTTTTATAAAAGTGTTAAAGGAAACTGCAGAAGTTGGCAACTCCCACAACTTAGCGAGTATAAGTTAAGTTAACTTGATGTGGTGAGTTTGAGAAGGGGAAAAAATGTCATGGTTTGTCTAACATACTATTTTGTCAGCACTGTAAACTGAAACTTTCAGTTTAAAAACACTGCATGTTCTGCTGTTTTAACATTTTGTTTTGCAGTTCTGCTGCAGACTCTAGTCGCCCACTGTGCACGGTAACATTACATAGTTTGGTCACCCAGCCATCAAATTTTGTTCATTTAAAATCTGGTGGTCATTGAGTAGGTTGTAAAAGCACTCCAGTAGGAGAAGCACAACAGACTCACATGACTTTTATCAGTTATTGTGGGGCTTATTGAAATGACTACTGTGAAGACTGATTTGTCTTAATGTGAATTGTGCACGGGTCCACTGCATAATGGTCTATTCAAATGCAACACAATTTTTTATATTTCTATATCTATCATCTAACTGTAAATACTGGTATATTTTGGTAACCATTATGGCTGATTTATATGTGTAGGTAGTTAGTAGGTAGGAATAATGATGCAACAGCACCAACAACAATAATGATAATAATGATACATTTTCTATTCCCTTATTGTATTGTTCATGAAGTGTTCTCATGTGTGTACAGGCTGTGATGACAAATTTCCTCTACTGAAGGACAATAAATTATCCATCTGTCTATCTACAGAGTGGGCATGCAGCAGGTGAACCCAGTGATGCTCCTGTGTCCGTGTCCTCATCTACAGTGACACAGACACTCCAGAAACCACTTGAAAGACAGGCACCCACATCAAAAAATGCTGTAGACCTCACTGCAGCCCTTTCATATTACATTGCAAAGGACATGATGCCATTTCAAATTATTGTGAGACCTGGCATTCTGAGGCTGATGAAGGTTGCTGTGCCTTACTACAAAGTGTCATCACGAACATTCTTTTCCAAGAATCGAATCTCAAACCATTACAAGGTTAGAGGTGATTTTTTTTTTTTTTTTTTAAAGTTTGGCTCAAGGCACATGGTTTGCTGCAACTACTGACCTTGGGACCAGTGAAAGTGGGACTGGCCAACCCTACATCAGCTTCACTCTCTATTACCTCACCCCACACTGCCTGGAAACACAGCTCTTCCCAGAAGATCACTCAGTTTATAACATCAGAGAGTTTTGAACATGCTGAGTTTTGAACATATGAGAACATGCTGGAAAAGTGAGGGATCAACAAGGAAAACCTGGTCCGTGTAACCACAGATAATGCAGCAATCATGATCAAGAGCTTTGAAGAATTCCCAGATTTGTAGCCTGGGTGCTTTGGCCGTAATTTGAACCTTGCCATCTCAAAGGCTTTGAAAATTCAGAGAATTGACACAGCTGTCAAGGCCTGTCATCATCTGGACAAAGGCCTCTCAGAGCTGGAGGAAAAAGCAAAGCAGGCTGCCCTCCACATAACACAGAAAACATCATATGGTGACCCCATGGGGTTCTACACAAAAGATGCTTGAGTGTTTCCTCAGGGAACAGCAGCCAATCTGTGTGGCACTGGCTGGAGAAACAGGAACATGGCATGTGATGCCTAAGGATGTCAACATAAGTGTCATGGAGTAAGTGTGTAGACTCCTGGAATGTCTAAGCAAGTTTACAGATGCACTTTTCTCTGAGACAAGCCTGTCCTGGACCACCACAGTTTTCTAGTGCAAAAGAATAAGAAGCCACCCAAACCAAGCAGATTAAAAGGGTAATGAGAGAAGACCTTAACAACAAATACACAGAGGACGCAAAGAAAGTCATGCACATGGCTTGTTTCATTGACCGCTGCTTTAAAAAGAGTTTTTCAGATGAGCCTGAGAAAGTACAACAGTTAACAGCTGTGTCCAGGATTCCTTGAAGCTGGCACCTGCAGGAGTCAGGGAAAAGCTGCAAAGCACCAGCAGCACCTCCACCACCATTACCACCCCCACAGAAGCATTAGAGGGGTTGCTGAGAAAGATTACCTCAACAAGACAGCATAGACATGAAGAGGGTCGGCGCAGAAGACATTGCATTGAGTGAAAGTGTGAATGAGTGAAAGATAGGATTAAGGTCTTCCTGTCTCAGCCATCCATTCCAGCAAAAGAGGATCCACTAGCGTGGTGGCGGTCCCATGCATCAGAGCTGTCTCACCTCAACAGGGTTGCCAAGAAGTTTTTGTGCATCCCAGCAACTGGCATGTGATTGGAGAGATTGTTCAGTGCCAGTGGCCACATTGTGTCCCCACGCGGATCACTACTTACACTGGACAAAGTTAATGTGCTGAGATTTTTACATCTCAAATGAACAAGGATGCATACATACGGGGTGGTAGGGCAGCGGCACCTTATTTCTTTATGAAGGAGAGAACAGACATGCAATCAGTCTGAACAACATCTGCACATTGGATGTTTACATATGGTTGCATTTGTTTTTGCATGCACATTACTTTGTTCATAATGGTTGTCGTGTTTTCATAAGTATGCAGTATGCACTTTTGATTTGATTACTTGAGGTTATGTTCACTTTTTGGCAAGTTTTTCCCTGCCTACCTAACTCAAAGGCACCTCCCTTTGTATTTTTTGACTGCCACTTATATTGAAATATCGACACAACGATACACAACTGTGTCAAAACTATTGTGCCTTTTATCAGCAACTCTTCAGTGCATTTACACAAAGTGTATGCTCATTAACATGGCACAGGGGAATGATGCTTTCATAATTTCTGCAAGATTAAGGTAATCATGAGGCTAAGTTAGCCCATGTTACAGAAGTAAATTGGACTGGACAACCAAACCTCAGTTGCCCCTTTTTCAGCTCTTGATACATCATTTAGAAAACTCGTATCACATCTGCACGGACATTTTCTGTGATGCGATCAAAAGCTGTTAAAATTGTGTTTCTATCCTACTCCATGTACTTGATCAGTTCATTTAGTACTGCATAAACTCCTGTTGGTTCACTCTACTGTTTAAATTACACAAAAAAAATGTTATTTTTAATACTTTCATGCTGATTTGCCCATATTAATGAAAATGGATTAAATACTAAATTGGTCTTGTGTAGCAAGCCAATTTTTTATTTCAAATGTGTAATTTATTTTACAAAATTATTTGGAAAGAAAATAATTGATTTTTTTTTCAGCAGCTTCTACATCATGTGACTCCATACCCAATACCAAAATACCAAATAGCCCACACCTATTTTTGCTGGATTTTAATGCTTCTTTTTTATATTAACATTTTTTATGGAAAATTCATGATTTCTTTATTTCAGTATCAGATCTTGTGCCTCTTTGTCTGTTTACCTCCAGTTTCTTTGTCTGCCCTCAAGTTGTTAAGCAAAAAGTGAAATCATGATTTTTTTTTTAACTTAAGTGCATTTTGCTCTAAAGATGTTTGTCCAAACTGTATACAGCCCTGCATGCCACACATGTTCTCCAGCCTTTGCCACCTTTGTCAAAAGATCAACAGAGCATCGCACCTGACCGCTGTAGCTTCACCCAACAACACACCTGCTCTCCACCTAACTAGTTTGACAAGGTTAGGTGGAGTGCAAGTAAGGCACACCTGTCACACAGGTACATGTTCAAAGTAGTAGTGCACATGAATATTAGATAGACAGATAGACCCTTCTTGTGGCTTATGTGTGTTTTATGAGGAAGGAATAGGAGAGGGGGAATATTCAAGGTAAGACAGAGAAAATAGAGCCTTAAGATGAAGAGGTGGGGAGGCTAAGGTAACTTGTTGGTGAAAAGAAGTCAGTACAGCCTGAGGAGTTGGCTAGTGAGCTGTGAAAAGCCAGAACTGAGGACTGACTGTGCTGTTTTGTCATTTCTCAGTGGGGGAGACGGCTTTTTTTGTAAACTCTAAGCAGCTGAGCTGTTTAGATGAACTAGGAGGCCTTTAGCTGTGGGTAATGATTTGGAGCCAGCTGTTTCTCTCCTAATGCACGTGCCCAGCAGCACTGTCAGAAACAAAGCACCAGTTCTGGATTTTGACACAAGGGCATCAGAGCTGAGCTGGCTGTCAGATTGCTAGAGCCACCACAACTGATGTATACGTGTGTGTGTTTGCTGAATGACTCAACATTATGCCAACTTCAATTGTGTTTGATGTGTACAGAGACTGTTTTTGACTGAGGTGATCTTCTGTGCGACCTACATCCTCCAGTCAAACTAACATGCAAACCAAACACCACAGTTCTGCTCATCATTAGGAGCTCTTATCAAATCTTGGCAGAGTCTTGACACATTGTTTGTATAAGGGAGAAAAACAAAATATGTTGGAAGCAAACAAGCAAGCCAGTTTTATTTCCAACAGATTTAGTCCCACACAACGCTCCTCTGCAGCACACATCTGTTTACCAACTGCCATCTGTAGCACGTGCAACATGTTACTGTGATTTATTAGAAATATTCAGGTGCCGACACGCACACTTTGATCATACACCAATTTGATTGTAATTACGCCAACACCATGCCCTTGGAGGAAAAGCAGTGTTGGAAGCTACATTAGATGGAGGGTTTGTGTGTAGGTGGGTGGAGACGGGGAATCATTTTCAGAGTACAACCCCCTAATCAGTATTTAACTTCAAACATTTGCTTGTGGGGCTAATTGAGGATGACAGATGAAGAGAGGCTAGCCTACTCGCAGAGTGTAATTGGAGGCTAATTCTCTGTGATTTGTCTCATCTCAGTGGGACAGATCAGTGGTCTGGGGAGGGGAGATAATCAGGTGAACAAATCACTGTAGTCTGCCTCTGAATTCCTGTTGAACTGCTGGACCTGATAAGCCAAGCTGATTGCAGATGAGAGTGGCACAACATAACTGAATGCTACGTCACTCACTGTTTTTTTTTTTTTTTTCTGTCTTAGTCAGGCTAACTGAATCATTTTGCCCTGTCAGATACACTCTACACTGTGTGAGGGATGTTCTTGTTTGAGCCATCAGGTGTCTTCTTCTGTGTGCAGAATGCCTATGCGTATTTCCTACAGTGTTTTAACCTGATAGTATTAATTCGACTTGATTTCATTTTGTCTTGTGGTATAGTTTTTGTGGATTTTGAGGCAATAAACACTTCACGAAGACCTACAAAACTAAATATTACTTAATTAATACACACACTAAATAGAAATAATCTGGTGAAGCAATAATGTGTCTGATATTTTTCTCCACAAATCCAGCTGGACACCAACCTGAGCCGGATTGAGGTGCAGCTTTGTGGCCGCCCGTTCTCCTTCTCATTTTCCTCTTTCTCCGTATCCTCATCTCCTCCCATCCCTCCACCCTGCTAACACTACTGTGGATGGAGGAAACGGAATCAGAAAGTGTTGCTGAAGTTTAATATCCAACAGGTATATCCAACCAGCGGATCGGGCTGGTCTTGTGGTCAGATATGATGTCTTGTTCATATTGTATGTTATAGATCATAATTGTTTAATCCTTGTTTTTCTAGATTCCAATAAACAGACAGACACAAACACAACAGTTGCTTCAGCTGTCAGCTGACTCATCGGAGGAAGAGGACGATCTGACAGCTGTGATCCCATCCCTTGCGCACTTTGCCGGTCTGTAGAGATTTATTAGGCTTTATAATTACAATAACAATAATTCCTTAATCTGGTCACCTCCCAGACATTTTTTATTTCCATTCTCCATAGCCATGTCTATCAGTCATGCACACATTTAAAACACTGCCTGTCACTGTCTTTCTATGTCTCCTGTGACTGTGAACTGTGAAAAACTGTGGACACCATTTAATATTTGGTGCATTCAGTGCTCTTCACTGTGTTTTAAACCTGTCAACCTGGACAGATTTTACCTGACAAATTTCTATTTTTTTTTTATAATTTCTATTAATTATAGAGAAAATAATCAAATTGATGTAAAAGCAGCTGCATAATGTTTATTGAGTACTACAGGGCTCCTATCAGAGAGCAGTGAGTCACAAGTTCAACTTCTTTCATTGTTGGCAGAGGTGGCAAAAGTACACGCATTCTTCAGTCATGTAGAAATTGTGTTATATAAAAAAGATGATGATAGATGATAGATGTACTGATTCAACATCTTTACTAAAGTAAAAGTGAAAAAGCACAGGCTCTGAAAGTATAAATGTATAAAGTTGCCCAATGGCAGGTATTTTTACTGGCCGTTTCTGTGCAAAACTAACTGAACCTCACCTTTTCTCTGTCTTCCTTTCTTGTCTGTTATGTCTTTTATGTCTCCAATGTTGTTTTCATCTTATTATGTTTGTCAAACTAAAGTAATGCGAACAAGTAAAAACATAAAAATAAATACCAAAGAAAAGTACAGATAACTAAAAACTCTACTAACATGCAGTCATGACGTATTTGCACTTTGTCACTTTGCACCTCTGTAATTTGGAAACATAATTACAGGAATTTGTACATGTTAGTAGTTTATCATCTCTTTCTTCTGTACAAGCAACCACCATAATGTATAGAACGTCTCTGATTTATCGTGCGTAACTTAAGTAATGGACTTATGTAAACACAAAACATGGGAAATGTTCCAGTTAGCATGTATATTGCTGCATAGAACTTATATTAATGATTTCCAATTTTATACCATTGTAAAATATTACAGATAATGATTTTGAATTGCTGGTTCCTCTAAAAGTGAGTAGAAATGGAGAATGTGGCAAAAGAAGTAATTAGAGGAGAAGGGGATATGATTCAGTGAGGAGATGATGACTGTAAAGTGTGCAGACAGTGATTATAAGGTACTGAAGTCTTTCCTGCTCCTTTGTAAGACTCTGACAGCTAAAGGAATATGTCATTATTCACCTTTACAATTTCACTGAAGTGAGGAAAGTGCAAATGAACAGAGCTGGAGAGGAGAGAAAATTAAGGGAAGAGGACCATTTGTGTCATTATGGATAGACCCTTGTGCCCCTTCCCATAATGCCTCTGTATAGTTGATATATGGCAGGCCTTAAAGAGATCCCATCAAAGGAGTGCTCAGTGTGGTGAGAGTAAAGGAGATGGGTGAATTCCTAATGAAAAGTTCAGGAGTTTGCTACAACAAAGACAACAGTAAAATGCTGTGGATAATGTGTGAAATGTTACTGCCTTAAACTAGGGATTAACATTTTGGATAAAATATCAAACTGTGATTTTTTGGCTCATATTGCAGTTGCTGTATAATTCATGATATTGGAGGGGATGATCATTTTTGCATCCTTATTTTCATCGAAGAACATTCAAACTTTTCTTAAGTCTGCAGAATACAATTTGTGGGCTAGGACATATTTGCAGCACTGCAATAACTACATCAGAATGATATTTTGAGGCATAATTTGTCCTTACCTAATATTGTGTCCTGCAATTTTGATATTGCACTAGTAGTCCATATTGTGATTTTGCTAAAATTCAGATTTGTTGTTCAGCCTTACATTAAAGTATATAGTAGCATAGTGTATGCATGGCCTATTTACCTAAGCACCGAAAATGTACAAATACACAGCTCAATCATCACATGTATTTACATGTCTTGTTAAAGTAACAGAACATAGTTACCTGAAGACATGTATGTTTGGTAATGAATTTCACGATATGGCAATGTTCAAGTGTTCTGCTTGTTGATTTTTCTCTATATATTTTGTCCCACAATGAGAAAACATTGCTTATATCATGAAATTTTTTCTTAATATTACTCTGAAAGCTGCAGTAATCAATATTTCTCCACTAACAATGGGTCACATTATCATCCTGAACGTTAAATGATAGTAACTTTACTGTTTTGGTTCACTCTCATCAGTACCCACTGCTCACTACATGCTAAGGACCAAATAACAGACAGACAAATGGGGCTTTTTCATTGTCACTTTTGGCTGCTCCGAGTCAAACTATGTCACACTGATTTGCATTTCCCTTTCCACTTTTCATACATCAAGTTATGCCAAGTCGCAGCTGAGATGGAGTAGGGCCAAAGCGGTGTGATAGTATGTGTTGCGTTTGCGTCTCTTTCTGCTGATCAAAAAAGTCTGATGAGTAGTGCTTTCAATTAAAAGTATTCTGACTTAACATATGGCCATCTCATCAGGGTATTTGTACTACTCAGACATCAGTATTTTGTTTTTCCTGTGGCTCTCAGTTGTATCATTTCATCATAATCTAGGCTAAATCCAGGCCTAATTTTTAATCCTCTGGGCTTCAGTTTAAACATGGACTTTCTGTCACAGTCAATTTGTTTTACTAAATCAAGTTCTTTGTCTTGTTTGCACATCTGATTCATTTTCTGCCTCAGTTTTGTTCCAGAATATTTTCGTCAGTATTCATAAAGCAGACTAAATTAACTAAACCTGCAGTATATTAGAAGCAGTACCTCACCTCCTGAGTGTTGGCTGATGATAGCTTCTGCTGTTTTTCTGTGGCTATTAGAATCATGTTTGAGACACGTGATTACTTATTTTCTACTGTAAAATATGCTTAAAAGACTGATGTTTGGTCCTTCTGCAGTGAATGATCATTTCTCCTCACTGCTGGGAAAATGCAAGAATGTTTTTTGGAAATGATGTGAAGTAAAAAAGATAACAAAGGAAGATGTTTTGTCCCTTTTAAGCACACAACATTAGTGTATTTTTTTTTCATTTGGCTTTTTATCTTTGAACATTTCTCTGCCTTTCTTGTAGCCTTTTTTCTCACTTTTCTTCTTCTGATTATCTCCCCTCTTATGATTATTATTCTGTTTTATTCAATCTCCCAGGCTGTCTCTGCCCTATCCTCTTTTCTTTGAGAGACTTCCAGTTTTGTTATGTATTGAGAGCCTCAGATGAATCATAAATGATTTTCCAGTAGATGGATGATAGTGAATCAACACACCAGAGACCTGTGGGATTTAGCTGATTATTATTTGCATGTATTTCACACATATGAACAAAGTGGTTTGCTCATTATTATCTCTCCAGTCTGTGGTTTCATCAGCCTCTTATCCACTGCTTTGAATCTTCATTAGACCAAACAAGTGCTGTAACCATCTGCCCAGTTTCTCTTTTCCTCATTTGAATTCAAGCCCAAACAAAATTTCATAATGTCTATAAAGTTTTTGGCTGAATATTTGAAGATGATCTGTTCCTTTTTTTTCTAAATTGCACCAATAAAAATATAGTTGAGAGAACCTTTTATACTCACATTGTGTTTGTGACTCCATGAAGTGACCGGATATATATGTATATATGTATATATATATATATATATATATATATATATATATATATATATATATATATATATATATATATATATATATATATGTATCTTCATGCCTGTGAAGCATTCGAGACAAACTGCCTGATCCAACAGACTACAAGTACGACATCTCTGACCATTTTTAGTGATGATTATCAGAATGGATGTGCATTTGTAATAGTCTTAATCCAGTAATACAGTATTTGTGCTAAGAATAAATATTCACAACCTTTCAAGCCTGTACCTTAATTCTGTGTTTTTTTAGTATGTTTTCTACCAAAATAATCCACTTAATGTTTCACTACTTGTTTTTTCCTTACCTCACATCTGCAGGGTCATGTGATTGGCAGGCACCAATCAGTAATATGTAGAACAATTCACTCCCAAAGTTAATGCTTGGAGTAAAAAAGAAGCAATGAGGGTTTATAATTGCATTTTCAGGTGCATGTACTTTCAGTCTCACCACTGACATGAAGAGAGTTCTCTTCAAGAGTTCCCAATCTTTTTGTAGTGTCTTAAAATGAAGCATTGTCTACTTGCAACCCCTGATCACAAGTTGCATTTGTCTTTTTGTGACGACTCTAAATTAGTCAGTGTTTTTTTTTTCACATTTCATATAATGAGCTTGAAGAAAATGGTGATGATGTGATACTTGTTGGGGTCTGTGCCAAACAAACATGTTTCCTTTCATCAAGAAACAACATTTGATTTGATTTCAAGTTTGGTTTGGGTTGTTCTTCAATTTGGGTTTTGCACTTGGCCATATTGTGTATTTTACAAAATACAACTTTTCCAGAAGCATTTAAAAATATCAAGATATTATTTTTAAGACATATCATGCAGCTCTACATCAGAGTGACAGTGGAAAGCAGTGGTAACCGCAGTGATGACCCCCCCCCCCCCCCCAATAACAGGACTCAGATTGTAACATAAGAATTGTTCTCTAAATTGATGTAAATTAATTTTGCCATGCTTGTAAGATGAGGCATTTCATTGTAACTGACGTTCCACAGCAGTTCCTTGACTTTATGACTCTTCTCTATTTGTGTTACTGTCACACTAAGTCTTGGCATTAAGCATAACCCCCATAATTGTCAGTCGTGTTCAGCAACAGCTACACAGTCTCACTTTAAGCAATTGGCCAGTGACATAGACAGGGGAACTGGTGGACTTTCTTTTCCCTGAGTTTTGACGTGATGTCTTTTGACACCTTGAACAGTTATAGAACTGCTGTACATTTGAAATCTTAAACTGCATTTATGTAAAGTGGCTGCAATATGTGGTACTTCATTATGTCACTGCTAAATATCATTGTGTTGCCATGGCAATGGTCTGTTGGCCAGAACACTTGATTTGACATTCAGCTGAGGGTGCCTGTAGCAACTGCAGCTGGTTGTGTGCCTGTGTGTGAGTGTGTATGTGACAGTCTGTTAATGAATGTAATACTTCACACTTAGGGACAGAGCAACTCTGACAAACCTGCCTCTACCCATGTGCATGCAGAGAGAGAGGTGGAGCGTTGGACAGGAGTTGGAGCTTCAGTGCCTGTGCGAAACTCTGATGTCAGATAAGGTCTTCAAACCTTGACGGTAACACTCTTATCACAAGATTGATCTTCAAGACTGACAACATCAGTGGGCAGACGATTACTGTCACTGAGCTTCTTAAGGAAGGTCATATGGCACATATGTTGTTTTTTGCTCTTTGGTGGGGGGGTTGCGGCCTAAAATGTGTGAGTTTTTTGCAACACAATTATGGGAGCAAGTTTAGATTTTTATTAGTTTTTGTACAATTTATTAAAAATCAAAGGCAACTTGTCCTGGTGAGAATAAAACCACAGTCTGCTTTTAGTATTCTACGAAACGTTACGAAATAGGGTCATGATTAAAAAAATTCACAATATGCTTCTTTGTAAGTGCACCTGGGGGGTATTCCACAAAGAAGCAAAGTCGGCAATAATGACCAAACTTGTGTTCTCTTTCATACACATGACAAAATAACAAAATAAAAATACAAAAAATTTCATTGGTTCATTGAGATGTGCATGCATTACATTTATGGAAGGGGCTGCTATGACTGGTGATCAAAATTTGCCACATTTGCCAAAATGTTGCAGCGATTGGACAAAATTGCAAACTCATGCAGAATTCACAGGGCTTAGTTGAATTTACGTGAATTGTTGCAATCACAACATCGAAACTTCCTGACGAAACTGAACCAGATACAACATCCATTTTATCATGATCGTTTACTGTATTCTTCCCCTTGTTTCCATTTTGGTGTAACCTGGGCAGCAACATGCTCACTCAACCAAACATTAATTGTCACGTACCTATTTATGTACAAGGCTTACACACACATACACAAACTTCCAATCAAACACACAAGTGTTTGCCCTTGCTCTCTGCCCCTGAGGTGTGACTGACTGTAGCAATCTCAGGTTAGAGCAGCTGCCTTGTAGTCATTAAAATGTCAGCCGTGTCCTGACATTTACTTCACTACCCATTTACGTGGACAAGGAAAACAGATTCATTCTCAAACAAGCTCATACACTCTCTGTAAAGAGAAAAATGCAAGGACACAGAAAAAGTTGTGCATTCGTGTCCATTGCGGGGTTCCTCGCTGTTTTGATTCCAGTGTCCAGCTTACAGTGTCCTTGAGGTTACTTCCAAAAATCAAATTCTGCTGATTTATTTATTTGTTTTCATTATCTGCATTATTTTCAGCTCTGTCCCATCTGTAGTTGTTGGAGAGTGGCCCAGAGAGACAACAGGGATGGAAGAATCCTTGGGAGAAGATAAGAGTTGAGCTTTCAGCAGGGCAAAGTTTCATTCTTTGGGTCTATCAGCATGCCCCGCAGATTCGTGAGGTTGTGATTGTAATGCATTATCTGGTGAAGGCAGTCAAAGGGAGGATTACAAATAGCAACCAATGCCCCATTATCACAGCCAGTCCAGAGGAGCACAGGAGAGTCAAACTGGCACAGAGACACACATAGAACACACAGTACACAGACATTTGCTCATAGAAAGAGTGGTGAAAGAAAGACATGCCTGACTGCAGAGCAGGGCTGTCCTTGAATCAGGATTTTCAGAGTCAACTCAGAGTTGGCCTCCTCAGCATATTAATTTGTTGTGCGCTTGTGGTCCATGCTTTTTCTTGATTCATGTTCATTTTATCTTTTCTATGAACACTCAACATTATTACAGATTTTTTCCTCTTCAATTAGGGTTGGGCACCGAATTCTTTACTTTTAAGAGTACCAACCGAATAGCGTCACTACTACTGAGTACCGATTCATGTAAAATCAATCAATGCCAAATTTCTGTTACCCACGAGCACATGTGGATGAGGGAGTAGCTTAAAGTATAGCAAGAGAGAGACATCAAGGGTGGATATCTGGGAGAGACGGTAAATAAACAAAAAAATTTTGAGAGCAATTCCTGAAGGGGATGCTATAAGTGGCATGTGAAAGCACTGTTGTATTAAAGCTGCAGTAGGTTAAAATTAAACAGTTTATCAAGGCAGTTGTGAGCAAGCACAGACTGACAGACATCAGCTGTGTCTAATAAAGCTGATACCTGACAGTACAAACAATGACAGAGAGAAACTATTTTTCAAAACATAACGATTCATTTTAAAGAATAAATACTGAGAGTTGGACATGAAGACACTTTCAAAAATGTCTTTCTTTCTGCTCTCTCGCAGACACATGAGCTCAGTATCAGAACACTTGCTTGATTGAGGTGGAGAAAAGGGGGCCTTTCATAGTTTAGCCACGGTGAGCGAGATGTGACGTCAGCCTGCTTGGAGGTGAGTCAGGCTTGCTTTGGCCCCGCTCCAGAGTGGGTCCCTCTTGGGCGCAGTTCAGCGCAATAAAAGTGGTAATGTAGATGCAAATCAGTGCAACATGATTTGACTCAGCGGAGCCAAAAATACCAGTGGATTAGCCCCATGTGTGTCAGTACTGACAGTACTCACTAGAGAAGTCGATTCTTTCTCTTACATCCCTCTTCTCTTTACTCTCCTGACGTGACTTTCAAATACATTTCTCCTCTGGTCAGCAGTCAACATGGACAAAGAGACTAATTATCTTACTGTAAACACCGTGGTCGGCTCCTCCATGCTCACTGCACAGGTTGGCAAGCAGGAGTGAAAATAGATTCACTTTTCAATCCCAAAAGTTAAAAAAACAAATGCTGAGCTCTCATCTGACCAGTCACCAGGTTCACCAATATGTCGTTTTTATCCATTAAGTCTTCATTTATATAGGTTTATGTTTACAATTATATTTTGAGGTGACAACTGTCTGTTTTTGCCAGAAAGGGGGATCCGGACCCTTCTTTCCCCCCATAATTTCATCCCTTGAATGGCATTACCCCTGCAGCTTGTTCAAGTCACAGACAGAACATCAGGGCAATGGTGAGCCAAAGCCAGTCAGGTGTGGTAAAAATTTTCAAAACTCAACATAGACAAAACTCATGGCAGTATTTTTAGCACGAAATGCACAGCTGTCGAGGGCAATACATCTAACCAAACACAAAATATATCTAAAGCTGAAGAGTGCACATTTGCCTGAAACCAAAGTCCCCTGCAGCAGCTGTAGCCAATGTTAACACACCTGCAGCTAGTGCATAAAAAGTTTAACTTAGCCCCCAATGGACAACAAAACTTTAAGTGGGGTATCAACAACTTCATTGACATCTTCACATGATTAATTAGCTTTTTGGATAAGTTGTTGTTGGAAATAACTAGGCTTTTTTCACTGTCTTTGTTGACATTAGCAAAGCATTTTCCTAGTACTAGTCAACATTGCGTCATTAACTCATTACATGCTATATAGTACACTGTAAAAGGTGAGATTTATTAATATGTCTGAAACTTTCATGTGAAACCAATATGCAGACTATTTACAGAAAAATATTGTAATATGAAGCACTGCAGTAGTAGAACAACAATATAACAGAAATTATATCACATGTATTTCTTCTGAACTATAAATACTACAGTGTTAAATGCCCTGGTGACAGACTGACAGGTTGGAAGCTGTAGTGACATGTTCGGGAGAGGAGGCGGAGGTAGAGAGGGTTTTATTTTTTGTGGTGTCTAAAGTGTTATAAATTAATGACTCCATTGAAACTGAGAAGTTTTGACTGATTCTTTACAGCTGAAATTGCTTCATTAATATTATTACAAACAGAGTAAAATACCAAAAAAAGGTACCATTGGGTACTGAATACCAGGTACCGGTACTGTATTGGTTCAAATTTAAACGGTACCCAAACCTATCTTCGACACACCTTATCTATAAACACAAGATCTTAAGGAAGTTTTCTGATTATGATTCATAAAAATATTCCTTCCTTCTTATGTAGGCTAATTCATTTACATTGTACTTAGCTGGTAACTTAGGTTATTTACACTTTGTATCCCTTTTTGCTTGTAAAAGGGATACCTTCATCTTTTAGACTGTCTTGTTATGTTTGCTTTGCCATTGTTCCTCATTGACTTGCTGTAATGTAGTATGCTGCAATAAGCTGTTTATCAAATGTAAAACTTAGAATAAATTACAGTTCTCTATTTCCATCAGTCAGTTTTGTGGTGAAATTTGAAACAAGACTTTCTTTGTTTAGTTGACAGTCTGCCATGCTGTTGCTCTTTCATAGCTCTGTGCACAGTGACACAGCTAAAAAAAAGTTAAGTGATTTGAGTTTAAAAATATAATTTCACTTGAGGACTGATGACTCAAATTAACTGACTTTTAGGGGACAGCCTCCCGTCATCATTGTCTGTCATTGTTGAGCAGTTTGTTCTTGTTTAATAATGATCGCATTGACCAGTCAGGGTAAATTCTGCTGTTGCTGTCAAGTGACACTACTGTAGTTTTGTTTGGTAGGATAGCAGCGGTTGCCACATCATGGCATCAGTTAAATTGTTATAATAAACTGTCAGTCTTGAGAATCGCAAGAAGACCACAATTGTTATTGTGTCTAACAATCCAATTGCATATGAAATGATGTGGCATTTATGACTGCCTGCGTTGGCTCCAGGTCAAGAAGAAATTAGATGGTTTGATTTGTATGAATGTTTCCTGTGTGAGAGTCTCTAACATGGTAAATGTTGCTAGATTATTACTACTTTTACTTGGTTTTAGGCCTTGTTTTTATATACAATTTTGAGCTTGTACACACCAGAAAAACCTCCTTGTCAGACTTGTCAGCAGGGCTTGGTGATATGGTTGAAATCGATGACAGTTTTAAAAAAACGTGTCAGAATATGGCAAGAGTATGCAACTTGTTCCTCTGGTGTTACACTTGTTTACCGCTCTGATATTAACAGTTCATAAACAGAGACTCAGTATCAGCACCCGCAATCTCAGTGATTATTACTGTTACTCTGCTGCAGGGAGGTGTGCACTTCCTATGACCTGTCAGTGCGCAGAGAAAGCTAGAGCACAACACAAGCTCTCACCCACATCACATTACCCTGTCACACACATAATCAGTGATGTGGAGTCTGCTGACACACACACACATGCACACACACTGAAACAATGGAGGAAA
Source organism: Lutjanus erythropterus (assembly GCF_056507025.1). Classification (NCBI taxonomy): domain Eukaryota; kingdom Metazoa; phylum Chordata; class Actinopteri; order Lutjaniformes; family Lutjanidae; genus Lutjanus; species Lutjanus erythropterus. The sequence continues at coordinate 22,267,518 of NC_139321.1, read as the reverse complement.
AAAAAAAAAAAAGAAGCAATAAGGCATTGTGAATTGAGCAAGCAGACTGCTCAAGGGAGATAAAGTCAGTTAAATTCTAATCAAACCAAGAGGATGCCATGCATTTGATTATGGGGAAATAGAATGAGGTCTGTGTGTGTGTGTGTGTGTGTGTGTGTGTGTGTGTGTGTGTGTGTGTGTGTGTGTGTGTGTGTGTGTGTGTGTGTGAGGTTGAATTGGGTTAGGGGGCAGAGATGGCACACATGCTATAGAAAATACAATAAAGCTCCAAATGCAAAATTCAACAACAAACAAGCTCAGTAAAGAATGAAACTGTGAAGCTCTGACTCCTGTGTGTAAACAATACTAAACTAATTAAAATGTACACATACACATACTGGGAGGGGACGGGTATCATTCAGATTTTATCAGTACCGATACTGCTTTCTGATACTGATACTTAACAAAACTGTTATTGATGCTACTTTCCATAGTTTGTTGCAAAAAATAAAGATATGCCATTCAAACATGTGAAAAAGTCTTTTAGCTGGTGTAACTGGTAACTGTGGCGAAGGGCTTTGGTCAACTTCTAAGCAAAGGAATAATAGCGTATCACTGAAATGAGAGTAGTTGCCCTGGTTCACTTTACATGTCAGGCCACCTTAAGTAAGCCTTTGTCGAAGTTGTTATTACTTCAGAACTAACAGCTAACCCCCTCTAGCATCACTCCAGACTGGGGAACTTGGATTTTGAGGTCTAGGTAGTGCGTGTTGTCACAGTTGTACACACACACAGTTGTAGACACTGCTCGTCACTGCTACATTCACTTACTGTCTCTCCGTGTCTCTCATCTCAACTGCACACTCGCATTGCTACATTAGCAGGAGGGGATACCGAAAAAAAAGGAAAAGTTAAACCAGACTTGTGGAGAAAACACAACCCTCCCAGCTGTGTCCTTGCTTAGTTTATTTTGTGTATGCAGCTTTGACGTCTGCATCTCGCTGCAGTTTATCCTGCAAAATAGCGATGCGAGAAGCTCCGTTTTGTTTGTGTCTATGTGTTTGACAAGGAGCCAGACGGTAAGAGAGAGTGTGCAGCATGCAGGGTATATAGTGCAAGGAAAATCAGACGAATCAGAGAAATAAAAAGTTATTTTCTGATTGTTTCACTGTGGTTATGTTCTAACCACAACTAAACACTGTATCCTGTACAACCCTGTGGCTGATCACTCTGACCCTTATTTCTGTCTGAATGTGGGCTGTGGAGCATTACATAAATACCAACGGCAGCACTGTTTGTTCAGGAGGACAATCAAGAACCAGTACTTATTTATTAGTATTGGTATATTTAGTATTGGTATCCCTACATACTGGTGCATAAAACAAAGATAAATTGGATGTGAGTGTTGGAAAGATTGGCGTTGCTTCTATTAACAGGTAAATGACATGGAAGATGAAGTTGCAACACTGCTGAAGAAAAATAAGCTGAGCAGAAGTTGTAATGAACAGAGATATTTTCAGTCATTTGTGTATCTGCAGTGAGTTTGGAGGCCAGCCCTAAAGCCGTGCATATCTCAGGAGGAAATATGGAGCCTGCAGCCAGGATGGCTTCCCAGTCCCACTGTTGTGTCTTAATTAACACAGGGCTGGGTTGACGTATGGTGTCTAGCTGTGTTAAACGCCAGCAGCAAACGGGGCATTACATCTGTGCCAAAGAATCAATCATTTGACCCATTGGCATTGTGATTTTTCTTCTGCTGATTAACATTATGTTAATCAAGGAGGCACTGCAGATAATTGCAGCTTGACAACGGAGAGAGGGGACACAGACAGAGGGAGGTCTGTACTGCTGGTATGCAGATATTCACATAACCCAAAATACTGGTTGACCACCCACATCCTGACAAATACAGTATAGTCCTGCAGATGAAAGCCTAAACAATAGATGTATCAATAAATATCTAACATCTGCTGTGTAAAATTTTAAGTCTGTTCTTTTCTTACTTTTTTACACACAAAGTTACTCTGTGGTCACCAAATATTGTATTGTATAAAGTTGTATCCCCATGTTGTGAGTCTTTGGCAACACAACATTCCACAAAGTTCACTTACAAAGTTTCACTTGGTTCCCAAAAAACATCCTGATTCCTTTGCACCTTCTGGTTCAACATTCTACAAAAACAGCAGATTAGGGATGCATGAAATTGTGTTTTTTCTGATATCCGATATGCTAATATTTTCCAACTCATTTTGTCAGATTGCAGATGCTGATATATCAGCATATCCTAATTGCAGAGAACATCAAGTTTCTCCAGTGATGAAATTAGCTCATTAGTATGCATACTCTCACCGTGATGGCCCATTGGCACATACATAAAGTACAATACTTTTACAATACTTTTTATTTAAATGTACACATTCACAGGGCAATGCAAGAAATCCATTGCAGACAGGTTGTTCTTCACAAATTTGTCATAATGATCAGGATGATGGCTCATAAGGTGGGTCAACAGATTTGTAGTGTTTAAGGAATGAGAGTTGGCTCTTCATATGACCGATGATGAACAATCATTCTAAATACCAACTTCTATAACCATCTATAATTTTTACACTTCAGAAGACGTCCACACTGCAGACATGCTTGTGTTCAGTATTGTGTCTTGTCAGCCTGTTATATTGGATGAAAAGTTAATTTCATTTTAAGCCTTTATCAGCCGATACCAATGGCATGGCGATTGATCCTGCATCCCGTCAGGGAAGAAGGTTGTTGCCAGCTAGCTAGCCTGCAAGCCTTCTCAGACTGCTAACAGGATCCCTACAGAAGAGCCCGAAATATAAAAGTCAGACTATGAAAAATGAAACAATAATGAAAATTTAGGAGTAAATAGAAGCAGGGACAGCAAGGACGTAATGCACTGTGGTGTTTGCAGCCAGTTTCCTCAATTAGTTTAGCTCATTTTTCATCAGAAACAATGCCGTCTAGAAACACCGCATCACAATTCATGTGAAAAGTGGACAACACAAGTGTCACAGTAAAGGAAGGCTGTGTTAAGCTAAAATGCCTTTTCTTAAAAATTTACATTTTGCCACCAAATTTAGGGGCTTGGTGACGCATGGGGACAGGGCTTGAAATATTATCTATTCCTGTAGTGTTAGCCTTGATTTATAATAACAGCAGGTGTCTTCTCAGCTCATAGCCACCCTTCCAGTGTAGAAAGCTAATGTCACCAAATTTGTAGAAAAACAGGAATGAAGAGTGTGAACCAAACCCTTGGTCTTTGCAGTATTTTACCATAGCCCCACTCATACTTACCTTAAAAACATTCAGAATTTTCTACATTGCTTTAATTTGAAACTGGAAATGTAAATATTAAATACATGAAATCGTATTTAAGGAGCTACATTTTTAATGTAATGAAGTGATTAAGTTTACTACAAGGACAAAGCCAGACCAGCTGCAGGCAACACATGCCACGTTTTCCAAACACACAGATGAGCAGTCTCTAACATACTGTCAGTCATTTGTATTCTGTTAATGAGTTCTTCTCGTCATTGAACTAAAGGTAACTAACACTTCAACCTTGTCTGTCAGCAGCTGAGAGTCAGTTGTTTCTGTCTGAAGTCAATGTGCTTTCTCTCTGGGATTTGGAGTATAGCTGATATCAAAGGTGACTGTGTGATAGGAATGATATAACCCCCCTACTCACATGCATGCGTACACACACACACACACATACACACACATGCACATTAACCCTGCCTTAGGCATCAATCTCATCAGTTCTCATACCACACACAGAATTACAAGTTAAGCTCAAGTCATTTTATAAATCTTTTAAATGTACAAACCAGTCACCACATCAACTCAACCTTGACAGGGCTGCTGCTTTATGGAACAGCTCAGAAAAAACAGGATAGTGCCTGGTTCTTCGATAACTAGAACGGCTTGTGTCCTTCTCTCTGACCTTGTGTCATTTAAATACATGCCTGACTTGTCTCCAGTGGTGGATGGTCTGTGATTTTGATTTCAGTGTGTGAATATATATAATGTTTTCTTTATTCTTAAGCATACATTCAGCCATGATTGTTTAAAGGGTCATTATATGTGTTAATCTAATGAATGCATGTGTTATTACAAGGATAGATTTTGGAATTAGTGTTACAGTAATGTGATTAGCCTTTGACTGCTCTGCAGAAAACAGATCCATTCTCATTCTCTCATTAGTATTTATGCCAAACTGGATATTTTGCGTCATTTTAGATGATCGTTTTGACAGTTTTAGTCAAAATTGCAATGTGAGGCCTAATGTCTATGACTGGGGATCTACAGGGCCCCAATCTTTGATCTTGAGTCGACTCACTCTAGTCTGTAGTTTTCATGGTCTTAAGTGAAATACAGAAAAGAAGTGACTGATGAAAAAATCTAGCATTCTGGCTTGCAACATAGAAATATGAAGCTCTGATGCCTGAAAAACAGCTCCAGAGGATTAGTTTTATTGTGTAAGAAAACGATCCATTGGGAAGAGATCAAACACATCTTCTGTGTAAGAGTGAAAATGACAAACAATATGAATCTGATTTAAAAACATAGTCCCATCCTCACCTTGGCAAAGTACAGCTGTGTGCAGTTTAATAGTGGCTGTTTGCCTGCCAAATCAGAGATGAATTAACTCTTGATGGCTGGAGGGTGGCAGAAGATACTGTAGGTTATATGACTTTGGTGGTTGTGATTTATATAAAGTTATGTAGGAAGCTCTGAATGCCCTGAATAATACTGTACGTAGGTTGAAGGTTGGCTGTTATTTGTCAGCGTCTGTTGTGAGATTAATACCATGGTTGAAGGAATCTGTTGAAACAGCCAGCTGATCTCAACTATTGGGAGAACAATTTATTGATTGGGGCATTGCCTCAGATGTGGTCCAGTTTATTTTGTAGCTGGATCTCTGAAAGAAAAATGTATTGATTACTGAAAACACATTGCTGGAGCAGCAATTTGTGAGACGCTTGAGACCAATAATACTGCATCCATGTATGAAAGCTGCTTATGCTCTTCATGCCTGCTTTAATACACCTGATATTATTACGTATCACAAAGGCTCATGGTTCGATATTTTCCACGGGAGGCCAGACAAGAGTTTTGGGCCAGTTTATCGCTAATTAACCCCTTCTGACAATTGGATGAGAGATCTGGTCTGGGACTGTTGTCAGTGTCAATGTTTGGCCCAGGTTACCTGATAATGTGAGGAGTTTTCAGATCCAAGTCATTTCAAAATCTGGATGATTGTGTCAGTTGGTTCATAGTGGGACCACAGTGGCCAATGAGAGAGACAAGTCTACAAGGACACAGAAGTGAATGTGTGGTGTTGCCAAGCAAAGGTAATCATTCTAGCCCTTAAGGCGAACATTGGCTAGCAGTTAAAATCTCACCACCAGTTCTTGTGGAAGAACAGACAAACTGTGTTGATCCCCTCCAACAGTCCTCTCACTCAGACTGGTTTAGTCTTCCGCTTTTGTTTTGATGCCTCAGTGTCGGCGACAGCCGTGGCCGGAGCACGATATCTCAAGAATGCCTTGACAGAATTTCTCCAAACTTGGTACAAACATCCACTTGGACTCAAGGATGAACGGATTAGATTTTGGAGGTCAAGGTCGCTGTGACTTCATGTCCATCCCATCTTGTGAAAGCAATGTGATCATTCCTCAGCAAAGCTCATCCCATCTTTATTTTTGAAACAGAGCAAGTACACTTGCGCTTTTAGTGAGTGTACCCATTTGCAAATCACTACAAAATACAAGTAATAGCGGATAGGAAATAAACACACTCTCTTACTCTGCATTATTCTCTAATCTAATTGAAAATTTATTTTAATTTATTTTACCCAGTCCTTGAGTTCATTCTCATAAATATTTGATCATGTTTTGTGGTGACAAGAGTGAACAAAAGTAGCCATGTCCAATGCTTAATTTTCTGGATATTAAATTAAAATCACCTTATCTTCTGAGAGGCTCTCTGAATGACGTTCCTCACTGTCATCATTCACTTTGGTGTCAGACTCCAAACACTCAGACCTGTTCACAAAGCAGAGACTCAAGGAGTTTTGATGTTCATCTAATCTGTTTGTCTTTTGCTTTCGGTTCTTTGTAACCCCCGAGGTAAGAGAGAAGAAACACCTTTTTAATGAATTTATCAAACCTTGAAAGTGATGCTGGAGAACAATGAGCAAACACAACACAGACATGTAGCCACTTACTTTTATGCTTACTAAGACCTTACACTGCCAACAGTTTTTCTTGAACTTCAGGCTGAAAAATGAGAACTAGACAAAGTCTGTTCAAAGCACCAAAAATATCCTCTCTATGAAGGTCTACAATTAAACTTGTTCTCATAAAGATAAAAATACAAAATACACACACACAGTGTAATAAAACACAACACTGGTCCATGTCCAGCTCTGTAGTAATTAATTAGAGGCCACCTTCTTCCTTCTGAGAGGGTTTGTTGGCAAAGTGGCCTGTTCTCTTGCACTCTGACTATCTTTATTATCCAATCAGTGCTGGCCTCCGTCCAGTATTAGAGGACTCAGGAAGAGTGTTTCATCTTATCCTCCTTTTTCAGACTCCGTTTTTGTCTTAAGGCACATTAGGTGTGAAATAAATAAAGAAATACAAGGCTGCAGATTCTAGGGAGGAAGAGGTGCTTCACACTTAACCTTTCTTGTAATGAAAATTTTAAGCTCGGACTGGAATGTTTTGGGGTTTTTTTCTGCCAGCAGCCTTGTGTTGCTGGGTCTAAAAGTGGAAGATTACAAGGATGTTTGTAAGTAAAGTGCTACTACCACAAATGAGCATTGTCCATTCCGCTTTACATTAAGGTTTAATAAGCGTGTTGACTCCTTCTGTACCAGTGCCTGCATCTGTGTTTGACATTGTTTACGTAAACCAAGATGAATTTGATTAACTTTTCAAATTCAGATTACTGCCATCAAAAAAATTCAATATATAAAAAGTGCATGATTGACAGATTCAATCATAATCATAACAGAACAGGGGCTGCTGTGAGCTGCTTAATGTCAGGAAGAAAACGCATAATCAAGCAGAAAGCAATTGAGGGACAGTGATAAGGCAAAAGAAAATAATAGGAAAAATAATAGTTACTGTGTTGTTGGTATTTTTCTTTCCGTTAGGGTTTTTGTGGAGCTGAATAAAGAGCTCCCATAAAGCGCATTTTTGTTTTCTGCTGTCATGTATGTGATTTTCATTGTCATGTCACTCTGTACTCTAACTTTTTCTGAAATCTCTCTCCATCTATCTGTTTCTTCTTTCCAAATGTGACAATTCCTGGACTGCTGTCAGATGTCAGAAGGTTTCAACAGTGCCTCAATTTTTTATTTTTATTTTCAGATAGCAAATCACAGATGTAATTACCCCTACCACTGCAGTTAATAGGCCATGATTCATTAATCTCAATGTATATTATCTCTATTACCTCCTCCTATATCTGTGATCCTGCAACCCCCCCTCAAAAAACATAATATATTACACCAAGCAAACAATATTTAACTGCACTACTTATAGTTTGCCAGCACAAAAATATTAGAGGCCTCTTTCTTAACAACACTGAACAACTCTGCAAATTGTTCATGAAGTTCATGAATGCTTAATTGTTTACAATTAATTTATGTATATGCACTATACAGTATAATAAAGTTGACACTAATGAAGGCTTTCAGTGCATGATATGAATGATATGCATGCATAATACCTTAACCCACAATAGTGGTCTGGCAGCCCTTCATTTATATTCACCATACTGACTTTTTACTGAATTTACATACTGCAGTATTTTCTGTTATGGTGAATAAACTGAAAGACAAAAAAGCTGAACTTCTCAGTAGTTCTACACAAATTAAAAGGTAGATTTTGTTAAAATTTAATTAAGCTTTCCAAGTAAAACATACATGATGCAGATGATTATTTCTGAAGAGAGCTATTTTGTAGTTTAGACTCAGCAGTTTACAGCTTGATTATCACAGCGGTGCACATTCATCAAAATAATGTATATTTAAATGTGGTCTTAAGTAAGTTTGTGTTCATTTACACAGCGTGGTGGCGAGTGATGAGCACAGTTGCTTCACAGCAAGAAGGTCCTGGGTTTCTGTGTGGAGCTGGCATATTCTCACTGTGTTTGCGTGGCTTTCCTGTGAGTACTCTGGGTTCCCCCGCCATGAAAAACATGTATGTTAGATTAATTTCTTGTACCAGTGGCCTTGACCAAGACCCTGACTTAGAGCTAGAATCGGTGCCCGAGCCCTGCACAGCAAATGCTCAGGATGGGTCAAAAAGAGAAAAGATTGAGAAAAGATTGTGGTTTGGGTTAATGTCACGTGATGGAAGTGATGTAACTCACATGACAGAAGTCACATACATAACAAAATTTAAGACACGTAAAACAACTCAACATTGACTTTTGGTTACAAACAGGACTTGTGTCCCAGTCTCCTAGGAGAGGGTCCTTTCTATCCATCCACCCAGATGTCCTGTATAGGTGGACTTCTCGCTCTGTACTTCTCCAGGAATAAATTCTTCAGCCACCAGAGGTCACCCATAACAAGAAGAGATTATACATGCCCTTTTTTCTGGTGAGGACAGGCTGGAATTACTATTGCCAATCCAAAGCTTTTTACCTTGGCAATCCACGTACCCACAATTACAGTACAACGCTCTTTGATCCGGTGAGTCACTCACCGTGCAGTCTTTTTTTTACCATCTTTTTTACCAAAAAGTATCAGTTGATGGCCCATCACGCTCATCCAGAGCAGAGCTGTGACACTATTAATAATTGCATTGTGTTAGAAACCTGAAATACGCTATGCTGTCACGTGTGCTGGTGTCACTGCTAATGGGACAATATCATGATATTGTCAAAAAATTTCAATGATTTTTTCTGAATAAGGACAAAGAAAAGAAGCAACTAGAAGAGGCACAGCTAGAAAACTGAAAGATAAAAGACCAAGGAGAGAGGAGAAAGAGGAAATAAAGCATGTGAAAAGTGGAGAGATCCCTGCATTATAAGTGAGTTCTAGTTTTAAATGGGTCTAACTGTCCTCTTTCTTAGTTATCATTCTTCAGAGCCAGTCTTCCAATTCCTTTACCTGTCCTCCCTGCACCTGTCTACTCTGCTGACCTCTCCTCTTCTTCTCCTCTTATCAGTGTCACTACGTCTTTCTTCTCTCCCCACTGTTGTGGTTCAGTGATGAGGCCATTTCTCCTCTCAGGCTCAGATTATTTGATGTTACTTTTCTTACTTTTTCATCATATGTATGCAAGTATCATTCAGTCTAAGTCTAAGGAGACATTTCACATTCATCCATTCACCAAATGTCCACCAATTGATTATTTTTACGTCGCCATTTGTCTCTTTGATTGCACAGGTGTGTGTTTGTACCTCCACTCACCTCATCTTAAATTGCCTTTAAACATCTCTCTCTCTTCTCCTCTCATGCCTGTTATCATTTCCTTACAGTGAAAATGTCATTTTGAAGTGAAGAGAAGTCAGACAGGTCACCTCGAGTGCTGATATATGGAACTGAAGCCAAGCTTCAAATTAAATAACCAAAACATCAGGGGGAAAGGTTGACATATCACTTTGCCATGTTTTAGAAAATGTGACGCGTTTTGCTTGTGTGAAGTTTTCACTTCAACCTACAGAGGCTGTCAAATAGAGAAAAGAAATGATCAAGTTTTCCTTCCCAATGGATCTGTTTCTTTGATTGTACATAAATAAGCTTTGACAACTTTATTGTATGTGTGTGAGTTTCATTTTCCTTCTGTCACCTCCTACCATTTTTTCCATCCTTATTCTGCAATAGTAATCTATTTTTTAGAGTCCCTGTGTGAAACCCAATGACTAGTGACCAGAAATAGACACTCAGCAGGCCTGACTGATGCAGAAATATTATGCGTGTACAAGCTTAAACTTAATGATGCGTGTTTGTTTTACTTATTTAACCAGGGTACGATTTAGAGATTCAGAACGGAGGGGGCAAGAGATGTGATTCTGATAGCATCAGGAAAAAGAAAATATGTCTGAGTCTCTGGCAGATTTAATAGTGTGATTTAACAGAAATAATCTAGCATGTAAAGAACAGCAGTTAACAGTGTGTGTGTGAGATCAGGTCAGGAACTAGTTGATGTTCACATCAGACACCAGCTGTGGCTCAAAAACAACCCATTAAGCCCCTAATGGAGACAAGGCAGCTTCTTATGAATTTTGCAGCACAAGCTAATGATTTGTACACAGTGGCTTGTACTGTAAGTAACAAGTTGAAAAAAACAACATTGCTATATCACATCCATTAAAGGGATAGGTCTGATTATTTGAAGTGGGAATCTTTGAGGTATTTATCCAAAATCAGTGTATTACTTACAGTAGATAGAGTCAGGATGGTTCAGAGAAAGAATATTTGGCTTACATAACAGTGTAAAGCATTAAATATATTTTAAATATAGCAACTTTTTCTTAAGTGGCTGTCCATATTAGTACATTGCTTTGTTTCCGTCCTGGTACTCTGTTTCTCCAAACTGGAGGCATGTCGACCGCCATCTACTGCTGATAATACACTGACTATATGTACCTCATACAACTTCACTAAGGCAGTGGTTTCTGTTATGTTCTTTGTATATCCACACAAACATAGTGGTAAGGTGGACATGTCACCCTGACACAGTTTACACCACTGTCCTAATATCCAGTGTTGTACCTTGACTTTCTTTACTGTAGCTGGTTTTGTTGTTATACTCCAAGCTGTCTGCATTGTAACGACCACATCTCTCTTAATCCCCCACTTGTCTCTGTTTTACTGTCACTGTCTCTTTCTATAATGTCTTCCACCTTCTTTTTTTCCTGTTATTCCTTCTGTGACCTGGAAGTGGGGTTATGCTGTTAGCCTAGTGTGAAATGACATAATGCTCACAGTCAGTGAGCTGCTTTAATCTCTGTCACCTTGAACGCCAGCCAGCTGTGCCTCAATGCCACAGTGATAACATCACCATGGAGACTGATGTGGAAGAATATGTTGTAGATTAATTTTCTTATGCAGTGCACACATTATCATACATTTTATTATTCTTAGTCTATCACTTCTACTTTTTTGTCTTTCTGTCTTAAGATCTCCAAGGTGGAAGAAACACAGGGCAAAAGTTCAAGATAGAGTTTAAAACTTTACCTTGTTTTGCAATGTCAGGGCTTCTATGTCAGCTCTTGACATTTATCCCGACATGCTCTTACAAAGACAGTTTCTGTGCTGTATCTGACACAACACAGGTAGAGTGGAAACAGACACACAGTTTCTAAGATGACATCAGCATAATAATAGTTTTTTGGTGGCTGTTGTGCATTGTTGTGCAATTTATAAATTTGATTTTTCTAGTTTTATTATGCATCTCATCACCCATAGGTCCTGATGATGTGACGAATCTCTGCCTGGAGGTCCTCATTCTCACAAAGTTTGTGTTCATCTGTGACGACCAGACAGCCATCTGCCCCAGTCACAAACAGCCGACCCTCAGGTAACATCAGCACATACTATGCTGACAAACTACACATACAAACTCAAAACATATAGCATGGGGGATTAATATGTCAAAGTCGGTCTTGTGGTAAGATATAACATCTTGTTCATTTTGTATGTTTCAGATCATATTTGTTTTATCCTTGTGTTTCTGGATCCTGATAAACACGCAGACACAAACACTACAGTTGCTCCATTCTGTCAAAGGCGATCTGACAGCTGTGATCCCATCCTGTGTGCATTTTGCAGGTCTATTGAGATTTATTAGGCTTTATAATTATAATAATTCCTCAGTCATTATTAGTGAAAACTTATTTTAAACGCACACATGCATGCTGTTTATTTCGATATTTACACTTTATATTTCTGATAGAAAATATGCTTAAAGGAAACTATAATCACACTCCTTTGTGGGAAAAATCTTAACTTAAATGATGGTGTTTTGAAATTATAGAGACGTGTTTGCCTCAGTGCCGATAGCTATCTTGTGCTGAGCAGACCTACGTCACCACAGACCTGTTAGTAGGTGTGTTATCCCCATAATATTTTGTCAGCAATGTTATTTAACAAATGAATATGTTATTATGTTAATTATTTTCTACTATAAAACACACTGAAACAGTGAATCCTTTATTAAACCTATTTCATCATTCTGTAGTCTCATTCCTGTGTTGTTCATGTGCAGTACTCAGCCCTCCCCTTTTCTCTCCTCTCCTCTGTGTTTACATGAAATAAATAGGTGTTTTAAAAACTATTTCATTAATACAAAATAAACCCAGAAAGACAGTAACTGGGGGAGGTCATCTATCTGCTGGATTTTCTCTCTCACCTCCCCTCTTCATTGACAGATAATTCAATATACTATAAACGGCGCTGTTATGTTGTCAACAAATTTCATTATGCAACATTAGCAAGCTCTAAAAAGAGGTGAAGGGGTGCAAATTATGGTTTTAAATTAGAATATTTGGAACCGAAATGCACTATTTGGAGAAGGCTGAGGCCTTTGTAAAGCATATTTGTGTGTTGTAAAATTTGTAAGCAGCTATTCACAGGCAGAATATCTCATTATTCTTCTTGGAGGCATAGTGTAATTTGATTTTTTTCTCCAACTATCCAAACAATTTTGTAGCCCTCACTTCATGGAAATGAGAATTATACTGTTAAATTACATTCTGAAGTAGTCCATCTTGCTTTTTGCATTGCATTATTGTACTGCAGTGAATAATAAAATGTCACTGGGCATCTCTGTGTCTGATGGTGTCTACATGGCTGCCTAATGGACGCATCTGTTCAACAAAGATAAATGACTGATCCTTTATCAGCAAATCTTTTCCTCAGTTTGTTCTGCTAAAACTCAAATGTGAGTTACATTCTTGAGTATGAAGCATGTAGAGACTGTGTCATTTAAGTCTTCACCAGAACACCTTTGATATGCTGAGCCTTTATCTAAAGTTCCTTGTAGTGCTGTAGTTAACCACAGAACATCTTGATCGACTGAAATTCTACCCACTATTCAACTAATTGATGCATCTCATTATTAAAATGGAAATGCATTTATTGTCTAAAATAAATTTGATCATTATTTTATCCATAATCAATTGTAATTCTAACATTATATAGCTTATCACTCAAACATAAACACTTAAAGTTAAAGATATTTTCCTCCATTCTCCTTATGAAAGCAAAACCAGCGGTTGCACAACCAATGAGAATTTGGTTGGACAGGAGCGCACTGACCTGCCTGGTTCCTTGTAATAGAGATGATGACTCAATTACCCACGGTCCTTTTGGGGGGTTTGCAATGTACTTTGGAGTTCGAGAGCTAAGTGTCAGGGAAGATGATGTCAGTGAAATGTGAAGGACTGTGTCCCAGACAGGTCAAGATCACAGTAAACAACACAAGGCTGAGAAGACTGGTATGATGCTGTCTGTTCAGAAAAAATCATTTATAGACTGGTGGGTTGTTAACTTTGTTTAGATTTAATCCTTAGCTTTACTCTCCTGATATGCTCTTGCCAATGCCATTTGCTTTCATAGCGACATCCACCAGCCCAACCTCCTTCTTATGTGGTATTTTTGGTTTTGTTGATTTAATTCACATGTACATATATCTTAATTAAGGCAGAATAACTCTATTTCTGAACAACCCTAACTATGCATTGTAGTCTATGTAACATCCCCAAAAGTGACCAGATGCCTCATCTGCACGTGGTATTAACGTGCATCTTGGGTTATCCGATCGTCGGTGGACAGCTGTGAACAAGTCTGAATGCACCCAAGATACATTCAGGGCACATTGAGATCTGGTTGCTCAGAACTCATTTGGAAGGGATCTGGGGCTCTGGGCGCCATGTGACCACATTCTCTCAGCGCTTTCAGCAGCGTGTATGCAGAGTGTCCTGAGCCACAACAAGTAACATCCTCTGCATAAGCAGGAGTACATATGTGCAGTTTGATGTTCTCAGACTGCTCTGCCTCAACTCTGTGGTATACAAAGCTTCCTGATGGACCATTAGGTTTACTGCTGTGTGTGTGTGTGTGTGTGTGTGTGTGTGTGTGTGTGTGTGTGTGTGTGTGTGTCTCAAAGCTGCTGAATGATGCTGCAATTATGGATTCACGAACGTGGATGTGTCCTTGACTTCAGTGATGACAGATAATAACTATCTTTTTGAAACATCCTTCCCTGTTATGAAAATATTTACTGTATGAACATGTATGTACATATGTACCTATGCTTGTAGTAATCTGAATTCTCCACACTGATTCATTTTACACGTATTATGACCACCATTAAAGAAATTTAAGGAACTCTGAGAAAGTTTGGAGGTGAAAGACAGCCTTCTTGATCAGATGTTTGGGCAACAGCTCTTTTTAGACAATATGATTGTCTACACTTCTAGTTCAAGATCTAATTCACTGTCAATCTTAGTAGGTTGTTTTTTCTGTATTTCAGCTTGAGTGCTAGACTGGAGAATAGTGTTAGCAGCGTTAGCGATGCACTGATCAACTAAAAAAATGCCCTCATCTGTTGGCATGTATCTGACAGATCAGGGTCAGTCATCTCTAGTTTATATTTTGTAGAGGAATATTTTTTGATATGGATAGTGACAAGCATAGCTGGTTTGGGTTGTATCTTTAATGGAGTTAATGTTGCAGCTAGTTACTAAGTGCTAGTGAATAAATGTGAATCAACACAGTATCCTCAGAAGTGATCAAAACCAATATATGAATGTGAGTGAGTGAGCGAGTGAGTGAGTGAGTGAGTGAGTGAGTGAGTGAGTGAGTGAGTGAGTGAGTGAGTGAGTGAGTTAGTGAGTGAGTGAGTGAGTGAGTGAGAAACCTGTGGCTATTCTGTTTCCTTTGCTTTGTTTGTTTCCATTCCCTATTGATCTCAGTTAACAAATACTGCATGAAAGAGGAGTGAGGGAGATGGAGGGGAGAAAGACGAAAGGAAAGACAGGAGGGTAATTCCCAACCATGATCCGGTGTTTGATATCTGACTTGTGGCTCGGATCAATAGTGTATGTCTGATGAGAAGCACACAGCCTTCCTGCCTGACTGTTTAAAACAGCTTCCTCCTGGGTTCATGTGAAGACCTGAGACTCACAAACAAATCTCTTCACACACACCAACACCTTCACCTCTCCGTATAAAGTCCAAATATGGCTGTCAGCTTGTGTTGATGTTTTTGATCAGTGCAGCTTACATAAGAAACAAGCTTACTGATAATCAGCTCTTGAAATTCAAGGTTGTACTTAGCGTGCATTGTCTAAAAGACACATGGCAACAAACTGTTTACAATATACTTGGCAGGAACTTGCCTTACAAGTGTGGCTAACATTTAATCACTGCAAAAAATAATTTAATCTAAAATGATGAATCATTCACTGCAATTCACAATTGACAGTTGACAAACTCCATATACAGTATGACAGGAACTGACACCAGGATTTTTCAATCAATAAACATTGGAATCAGATACACAACAGTTTTCTCTGTGCATGTGGTCGTTTAAATCTGCCCATTTTTCCTCTCCCCCTCTCTCTATTGCCCTATCCATCTCCATGTCATCCTCCCCTGTCCTTTTCTCTGCTCCATTCTTTTATTTGATGGTGACACCTCTGCATAAAGGGCGGATGGATGATCTGCACATCTTGACTGCAAAGATGAATTACTCGCCTCACCATCTCTCTTTTGTTCTGTTTTGTGAATTCTCTTTCACACATGGTGCTCGCTCTCCGTTTGTCTTCTGCTTTATTATAAGCCTGGCAAAACCTTCAGGTTTACCCATGCCTTTACTAAGGAATGCATATTTAAAGGTAGACTACGCAGGAATTTTCAGTTGCTGTTTGTAAACCCACCATTTAAAGTCAGCCCCTCTTCCCTGGCTCAATGAATGAGAGAGAGAGAGAGAGACAGCAGCAATTACTGAGAGAGCTAGGGAGTGCATTAGGTGAGGGAACGGTGTTGGTGAAAACAAAGCAGTTAATCAGTGGATGAAAACAGTAATTTCTGATTGTCATGGCTATTATGTTCTAAAGCACAAATACGCCCACACCTCCGCACAACAGTGGATTTTGCATGAATACAGCTGAACCAATCCTCAGTCTGCTCTGCCTGTATGTGTGTATGTGTGTGCTTTATACAACTGCTCCAAGGCTGATGGTTCGGAAACATCCTGTGCACAGCAAAATATGAAAATGTAAATAAATACAGGCAGATGGCAGGATCTCTGCAGATACAGACACTACCACACACTTCTAGTAGGTCGTAAGTGATGATTTAAAGGGATTATTTTTATGAGTCTTTGTTTGTTCTTTGTTTTTTTTAGGAAACTCTGCTTAGTATACATAGTAAGTGACCTGTCCAGTTTGATGTTGATGCAGTTCCATTAAGTAAGACAAGAAAGAGGACTGTTAGTTCCATGATACATGAAGCAATGACTTCACAAATTATCGTCACACAGTCACAGATGTGTTGATTTTTGTTGATTGTAAAATTACTGCCATGTCTTTCTTTTGGCTGCCAGTTTTTGGTCTTGATTAAAATACCACACAGAAGAAAGACATGACAGTAATGTTAGATAATTTGCTAACATAAAACATATATGCACTT
Source organism: Lutjanus erythropterus (assembly GCF_056507025.1). Lineage (NCBI taxonomy): Eukaryota > Metazoa > Chordata > Actinopteri > Lutjaniformes > Lutjanidae > Lutjanus > Lutjanus erythropterus. The sequence continues at coordinate 22,250,855 of NC_139321.1, read as the reverse complement.
TGTATTTAGAGTGCAGGAAGACTCACCTGGACGAAAAACATGAATGCCTTTTCATCGTGTAGTAGTGGTGCAATTCAGCCTCATGTGGCTGAAATGAGTAGCTGTTAGTAATGTAATTTATATATAGATCAGTGTATAGGACTTTGTTGTGGCTCTGTCATCTGAAAGAGTGCAGGATCAGCCACAGTCTTGTTCTCTCAGGGCTGCTAGGCACACAGTGTCTCATTCAAGATGACTTCAGCAGGATGAATACCTCCCCTCACAGGGGCCTCTACTGAAGGTCTCTCTTAACCACTAAGTACCCCTTGTGCTCAGAATGTTCAAGTGTTCCCTGTGTATTCCCTGTGGAACAACTTTGATGTCAGTTCTGTGTCTGACTCTGACATCTTTAAGCCGTTCTGACCCTGCCGTGCTGCTGAAAGAAACAGTTAACAGGACATGTTGTCTCTGTGTATCTTGTCCCTTTGTATGTGTGTGCCTCCCAGTGTGCAAATGTTTTCTGCTCCAGCTTTCTGACTCACTGCCCAGCAAAGGACTTCCATCACAGGCAGCAGTGCCATTCCTGTCCAAAACAATTTGGGTCACGCCAAGTGAAACAGAAAAGAGGGCTCCTCTGAGACTCGTCTCGGGCCACGGTGCAAAGTCTAAAGAGAGTTGAGAGGCAAAGATGGGAAGAGGGAGAGGACGGAGAATCGCAGGAGGAATGAGTAGAATGAGTGTCAAAGTGAACAAATTAAGTTTGTGTCCTAACACCAAAGACTGTCAAAGGAACAAAACAGAAAAAGAACAAAAGGGAATACTGAGTAAGACATGTACCCAATTTTTGAGTCAGGAGAAAATGAGTTTGGTAGATGACTTAAATAATGTTGTGAGATGTAGTAGAAGCAGTTTCTAGTGATCACATCTGTGCAGGTCAAGTTGATCATTATTAGATTCAATTATTAGAGCCAATTCTTTTCTTCGTTCTCTTTATTTCTTAAGCAGATTACCATCTAATTGGCATTTGTATATTCATTGCATGACTATAAAGTACTGAAACAGACAGATTCGGTATTTACTGACTTTTATTGACTATTACTAAATACAGTACAGCTGTCTTAAACAGACTTTCTTTTCCCCGTCAAGATTTCAGTGTGATGCAGTAAATGTAGGGAGAAGCAGATGGGTTAGGAATGGGAGTAAAATTGAAAATAGCCTGCAGTAGTTTTAAAATTGTTTTTCATACCGTTTCATGTATGAAAAGACTCAAAATGAAGACTGTAAGTGGACTACTAGGCAAATTATTTAAACAGCATTTATATGCAAATGGTCCGCCCCAAGATTTTTTAACCATATAAGCAGTTGATCACTTTAACTGTGATCACTATAAGGCCCCGTGTCTACCAAAGCATTTTTTCCCAGCTGAAACAGCAGATGCTCTTCTGAAAATACACAGCGGGGAGTGCAAGAGAGCGTTTTGGAGTAACAGCATTATTTCAGCTGTGATGCTCTGGCTGCTACAAAACAGAACGTCTGCAGAAGTGACATTCATTCTTTCCTTTATTTTGCTTGTAATTACCCAGATAGCTTTGTTGTCCACAAACACTGATTGTAAATGTTTCCAAGGTGAAGTAGGCTACTTGTGCTGGTCCTCTGGATGAAGGGAGAGTTTAAGCATGTAGGAAGAGAGGACGGACCCTCGGTCTGTGTGGTTTATGAGATTTTGTAGGTGAGGAAACATCCCAGTGACTACCATCGTTTGGTTCAAGAGCTAAGTAGGAAGGAGCCCGGTGAAAGGAGTACAGGCAGGACACAGTTTGTGGGATCCTAATTGTCCCATCCCTTGGACGGCTTCATCAAAATTGACAGTGATGACTTCAGAATTTTACCCAAGGTTTGATATTTTTCAACTCTCTCCCACCAGAAAAAACACAAAACACTCAGCATAGTCATCAGACCTCTGAGTGAAATCACTCAACCAAGTGCTATTCAAATAAATATTAAGCTAAAAGGAGTTAGCTGAATCACAAAAACTTTATGGGTTAATTGATGACATGTCTTATTAATTTTGCTCAACTTACCTGCTTTTTGTTGGTTATTGAGCCTATCTGTCCTCTCCTTACTTGATTGTATCAGGAGCAACATTACTGTCAGTAGGCTAATTAACTGAAAGTAAAATTGTTTACATCAAGCTTACTTTACTGCCTGCCACATTTGAAGGAAATTTGACAGCTACTGTAAACATTCTGTACAAAACATGCAACACGTGACAGCTAAGACTGAGACAATGATGAAATGGCACTGATTACATTCGAAATTAACTGATTGCATCAATAAATTAGTTCTCAGGAACGATGAGAGAAGTTTCAGAGTGAGACTGTCTAGACAGCACTCAGTCAGTGTAACCATAGAAAGTCACAACAAGTGAACATCTTCTCCTGCAGCGTCCTCCTTGATCATGTTTAGAAGGGAACTCTTGATTTGCAATATTCTTGTAAGATCATGGTTTAGCCTAGAATGATCACTCTCACGAGATGTTTCACGGGTCTGGGGTCCCCCTCTAGACACAACCATCCTCCTGTCTGCAAACACAGTGCAAGGGAGGGAGAGGAAGAGAGAACCCCATACGCTGTTTGCAGAATAAGTTGCTAAATTTATCGCTACTTGCTTTTTAGACGTAAAGTTACTAAATGGGTCTGAAAAATCCCTAAATCTGTTAGCAACACTGGCTGTGCTATGTTGACGAGTGCTGTTTTCTGCCCCTTAGTTAAATGTGGATCTTTGTGATGACGTTGCACTCGTCACGCTGCAGGTGTTTGTAGCAGAGTGTTAATACACAGCACTCCCATTGGACAGAATTTTTAAAAAATGCGCTAGTCTCAGGAAAAAATGCTTTTGTGGACACAGGCCCTAAGTGGTTTTCACTGTAAATGAAGCAGAGAGTACATCACTTCAGGGTCAGTTATCACTTTACTCATTCTGATTGTTATCATTAAATCCACTTCCTCGCGAATCACATTTCTGATTGTTATATTTGAGGAAAATAACAAATGACTTTCTTTCATCCTCACGTTTTAGTGTGAGAGAGATGTTGGATCATCACCTGTTATGTGCATGTTTTCTCTCACCTCTGACACCATAACACTCATAAGCTGTTAAAGCGTTTTTGTGTTGCAGACACACACACACACACACACACACACACACACACACACACACACACACACACACACACACACATACACACACACACATGCACACGCGCCTGTCACATCTCCCTTCCCGGAGTGAATCCTGTGTTTTCTTCACATGCTGCCATCTCTTTTTATCAATTAGTGCTGCCGATCAAAGGAGAGACTCACACACATACACACACGTACAAACTAAATATGCAGGTCAGATATAATTATCAGATTGTGTTCCTATGGTAACAGTCAAGACTTTGCAACATATTTTGTGTTTTCTCTGTTACACTGAAAGGAGTACAAGGAGACAATAAAAGGAAGACAGGGGAAAAGGAAAATTATGTTTGTTTTTTGTCTCTGTTTATTATTATTCATATTCGTATTTTACATGTTTTAACATCTCCCCTCTGTGTGTGTGTGTGTGTGTGTGTGTGTGTGTGTGTGTGTGTGTGTGTGTGTGTGTGTGTGTGAGCATGCGGTTGACACTAACAGTGACCTGAAATCCTCCAACAGCTTTGATTCCACCACTCGACGTGAGTACAGCTACTGTGTGTGTGTGTGTGTGTGTGTGTGTGTGAGAGTATAACTGACTGCAGGGTTTTGTAACATTTTCTGCCATTTTACCCTCCTCCTCATTTCTGAGTCTCAGTTTCGAGTGGCCCCAATAGAATCTGGTGGATGTAGTGGTAAAATAACTAAACAATGAATTGGAATACCATTTCTTACCAGCCAATATTGGGATGGAAACATTTCATATAAATGTGGCCTTATTGTACTTCTTGAGTTATTTACTCTGCATGCAATTTGTTTTGTATTACTGCCCTCTACTGTTCACCGCTTATATTTACTGTTTACACTTGATGCCTAGTGTGGTGGTGAAAAATCTGCTATTTTGGAGAAAGTCACTTGACAGAAACATGTTTTTCAATTGGGAACCACAACATTTCATTGGAATATGCAATCAGGAACACAACTGGATTCAGTACAAGTGTTTTTGTATGTGTGTGTGATGGCATGACTCAGAGAAATGTGTTTTTGTGTGCTATTTTATGTGTGATATATGATATGTGTGTGATATTTAATCTTTTGAGAATCCACATAGAAAACAGCATTAGACAAGTGCTCATTTCAGTTGGAATTAAAAGCCTTAAAAAGATCTTAAAATGTCTTCATTCTTAAAAATTGAATGGATCATGAAGTTAACATTTCATTTCAAACTTCAGTCACACTTTTAACTATGTTTTTTGGGGAAAAAATATTTATCACAATGTAACAATTACAAAATGAAACCAACATGGAACCAATAACCACTAATGCAAACCCAGCATCCATATTTTTTATATAAAATTTAAGCACTATCCAGTATAAAAGAATGAGTTAGGAAATGTTGTTACACTGAGCTTGCTGGGCTCCATATAGGAGAATCACTGGTACATGGCACAAGACACAGTTAATGAAATAAATAAATAAACAGTTCGCAAACTGGAGGGCTCCAAGGTCCACTTGAGTATGATGAAGAGCAGGGGTACATTAAATAAATAAGTGGTCATTGGAGTCCTGCAGTGTATGAGCTATTAACTTCATTATTTGCTCACCTTTGGCTCAGCACCTGTCCTCTTTGGATGGGTTTGAGTTTGAATGTCCCTGTGTACTCCTACTTAAAAGATAACACACAATAGTTGCCAACATGGCATGGCGACTGTCTTGATGGTTTTGTGATAAAGGGCTTGTGGCACAATGAAACCGTGTGGACCTCTTAGAGCTCAAACGTTTGTTCCTGGAGCAGTATAGCATGGTAGTACTCGTAACCTTAAGTGAACAAATGTACTTTTAAACAGTAGCATAATCAATTTGAATCAATGGGAACAGCACAGAATACTACTTCATGTGGCTTTGACCTGGTTTAAGTGAATGCAATTTTGTCAGTCTGTGTCACCAAAATACACTGCCTCATTGTTGGTGACACACACTCTGTGTAACTCTAATGTGCTGTGCAATGTGAGTCACTAAAATAACAAATGGATGCAAGCTTAAAAGACAGTGTAGTTTTCTGAAAATGACATTTCCCTGGTGTAAAGCCCTGTCATTAGCTGTCAAAAATTGTGTTTTTGCTATCTAGTTCCTAAGTTTTTTTTGTGTAGATTACATCTTAATTTGCAAATCTACCTGACACCCACAAAGTGACTAAAATCAAGGAATCTGTTTTAAAACTCACTGGTAACCAGTAAAGAGGTGCCAAAACAGGACTCTTCTGGGCACTGCTGCCTCACAGCAAGAAGGTCCTGAGTTCAAATCCCCCAGCTGGCTCAGGAGCTGGGGAGTGTGCGGCTGCGTGTTCTTGTGGGTTCTCTCCAGGTACTCCAGCTTCTTCCCACAGTCCAAAGACATGCATTAAATAGGTTAATTGGTTGTTCTAAATTGTCCTTAGGTGTGAAGTTGAGTGTTTGTCTCGAAGTGTCAGCCCTGTGATGAACTGGCGACTTGTCCAGGGTGTACCCCGCCTCTCGCCCAGTGCGCCCCTGCGACCCTTCAAGGATAAGTGGTTACGGACAATGAATGAATGAAAAAAACAGTCTCACAGGATAAGAGCACAGTGGGGACCTGAACAAAGCTGCATTCACAAAGCCTTTACTCTCTGCTAAACTGCCTCGTCCTACATTAGAAAAGTATGCAGCTAAAGAAAATTAGAGGTAGTAGAACAATAGCCAAGCACCAGGGAGAAGAAAACACAGAATTTGTCAAAAAAGAAGTTTATTAATATTCCTGTCATATTCTGTCAAAGAATCCCTTTGACTCTTACACACTCCACATTAAAAGCTGTGCACCAGTGTCTTGTACTAACTGAAGCTGTGAGATCATTTTTTGGCTTAACCTTGTATACCGTGAATCACACAAATCCAACCGAGACGATATAAATGCAGGCATGGCCCTCTCAAGATCAAGCCAAGAGTGAAAATACTTGACTTTTCAGATGATTGAATGACTTCTGTAACTTGTTTGAAAATGAAAGGAAAGGTCACTGTGAAATATTACATAAAAGGTTTCTGGCTACAGGTTTGTAGGGATAGACTTTAGAGGACAAAAATAATCATTTTAGACGTGTCCTCATTTAGCTGGAGAAGGTTTTGGGACAACCAAGTCTTTATATCTGACAAATGATAACTAACAGTTGATTAAAAAAAAAAAATGTCTTCTTCACCGGTTTTCAGTGGGACATAAATTTGAGTGCCATCTACAACAAGTGGTCCTGCTGCTTCCAGAAGAGGGGGCGAGAAGGGGGAGAGTTTCCCATCACCTGAAGAAATCTGACAGAGGGAGATGAACTTTGGGAATGAGGAGATGCAAGCTTGAGTCACCAGGGGAAAACAACATCCACACATAGGACACTGTGAATGGACGTTCTCTGCCGGAGTTGGACCAAAAGTGATGAAAACGTAAGTGGTTGTACTGCTAGATGCACAGAGAATAAAGGAAGACAGGGAATGAGGTAGACCATGAAAAGAGGGGGGAGGCAGCATGACAGGCAGGAATGAAAAGAAATAATGAATAAGCAAGGACAGGGTTTGGTTGACAGAACATTTGAAGAGGTTGTTAGTGGTTTAAATCAATACTTTGATCAGCGAAAGTATTGAGAGGATGAAGGAGGTGGACACAGCAAAGACGTACAATCAAAATGTCTTTTGTGTTTGTTAAAACTGTTTTGAGGACACACTCAAAGGACTCAAGGGAAGAGGCCCAAAGGTCATTGTCCAAGGACAAAATATGGCCACTTTGAATGTTAATCACAGTATATACAGAACATTTACAGTACATTTCCTGTCCTTATTTCTTAGATTTGACATGCCTTACATAGCATCCACTGGCCAGTCATTTATTACTGAGAGGCATCTATTACATCAATTAATTCATTATCTATAGAAATGTGTGAGTGTGTAAATGTGTAGATGTCAGTGGCTGCCTTTAAGTAGGTAAGTGGGAGGGACTTGAGTGCAGATTATAAAACTCAGGTTTTTTGATTAAGATGTTTTTATTCTATATTTGTTGCTTATTTTAAATATATTTATATATACATATATGTGTTTTTTAAAATCAAATTATGTACTGTATTCTTCAAATATCTGATCATAACTTGTCACCAACATTCAAAAGAATAAATGTTAGCAACCCTTTCTTTTGCATTCAAAATATTGCCATCCATCCACTGTTGGAAGCTGGGAATTCTTCTGTCTTTGCAAAATATGTCTGTCTCTCAGTTAGCTCTTTGATCCAGGTAGAGTGCTGTGAGACTGTCATCTTTCTGCCAGTGTAATCTGGACCGCTGGAGACAGCCTGCTGAGCTTCTCTTTAAACATCATACCGAAACATAGTGAACATCACAGTTACAAGTGCGCTGTCATTTAGAGGCACATCGCACAGTGATGTGTGGGTGGCACAGTTCCCCTAAGCCTTTTTTTTAACCACGAGAGGGCCCTCAAGACGCCAAAGCAAACTCGCAGTAACAAACTGAGCTACAATATACTGTACATGAACAAGGTCCAGTCCAGTGAGTTGCGGCCTGTGTTTGTTCTGTCAACTACTAAAAAAAAAAATCTGGGTTATTCTTGATTTACTAGATGAACATTTGTTTCCTAGTCAGACATTTACTTTGCTTCTCCACAATGTCCTGCTGTGCATATGCATGTCATTTAATCTGTCTGTGCAAGCTGATGTGCTGGGAGTAGTTCTAAATTGTAGAGAAATGATGCCACTGAAACTGAACAACAACAACGAGCTGAAATTATCGCTATATGGCTGCAGTCAAGCAAGCAGATTTTTGTGTGAGATATGAACACAATCACATTACAGGGAGCCATTTGATTCAGTGTTAAATATACAAAAAATATAAATAAAAAAAATATCTATCCTCTGGGAATCTCTCTAGTGTATGCTTTTTTAGAGATATGCAAATTTCAGTTACAATCTAGGGCTTAAAGTATATTAAATCTTTCATAGAATCAATAGAAAAGATATGCTCCCTAACTCTGGAGTAAACAAAACAGCAGGAACACGTTGCATTATAGTGAAACTCAATGCGTAATAGCCTAGTGAAATAATGTTGTTTTTTTTTGTTGCTCTTGTGTCAAAGAGATTGATATTTTCACCCTATAGCATATGAATGTTCACTTTACCTCTCAAAATTTCATAAATGTCAACATGGACTAAAGAATTCATGCACTAAGTCGGACAAAAAAAAAAATCACGCAAATGTCTAATAGGATAAAAATAGCTCTGGGGAATAAGTACTTACATGTAACTTCTGAAAAGCTTCAGCTTCTGAAAAAAATATGTAATTAAAATACTGTTACTAATCAAAAGGTTGGTGATTACAAAGGGGCTACATCTGGATATTCTTTTTGGGTTGCCTGGCGGAGATCTGTACTCCTCTAATTCTGTCATTTCTTTCCTCTCTGTTTCTGTGTCATGGTCAGATCCCCTGGTCGTCGTCTGTGGGGCCAGAAATATTAGTTTACTGTACATGCTATCATAAATAATGTGTGTTTCTTCCAGCAAGGCCAGATTCTGGTTTATGTTTTCTTCCTCTCCATCAGACATTCACTCTCTTCTGTATTTCACCACTGGGCTCCTTTTAGGGGTCTACAGTGCTGATGCATCACTGTCAAACTCCCAGGCTTGGAGATGCCTGTAATTTTTTCATACTGGGGAGCTTGAGTGATGAAGAAAGTCCAAGAAACAGAAAGATTTAGGAGGCATTTTTTCACGGACATTCAAATGATCAGGTCAAGTTGTACATACATCTTACAGAACATAGAAGGAAAATAATTTGTCTTGTTGGTTATCATGTTCCTGCTTTAAAAATCACTTCATTTTTCTAGACTTTCCTCAATTCAACTCTGGCTGAAATCTTCATAAACTACTACTACTATTTTCACAATTTTACCTTTTCAAAAAGCATTGGAAAAAAACAGACATAAAGACAAAAAACTAGAGACTTAAAATAGAGGCACAAAAGCATTGAAACCTAAATACCAGAAAATAATCTGAAAACGTAACAAGGATTGTTTGTTGAAGTTTGTTACGTGTTGCCTTTGAGTTTAACTGATCAAGTTTATATCTAGTCTCTATTTGGAGGCTGATGTGCTTAAAGAGTCCTAATCATATCTATATGATATATAATCATCTGGTGAGCAACAACAGTTATCACTGACTTGTGAAAAGCATTAATCTTAGAATATCTAATGCAGTACACAAATGTTTAATCTCTTCCACTCTGATTAACAAGTATTTTACAGGTTATGGTTTGAATTTTGATTTAAAAAACTTAAGTACCACCTTTAGCTATGTGTTTGTCGTTATGTTCAAGTTCACCATGAAGTGATGTGTCAGCTGATAGCAAATACATTTGAATCAGTACTGCATCAATATTAAGGGTCCAGTGTATAAGATTTAGGGGGATGCTTCGGCAGAATATCAAGGAATCAAGATAATTTATTATCGTTATATGACACAAGGATGCATAACGAAGAAAGAGAGTTAGAGAATTCAGAACGGAACAGGATAAATCCTGAAACAAAATAAACGATACATTTATTTACATATGTGCATATATACAGATGTACACCCAGAAATAATTCTCTTGTGGATTTTTTTGAATTTGCATAAGGTCGAATGTAAACAACAGCAACAAGACAGTTGTGTTAGTATGGTCAACATCTTAAAATGAAAAGTTAAAAGCATTATCGATGTAAACACAGAGTCCTCCTCTCCCTGTCCTACTGGAGTCTTGTGTGTTGCATCCTGTCAACCCAGAGTATAATCTCCCATGAAGTGCAACAGAATATAGCAGCAAGGGAATATAATTTTCAGAAATATATTTTCATCAATGCATTATCACCTGAAAATAGGATTAGATGTGTTTTCATTACCTTAGAATGAGCCATTTATATCTAGTGGGTGGGTCGTCTTCCACAGAGTCCGCCTTGTTCCACTGCCATGTTTCTGCAGTATCCCAGAATGGGCAAACCAAACACTGGCTCTTGAAAGGGTCTTTCACAATTTTCATGACCTACACACTTAGAAGGGGAGCGTGAGATGAGTTGGTTGCAATCTGAAACACTACTGCTAGATGTCACTAAATGGTCCTGGTCCTATAACACTGCTGAAAACACTTCTGAAAAAGTATTGAAGTATTTCCTGACTTGAATTACTCTGCTGTGGCTGAACTGGAGTTCATCCACTAATTGCATGGTTCAATCCCTGGTTTCTCCTGACCACATGTTTGAGTGTCCTTGAGCAAGACACTGAGCCCAAAATTGCTGTAAATGGTTGGGGTCAGTGCTGCCAACGGTGTGAGTGTGTGCTTGAATTGTTGAATGAGAGGAAAATTGTAAAATGCTTTGCATAAAAGTGCTATATATATGCAGTCCCTACTCAAGCAGGAAAATACTGCTTGTTAAGTCGAATTAGAAGGGAACCCTGCAGTAAAAATGACCAGTTTGTGCCCATCATAAATTAATTGATTAATGGCAACAATATTGCCTGCATTTAAATATTATAATAATAGCTACAAGTGATAGTAAACCTAGAATATAAAGAAATCTAATTCTCAGTCAGCGGGGTTGCTCTTGCCCCCCTGCCAGTCATGCAGAATTAAAGTTCCCCTACAAAATTTTAATAACAGCCATAAGCTTGTTTAAAAAATGAAACACCACTGCCCATTTTTATATTTTACACTCCTCCATTTCCTCTCCATCTTGTGCTTTTGTCTCCTTCCTGGAGCTTCTTCTCTTTTCTTCACCTCCAACCAGGGCTCACTGATATCTGTTACAAGGCGCTCCTCTTTCACAGAGTCAATTCCATTGATTTCCCTTTTGTATTTTTGAATGTAAGATATTGATTTACTCATTAAAGAGACAAATGCAGCAAATGAACATAACCTCAGTTCTCACTGTTATGTTCCATTTTATCTTCTCTCAGCTTCACGGTCAGACTGAAGTGATGTTGACTGCAGCTATAGGCACACAGATGTAAACAAACAAAAACTCCATTTTACCGATCTGTCTTTTACAAATACAATACTACATGATCACATTTGCTCATGCTTTTTTTCTGTTAATGTTTAGTTTTTACTTCTCATTGTAAATACGTATTTCTGTCTCTCTCCATGCAACCACAGTGGATACGTTTTTCAGTCTTATTTTTTTTTTAACAATCCTGAAGTTCTAATGAAATGCTGATATTATGAGCTGAAAAGGTTTTGGTTTTACTGTGACAGTTCCACAATGTTTGTCTGAATAAATTTAAGTCTCCCTGTCCCATGCTGTCTGTTCAGTGTCCTCATTTCAGCAACAGCACTCTACATGCCAGCAGCAGGCACACACACTGACACTTTAGCATGCATCTGAGCAGACTCTCACACACGTAGGTTGCATCCATTGATTTGAGCACATTCCTGCAGAAACACGACTGTGGTTTAAAAAGCATTACAAAAAAATTCCAATCCACACAATTATTCTTTTATACAAGGGTGAAGCTGAGTATGCATTTTGAATATATATATATATAAATGCTTTCACCCAGAGAGGCATACATGTCACCCAAATGGCACTGACTTTTGATCATTCCCATCATCATCCCTCAAAGTAAGCTCGCCTCACCAGCCACGCCTTTGTCTTCATTTAATACGCTGTATTAAATCCATTGTACTGATAATGCCCTTTCTGTAGTCAATTTGATTAATGCAGCTCGAAGAAAATCAATTTTCCACCATCTTTCTCCCCTGTTTCATCCTCTCTTCCCGTCTTCCTTTCCCTATCAGTCTGTCTGTGAGGTTGTCATGGTGGTGGCTCCAATATAATGATTTCAGACTGGTTTAAAGCTGTACTGCATGAGTGATGGCATGGATTACTGCATGTACTGGACTCGCTGGTACGAAAACTTGATTTTCTTAGGGGAGTGGCAACCAAGATCACAGCATCTCTGGTGCCATCACAGTAAATATTTCTGCACCGGTCTGCAAACAGCACCGAATTGCAACTCCAGTTCCTAAAAAGTTAGGTTGTTGTGTAAAACGTAAATAAAAACAGAATGCAATGATTTCCTACATCTTTTCGACCTTTACTCACTTGAATGCAGTACAAAGACAAGAATTTAATGTTTACCACCGTGATACATCAGGTTTTCTTTCAAAAACACTCAGTAAGGGTTTTAGAACTTAGGGCACTAATCGTTGATGTTTTGAAAACAAAATTCTTTCTCACTCTTGCTTGATATATGACTTCAGGTACTCAACAGTCCAGAGTCTCTGTTGTTGTATTTTGCACTTCATAACACACCTTACATGTTCAGTGGGAGACAGGTCTTGACTACAGACAGGACAGTCTAGTACCTGAACTCTTTTACCACAAGACACACAGTTGTAACACATGCAGAATGTGTCTTGCTGAAATAAGCAGGGGGTATGAAAAATATCCATTTCAGAAAACTAAAATTTAGACCCATTAAGCCACAGCACACTTTTCCCATTTGCATCAGTCCATTTCAGATGGGCTTTAGAGAAGTGTGCAGTGTTTCTGGATGTTGTTGATATTTGATTTTCGCTTTTCATGGTAGAGTCTTAACTTGCATTTGTAGATGCAGCAACGAACTGTGTTGATTGACAACGGTTTTCTAGTGTTCCTGAGCCCATGTAGTATATACAGTTATGTGTTTTTAATGCAGTGCCGCTTGAGAGGTCAAAGGTCACAGGCATTCAGTGTTAGTTTTCAGTCTTGTCTCCTACATGCAGAGATTTTTCTTGAGATTTCTCTTACTCCTATCCCAACTTTTTTGGAACATGGAGCAGCATCAAATTCAGTGTACATTTACAAAAAAACTACAAAGTGAACCAGTTTACCACCTTTGTGCTGATTTGCAAGTCATTACATTCTGTTCTTATTTACATTTTACATAACGTCCCAACTTTTTTGGAATTGGGTTGGACTTTCTAACAATTTTGTGCAACTTACGTGATTCTCTTACATTCATTTACATTTTCCATCTGTGATAATTGTGTCAAAAGCCAAATAAACACCATCATCAAATGAAGAACTGCAGTGTTGATGATTGTGGCAGCTGTTGATGGAACAGATGTTTCAAAACAACTGCATTTGGTACATTTCTGCATACACAAAATGTGTTTTTCTGCATGTTTCTCCAATATAGATTGGTGACACAAATGATATAGCATCAGGCCCTGGGAAAGCTATGAGATTGACGGGAGCATCTGGTAATCTCTCCTTGGGGAGTGATAGTTGACATCCAGGCTTTATCAGCTGGATGTGTTGACATCTATACAGCCCTGTCCTCCAAGCTAACTTTGACAGGTAGCACATTGTTTGCTCAAGCTTTTCTTTCATATTTATTAGTCTGCATCACAGTACAGGGAAAATAAAGTAAAAAAAGGAATTTTAAAATCTAACTTAAACTGAAAAATACATTAAACTCCTTGCTCCCTGAGGCGTGAAAGACAATTGGATTATGCCCTGGGTCAGTGAGTGGTGTAGGCAGGCCAGCTGGTCCATATTACCTTTGGGTTTAACCCCTTTCCAATGCATCATTAAGATTGACTGTGTGTCCTGGCCTCTAAATTGAGGTTATTGGTCTTAATCCACTGCGCTGATAAACTCCTAATAGCCTACACTGTGTGGACATGCAGAATGTCTTGCCCTATGCCTCAAAAGACCTCATTTATATTTATGACAACCTCAGCTCTCCATTCCTGATTAATCTGCTTAATAGTTGGATGCAGATCGGTAAATCTCCTTCCACCATGGTGGAGAGCACTGAGGGAATCAGGGATGTGAAAAGAATGTAAAAAAAATAACATATTCACAGCTAAACATTCATGCTGCTGCAGTCCCAGTTTTTGCACATGTCCCACAGCCATAACCTCACAGCAGTGCAGCAGATGGCTGGCAGATGCCAACAGTTGTACATTTTCATAGCCATACAGCACGTCCTAAGAAGATTGGTTTAAGTCATAAGGAAGCTATTGAAGTGCTGACGATTATGATCCTCTTTTTCACTGGGGAGGACAGAGAAAAGAGAGCCTGAGAGACAGACACATACTGAGTCACAGATTAGCTAGTCAGCAGAGAATGTGCTGGTTAATTCTCTCTGAGGAGTTCAAAGGTTTCCTCGTCTGCGTTGAGAGCTACACTGCAAACAGTGGCAAATGAAGTTTTCATGGGAGCATCAGAGCTTTAACGCGTCAATGACAGCAAAGTTGATCAGGGAAACTGGTATTACAGAGCTTTGATTGTTTAAAGAGGCTATATTAGGCTTTGGGGGGATTTCCCTTTCCTTTAGTGTGTTATAAAGAGTATTGTCTAGACTCTGTTTGAAAAGTACTTTGTTATGGTTTGATGCTATGCAAATACAGTTGATTTGAATTTGTCTCCAAAGTTAATAGACAAGTTCTAATATGTGTTTTTCCATCCTGATTCTTCTTTCAATACATTGTCTTATAAATGTGTTAAAATGTTTTATTTTATTTTATGTTGTTTTGTTTTATTTTTTTAATAACTGTACACTACTAACCCTGTATGAATATGATATGATTGCCATCATTGTATTATGGCCTGGCTCATGTTAAACCCTTTGTAAAACATAAATTATTGCACACAGAGAATAAATTCCACATGACTTTTTTTCAGGGGAAATAATGTTGTATAGGCTGCTGCTGGAAAGTAGCAGAATGCTACTGGGTTAATATATTACATGGTAGTGGACTGGGGCATAGACTTGATTACTCGTCAATATTTTAGGCCATATTGGAGACATTTCCTACTATTTTCTACCTGGTATCTGTATTGGAACAACCCTAAAAGTTACAAAGCCTAACGTCCATGCCAAGGTTGTTCCTGTCTCCCACAGAAAACACTCCACCTGAACTGCCTCAAACACCACCTCAAATCCAGCCTTTGTTTCTTTACTTGGTGACATCACATTTTAACACATTTGCATTATGTGCAGGTAGTCTAGAACAAAATTTGGAATGGACTTTGGGCCTTAAAGAGACAGAAGCTAAAACAGAGTGTTTCAAACAGAGGATGAGTAGAGGTGCTGGAGCTATGGCCAGTATGAGAAAAATAAACATATACTAGTAGAAACACAAAATAAAATAGTACAATATCGCTAATTTAATGTCTAAGTCTTCTTTGTGATTTGTTTTTTGTGATTTGTAAGTCCAAGATGTTGGTCCTCTCTGATACACAGCAGAGAAGTTTCACAACCTGATTATGCAACTGCCTGCCACTTTCTGAACGTGTCTGATTGGATGCATCCTCACTCTGTCTGTCATTTTACCCTGCTCACATTTCCTTGTGATGACAAGCAAGACTGTGTCCTTGAATACCCCTGAGTCCCTCCTTCCACCTTCACTCATCTCTCTCTCCCCTCGACCCTACTTAAGCAGATGGCCACAGATGGGGAAATAGAGCCCTGTGAACCTGGTGGCATCTGTTTTGGGTCACGCTCTCCATAACTCTCCCACGTGCATACCTATGTACACCATACACACACACTCACACACACACACACACACACACACAGCTCTTCCTTTTTATGGCCTGGTCACTATGACAACACAGACTATTAGTCACTGTGACATCATTGTCTGCATAGGGTATGAAAGGTCTGTCTTGATATAATACAGAGCATAGAGTGACATTCTGTAAAGGGCAGCCATACATGCAACGTTTACTGAACACTACTAACTCACCCATCGCATTTCACAGAACTGTGCTTTAAATTTACACAATTAAAGCCACTTGCAATGTTCCCTAAGAACACTCCAGCATGTTGAAGTGTTAGTTTTGAAAAGACATACAGAGATTTAATTCTGGTATTAAAAGTGATGCACTAAAACAATAGAATTGGCGGCATTAAACATTTCGTATTCAATAAATATTCAATTTAGAGATTACAGTTTTGAGTGTCTAAGTGGTGTCAAGAAGGTTAAGTTCATTTGTCAAACAAAAACACAAACACACACAGTTAAAATAAAATGAAGTTTATTCTGGTTAATGGCATTGAATACTGACAAACTGTAAAATGATAAAGGTGAAAGAATAAAACATGTAAAGCAAAAGCAAAAAAAAAAGTTTTAAAGAGAGCTTAATGAAAGATCTGTGTTGTTCAAATAAAGTGCAGTATACACAATGTAGCTGTTAGAAATTAGATCCAGAGAATGGGGCAATTAATTTGTGGTCCTGAAAAAACAGTTATCTTGGTGGTTGTGATGGTCAAGATCATCACCACCATTAGAATAGTTGTCTAGTACCATGCAAAAATAGAAATAGATGTTTGCTTTGAATGCATATAATGTCTGACATCTAAAGAATCTGAACCATACACAAAAAAAATCTTGTAACATTATTGGATATTACAGCAGTAATGTGATTACGTTGCAGTGTGCTTTTATTTGAGCAGTGCTTGGCAAGTTAGGAAGTGTAATAAATTACATTTTACTAATTACTCCTTTAAAAAGCAAGATTACTTATTACTTGGTATCAAAAGTGATAAGTTACAGTACTTATTACATAACTATACTGTTATACACATTTATATACTGTTATATTACTTTTATACCTTGTTCACAGCCTTATTGCACTCCAGAGTTGAACAGCTGATCCAGTGAACTCACAGAAGAGTCGACCTCTCTCTGTGTGGCCTACAAATTAGATTCCATCACCACATATTCTCTCTCAAGGAGCCAGACAAACTCAAAATAATGATTAGACTGGCACTTGTGGAAAGTGTGCCCCTCCCTCATCTTCCATCCTTCATTTAGCTTTTTGGCTTGGAGCTGACATGACCTGCACTGACCTGCTGCACATACACACCATCATAAGATTACCTACCTAGTTGAAAAGGTAACTCAGGAGCTCAGAATTACTTGGATTAGTAAGATAATTTACTGTTTTGGAAATTGTAATCCCTTACACTACTCATTACTAGAAAAAATAATAATATTACAGTAATATAGTACTGAGTAATGTAAGACTGCATAACACGGTATTTGAAAATATAGCACTTGTATTATTAATTAGTGCATACATGTATTTCCTATATCAAAAGTTGCTTATTTGGCTAAAAAAGGCTGAGGATTCAAGAGCCTGTCAACCTTTTCTGCTCATCTGAAGGCTCATGTGTGACGGCCAGGTGAGATGAGGAATAACTGCCCTGGTCAGCTCAGCTCTCATCCACAGCACCATCTATTTCTAAGCGACAGATCATTACGGCTCTGATGGTCGACAGATGGTGATGAATTGGCGCTGATACTGGTGCCGGACAATTTTGGAAGCAGTCAGTTGCACAAACTGCTATATCAGTTTTTCTCCATGATGTAGTCATCATGTGAGTGCCAGATCTAGACAGAGACTCCACCCACCTCCACCCACTCCCCCCATTTCACCAGAGATATGGGTAATACCACAGGGGTAATCCTTGGGCGTGTTGCTTCATGCACGAACAGATGTTTATTCTGAACGAAACAATCACAATTCACATGACACTGACTAATATCCAGCATATGGCAGCCCTATAAAGTCTAACAAACTGCATGCTCCAATTAGGACAATAAATACACAACAAGACCTGATCTCTGAGTGTCCCACTGAGCAATACAAAAAAAACCAAAAAACAAAACAGAAGCTCCAGGGATGTGACGCCTATTCATAAACCAATGAAAACAACTGAGACACTGTATAGCCATTCACTTGTCCTTTAACCAATGCTGACATCTAGTGGTCAAAATGTGTGTAAACCAGAGTTTTGTTTCACTGCTAATCCACACTTCCGTATAGATGTCCTCGTCCTCACATATTTTTTTTTTTTTTTACCATTTTTACTTCTGATTGAGGCTCTCACTGCCACCCTTTCAGGTAAGTTTGTTCTCTGTCAATATATCTCTAACATACCTACATAGAAACAGTAAAAATGGGAACACATGAGGAAAAGTCACACATCAGATCCGAAGCCCAATATGTTCGTTAAAAGTTAAGTAAGCGATGTGTGTGGGAAGTTCTTTAAAACATAAAAAAAAAGGTACAAATAGTGCTCATAGTGCTAGTGTTTAGAGTGCTTGCAAAATAATAATAAAGAATAAATAACAATATTTAGATTACATTTAGAAAAAATGTAATTGGATTTTAGTTATATTGTCAAGGGTTACTTGATTATATTTTAAAAATAAATATTATATATATTCTGAACATTTTAATAATATTTTATTATACATATGATACATGGGCTGAATATGTAATGTATATCAATTACTCCTCTCAGGTTGCCACTTTTGTTAATGGTGACTTAACTATTTTTTTAATGATGATTCATGAAAAATTTGAGTGTATTATTATTATTATTGTTATTGTTGTTGTTGTTATTTACATTGAAATGGAAGATTCAGTAACTAACTATGTAGTTACCAACAATAACTAACTATATTTCAAAGACAAAAGGAACTATGGTCACAGCACATATTATATATAGCATACACTTTTGAAAAAATAATCAACATGAATGTAGCATTGAAAATATTTTTGTTATATCAGATTTTAAAGAGTTCGAAGTATGTACAAGTTATATTTTAATCATTTATAGCTCCTGTTTGTCTATTGTAGAGTACTCAGTGTCATTAAGGACAAAAACTCTGAGTGGAAACATAGTCAAACTCATATTTCACTTAATATTACCCAACATGCCAAGCAGTTAATTGCTGTGTTGCAGAGTGACCTAGAACCTTTAATAAGAACCACACTATACTTACACTGTGCTCACACTGCAATCTCAGGCTTACACATAGCTCACCCAGCATCTAACCCAGTAATTTACATCTGCATCATCAACCTCAACAACAGAAGATAATTGGATTACTGAACCGCCTGTCTTGAAACACGGTGCTAATTTATTTTTTATTTTTATTTTTTTAAAGGCTTCCACACCACCAGTCACACTAATTGGACAGCTGACCTTTCTCTGGGTTAAAATTGCCCATTCAGCAGTTTGGAAGCCACATTGTTGTGGCACAGAGAGGCTAAAAGGATGGCTGAACCCCGGTGGCTTACAAAGGAAAACATCCACATCTGTAACATTCAAGACACCAGTTGAATCACTAAACATAGCAGTTAACCTTGAAATCTGGTTAATGAGCAGGTGAACTGGTGCTGGAGACAGTGGAAATGTTTCTGGTGTTTCTTGGCAACAATAAATAGTAAAAAAAAAAAGTAACACCTGCTTGAATTGCCATGAGACTATCCACTGCTGAACAAAATGGAAACACTACATTTAATCCTCTTGCCCCCACTGCTAGTTAAACCTAAAGATTATAATAATGGTGTCCAACAGTTGAACATGTGGAAACGTATTCAACATCACATTCACAAAATAAAATTTTGTCAAGGAAATCTGTGGAAAGAAACAAAATGCTGACAACAGCTGACATGCATTCTGGTTGGGAAGTATTGTCTATATAGCAAAGTGGCCAGCAGGTGTCACACTTCACGCTAAATATTTATGGAAACTCATAATATAATATAATATAATATAATATAATATAATATAATATAATATAAGTTAAATCTCTAACAAAAGTAACACAAAATTAGTGGCTATGTCAGTTATTATACTGTTGGGGTTTTAATTATTATTATTATTTTTTTTCAAACCTAGTTTTGATTAATTAACTAAAATGCTAATAGAAAAACGTTGGTACCACTTTGGTACAACCTAATATTTTATTCAACTGAAGTATTTTAAGTCAGATCACACTAACTACAACTCCCATGACCCATATATACGTAATCCCAGCCAGTTTCAACGGCGTTTGTAGCTTCCGTCCAATCGTTGGTTCGATGTTGATGATTGGCGTACAATCCAAGAGCTTTCATTGGTTTCTATGTGGTTTCCAGGAAGTAAACGCCACAATTCTAACCACCTCCCACATGTGAGCCCCATCGACAGCACCACGCGCAGCGTGTGGAGGAGAGAGAAACCGGTCGGGAAGGCAACGTCACTCCTCGGACCACCGACTCGACGTAGCGCAGCGGACAGACAGCGGAGCGGAGCGGCGTTGTCCGAGGCAGGTACCGTACCAACTCCATTTATGTCGATAGATACTTAAAGTCTGAAAGGCTGGCAGTTGGTTTCCATATGGTTTACGGGAGAATAGAGGGAAAGTAGGTCGTATTAGATAAGAACAGGGTGGACGCTAGGGCCTGGCAGACTGTAGGCCTGTTATTCTCCGCGCACTGTACTGACAGAGACAGCCCGACTTTAAGTCTTTCTCTCACGGTCAGTCCAGCTGCAAGTATTGGTCAGGTGCCTTAACGGACACCGCGCCACTAGTTTGGAGAGGTATCTAATACAGCTAATTGGGACGAATATTTTGTCAGCCTAATAAGACTGTGATTATCAGTCAATCTGGTAACTAGCCGGTTTACCGCATATGTTTTGTTCTTCTTTTTCCACGTCTTTTCAGGTGCTGAAGCGATTACAGCAGAAAGATGGCGGACGACCCCAGCGCGGCGGACAGGAACGTGGAGATATGGAAAATCAAGAAGCTGATCAAAAGTTTGGAAGCTGCCCGTGGGTAAGGGGTCGATTTGAGTTGTGTGTTGATGCCGTGGCCAAGTCAACTGTATGAAGGCTTATTGCTTCGCGTGATGATGTGAATGTTGATCGCCGCAACAGCTGGAGATCGGATAAGTGGGGCCGAATTTGGGAGTGGTTAGCTTAGCATCGCTAACGTATCTTACCCTAGCTTTTGCTGCTAGCTTGCTAATTGCTAAGTGCTAATGGCTGTCGCATTTCGCTTGTCTGGAGGTCGGAAACGTTGTGTTAATCTGGAGGAATATGTGATTTGTCTTGTTGTAGGTGTTGTGGCTGACACTGCGCAGAATGTTGCCACAAATGTTATAACGTTTAAGCAATTATTGTTAATGTTAACGTTAGCATTGTTGCTAATGAGACCCGCTAATAGACGTCATCTTTGGAAAGAGGCCGCTTTCTTTAACAAGAAAGCACGCTGATGAGGAAGGAAGGCCGGTTAGCTTATAGTTGGACGTCCACATGCTCCGTTGGACTCATTCCATAACTTTAAATGGCGGATCGCTTGACATCTATACACGTAAATTACACGATAAAGCTTCTTTATTCCCTCAAGAATCCACTATGTTAAATCACCTCGTGACACCCGTTACATTAAAGCTTCACCGACTACAAAATGATCAGTTGAAAGGAATTCTAGTTTGTTGTTTGTTGGTGCGGACATTCTGGCCTTCGTGAATTATCAAACACGACATGTGAAATGTGGGTGTTGCTTCACTGGCTTGTAGCTTGCTCTGCGACAGCTTGTCGTTTAGTGCTGCGCAGAATTTGCTGTCCTGTGCTCCACCGCCTGCCATGTCACACACAGTTGACCATTTGCCCTACATTCATCCAGCTGCTGCTGCTGCTACCTGCCCGTGTGTGTGCAGTGTCAGCCTGTGCTGGTATGCTTTGTCTCTTGGTAGGTAGTGAATGGAGGGACAGTGTAGAACTGATACTCAGTCCTCTGCTTCAAGGGCAGAGATTGTGTACTGTGTAACTGAAAGCCCACCCTGTTCGTCCCTCAACCTTTCACTCCTTGTCAAGGTGATATTTTGCAAGGAGAGATTGTGTGTTTACAAAACGGGATGAGAGAAAGAGGTGGAGTTATCTCGGAGGTAATAAAATGAACAGATTAAAGTTGCTACACTAAATAATCAAAGTTAGAGTGGTTAACACTCATCACATTGGTGTCATTTCTGACATAGATATGAATTTCGTTGTTTTTGTGTTTAGCCAGTTACAGTGTTTATAGTGTGTTACACACTGCATCCCGTGGCATCTTGTGCGTATGTATCACAGTTGTCACAACACCAGAATTCTGAACTTGAGTACAGTACTTGTATTAATACAAAAAATGATACTCAATACCTCTTTTAAAGCCACTGCAAAAAGGAAAAACAAAGTCCAAGGAACACAATATAGAATAGTTTTCTTCTGTTTTTTTAACAACCTCCACACAGTGCTGGCACAGAAAATTCTGAACACTGTGTTTTGGTAAGCTTTCAGATAGGACAATAAAGACT
This sequence comes from Lutjanus erythropterus, assembly GCF_056507025.1. Taxonomy (NCBI): domain Eukaryota; kingdom Metazoa; phylum Chordata; class Actinopteri; order Lutjaniformes; family Lutjanidae; genus Lutjanus; species Lutjanus erythropterus. The sequence continues at coordinate 22,228,537 of NC_139321.1, read as the reverse complement.
GAACTGAACTGAGGTCTTGAAGGAGCACTTAGATTTTTTTTTCTTCTATCACTTAGGTACTTTTAATACTTACAATTAACAGATATTATATCATTTTAAACATAGTATAGAAACTGTATTGATGTACCAGTACTTTTGGCAACCTTAGTGTGTATGCCTATGTAAATGTAAATACTAACATTGCTGCCTTTCTCTCTGTATAGTAATGGCACCAGTATGATCTCACTGATCATCCCACCCAAGGACCAGATATCCAGAGTGGCCAAGATGTTGGCTGATGAGTTTGGAACTGCTTCCAACATCAAAAGTCGAGTCAACAGGCTCTCTGTGCTCGGGGCCATCACCTCTGTACAGCAAAGACTAAAACTCTACAACAAGGGTATGTATTGTGTTACAGTGAAAAACCACATAAAACCTTGCTGACTTTAATGTGGGAGTTGTCATGAGCAGCTTGACAAATTGATCCCTATCAGGGTGTCTTTACATAAAAATTACCCTCATGGTCTCAGTAAAGGCTAGATAGATGGTCAGATTTAGTGTTAAGTTGACCTTTAGTCAGATGTTAATGATGCATGGATGTAATTTCACTGTCAGTGACAAAAACTGCTAAATAATCATCTGTAAGAGAAGGTTGCATCTGATGTTTGTGCTTGTGGACAGTTAAGTTCAGATTTATAAACACAAGCAGGTTTTCCGTTACAGTACAACATTACAAGGTTCATTTATGTATCATTTAACAATACTTGGTTGTATAACAAGGCACCAGTTGTAGGTTCCATAATGCTACTAACAAAAACAAAAAATATATACAGTAAATGGGTGAATAAATAAGTCATAGAATAAAACCATTATTCATTCTTCTGAAGTCTGGAGGTATGGTAACAGTAGGTAGGTATAGACTGAACTTGAAATTCTATGAATCTAACTGTCCCAACATCTTTCTTAGCATGTACGTTTTTAAATTATTTTACTGTATGTATGTTTGGTGTGTTATGCACCCCCTTTCAGCTTTTAACTGCCTAGCAAATAAGAGGGCAACATTTAACTGCCAAAATATGTGGTGGTTATAACATTTAAATTACAAGGTAGGTAGCTATAAGTGTTGGAGAAGGGTGTCTGTTACCCATTGGTGCAGTGTTGGTGTATACATAATATTGTACATCGCCATAGCAAAACATTCCTTGTCTACTTTGGACATATTTTGTCGTGGAATAGCATGGCTTTTGTATTAGAAAGGCTAATAATGATGAGTTCTCCAGAGCCTGTAAATCGTTAATGCATCTGTACAGAAACCTGATATTTGTCTGATCTGTTGGCCTCTGACTTTCTCTCTTGCCAGTGCCACCCAATGGTTTGGTTGTGTACTGTGGCACCATTGTGACAGAGGAAGGCAAGGAGAAGAAAGTCAATATCGACTTTGAGCCTTTTAAGCCAATCAACACCTCCCTGTACCTCTGCGACAACAAGTTCCACACCGAGGTGAGACCCTTTGCTTGGTCTCTCTGTCTGTGTGTATTTTTCTTGTAGAGACGATTCTTGGCATGTAAATTCTGGTAGTTATATTACACTTGCTTTCTGTCATGTTCTAATCATCCATTTTTCCCCTCACACCCCCTAACACAGGCATTGACAGCCCTGCTCTCTGATGATAGCAAGTTTGGCTTTATTGTGATCGACGGTAGTGGGGCACTCTTTGGCACACTGCAGGGCAACACCAGGGAGGTGCTACACAAATTCACTGTGGACCTACCCAAGAAGCACGGTACTGACCCACAGTACTCACACAACACTGAACTTTAGATATTTCTAACTACACAGTAGGGATATTTAAGAGAATAGATTAACATATGTATGTATGTGTGTGTGTATGTGTGTATATATACATACATATAAACACACACACATATATACATATGTATATGTGTGTGTGTGTGTGTGTAGTTATGTTACACTATTAATTTGTAAAGCATAAATATTGAGTAAAAAATATATTATGATAAAATATATTAAAAAATATTGTGTCTTTTATGTTTATCTTTCCTTCAGGCAGAGGAGGGCAGTCTGCTCTGCGTTTTGCTCGTCTGAGAATGGAAAAGAGACACAACTATGTGAGAAAAGTGGCTGAGACGGCTGTCCAGCTCTTTGTGTCCAACGACAAAGTTAATGTGGCAGGAATGGTCTTGGCTGGTTCTGCCGACTTTAAGACTGAGCTCAGCCAGTCTGATATGTTTGACCCAGTAAGTCTGTGTCTGTATGTTCTGATAAAACACACGAGCAGTTAAGTGTTTATTCTGTACTATATCCTGAAACTGCTCAACTTGTTATTAATGACAGCATATTTCTGTTGATAGTCTTTAAAACATCTCCCATTTTAGGGACTTAAATAACCAAGATTTAGTTGTCAAACTGCCAGGTTTGGAGGAAAAAGTAATATGGCTATTCAGATTATCTGTGCTTCTAATTATAATCACTTAATGCCCATGTGTAATTATCTCTTTAGTGTGATTAACATGTGTATGTGTTTGTTTTCTACAGAGGTTACAGGCCAAGGTTCTGAAGCTGGTGGATATCTCTTACGGAGGAGAAAATGGTTTCAACCAGGCTATTGAGCTCTCAGCAGAGGTTCTCTCTAATGTCAAGTTCATCCAAGAGAAGAAGCTCATAGGTGAGTTGTCCTGTTGACACATTGGACCACTGTAAGACCAGTAGTAGCTAAAGGAAACAAGAGCTTTTGTTTTGGTGCAGAGTTTCCTAATGGCTGTCCCATTCTATAGGGCGGTACTTCGATGAGATCAGTCAGGACACGGGGAAGTACTGTTTTGGTGTGGAGGACACACTTAAAGCCCTTGAGATGGGAGCAGTGGAGATCCTCATAGTCTACGAGAACTTAGACACCATGCGCTACATTTTACGTGTGCACGGGGCAGAGAGCAACGGAGCAGAGAATGGTAAATAGACCAGAAATATCACATCTACCTTAGCTGGAAAACACAATGATAAATATTGTGTTAAAATGCTAAATCTTCATTTTTTTCCTTTTTGATTTTAAGATGAGAAGACTTTGTACTTAACGCCAGAACAGGAGAAGGACAAGTCTCACTTCACAGACAAGGAGGTGAGCACTATAGAGAAAAGACTGATCCATGTGATTTAAGTTAGACCCTGTTACCCATCATGCTATGTGTTTTTGACTGTGATTGTGTCTCTAGACGGGGCAGGAACATGAGTTGATCGAGAGCATGCCACTGCTGGAGTGGTTTGCCAACAACTACAAGAAATTTGGAGCCACATTGGAGATAGTCACAGACAAGAGCCAGGAAGGGTCCCAGTTTGTCAAGGGCTTTGGAGGCATCGGGGGTAAGCATGATATGGTTTATGACATTAGAATTGTGCTTTAGTACAACAAAAAATTAGGAAAATTGTGGGATATGTGTAGCGCAGTCAGCGGATATTTCATTCATTGAGATTTTCCTGTGGTTCAGTGAAATATGGTCAGTAAAAACAGGAGAATCCTGTTCTTGAATCTCTAGGAAATATGTTGCATGCCACACTGGAGACCACATAGAAGCTGCTCTACCTAAATTTAAAGTCATTATATGCTGTGATCAGCAACAATTAAGACATTGATAGCCAAGGTGGCAAGATTGCATGAATGTCACAGGCTAATAATAATCATCAGCTTAACCAACACATAGTAGTTTATGGCTTCAACTAATTCTGCTTAATAGATGCCATTTCAGACCACTTTTAGGAACAAATTGCTGTTAACATATAACCTTGGCTACAGCAGAGTTAAGTAATGGACTTCAGCACTTTAACTGGATAGGCTTCTTGTAAGTGGGCCACTTGATAGGGATTTTGATACAGTAGAGGGGACAGACTGTTCCAGTTCTGTTGTGTTTTTCCCTCGATTCTCTTTCCTCCTGGATTTTGGCCACCCTCTTGAATGTATACTTAGGAGATATATGATGGATTGGGAGGTAAAGATTAGGCATGGAGAAGGCAAATTAAAAGCATCTTGAATCCTAATGTTACTATGCTGTATTTACACTGTATGTTGTCTTTCCCTCTTAAGGACAGGAAGGTCTTAAAATTTCAAATGTTTTGTTTTAGGGATATGATATGGATTTTTTTTCAGTTGATATTGATAAGATCACTGATAATTTCACATTTTTAATGTTAAGAATAAGATCATGAAACTTGTGGTTTACACACACCTGAGGTGAAGGTGAGCAGAGATGGATGATTGAATGTTCATATTCATCCATATTACAGCAAAAAACATTTCTGATTATTCAGATATTCATTTATTTTTGTCCAATAAAAGACAACAAAAAATTGACAAATATACTTTGGTTTTTATAAAATATTTTGTCTTAGAATTTAAATAAACGCTTAGACATAATCTGCCTAATAAGATATTATTATTGCAGATTCATTATCAGAATAATAAATATAAATTTTACATTATCTGTCATGATAAATCAAAGTATTCAAAATTTAACATGGTTTCCTGCTAACAGGTAAGACCTTTTCATTTTGATGTCCAATATACATTGATATGATAGAGGCATTAACCGTTCAACATCTTTTAATCCTTTATATAAAAAAAACTTTTTTATGTAAAGAAACTAAGTATGAATTCCATGCAAATGTCCTCAGTTTGTAAGTAATTTTACTGATGTTGGTGTTGTAATTCGGTAAGTAGTGCTTGAAAGAGGAATTCATGCTTTTTAGATACAAATACTCCCACCCGCATAACTAATGGGGATTAGCTTATCCTAATACAAATTCTTCCTTTAATGCTGCTATAATCTAACGAAACATGACATAAGCTGGCCAACCATCACGTTACCCTTGGTAATCTATCATCTCTGTGTTTCTCAGGTATCTTGCGGTACAGGGTGGATTTCCAGGGCATGGAGTACCAAGGAGAGGACGATGAGTTCTTTGATTTGGATGACTACTAGGTAGTCGGGGACTGATTATTGGGAGAAAAAAGAAAAGCAAAGGAATGAATGAAGAAATAAGGAAAGAAAAATGCCACCTCTCTTGCAGCAAGTGAGAGGTGCAACCGTGTTGACCATATATATGACAGACACACCTTCCAATTTACCTGTTGCATACACAAACTTGCACATACATTTCATCTGTACACAAGACAAAGTACATCACACAGGCTGAAGAGGAGTGAGATTTTCTTTCATCCAGAGAGGGAGAAAGCCCTTCCTGAATAAATCCCTGCCTTAGAGTGCTGGTTCCTTCCCCTAGTTGGATTGGACTCGACTCATTTTTGTTCTTTTTTTCCCTCCTCCCCTCCATTTTGAATGAACACAACAGCAAGTTCCCAGATTCCTCGCTGCCCCTAACCTGGTCTGAAGAAGAACTTTGGACTCGCTCCTCACATATAGAAAATATATTTTCCTTTCTTGCCTCATCATGTCCCTACCCTCTCTCTCTTCTCCCTTCAATGCTTTCTCTCTCTTCTTTTTTTTTGCATTTCATTTTTTTACTGGTAACTGCTGCTGTTGTATTTTATGAGAGTGGGGGATTTTTTTTACCTGGGTTTCTGTAGAGAAAGGGGGACAAAGTATTAAATTTGAACTGCTGAAAACCATTGCTACCTCCTCATCTGCTGTGGTCTCAATCCTGTTCTGTGTCTGTCCAGTTCCTGGAAAGGCCAGTGTTTTCTCTGCTGCCCTGACTTAAATCAAAAACTTTGATAGTTGTGTGAGTGACAAGTATGTATGACTGCTTCAGGGGAGTTGATTGTTTACTTGGTTCTTCAGATTCCACCTCCTTATGTTGAAATTGAATTACTTTTACGTTGTAGAAAACAAAGGTATCAGATCTCTTGGATATGGGCATTCCTTCGTGTCCTCCTTGGTATGAGATGTGTCCAGTTAAATGAAATTCTTAAAAATTTTCAAGAATCTGAATCTCACCTATGTCAATTTATTGCTTTTAGAATTAATTTGTGAGAGCTTGATGTAGAAATCAGAAATCCATTCAAAAATTTGATTTTGTCTGTGCAATCCTGTGGATGCAATTTTAAATGTGACATGTCAGTCAGGTTTTCATTCATAACTCTGTGGAGAAATGTGAATACAGAACTACTCAAGGAGCTGTTATAGAATGGCCTTGTTAAATATACCAAAATTACATCAATAATTTTCTTAAAAAAGATTCACAGGTCAAGCTGATGAAGTAAAACTGCATGAAGGAGCTTGCTTTGAATTCTCAAAGTAGCCACTGAGTGTTAAGGAAGGAAACAACATCCTGCTCATTACAGCATTAAACATGTCTTTTGAAGATAGCATAACAGTTCTGGCACTTCAGGATGTGAGTAATCCAAACATATGTACTGTCAACCGTATTTCTTTAATCCCTGTGGGATTCATAGAAAAGCATCGACAAAGGTGAACTAAGGTAACAGATGACTGTAGCTGAAGCTGTGAATCCTGAGTGTCTGGCTTGCTGAGTTTTCTGGATTACTTTGCAGAAAAAAAAAAGCCTGGAACAGGTCTTCTCAGGTCAATCCATGATCATGTACTTAAAGGTTTTATTCTGTGTAGTCGCCCAATTAATTCAGTGACCATGTTTTTTTTGCAAGAGGTGTTATTATGTCACTATCATCCCTTGTCTCATTCACTTCACATTCTTTTTAGCTATGCATCATCCTGTGGATTTTCTAAAATATGCAATTTGATGGGAATGTACTGAAACAACTCAAACATGTCATCAAATATTGTACTTAACCATACAATCACAAAGGTATAAGATCACAGAACCTTAAATTATCAGATCACCACCTATGTTAATATTTTATACAGATTGATTTAAGTTGCCATTTACTTTAATCACACATTACATATTAAAATAGGCAACATCCTGCAGCATCTTATAGCAAAGCTATGCGGATGATTGATTTTGCCTTAGTGTATTCCTCTTCAGGATAGCAACAGCATCTTCATCCATTTGCCCTTTTGTTTGGGGGAGTCACCGGGGAAGCCTTGGTAGCACGGTTAGCCAATCAATAAAAGGCAAAGCCGTGAAACTACGCCCCTTTTGACAAAATCCGTCCAATCAGCGCGCCCCGTTCGTTGCATGGGCGTTCCCATCCCCCACCCACCCTCCTGACACTGCCCTACCAAAGCTGTGTGGTTGAGCGAAGTGAATGACGTCTCTGCATTTGCGGGCCGCCGACGCAGGGCTGGGTTTCCATTTTCAGAGCGAGTTTCGGGGGGGATCGTCAACATGGAGCCGGAGATGGAGGACAAAACGTTGGAACTGATGGTAAGATTTCGTTTCGTTGTGGCATCCTGAACACCCGAAGTGTTCAGTGTCGCTCTTATATTGTGTGAAGCGCCGAGGCTCGATTCGACGGCAGGAATGGGCTGAAGCGGCTTTTCGGGAGAGGTGGAGGAGAAAGGAGGGGGGACCAGAAATCGGAGGGAGGGCCTGAAATTATCGATACATTTCGCTAAGAATGCTCCGCATACTGGTCGGATTTATAATAAAGACATACGTCAACATCTGGTAAATGTAAATCGCGTGTTGTTTTGGGTGAAATCGGTAAACAGCGGGGGAGATTAAAAGGTTGATGTTGAGTCGTCGGCCGAAGACAGCCGAGGATTCTCGGGGTAGCGTTCACTGCGGTGACGCTGCGCCACTTTAACTGGGCCCTGTCTGATACTTAGCCATCCAGCTAACACAGGCTAGAAGGCGATGAACCACGTAAATTTACGGGTATGTTATATTTACTACTTTATGTTAAGACAACATACATGGTAATAGGTGTGTGTAACAGTCAAACAGATCCCATAATACAGTGGTATGTAGCTAAAACTGTTACAATGTGCTGCTTGTCTGTTTATATTTTCAAAGTGCGTAGAAGGAAGTGTATTGCTATTTCATTCACATAGCGTTACCACGATTAGCGAGGTAGCAATTAGCTTAATAGCTAGCATGCTAAAATGCTAGGTATACTTGACAGCCATTACCATACCAAAACACTCAATTGGTGAAGGCTATAAAAGCTGTTTCGATAACCAGAAGGATTATCTAACATATTAATATATGTTTCCTCTGTATAAACGGTCAGATTAGGTCAAGAAGCAACGTAGTTTTCTCATGAAATTATGGTTTCTTGTTAAGCTAGCTATCTAGGCTAGCGTTAGCTTACTAATAGCTAACATTAACATTACAGGGGTCAAAGTGGTCGTCAGGCAGACGTCAATTAAGATAAGGCACAAATGTGTTTTGTCAATGAACTTACTCATAAACAGAGTTACAGTTTACATTCGGTTTCCATATCTGAAATACCTCACAGTTCTCACTTTCTCCAATAACAAATCAATTGTATCGCACACATAAAGCAAGTTAGGCCTGTAAAGTAATATGTTAAGACTGTTTAGTAGATGATACTAGATGATTAGATAGATATGAACAAGTTAACTGAGTGAGCAGTTCGTGATTTTTGCCAAAGAGTTTATCCACAAACACTACAGATGTTTATAGATCGTGAATAACCATCACTGAGAGAAATTAATAGTAAATAACATTATATAGACATTATTAATGGAGCCAGTTAGTAGATTCCCCTACATTAGGCTTTAAGAAGGTGTTCAGAAGCTCATCAAAATGAAACATCCTTTAAAATCAGTATGTGAAAAAGAAAAAAGTCTTAATCTATACACTGCTTTAAAAATCTTTCGTTGATTGCTCGATCTGTATTTTGGTCTTAATTTAATAAAAAGAATTATAAATACTGAATACAGAAATGTACCCAAGCGCTTACACAGCAACAGAATACACAGTCTCAGTATGGTACTGTAGTGTTGCAGAGGTGCATTTTAAGAGTTTTGTGGGGAAAATGAAAAGTGTGATGCAAAAATGATAATTACCAGTAATCATCATAAATTATGTCACAATCCTAATATCTTTCAAAGTAGTCACTATGACCTTTTAAAACACATCATTCAGCCCCACTGAAGTTAATATGAACACAAGAAATACTGAAAACACGAACATAGTCAAATGTTTACACAGCCACAGAATAAGAAATCATTGTTGGTGTCTATAGTATGAAAAGTAATTTATCTGACAAGAGCACATACTGTGTGTAGCCCATGTATTTTATGAATTTATACCTGCCTCTATTTCCTTGCACTGGAGAACGATTACTCACATCATTCTTAAGTATATACTATATATTACTAGTAATGAATACATTTGTGGAGGATTTGGGGACTGCAATCTTACAGGCCCGCCAAAAATTTTGAATTTCGTCTGGATTGTCTGTGTATTTAATTTGATTTTATTTTTTGTCCCAGTGTTATTCACTAACCACTCATGAGAGTGGGGATGGCAGAACAGTGGGTGGGGTTTCTGTCAAAACAATAGTGACAGTAATTGACAATTAATCCCATTGCCCCTCCCTCTCCTCTACCTATCCCCACCCGGTTCATGTCTAATAATGCTTCTGTGTGTATGTTTATCAGTCTGTATCTTGTGTGTGAAGGAGTGTGTGTTCCTGCGCTCACTGTGCCAATGTGTGTGTAGCTCTAATACTGGTTTTTCCCCTCACTATCCCCCACCTCCTCCCCTCTTCTTCTCCCCTCACTTTTGACGGTTACACACCCACCTCCTCTCAATTTCACACCAAACCTTGTTTTTTTTGTGTTTATTTTTCCATTATTTTTGAATTCTTACACTTTTTCACACTCCACCTGTCCTGCTCCTCACCAACTCCTCTCTACTTCCATCCATCTGTCCATTCATTGATCCATCCACCTATTCATCTCCTTTGGTTTCCTCCTTCCAACTTCCCTCATCAACCCCTCTTCTACTTTTCCTTTACTTCTCATCTCTGGTCTCTCGCTCTTCCCTTTCTCTTCCTCCCTCACCCTGTCCACTTCGTTCTCCTCCTCCTCCCTTCCTCCCTTCCTCTCTCTCTTTCACACAGTGCTCTGTGCCTCGCTCTCTCTGGCTGGGCTGCTCCTCGGTGGCTGAGAGTTTGTGTGCACTCAGGTGCCTGCAGAGCATCCCCTCCACCCGGGCTCACAACCAGGTTCTGCCTCTCTCCTCTTAATTCTGCTGCTCCTCCTCCTCTCCCTTCCCTCCCTCCCTCGCCATCTCCTCACCCTTCACTTTTCTTCGCCCACTCCACACGACTCCTCATACCACCTTGGTGCGGATAGCACCCACTCATCCCCTCACCCTCCTACCTCCTCACCCTCCGTTGTCCTTTCCTCCCTGTTGGAAGCACACTGCTGCTCTCAGGTTCTTCTCTGGTGCGTCCTCAAACTCTGCTTAAAACAGAATTGCAGCTTTATGAACTGTAATTGACTTCTTTGTAATCATGTCAAATCACAGTTCTTGCATCAAAATTAGACGGTAGAGCTAAAAAGTCAAACAGTGATTGTGCCATGTTATGAAAACTGGAGACTTTTACAATCAGATGGGTTTGAATAGTAGAATATTGGAGGGTTGGATGCAGGGGGTACCAGAGAATAACCCCGCATTGAGGAGTAACGTTTTCTCCCCTTCTACCTGGAGGTGTGAGGGCCGAGGTGGGGGGTCTTCCTTCAAGCTCTGAGAGGCTACATGCTTGCTTGCCTGCCTGCCTGGCCAAACCTGGTCTGTCTGTTTTTATTTCTCCCTCCTTCTTCTTCTGCTCTGCATGATCATCAACACCAGCAAGCCCATTCTGGCTTCTTGTCCTGTCTGCTTTGGTCTTGGTACCTGACCGTTTGTTTGTTTGTTTGTGTGGTTGTGTTAGTGCCAGCCACTGGCAGAGAACATCTCTGTTAGTTTTGCTCTCCTTGTGTAGCAGCATCACTAAATTAGATGGATAACTGCACTGAGCAAAATCTGGAACAGTTCTTGAGAGGGTCTTGGGTTTTGCTTAGAGAAGAAGATCTACATAACTTAGTAATCCTGTTTTTACAGCCTTTGGAGAAGCACTAACAGATAGGCTCTTAAAATAAATAGACAGACAGGCCTCTATTCTAGCTTTTTTTTGCCAACATAGCAATTTCCAAAGACTGTGACCTTGGCTCAGTCATCACCTACACAGATATGGGATAGCAGTGACCCTCTCCTAGGGAAAGGCCTTGCATGTCCCATTATCCCAAGTCAGTTTGCTTAAAGGGATGCAAATTAACCTTTTTTTGTCCACCAGCAAAATGGTCAGTGAATGTTAAAATTTTACCACCCACTTGAGAGATTACCATTGTTTTGTGCTATTTGTTGAAATATCTGAGAATATGGAATGCATGTAGTATAGATAAAGAAATCTAAACTTAGGAAATAATGGTGCATTTGTCCCCTTTTGGTGTGCTTCACATGTACAAGATGGACAGGTTGTGTGGTTCCTGCTAATAAGTTTACAGTGCAGAAATGTACCAGTTTGACAAGAAAAAAAATTACAGTAGGCAAACTTGTTATATCAATAGTCCAACATATCCTCTGCTACAATTAAAGCAGTGAACAGCAAGCCCCTTACGAGGATAGCTGGTCTTCATGTTGTATGTTTGTATGAGTGTAATGATGAATGTAATATTATGGTGTTGCTGCCTGATTATCCATGGCCATATATGCTACCAAAAAACAGCTATTTATAATTTATTTGGTTTATAAGTGTGTATTATTATACTAATATATTTTATTATTCATCAAGTGTTAGAAGCAAACCTAAATAGTCACTCTCTTCACTCTATCACTGTCAACCAGTGATTTTATGCAATAACTCTGTTGTTAAAATGACTCAAGTCTCTTGCTTGTTTGCAGTGCACTTTTAGTCATGCTAGAAATGGGTGGGATCTGGTTACCTCCCAGTTTTTTTCTTCTCGTCTCTATATGCTGTAAGACCACTATCTGATTTTAGTTTCATTACAGTCATGCCTGAGCTGCTGCCAATGACATACCCAAGATGCTGCACTTTAATTTCCTGTCCAGACTACTTAGCCCACATCACAGACAAGCAAGCAAATAGATTCCTTTTGCTGCAGTGCTCAGTTTTTTCACTTCATATGTGTGTGTGTATGCACGGGTGTTTGTGCGTGCACGCCTCAGAAGTCATGATGGTTACCCTCCTTGGCTGTGTTTGTGGCACTCTTGTGTCCAGCGCTGTCCACACCGCTGCCCTGGCTCTCACAGTGCCTTTAACACAACATCCAATGAGAACAAAACACTAACCCACTCCTTCTCTTTGTTTTGTTTTTTTTTTTCTACAGAACACATCAGGGATGGAGTCACAGAACCTTGTGGACGATCTGTCGCCAAAGAAGAACACAGTTCTCAAGGTACATGAGCGCATCTGTTTTTGTGTGTGCTGATCATTTGTGTATCCATCACAACAGCTTGGTGAAAAGTGAGATCTGCAACTCAGTTTCTTAAAATTTACAGTATTTCAAATGTGTATATACTGTACAGGACTGACACAATGTGTGAATTGTTTATTGTCTTACTTGAATATCCCACCCAGGGAACCCTCATATACAGGTTGATAATATTGTGGTTCAAGTGTTGACAGGCTCCAAAATCATTGAAAAATTGTGAATGTACAATTTGGGGCTGGACAATATGGACAAAATCAAATATCACAATATTTTCTACCAAATACATTTATCAATATTGCAACAGTGTTGTAGGAATGACTATAAGTGCATTCATGAAATATTAAGACAATGAGATTTTTGATAAATAATCATTCGTCATGTGGATACAATGACTAAGTGGGTAAAGGTAAATAATAGTCTGTAACAATCTGGTAAGTTCAGAGAATTACTTCAGTTTACTGTATTGCAGCCTTTAAAACCAGGAAAAGACAACGATGTCAATGATATCCAAAATGTAATCTCTCATCATGATATTTATATTATATTGATTTTATTGTCCTGCCCGAAGTACTGTCTTAATAACGATTAATATTTTTTAGTTTGGATACAAAACAAAATATGACTTTTCATGGACTTCTGTTCCCTTAGTGCTTGTATTTAAGTAAAAACTGATGTTGACAAAATGCTGTTGACACGAACATTTATTTTAAAGCATTTTTTTTCCTATTCCCACACATACACCCCCACCACTGCAGGCTTCTAGTGGTTTAACGAGCTCTAACCCAAAGCAATGAAAATTGATTTTTAACTTAGTCTGTTTTGTAACAATAAGAGCCTCCTTTTGATTCTGTACAGAACTGCTTCAGTCTCCATTTTCAGCCACTACACTAGTTCCAGTAATGGCAAAAAAGTTTTGACAGTAATTAAGATTATATTCTGTTTACAATGCTGCTTAAGAAAAACTAATATACATCTGAAATGAGTTCCTGTAATACATCTGAACACCGGAAGAGTGCCTGAAGTTGACTGATTTGCTTCATATGAATGTCCCAATATATTCTCACAAATACATATTTTTAAGACATTTAATAAATCTCTACCTGATCTTTACAGCTTAGTAATGGTCCTGTCGTGGGGTCCCGCAAGCGTCCGTCAGAGGGGAACTACGAGAAGGAGAAGGAACACTGCATCGCCCTGTTTGACCAGTGGTCGGAGGCCGACCAGGTGGAGTTTGTCGAGCGCCTGATCTCCCGTATGTGCCACTACCAGCACGGCCACATCAACTCCTACCTCAAACCCATGCTGCAGAGGGACTTCATCACTGCGCTGCCAGGTACAAATACACATAGGAATATTAAGCAGAAACCACTCCAGTGTGAGCTCTACATTCCCTTCCTGTTGTGTGACAAGACTTGTGGTTCAATTGTTTTTGTTTGTTTTTACTGAAAGAAAAGATTATATTTAGATTTATTCACATATCCAGAATTTGTTTTCTGCTGCATGAGGATGATCATTATTGTTACGAGTAAATGAACAAAAAATTTAAACTACAGAAACTTTACTCTACAAATAGTATTACTAAAATGTTCAGCCAGGTTTTTGTATTATGATTTATTGATTTTCAAATCAAAAGGCATTTTTAATATGTGAAATAAACACAGATTACTTTTGAAAAATAAAATCTGGCACAGATAAACCAACCAGATGAAGTCCTATTAATTTTGCAGCAAACACTCACTCAGCCCCTTCTCTTCTTCCCTGCAGCCCAAGGCTTGGATCACATAGCGGAGAACATCCTGTCTTTCCTGGATGCACGCTCGCTATGCTCGGCAGAACTGGTGTGTAAGGAGTGGCAGAGGGTTATCTCTGAGGGTATGCTGTGGAAGAAGCTCATTGAACGCATGGTCCGCACGGACCCGCTCTGGAAAGGCCTGTCTGAGAGACACCAGTGGTGAGAGCAGACATTTGTATACATACATACAGAGTTATCTTAGTTATCCTACTTTAGTTTTACATTAATAGTTTAAAATTGCCAAAGAGAAAGAGGGTGCTTTCTGAGATTACAGGTGAACTACTTGTTTTCAGTGTGCTTGTTAGTCTTCTAGTTTTTGGCCTTTAATTTAGGATAAAAGATTTGGGATGTATAGTTATACTTGGTTGGCTCTGAATGTCAGTTGTTGGTGAAAAAAGATCCCAAATACAAAGAAGACGTCATTATTATATTTTTCTTACCTTAGGGAGAAATATCTGTTCAAGAATCGCACATCAGAAGTCCCACCCAACTCCTACTATCACTCCCTTTATCCCAAGATCATCCAAGACATAGAGGTAAGAGACAGTGAGATGGATTTCAGTATTAAATGAACACTTTGTTTGAAGATTTGAGTAATTTTGTGCAACTTATTGCGCCAGCTATTATTTCTTTACTTCCTTGTTTGAAATGTGACTTCACTGTTTGCAGAGACAGTATTATCTAGTACCATTTCAAAAACAGTGAAATTAAGAGTATATCTGATATATGGCACATGGCCTATTTCTTGACACATTGATGAAAAGTGGGAAAAGACTGTGTAGTATTGTTTAAATTAGTATTGTCTTGTCTCTGTTAATCTACAGTGCTTCTCTTTCGTTCGCTGGTTGCCTCCTGTGTTTCTTTCTCATTGTTTCTCTCTCTTTCCTCCAGACTATTGAGGCTAATTGGCGATGTGGCAGACACAACTTGCAGAGGATTCAGTGTCGCTCAGAAAATAGTAAAGGGGTTTACTGTCTCCAGTACGACGATGACAAGATCATCAGTGGCCTTAGGGACAATTCCATTAAGGTATGTGTGTATCGAACTGAACATTATGGACAGTCTGAAGTCTTGTCAAATTATGAACTCGCTCACTTCATCTTTGACACTGTTCCCTGTCACACACTGGATCTTTTTCTAAACTTTTTGGTTCATAACTACCTGGGAGATCTGTACAGTAGACATGTTAGCAAGTTCTTACAAGTGAATAAAAATATTTAATTATGCGATTTCCTTCTGTTCTAATGTCAGATCTCAACTGTCATCATTGTCTGTGGTATACTAACGGGCAATGCACTCGACAGCTGCTGGAAACAGAAACTTGTTGCCTAGAATTACAGCTGATGACACCTGTGTACGTCAGCAAAGCAACAGGATGTGAAACTGTCGTCATAGCCACTTTAGTAAGAAATCGCTAAATGTATTTTCAGAATGAATTCTGACATCCACTCTGTTTGGTATTTCTAGATTTTAACTTGTTTGTAGATTTATTGTATTTAATATATTGTACTTTTACAACACTGATTTTGTATCACACTCAACTAAACTTTATAAAAGGTGTATAAAGGAGAACTCCTACTACATTTTCTTTTTGCAAAGTTTTGAGTGAGATTAGTTGTTCTTATTTGTTTGGTCTATTTCCCATACACAGAGGTTAGGGTTGGGTGATATGGTTTATAAATAATACCTCAATATTTTTAAGATATGCCACGATATACAGTATATCTCAGTGCACATTTTCTGTAAAATAACATCCTGTAAATTCTCGAATAATGATGATCTTATAGAATAAAATGCATTTCTGTAGACTAAACCACCGAACAGTATATAAAGTAGGACTAGACAATATGGACAACATAAAATATCACAATATTTATGAACAAATACGTCTATTGATATGGCAACATGGCAACAGTATTTTAAGGATGCCTATTGGTGCTTTGACAAAATAAAAACGCAATGAGATTTTTGATAAATAATCATCAGTAACCTGAATGTGATGACTAAGTTACTAAAGTCAAATAATAGAACAGCCAGCACAGTCTGGTAAGTTCAGAAAACTACATCAGTTTATTATGATATAGCCTTTAAATCCAGGAAAAGACAACACTTTTTTATCACAATATAACAATATCCAAAATCAAAGACAATATCTTGTCTCATATGACGATATCTGTACAATAGTGATATAAGAATAATTACCAGTTTAAAATCTTCCTAGTGGTAATTGCAAATCCCTTTTATTTTTTCTCTTTTAATACTGTAATATGTGATCTTCCCACATTAAAATTTTAAAAAGACTGGATCTTGCGTTATCATACATATTTCCAACAAACGTCAAAGGCAGAGAATTCCGTAATTAATTCAAGGCATTTCCTCCTAGCCACTAGTTGCTGTAACTAAGATAGATTTTCATCAGCAATGGTGGTTGTACATCATTGAAGACAACAACTCCCATGATCCCAGGCTACTTAATCATCAAACTGCCTTTTTTATTGTTCGATATGAGAGAATCTTCTACCAGCCAGACTTGCATATTGTGAGTTTAATGCATTAAGTAATTTTATCTGATATTTCTCCTGAAACATTTTGAATATCATGATTATGATTCAGTGCTGTTAAGCCTAGCATATCATTACACCCCAACTGTGAACTCATATAAATGTAAATGTATACATCGGACTGTTGCATGCACAAGGATATCCCTCAGTTTTCCTGCATTATTTTTTCCTGCTGCAGAGGCAGTGAGAACATACAGAACAGTGGGCATGTATGAGTCTGCCCTGCTGGCCCAAACTGACATGTAGAAGTAATTAACATCCCATTTGTGCATTTAAGCAGCAGTAGCAGTAGAGAGAGCCAAAAGTGTTGGCTGTGAGAAAGACATGCCTGCTGTGTGTGTGGTTGTTTTCTTCCAACCTTGGTTTGTGTATTTATGAATTGAATCTTCTCCTCTGGCTTAGTATGGCTTATCATCTTATTGTCTATGGCGCTGAGCTAAACCAGCAGACACTGAGACAGAACACAAGTGAATTACAGGATAAAAGAGCTCAGCTCCAGACCCGTTGTGTTTTCAAATTATCTGTCTGGCCTGAGAGGAGAGTAGAAGATGATGAAGAGGAGGGGATGAAGGAGGGAGGAGAAGAGCGGATTTGTCTTCTTATTGTTCTGGAGAAGGCTGACGCACACCCAGGATCGAGCTGAATGGCTCTTACGTACAACACGCAGAGCTCAGCACAGCAGTGGGGAAATGGGGCATGAACACTGCTGAGAGAATAGGCCATTCTTAGACTGACCCAAATCTGCAACCTTTTCACAACCATTTATTTTTCCTCTTTTTCGGTGTCCTCCACGGTCAAGATCTCCCTCTCACTCTGCTAACTTGTCTTCTTCCTCCTTTCCTTTTCTTCTCCTAGATCTGGGATAAGCAGTCTCTGGAGTGTCTGAAGATACTGACCGGTCACACAGGCTCAGTGTTGTGTCTGCAGTATGATGAGAGGGTCATTGTCACCGGGTCTTCTGACTCAACTGTCAGGTACGACACACATCTTGTTACAGAAAGTACACACTGTATTTTTTTGAGTAGGATTCAAGGCTGTGGTCAGCATAAATGAACGTAAACAATGAATTACTGCACAACTATGCTTGGATTGAATAATCATATATCTATATTTACTAAAATACTTTCAGTTTGCAATGTAAATCCTTGTTTAGCTGTGACAACACAATGAGACAAAAAGCAGATGAGCATTTATAGACCTTGAGTATTAGTGATTAGTTATTTACTTGTTTAAACAATGCTACCCTTGCTAGTTGACAAAAGAAATACCGGGCAGTTAAACTAATTATTAATACTTTATTAATGGACAACACCAGTTAACTGTTGCATCTAAGATGGTAAGCAGCCACCTACCACTAGCTGGGGCTATAGCACCCATGATGACATCTTGTAAAACCAATAGGTTGGCAGTATTTTGATCAAGACCATTAAACGAGGTTATA
This sequence comes from Lutjanus erythropterus, assembly GCF_056507025.1. Classification (NCBI taxonomy): domain Eukaryota; kingdom Metazoa; phylum Chordata; class Actinopteri; order Lutjaniformes; family Lutjanidae; genus Lutjanus; species Lutjanus erythropterus. The sequence goes on along the minus strand of NC_139321.1, from coordinate 22,210,399 downwards.
TGTAGGCTGTGTCAAAATAAAATGTGTCACCACATTCAGCCAAGGCATGTGGATGTTATCTCGCAAAGAGAGCAGGCTGCTGGTGTTAGCCACACTCTGCAAACCAGAGCCAAGCTTGTCTAAATTTAAAGTTTCCATTAAATGACATGGAAATGAGTCATTTCAAGAATCCCTAATACTGTAGATGATAAATTAATTATCCTCATAAACTGACTTATGACTATGTGCTACTGTTTCTTGTCATATTATGAAATGACCCTTGTCATCTTTGACACTGTTCACTGCCACACACTGGATCTTTTCGAAACTTTTTGGTTCATAATTACCTTGGAGATCTATACAGTGGACATGTTAGCAAGTTCTTACAAATGAATAAAAATATTTTTGTTTCATTATGTGATTTCTTCCTGTTCTAATGTCAAATCACAACTGTTGTCATTGTCTGTGGTATATGAACGGGCAATGCACTTGACAGCTGCTGGAAACAGAAACTTGTTGCCTAGAATTACAGCTGATGACACCTGTGTTCGTCAGCAAAGCAGCAGGATTTGAAACTGTCGTCATAGCCACTTTAGTAAGAAAACGTTAAATGTATTTTTTTTAGAATTAATTCTTGCATCCTCTGTTCTGTATTTCTATATTTTAACTTGTTTGTAGACTTATTGTATTTATTGAGTTGTATTTTTACAACACTGATTGTGTATCACACTCAACTAAACTTTATAAAAGGTGTATAAGGAAGTACTACTACTACTACATTTTATGTTTGCAAAGTTATGACTACATTTTACCATTTCTATAGTAGTCAAAACTAATGCAGCTTCTCCATAGTTATTTTTGGGTTGATTACTCGCTTATTATGTATCAGTAAATACAAGTTAACACAAATATCAGTGATGAAGACCACAAGTACTCGAGATGTTTGTATCAGGTACAAAAGCAGAATACTTGATTTTGAAAGCTAGAGTGTGGGCGTCAACAACTGTGTTCCTGTAGCACACGTTCTCTAACTGAAGGGAATGTGGAAATCAGGTTGTGGCAGATGAACAAGGATATACTTGCATGATTGATGATTTAGAAAGGAGACGCTACGTCAGCTGCACCAAAGAGGCTAAATATTAATAACGAGCAAAAAAAAGGAGCTCCTCTATTGTGTTAAATTAGTTTCAAATCCTGCATGTATAAAAACCACGTAATACAAGTATACAGACTTGTGTCTGTGAGTGGAAAGCCTTCAAACACAGCTGTCATTTTGATCTCATGTACACACCTGTGGAGCTCCATCATTGCATCTTACACGGTTGTCAAGCCATCATGTTGACAAAAACTGTACGCAGACAGACATATAAACACATATAATACTGAAAGCCACATATGTGGTAGGTGCCGCTACAGTAAGCGCCTCTAGGACCACATTTTACCATGATAACACACACACGCACACAGACTCGAGACCAATCAGCTATGGCACCCCTAGTCAGAGCTTCGAATTTTTGCTGATATCTTACACTGAAGCATCCCAAAAATGGCACTCAGGACAGCCCTACATTTCAATAATGAATAGATTATTGGTGATACATAATTTTACTGTAGTGGTTTGTTCAGCCATTCAAAATAAAGCGCATATAATAACTAGTTTATCTACACAGGAATATGTAAGAAATATATAGTGCACTTTTGTGCGAGGAGATGACTTGTTTTATAGCAACAGAAACCATGGCTGTTGTATATCATTTCAATACCTGCCGTGAACTTTATGCAATGACAAATAAAATGTAGAAAATGAATTTCGACATAATTCATTTGCTTATATATTTCTGTTAAATGTGTCTAGCCATATTGCAGCAGTCAGATGGAACATAAAAATGTGTATTATTTCATCATGAGTTAGATTTACTATCATTACTACAGATAGTGGGATATGTTTTATTGCAGATATTTAAAGACCTGGCTTGTGTGTGTATGTTGACACTTGCTTGGCTACTGCACACAGAAGCTCAACATTAATTCTCTTATTACTTCACACTTCAGCCGTACTCACTGGGCAGTATCCAAGGAAAATGTGACTTCACTTCCTTAGCAACAGCTTGACAGGCACTTTGTTTGTAGGTTTGGTTGTCAGCTTTTCCAGTGTGTTCTGTGTTTGACTCTGAATGCCCAGTGGTGCAGTTCAGTGACATGTTCTTCACAGCCGTGCGTGTGCATGTGCTTGTGAGTCTCTCCATTGTAAAACTAATAAACATAATTCTCATGTCTCCATTGTTTTCCTTTTTCCTTTGCTCCCATTACATATCTTTTCCACTCCACATCGTCAAACTTCTTTTCTTTCGTTTTGACCACTTATTCCCACTGCCCCATCTCATTTTTCTTTCCTACTCGACCCTCCCTCATATCGTTTTCCACTTTTCTCACCCGTTTGTCATTTCTTCCCTGTTTGTCTCACACCCCTCCCCTTTCATACCACATCCCCATTTTTCCTTCCTGCCCCATTCCACCTTCTCTTTTCCTCTTTTGATCACCTTTGCCCTCATCACTGGCCACTCTGCCATCTCTCCCTGCTTCTGTTTTTCCCTCCACCCCTCTCCTTCTGCCTCTCCTCCTCTGCAGGGTGTGGGAGGTGACGACGGGTGAGGTACTCAACACACTGATTCACCACAATGAGGCAGTTCTTCACCTGCGCTTTGCCAACGGCCTGATGGTCACCTGTTCCAAGGACCGTTCAATCGCCGTCTGGGACATGGCCTCTCCTACTGACATCAGCCTACGTCGTGTCCTTGTGGGACACCGGGCTGCTGTTAACGTGGTTGACTTTGACGACAAATACATCGTGTCCGCCTCAGGGGACCGCACCATTAAGGTAACAACAGCAGTGAAAGATTGAATAAAGAATTAAGAAAATTGTATTTAGTTGTGAAACACAAAACTAGGAATGTCAAGCCCACCAAGGTAGTTTTTCAGGTTTCAGTTTTAAGTTAGTTACAAAGCATACTGTGTTGCTTCCTGTAGGTATGGAGCACCAGCACCTGTGAGTTTGTGCGCACTCTAAATGGTCATAAGCGGGGCATTGCCTGTCTACAGTACAGAGATCGTCTGGTGGTCAGCGGCTCATCTGACAACACAATCCGGTACGTATGAGATTGAATGTGGACATGGTATATGGTATATTTTATGTAATATTTGTGTTCAAATGTACATTGTTAAAAGAATTTCAAATGTTTCAAATAATTGTATATGTTGTAATATGTTTCAAATATTTTATCACTAAAAAACACAAACAGTGTAGGGACTGTATTTTGCAATACATGTTTTCTAAGGTTTCTCTTTCTCCAGGTTATGGGACATAGAGTGTGGGGCATGTTTGCGAGTGCTGGAAGGTCACGAGGAGTTGGTGCGCTGCATTCGCTTTGACAACAAAAGAATTGTCAGCGGCGCCTACGACGGGTCAGTCTCGAACACATACGCACACACAGAGCTTTGTGCAGAGACATTTTGTTCCTGACATGTTGTCTTCTCATGTTACTCTCTGCAGTAAGATCAAGGTGTGGGACCTGCAGGCAGCCCTGGACCCACGAGCCCCCGCCAGCACATTATGTCTGCGCACTCTAGTGGTGAGTATCACTGATTCAGCTTTTTGCCACATGGCTGTCTGATGGAGCTTGTGACTTAAAGTACAAGTGTGTAGGATTTATTGGCATCGGGCGGTGAGGTTGCAGATTGCAAACAACTCACTTTACTCACCCCTTCTAAAAGTGTTAGAGAACCTATGCGAGTGGTCGTCCTTAGAGCCATTGTTTAGTTTGTTCATTTGATTTCATTGGTGAAAATTGATTATTCCTGCAAGAAATCCTACTTTCACAATGGATATAAGGTTCTGTTTTCGTTTAAAGTGTTCAAAGGTACAGATTTAAGTTAATTATCATTAGTCATGTTTCTGTTGTATTGTGTTATACAGAGAGGTGTTTCTAATATTTAATCTGCACTCATTGACAGGGAAAACATTGAGTAAGATTTGCAGTCATACAAAATTGTGTATCAAGTCGAGCGTTTCCCGGTGCTGCAGACAGTACTCAACATTGATAGTCGGCTGCAAAATGGAATTGACATTTGCGCTTTTAGCTCAATTCACCATGGTCTGCCTGTGTGCATAGTTCGTTAACATAATTTCTTAATTCCTCGTGTTTTCAGGAGCACTCTGGCCGTGTGTTCCGCCTCCAGTTTGATGAGTTTCAGATCATCAGCAGTTCTCACGACGACACCATTCTGATCTGGGACTTCCTGAACGTCTCAACCAATGGCCAGTCAGAGGGACGGTCTCCCTCCCGCACCTACACTTACATTTCTAGATAGCAGGTACAGTCAGACACTCTCACTGAGCCTTTTCATGGTATACATAGTTCAGAGAATAATACTGGGTCGAATCTGCGTGTGACTGCAGACTCCTCTCTACCCCCCAGGTGGCGCCATCCACTGCACCCTTTCTTGGAGGAGCCCAGGGCTGATTGGCTGATGGGTGCGTCCATCACGGAAAGGAGCCCATCTCTTCTCCTTCCTCCTCGTCATCTCTCTGTCCACCTCCCACCCCGCCCTCGCCACCTCCACCTCTCTGCCCGTTCTGACAGACTCTCGAGCTTGTGCCCATTGCCTGCCAGTACCGTGACATGCACTCAGACACGCACACACACAGGTCAGCACTGTTGAGGACTCCCTACTACAGACCCAACGCAACTCTCCCAAGAAGTCCACCTTCTACTACTAATTTATGTTTTGTAAAGTACACTAATGACAGTATTAACGTAGACATGAAAAAAGTCACAAGCTCCCTTTTTGTCCCCTTGATACAAACTTAAAGCAGCTTCTGCTCCTCAGTTCTCAACCCCTGCCAAAACAGGTTTCCACAGATATGGAATCGCTTATAGATATATATTTATATATATTACACACACCCACACTCACACCACACACACATACACACCCACACCACACACACACATACACACACACAGTGGCACAGTTGGACAGAGGATGACCGGAGCTGTGATGCGGGAGACAGAGACTCTTTACTCAGCTCTAGGAAAGGAGGGAAGGATTGGAGATGGAGGGAGTGAATGAGGGAGAACTGTGTCAGGGGACGACTTCCCCGCTCCCTCTCCCTCCCTCTCACTCCTCCCTGACTCCCTCTTTGCCCCCCTTGCCCCCTTTCCCCTCTAACCCCCAGAGATGCACACTTGCTTGGAATATGGGGGCGCACACACTCAAGTTTGCGGGAGTGTGTGTTTGTGTATGTGGACTTGTGAAATGGCAGAACAGAGCAGAAGCGTCAAAACAGACAGACATGCATGTGAGGTTGCCATGGATACAGCATCCTGGTACACCTCTGCTTTTTTTTCTCTTTAACTCTTACTTTCTTACTGTTTTTTATTACTGTTATTTTCTCATTTTATTTGAGTATTTTGGTTCTTAGTACAAAAATCATACTAAGCGTAGTCCTCTTTCTCTTTCCCTCTCTCTGACTGTCTTTTTCCTCATTCTTTCTTCTAACTTCAACCCTCGTCCATCTGTCCCTCTCACTCCATCTTTCTCTCCCTCATCATCTACGTGCTTGCTTTGGTTATGAGAGAAGCTGGAACTCAAGAGCTCAAATTTAGCTGTAAACGGAGTTGTCTTGTCAAAAATTGTGTTGTATATTAAAAATGATTTTTTAAAGAAGAAAATGACCTTATTGTGAATAAAGTACTTGACAGTGGTGGAGTGTTGAGCCAACTGTAACATGAATGAGTGTCTAATTGTCTGTGTTCTCGTCTGTGTGTGTGGGTGGATTTGTGCTACGCTGCCTCTGACAAGAAGATACAACACTCTGTACTTTCAGTGTTTTCTTTTTGTCCTTACGAGAAACATAAGGGAGCGTGTGGCTGTTTGTCCTGCACATGAAGAATTTGTATATTTATTTGTAATTTCACAAGAAAACAGATTTTGTTTTTTTACAATTTTTTTTCTCGAGACTACAGCATCTAATGGTCCTCCTCTGACTGGAGCTGTCTCTGTGGACCAACTCAACTGAGCCACCTACACCTGTTGAGGAAGACGCAATTGTGTCGAAGAGGAAAAACAAGTAGAGCAGCCTTTGAGTAAATAGTAGGGCTGCAGTGAACTATAATTTTTGTAGTTGATTAGTTGGTCAGTTATTTTTTCATTATTAATCCATTTGTAGTCTGGTCCACAAAATGTTTGTCCTTAGATGTCTTGTTTTGTCCACAACCCATAGATATTCTGTTTACTGTCATAAGCGGGTAAAGAATCCAGAAAATATTTGCATATAAGAATCTTTTTGCTTTTATTTTCTTAAAAAAAATTCTCAGCAGATTAATTGATAGTTGGCAATTAATTTAATAGTTGACAACAAAGTGATTAATTGTTGCAGCTCTAGCAAGGACTTTTGACAAACTAATATTTCCAAGTTTAAGAAAGAATATTCGTGCTCCACTTAAAACTGACTGTGTTAACATGCGCACTATTATCCTGGCTATAATCTTGGATTTTGATGTTTTTACGTGTAACATATTTATATCCCTGTATCTGCAATTCTAACAGTATCCAGGTTTCTGATCATCTGTGTACAGCTGTGTCTCACCATGTCAGCCAATGTGTTTTGTACCACCAAACTGTATCCTGGTTTCTAATGGAGTACTAGCATGTACATCATATCCGGGTCTCTCAAAACTATGATGTTTATAGTAGCAACACATAACTCCAGATGAAAAGGAAGATACCAGTGCGCATGTAAACACACTCACTGATCTCTGATTGGGCTGTGAGAGAACAAATGTGAAGAACGGATGGAACGTGTGATGTCATAGAGGTTTAGAACCCTGCAACAGTAAAGATTCTGGAACATAACTCAATATACTGAATTTAAATGTTAATGACCTTGTAAGGGTGAGATGATAGTCTCTTGTATCTACTGTGATATCAATATGGTTAGCAGCACTTTGGTAGGTATTTCTGAATCATATTTTCGTCTCATCACATTCTATATGTCTTCAAGAGATGTTGTTTCTTCATGCACAATTGGCCTTTAGATACTTTTATTTTACTTTTTACAGATTTGATTGAAATTTGTAAAGAAACCTGCACGGTATCAGTCACTTGTACAGGCTTTGTTAACAATGTTTCAGCCCTCAGAACTTCACCAGTTGAAATTAATGCAGACTGTCTATATGAAACATTGATAAAGCAGGAACAAGTGATTGAAAGTATGCAGAATTCAGTTTTTTGTAATGTAAAAAGTAGAATTAAAGAATAGTTAAAGGCCAGCTTTTATCCACTACTTGCAACCACAGTTTTATGTGTCACAAATTCACTGTCAACATGTTAGATCAGGGCTGACAGTGGGCCAAAATTGGCTCATCGTAAGGTTGCATTTGGTCCAGCAGATGTTTCGAGTGATTTTTTTTTTTCATTTAGAATATTAATTTCTGTTTATGCTGTTTTATTTTTATAAGGTAAAATTCTTAAAATATGTAGGATCCCTAATTTTTATTTTTCACTTTGTGCAGGATGTCTGCCAGTTAAGGTAACTTGGGATCTTAGTACCAGTTTGCATCTTAACAATCCAGTGCAATCAATGTTTGCTTTTGGCCCGTGTCCCACTGTTAAAATTCACTTTTGGATGTCGAAGGGAAAAGGTTTGGGCACCCCTGCTTTAGATTTTATGCACCCATCAGTAACACCTTCCAATGTGCAAGAACATATCTCATAATTATAATTTTTAAAATGCTCAGTAATTTGACATAAAACAAACAAACATTGGTTAAAATGTATTGTGTGAGGTGACATAATGAGTGTATTCAGCATGGCCACCAGGTGGGAGTATTAACTTAGCTATCTGTCCCCCACAGTGAAATGTGTTTATGAGACCTGGGCTCTGACTGTTTAGCAGCCAAGTTTGGAGTCTAAATAACCTGTTACAGTAGATCACATAGTCAGTCTTGTAAACACTGTAACTGTGAAGGAGGAATGTATGTCTGAGATGCTCAAAGTGGTGCCTTCAGTGCACAGATCTGGCCAGTGTGTTTGAGTTCTATCATACGTCTGGTTATTGTACAGTGTGTATTCTGTGGACAAGGAGAAGGAGGGGAGTTGTCCTGGTTGGTTTTCAAAATTTCTGGGTTTAGTTTTGTATAGTAGAATGTTTCAAATTCTGGGAATAAGTTATGTGGGATGGATTTGTGCTTGGTGGAGCACCATTAGTATATGATGTGTGTATGTGTTGGATATGGGTGTGTGTGCTTCCTCTGGGTCTGTGGGATTTTGGCCCATAATTCCTGCAGCTCTCAGGTCACAGCTTCGTTCTCACGCACATATTTGGCATTCCTTCCCCGACATGATTACCATACACCTTCCACTCTGGGTTTGGCTACGAGGAATATTTCCATCATTCCCGAGTGGAACTGGAACAACGTTCCAGAAATGAACAACTCGCCCCACCACCCCCCTACTCGCTCTTCTTTATCCCACCCCCACACCCCGTTTCCCTTCCACCCCACTGTCTCCTCCTTATACCACCCCCCTCCAGCACAGATTCCTGCTGCCTTGCAATAGGAATCCTCTGGTACAACCCTTTTTTTCCCCCTGAGTCAGCTGTTTGTGTCTGCCGGCATGATTGGGTCATTTGGCAGCGACATCTCTTCAGTGACCTCCCGCTACGATAGGGAAGGAAGGGGAGGGATGGGGGGATAAGAGCAGGAGAGATGAGAGAAGAAGCAGCTATGAAACTCTATCTCACTACTGCATGTTTCCCTTCCACTGTTTTGATCCTTCATGCTGTGTGTTCATGGCACAACTTTATAATCTGGATGTGACTGTTGATTTTTGCTCTGCAGTTGGAGCTCAGCACTTTTCAGAGCATTCCTGAGTAGATTTGTATTTTTTTAAGCAATTAATGTCTGAGATTTAAACGTCAATGATGTCCTACTGACAAGAACTATGAAAACAACAGAATCTGTTTTTCTGTTGCCTTTAAGTGCTTGTCTCTATTAGAAACCTGCTAGTTTGATTTTTGGCAATTGCAAAGGTCAAACAGCTTTTCCATTTGGTATGATGAATTGTGGGTAGTGCAGAATTTCAAAGTTTTGCAGTGGTTCTCATACCTATTAAGAGGAAGAGAGTGAAGTTCTTGCCATTGCCTGACAGTCTGCTATTTCCTCTTGGTACTTTTTCAAACCTATGATGTAGTTGATGTAGTGCGCTGCAACTAAGTAAGTTTCATTAGCAACTAATCTGTCTAATACTTTTTCAATTAAAAGAAAATTTCTTTTCATCTATAAAATTGGGATAGAATCTAGATCACATTAGATATATTTTTATTTGAAAATAAAATGACTAGAGGGCAGTGTTTGTTTTTGGTTAATGGACCAAAGGTGGAATAAGGGACTCTGAATAAAGATAGTTGATTATTGAGTCTCATTCTCAGATCGTCAGATACCAACACTTTGGGTTGATGGCTTGAACAGACCTAGTTATGAGACTCAATACTATGTTTACATGGACAATATTTATGCAATCCAATTGAAGCCACTCTGATTAGAAATTCCAACTTAACTGTTAACATGGGCACTAAACGGAGTGATCTGAGAAAGCATGCATGTTTACATGCCAAAAAACATCAATCGGAACTTTTTTTGGCATGCACAAACTGTTTCTGGCCTCTGTGAAGCGTTAAATCTACCAGAAATATGACAGAGAAAGAAAAAGTGGTGCCAGTAAACAAAAACAAGAAGTGTTTCCACTCAGTAATTTTCAACAAGGACCCACATCCTGTCGTCAGAACAATATTAGCATTTCAAATGTTTTAAGGTTTCCAACAGAAAAGTTGTATCTACTACTGACCCTCCCGGAAACTTGTTTGTGCCCTGTCACCTCTCCCCACGTGGGCCAGACGTACGCAGAAAGAACATATTTATTCCAACCAGAGAGAAACAATCGGAATATGCATTTGCATGGTTATTATTGTCCCATTGGATGGATTACCAAAGGTTTACACCACCTCTTTCAACCTTATTGAAAATCCCTTCTGATCCAGCCAAATTGAGGTGTTTACATGAAGCACTTTAATTCTGATTGAGCTGTTATTCTAATTATTTGTGGAATAATAGCGTCCATGTAAACTGAGCTAATCAATCCAACACAAAGAGTCGACATTTAATGACCTGGCGATGGGACTCAATAAACAAAAAAATTTCACCAAAATCACGTAGACTAACCTAAAAACTATGGTCCATTGATGCAAACATCCTGTGAGCCCAGTATCGCCTAATCCTACCAGAAATATCAAAGGGTTAGATATTTTGATATAAACAGCAGGGCTAAATCTCTGACAGTTGATAAAGTTGTATTTTATCAATCATCATATTGTCCAACCCTACTGTCTAACACAATTTGCCAGAGCCAGAGGAAATGTCCCCAGATTGCTTGTTTTGTTTAACCAACAGTGCAAAACCCCAAAATTTTCTATTTTGAATGATAACAGAGAAAACCATCAAACACTCATATTACTGTAGCAGGAACAAGCAAAAGCAGGGCTTTTTGCTTGACACATGATGTAAATTATTATTTATTGGCAAAATTGTTGCCAGTTAATTATTTATTGATCAACGAATTGATCACCAAAGCCAGCTGACCATATCTGTTGAATCTCTCATTACAATATATCCCTTGACAGAAAAGAGTGTTGTGAGTGTGGGGAAGCAGTTTAAAAAGGCTGAGAGACACAGGAAATGTTTCTGTAAGGTTTACTGAGTCGAGAAAGACTGCTGCACACAGAGCTGAAATAAATAAATGAAATAATTTTATCGTAATAATTATAGTAACCATCATAGTAAGATTGCTTATTTAGGGTTTCTGTCTTCTTTTATATATATAATATATATAACTTTCAATAAATTGTTCCCTTTAATATTTTTTCTCCTGTGTGTATGCATGAGACTTTGGTTTGTTCCACTGAATGTCCTGGTAGCAGCATTCTGTATCCACGGTATCGCACGGGAGCATCGTCCCCCGGGTCGTTTCTATAGCAATGCTAATCGACAAGGCACCCTCCCCGCCATCCTCGCCCCTGCGCTTGTCACCCTCTGCACCTATAATCTGAGGGTGTAGTGTCTTAGGGGTGGGGTGCAGGGCATCGGGAGGTGTCATGAAGAAGGTCTCCAGTTGTCTTTGGTTGGTCGTTGAGTTTGGTTTGCGGTGATTGGCTGGCTGTTTTTGGTGCAGCTTGGTTTTTATACATTCTAGTTCCTAAAGCTTCAGTCCCTGCGGTGAGTTGTCACGGGTTCATGCAGGGACTAGATGGTCCCTTTCCAGAGTCCCTTGTGATCCAGCTTCACTCATGGTTGTTGGTGCACTCACTCTCACACACACATACACACACACACACACACACGCACACACACACACACACAAACACACAAACTCTGTTGCACTCTTACATTTCCTCGTCGTCGTCTTCTTCTTCGTACAAACATGCATTTATTCAGTAAATCTCTCACTCGGTCATTCCCTCGTTCATCCATCCTTCCAGTCATCCAACAGTCTCACAGGTTCCCACCAGTTTAGCAGTGAGACATATAAGTGCGTCACATGTCAACAATCCATTATTGGTCCATTTGATCTGTGCAGATCACTCTATCCCTTTGTCCCCGTCTTCTCCTTTCTATTTTCCCTTTATCCATAGGCTGAGCACCCACTCTCTTGTTCGGTCAGTCTTTCCCACCCGTGTTCTCTCTCTGTCCAGTTGTAATCCCATACTTGATACTGTCCAGCTGGTCCAGAACAGGAGACATGAAAGCCTTGTGGTTCTTGTGGTTGTGGAATAAAGGCCTTCGAAGGGTTTGGGACTCTGGCTGCCCTTCAGGTTTCCTGTCAGTGTTTCTGGCCTATGAAGGGAAGCAGACCAGGTCCATAGAACTTCTAGCAATGGACCAGAAAAGATCTAGTTGGTCCACTTAAAGGGAACTAAAACTGAGAGGAACAATCACTAACTAAAAGGCTGTAGTGGCAAATTAGTAGGTGTAAAGCTAAACCCCGTGAATGATTCATCAAGTTTCTGGTCAATGTTTGTCCCAACAAAGGGAGATGTTCAGTCGTGTGCGACAGAAGAGATGACTGGGTTAGCCATTGGCAGGCTCAGGTCAAGGCTTTGGATGACAAGACAGTGGGTGCTAGCGTTAGCCACTACTAGCGGGGCCCAGTAGCACGAACCCTTTTGCCCCGCTTGCTGACGGTGGTGAAGCGGAAGGGTGTGGTGAGGTCGGGCTGCTCCCCAGGTGGGAAACGTTTCATGAAGTGTACATCCTGCTGGTTGGGGAGCGTGTGGGGACCACGGCGAGGACGGCCTCTTTTAGTGAAGCCCACGTACCAGCCTGTGTAGCGCGCTGACATCAGAGCTGTGTAGTGGTTTTCCAGAACCTTTTCCACAAAGACGCAGTCTTCACTTCGATTACTGGCCTTCTGAGAGAGCAGAGAAACCACAGGTAACCACAGACACACACACACACACACACACACACATTGAGAGACACAAAGAGAGGCTGGTCAGGAAACTGTAAAATACCAAGATATTCTAGATAAACATGTCTCCAAAAGGAAGAAGTCTCACCTTTCCTACCAACTTGCCGCGACGGTTCATGCACAGGTAGAAATTGGTTTCTTTGCCCCGGATTCTCACCTGGCTACCAAAGGTGTCAGCCTCCACTACGAGCTGGGCTTGTGAAGGGACAGACAGAGGAACAGACAGACATTAGAGCCACAGGCTTTGCATAAAAGTACAGATATGTATATATGTTGTGTCTGCAGGTTATACACAGGTTTGTTATGTGGTAAGTAACTATTGATACTTTATCAGTACCATGTTTAACGGAGAAATCTGAATTTACTGTAATCAATCATAAACTGACCATTATAACTAATCAGGGATTAAAGAAACATACTAAATTCAAATACTCGCTTCTGTGACAACAACACTACAACCACAGTGTCCTCTTTTTAAATTTCTATTCCAGCCTCTAACTTGTGTTATTGTTTGCCCGAGTGCCAAATGAGTAAACGCCTGTTTATGAGTCATACGAAATCATTAATCTTTTAGAAGTTTATAACGGTTAAATTGAGCAACATGTTAACAGAGTCTGGCAGGCAGTAAGACAGGCAGTCACTGAACTCCAACTCCAGAGTCTGTATTTTCAGAGCAGTGGGCATTTGTTTTCAGGCTAACAGGCTTAGCTTTACATCAACAGACAACTGACAGTTATAAACAGCTGATCAGCTTACAGTGTAGTACTCGTCACTTGTTACTAGCAGATTAAATCTTGCGATCATCTTGTGCTCCTGCAGTGTTCCTGCAGCCTGCCTGATCTTCCTTGAGTCTGGAGAGGATGGGGCTTCAACTAACTTCAATCATATACAGTATATTAACTAGGATTTCAACATGTTTCATATACTGTCTGTGCCTCCAACTTGCTATTTGGACTACAGTACTCATTTTTGGACTCACAACTGTTACATATTACTCCTTTAAAAAGATACAATATCTGTTAATTATAGTATAAAACATAGCAATTTGTTGTCCTGCCTAAAACTTTGGCTCACAGCAGCAATACATGACAGTTTTAAGTAACTGTAACTGTAGAAAAGAAAAAAAAATCCTATTTTATGCATATAGGGTTTTATTTTTCTCTTTGCTGTGGTATCAAAAGAGATATCAAGTATCCTTGTTTTATACTGGTATTACATTAAAGTTTAAAGTCTGGTATCGTGACAACTATTAAATTGTATTACACAAATACTAGAGGTAGAAAGATAAGTGCAACTCATATTTAAAGCTTACTTAGTTTCATGTTGTTTGAGATCATTTATCACAGCTGTGAACAACATTCAAGTTTATACAAACAAACACTGTAAAGTAGCGTGACACTAATTGCGCAGATTACCAGCCACCATTAAATCAGATTTGGCTTTGAAGCAGATAAGGCATTCACATTGAATCACAGTTTTAGGATTCATAGCTGCTATTAAACGCGCTGATAAATCACAGGCCAATGTAAATGTCTCTGGCTGGACAGATGGTTGTCAGATAAGCCCGGTCGCACACATGGATGTGAGGCCGCTGACCACAAATGGGCCTCGTAAAAAAGATAACAGCCAAGAGTAGACGGAGCACGGTGGGCCAAGAGGAGCGGGGAACACTCAGACTGAGTGTCTGCGATACTGTTGTTTTAAGGTGTGTGCATGTCCGCGTGTACCTCTGTGTATTTGTGTGTGTGCAGATGCATGCGTGTTCCTTCCAGGCAATACCGCTTCACCAACTGCACATCTTCAGAGAGCGCTTGTGCCTGTTTAAAAATAAATCCCTAAAATGGTTCCTACATGACCTTAGTCAACAAAGGGGTCAAGAGAAATCAATACCTCCCTCCCTCTTGCCCTCTTCCCCCAACTCTCCTCTCGTCTCCCTTCTGCTCCTTCACTTCATGTTTACACCTTCATGCACCCGCCCCTTCTTTGCTATATTTCTTCTCTCTTTGCTCTTGGCTCCCGTGTGTAATCGCCATAGTTGATCGGGTTTGAGCATTTGTCAATAAACAAACAGGCTTTTGCATCTATGATCCCATCTATGGCTTTAAGTGGCGTGTAAGCACCCTGACACATTTGTGAATGGATGGGATGTGCAACATGAGCCACCACTGGAGGAGCACACACAGAAATCTGAACTCTAGCTTTATGGCTTGGCTTTCTTCTGCCCATTGATTCTGTGTGTGGTTTAAGAATGGGTTAGACATCATTACAGACGGAGAAAGGTGGAGAGGAAGAAGAGGGAGTGGGGGATGGACAGAGGGAGTGTTAGAGGATGGAGGGAGGGAGGGTGGGAGGGAGAGGAAGCCTGCTGTTTTAAATCCAGAGGAGACAACAGGGAGGATGAGAAATCAATGGAGGGATCGATGGAGGAGATGAGTTTCTAACACTCTACCTGCCAGGCTTCTCCCACTAACTCACACTTTTTTTCACTGACACCTTCTCCCTCTCTGTCTTTTGCTCTCTTGTGAATCATTGAGTCAGCAGCCAGTCGATGAGGTCTTTGTACTCCCAAGACAAGCTCCACTGCCCCTCTGCCAAAGCCTGGGGAGGCATGTGTGTGTGTGCTTTTGTGAGTGTGCCTGCACAGTTGCATTCTGGATCCATTCATGCATGCACTTGGTCAACCTTCAAGTCTTTGTACTTGCAACCGTTAGTTGGTGTGAATGTGCATGTGTGCTTGCCTGTGTTCTGATGTGTGTGTGTGTCTTACCATATTTGTCTCCATCTTCTCCTCGAGCACTGATTCTGCGTCCCAGCACCTGCACATGTTTGCCGCTTGTGCGGCTGTAGAGCTGGTAGACCCGATGGTGTCGCCGACTCATGGTGTCTCGCACCTGCGTCTGGTTCTCCACATGCACGCTGAAGTTGACCCCATCCACACCAAGTACCTGCTGGGAACACACACACACACACACACACACCGAGGCAGACATCCAGAGATTGGCACACATACACACACATACAGATACAGAGAGTCATGAACAGGCTTGGGAAAACTGTACATATGACCAATATACTTTTTCATCAGTGGTACCCAACCTTTCCTTTAAAGAACCTCCTTTCAGTCATTGAGAAAACTGACAAGTGACATATTTTATGGATACTTCATGCTATATATTCAATACATAACAATAACAACACAGAACAACTGATAAACTGGACAATCAACCAAAATAGTGAATGCACTAATTGCAGAAAGTTTGTGTAAAAAGAGTCATCTGGATTGCTTTTGATAAGATTTAAATCAGACATTAGTTTTCATTATATTTTTGGGAGCTTTTTATTGAAATCTCTCTCTATTATGTTTTAGCTCTTTGGTCGTTTTAACTGTGTACTTTTCTACTGCAGTTTGCTGTTTAGCAGAGAGTGAAGGCTCCGTGAATATAGTTTATATAGTGTCCAGGTCATCATCGTGCACTTCTACTGTACAATCTTTTTCAAGTTTATATCTTTTCTTCACAAAAACAAATGAAATTCTGAGATATGGATCTACTGTATATTTTTCTTTTTAAAAAGGGACTTTTTTTTTTTACACCTCTTAACTGAAGAAGTCCCTATAACCCCCCTAAGAAACTTTGGCAAGCCCTAACTGGGGGTCAGAACCCCCAGGTGGGAAACCAGTGTTTTATACTGCATGATTACTCAGCCATGCATGCAGACTCTCACCTGTAATGGATTGCACATCACCAGTAACATCTGGATACATCTGGGAAAAGCAGAAACAGATGAGTTTAGAAATATGTAAGCAACACTGAATGTTGGAAGAGTCATGCGTGACACCATCATTTCCATCTCTTTCTTCTCTGCCGTTCTTTCTGTTCAACATCTCTTTTCCTCATTGGGCGATTACTCACACTGCTGGGTGTGTGGCTGCCTGGCACAGCCACTTGACATACAGACAGGCAGATGTCCAGGGATCAGCAGACAGACAACACCCAGAGCAGTGTTTATCGTTACGCTACCAGCCTTCTGTCCAAACCCTGTTTCTGACCCGATCATGACTTTCGCCACACCAAAATCTGGCCTCCAAATGACCTGATTGGACCGTGGCGAAATGGCAAACATGCCGAGACAACTAGAACATGTTTTGGTTTGGACATCTAAGGGACTGGGCTGGCTTATTTGGCTGCTCTGTGTATGTAGACAGCTGGGCTGGACTACAGGTGTACACTCCACTGTGATGTGGCTTTGGACAGCAGTGGACTGCGGTTGCATTTAGAGATGCTATGAATAAGTGAGAACATGAGCTACCAAAACGTGTGGAAAGATGATTTATGGAGGAATCAGTTGGTGGGGAGTAACTGTGGATATGTCGCATGCAGAATTAATGTGTATTGTCCATATGGAGTATAACTTTTATTAAGAATTTCTTACTACTTACTTGACTTCTTGGACTGAGAGAGACATTTATGAGTGAAACAGCTGGTTACAGTTAGAATTAAAATTCTTCTGACATTATCACATTGCTTAATTGAAGTTTAGACCTTGACCTTGGATGTATCAAATGTTATTTACAGCTTTAGTAAGGGAGTGATTGTGTTGCGCAAAATCTACTCTGGCAGTCCTTGAACTGCTCTGAATTAGTGGCTGAAGACTTGATGAAGTTCAGAACCAAGTGTGTGGGCTGAAAAGCAATTCTATGAATTTCGTCTTTCCCCACCTCATCTTCTGCTATCTCTCTGCATGCCTCTTCTCTCTCTTCTCTGGCTTGTTGTCCTCCCAATCTCTCTTCCACCTTATCTCTCCGTCCACTCTACCTTTTTCCTATCGTTCCCTGCCTCCTATCTGCCTTTATGTTTGGGGTTAGAGGGGTGACTCCTCCACACTGTCATGGGCATGCACACAGATGTGCAGATGTGTGCAGGGTGTGTTTGTGTGTATCTGTGTGTGTATGTGTACAGGAGGAGCAGGCAGCTGACAGCTGGGCCAAAGCAAAGACATACACGCTGCTGAGAGAGGGAGATAGCGAGGAGTAGAAGAGAGCTAAACTGCACAAGTACACATAGAGAGAGCGAGAAGGCCGGGCAGGGCAAGGTGATGTAAGAATAAATAGAGGGGAGATGAAGCGAGGGAAGGCTGACAGATAATACAGGAGGTGAGAGATAAAATCAGAAAGAATGGACAGATGGAGAGAGGGTAAAAAAATGTTATATCTCCAAGGACGGAGGAGAGAAAGTGGCAGAATGAGGGACAGTAGTGTAACCACAGAGTGTGGTCTGGAGTGAGGAGTAGACAAAAAGATAAATAATGGGAATGAAAGAGGTGGGGGGGTGAACTCATGCACATCCTAACACATGTCACTGCCTCCTGACTAACACACATATACCATCCTGCTTCCTCTCTCAACACTTCTTTCCCGTAGCTGGTGTGTTGGCCCCTGACTCGTTCTAATAGATGCACAGATGCCGGGCAGTGCAGCAGAGTGTTGGCCCTCACATTTTGCCTGCGCAGCCGAAAAAACCTGAGCGCCCTGTGCATTGTGAGGACTCTCAGCTGTTAAAACACCACAGCTGCACTGCCGCCGAGGACACTGCAGGAAAAGTGCCTCGGCACTGGATTCCCCCGCTCCCACAAAAACCACAGACACTCCATATTATGCCAGCCACAGAGAGAAGGAGAAGGAGAGAGAAAAGAGGGAGACAGGATCAGCCGAGGGCTGGGGGAGGGATGAGAAAATGGGAGAATAAGAGAGCGGCGAGTAAAAGTCAGGGAGAGTAAAGACAGAAGGAGGTATGAAGAGAGGGAAAGCCCGGTGCGCCTTGGCCGGCTGCCAAAACAAGCAAGGGTCTGACATCATAAACCTGCGTCCCAGCAGATCCACCATATGGAGGCTGCGGTTAGACTAGCAGGCCTCAGCAGTGAGGACTGGGCAGCAGCGTGGAGTGAGAGTGGTCGGCCTGGTGGGAGTCAGCACAGAGCGGCGGTTTCAGCTGTGTGTAGCAGTGGTTAGCGTGGTAGGCCAACACTGGAGCAGTGGGCTTCGGCATGGTGCAAGAGTTTCAGATGTTGAGCAGTGGGCCTCGGTGAAGAATAGTGGTTGGTCTGGTGGGTGTGTGAGTGGTATCAGCAGTAATAGGGCCTACAGTGGAGCAATGGCTAGAGAAGCAGAAGGGCCTTAAAATGGAGCTGTGGCTTTAGGAGAGAAGTAACAGGTTGTTGTGGCAAAAGGCCAACAAAATTAAACATGATCAAGTCTTGGGCTGCAACTAATGGTTATTTTCATGGTCCATTAACCTGTCGATCACTTCCTCAATTAATCGATTAGTTGATTGGTCCATAAAATGTGCAAAAATAGTGAAAAGGTTGATCAATGCTTCCCAAACCCCAAGGTGTCGCCTCAAATATCTTGTTTTGTCCACAACCCAAAGATAGTCAGTTTAGTGTCATAAGTGACTGAAAAAAAACAGGTAATATTTACATTTGAGAAGCTGGAATCAGAGAGTTTGGGCAAGTTTTATTTTTTAAAAATTAACATTTTTTCTTATAATAATGACTGAAAACAGTTCATCAATAAAAATAGTTTAAGGTTAATTTAAAGGTTGCCAACTAATTGATTAATCAACTAATCATTGCAGTTCTAATCAAGCCAGTATGAACAAAGTGAAGTGGCTGTGGTCAAACTGATAGGCAAGGAGGAAATGAATGGAGAGATGATTGGCTCTGGAATACCCAAACTAAAACCAGCAGACTAAACAGTGAGGCTGCTCCTCCTCGGATACTGCCAGGGGCGCCATCATTCAGCAGTTATTAATTCATACTTTTTATCTGAGCAAGTATCTGTGGAAAAAATGGGGGTATAAGGCAAGACAGGAAGACAGATGTAGGCAGTTAGGTGGGTAAGTGGAGAGAGTGTGAGGGGAGACTCAGACGAAGAGAAAGTAAGGCAGACACCAGCAGCAGCAGCAGCAGCAGCAGCACACACCCTGTCCAGGTTGTGTGAGGAATGAGAAGTATCTGGAGATGACTGCCATCTGGGAGAAGTACAGCCGACACAAAGAAAGAAAAATAAATCCCTTGGCTTTTAACAAGACACACCTCGAATGGGCAAACTCAAGCCCCCTGAGTCTGTATCCTCCTCCCTGAGATTTGCTCTTGGCACTTTATCATTTTCCTATCCCACTAGATAAAGCCGGTGTTATTTGACTCAACTTCTGAAATATTTTCAATACGAGGGGGAAAAAAGCATTTTCTTGGCGATGGGAAAATGGCCTTTTCTAAGCCAGCCTGGCCATCCCTGAAGTAAGTGCAGATGGTGATGGAGATGTTTATGGCAGGTTTTATGAGTAACAGGGCCCTGACTCTGACCCAGTGACCCTGAACTGTCAGCCAATCAAAACAAGGCCTTCCATGGCATGTTTTCTATGGGGACTGATGAGGAGTGATGTAATCGTTAGATACTGCAAACCTCCTCTCCATCATCTTCATCTGTACCTTGTGAAACTAGTTTTAACAGTTGCAGAGAGATGTATATCTGAGTGGATGAATGAGATTATTACATTATGAAGTTATAGAAGTGACTTACAAGACGGTCAGCGTGGAAAGAAGGGACCACATTGCTTCCCCCCTCCACTATGGAACTTGGCCCAGAGACGGTCTCCTCGCTCGGTCTGAGCCAGTCCGACAGTCCGGAGAGTCTCCCTGTGTGTTTTGAATCCGCTGGATGTTGTGCAGAGTCAAAGAGTCAGCGGACACTCCCGTTGGCATCGGGCGCGGGCAGTGTGGGGTTTGAGGCCGGGGTAAGTGTGCCACTGTGACCGCCGGGCAACCTCTAACAGCTGTCCAGACCGGTGGAGAGACGGGTGGGCGGGGGAGTAAAAGGGGAAGTTTAGGGCTTTAAAGGCAGCGCGTCCCCGGCAAGGAGAGGAACAGGTGAAAGCGCGCTCGCGCGTCACTGATAACCAACTCCAGTCGACCCCGCTGACCCTCAGAGGGATGCTCAGCCCCGCGGACAGATGCGCTGCGTGCGTAATCTTCTGCGTAATCCAATGCGTAACGTTTCAGCGCCACAGCCAGATGAACCGTGTACTTCGTGAGATGATTAGAGAAAGTGTTTGTTCCAGTACAGACAGGAGGACTAGGATGCAGGTTCAGTCCCAGCACACCGGGGTCAGGAGCTGGTGGAGGTGGGCTACCTGGGCTGGTTGATGGAGCAAACGGCGAGCTGGAGACGGGGGCTCTGCGGGCGCAGGGTAATACAGGGCGGTCTCGGTCATGACTGCGCCCCCACGCTGGCTCAACGGGTCTGTGGCTCAGGTGACACCGACCAACAGGGTCCGACAGAGAGGGTGATAAGGTCCCAGAGCGGTCCAGCTCAGAGGGGTGTATGGAGAGCGCTGAATGAGAATGGGAGGGGATAATAAAGGGCAGAGAAAGACGAGGGAGGGAGGGGTGGCTGGAGAGGATGGGAACAGCTGTGACTGGGTGGCGGACTCAGCCACCCGCGACACAGCGAGGAAATAACAGCCGCACTTTGCACCTGATTTTGTGGACTTCCCCGCTCGCCTCAGCCGCTGGTTACCGCCTGGCTGCAGCAGCAGTCCTCCCTGCGCCCTCTCGACACAATACCAGCCAAAACACAGCACGATGACATCACCTCCGAAATGTTTGAAGGGGGAAAATGCAATCCGATCTTTTTATTTATTTTTTTAAACGTAGAAAGTTTAAGCAGTTTCTGTGAAAGGGGAAAACACGAAAGTCTCCTCGTTCCGAGAGAAACCAACTCCGCGGTGCAAGAGGAGAGGAGCCGAGCTCGCCAGGTTGTGAAGAAATAAAGTTAAAAACGGGCGCACTGGAAACGTGTTTACTTAGAAATCACACTGACAGATCGACTCCCTGACCAGAACCTGCACCGTCCCTCTTCTCCTTATATCTGCCTCTCTGTTTCATTCAGACACCAGAGGAGAAAAACGCAAAAAGAAGCCAGTCGTGCGCTTTTTTATCCACTTTTCTGCAGATCCTTCTCCCTTTCAAAAAAATTCCAAGATTTCCTTCCATAAAAAGCTCTTCTTGAGGGGGCTGCACAGGAGAGGCGCGTCGGCAGGCACAGACCTCACTCCAAGAAAAACCAGAACAAGATTTTAACAGACGCGGATCAATCCTCCCTCCCTCCTCTCCTCGCCTCACTCCCTCCCACCTCCTTCTCTCCTCTCCTCTCTCTCTCTCACTCTGCCTCGCACACACGCACATGCACACTTATTGGATCAAAATGGGATTAGTCAGTCGCTATGCGATGCCGACCCAACTTTACACAGCAGAAAGATCCATTTTAACAAGTGAAAAACATCTGCTAATGAGGTGAGATAATTATGTTTACAATCGAAACCAACTTGTTTCTATCATTCTTCCTGCAACAGGCAATTTTCTGTTGTTTCAACTAATATTTGTTTGTGGAAATTCCTGAAACAAGTCAAATACACTGGAAACAATGTGAATGATGTCATGGTATTAGGAGCAATTCTTTCGTTTCCAGAAAATGCGATTTTAAAGAGCATATCAGAATAAATGAGTCTGACAGAAAAACAAAGTGGCAAAACTTTCTCTTTTCAAAACAAAGACACCTGCCTCAGTCAAGTGAACATCTGTCTTCAAACCAAGCGCACTTCTTGCCCTCCGCTATCTCCCCTGAAGATAACCTCACCCCTGCAGCCTCAGTGGCCCCGGACTCACTGAATATGGAGGGTGGAGGGCAGTGCGCACACACACACCCTTCAGAGCCGCCGCGCTTTCAAGTGATGTATTTTGACTCCCCATTTCATAACTTTTAAGTTAAACCTTAAGAGGGAAAAATGAAACGCAGAATGAGAGACAGTCGGGAGGGCGGTATGTAAGCACGGACACGGATCCAAAATGAACATTTCTCAGGGATTTCGGCAGCAACGCCCGCTCTGCGCTCCCAAAACTCCCTCTCACCGCCGCACAACCGCAGACGGTCAGCCAAGCCAACACAACACTCCTGCCATACCTTTCATTCACACACACACACACACACACGCGCGCGCGCACACATACACACACACACACTGGAGCGCAGACAAGGAGAGAATAGAGGGAAAGAGAGTAAATTTGTGCGTGTGTGTGCGTGTGTGTGTGTGTGTGTGTGTGTGTGTGTGTAATAGAGGTGGGAGGGGGTTGGCCTCATACATCAGGGACAGTTATCTTGGCTCCAAGTGTAGGCTTATTCTTTTCAGCATTGTACTTTCAAATCACACACTTGCACACACACACTCACAGACTTGTGCAACTGGACAGGGTTGAATTGGGCTGGGTAGGGTAGGGGTACTGTGGTTGAATGCCTTTCCAGTCATGCTCCATAGACAAGCCTCTGGCCCTCTTTCCTACTACTGGCTCCCTCTGTCTTTGCACCTGTGTCTAGGCGCTTTTTTTCGCCGCTCACCGCACTGCTGCGAGGGACACGAGTGTAAATGTTGTGGAGAGGGATTTGAACCACATTCTGGTGATGAGGTATGGGCCTCGTCTGGTACTCTTAAGCCCAGATGGAAGGGTTCAGATTCAGAACAGGGACTGCAGCAGCACATCTTGGTACAATGGTGGAATAGGAAACAGCAGGCAGAGGAGCCCAATAATTGATTTAAACAGTCATAATAAATTTGTAGATAGTAGTAGATTTTCCAAAAGAATCCTGATGCCGAGATAATCTTACTCCCATTGTAAATCTGTAAGATTTATGTTACACTATGATTCTTCTGGCAAACAAGTGCATCTGGCTCAGCAGTATGCACATAAGTTTTGGTTGAAATACGAAAAGAAAATTAAGGACAAAATTAGATTGAGCCCCATTCACATCTGGAGTCACAGACAGTTGTAATAACATATTGTTGCTCAAACAGCCAGTTCCCCGCCAAACAAAGCTGTACCTGCAGCAAGTCTTAGAAATGACTTACAGCTTTCTCCCTCTGTGGCGATAGTGATGGTCTTATGCTTTTTACATCTCACAGAAGAGCAAAGGACTGTACTCTTTGTGGTCAATAGACTTTTATATGTTGAAAAATGTTTGAGTAGGAGCGCTTCCTGGACACAAATTGAGTTTGTTTGAGGTGCTCTTTGGATAGGGACATATGTATACTCAAAAATTCACAAAAAACCCACAGAGTTATTCTCTTTTCAAATAATTAAAATGCCTTTATCACACAACATATCAAAGCATGGCCATGTTGGACCCTAAAACAAACAAACACAGATGTGATTTGGCATACAAGCTTTTGTCAGGAAGTCAAACCTTTTAAATGTCTGTACACCAAATGTTCGTAAAGACGTTGGGAAAAGGGCTGTTTATTTATTCTTTGGGATGTTATGTATTGTAACACTGTCTTGTTTTGTGTCTGTTTGATTATTTGTTCTTCCTGTCTGACTCTCTTGGTCAGGACTCCCTTGAAAAAGAGATTTTTAATCTCAGTGGGATCCTTCCTGCTTAATAAAGGTTAAACGTATAATATGTAAAATCTGCCTCTACAATAACAAAACCACAACAAAAGACATACCAACCACCATAGCTGCTGAATATCTGACATTACTCATGCTCATGGGTGAGGTAATGTATTAACTTCTTATTCCTGTTAGGTCTAGTCATGTTTATCAGCTTCCTTCCTCATTTTCTGACGTATCCTGTGTTTTTCCAGAGGTTATAGCAACTAGCAAGTAACAACTAGCACAAAATGCACCATTACCTTGAATAAATTACAAATTTATCTGCATTTGAATATTGTTGGAAACATTTAGGATAATGCAGACATTTTAATGCAGAAATGTTATGTATTATAGCTTTAAATTTGGTCTGTTCCAATGCTGTTACAAGTATTGGAAAATGCCTCTGATATTGATAAATCTGCGAGTACACAAGTCTATGCACTGATCCAATACCTCATAATGTATTGGTCCCAAAATGGGATTTGTCTTTCTTTGGTAATCGTGAACTGAATTGGACTGGATTGTTTGGGGGTTGTGGGGAAAAAAACAGACTCTATATTTACTGGATTGAACTCTGAAATACTTTTTTTTAATGCACCGGATTGGTACTTGGTATCACACAGTCAGGAAAGAAAAAAATGGTATTGGAATATCTCTACTTTAAATGATAAATATATTTCTAAAAAAGTCAAAGATGTTTGACAAGTGTTTCAGCAAGCAGAACCAAAATGTTAAAAATATTTTAAGCCAACCAGACCTTTTCTTCCTCTCTCCTTCTGTCACATCACTCTTTCTCATTCATTTTCTGTCCTCCCTATCTGTCTCTTTAATCTCCCCGGCTGTTTTTTATCTGCTCACTCTGTCCCTCCCTCTGTTTGCAGCCAGCATATTGATTGCCCATGTCTTTGCCTCTGCAGCTCCTGCCTATTGATCCTCAGCTAAGACACACACACATACACACACAAACTTGTGTGCACACACATCCTCGCATACACGGATGTCCCCTTCCCGTTTCTCCGCACTCTACACACACCATGTTACTTTCATGCAGACTAACTTTGCCACACACACATTATTCATAAGTGCACATGTGTGTGCATTCACATGTGCACAAACACACACAAAGAGACGCACACCAGGACACCTATTTTTTGCATATACCCTCTGTTGTGTTGAATAGACTTGGCATTGATGGACGTTATGCCTTTGTGCTCCTCTCTCGACTCATTAAAGTGAATGAGAGCCGTGTGTGTGTCTGGGGCCCTGTAGCTGCTGTAGGTCTGGGCCTAGTATCTCTCTCTCTCTCTTTGACTGGGCCTGCAGGCTTCTTCATCCAGGGAGCCTGGTCAATATGGCCATTCTGTCTAGCAATTAACATCGATCAGTGCTCGTCAATACCGTCAGCACCCAGACAAAGACCCAGGGTGCATTGCGTGTGCTTGCCCTTTCTCTATCACAGTCCAACAAATCCCCAAACAGCACTCTCATTATATGAGGGCATTCTGGCCTGACCCCAAGGTCATCGTGGAGGAGAGGCATGGTGTGCTGGACTCTAGGTTATGGGTGACTGAAGTGGAACCGAATGCAGAGCTTGGAGTGTTCTGAGCCACGGGCCAGTTGTTGACTCATTATGACAGTTGTGAGTGTGCATGTAGAGGTGGGAGTTTAGATAGTTTTTGGTTCGGACACAGTCAAAGACAAGTTGGCTGGCAAGCGGCAATATCATCCCCCCGCTGTGTACTCTAAAGTGTTTGACACTGTGAAAACTTTGAAGAGTATAAATGCAATCCATCATTCTGGTGACTGCACAGATTTGGAGTTCTTAGATGTGTCAAGTGCAGTGGATTGTGTCCAATTAGCTTTGTCTATAAGGTATGGGCTGTATATGTTTGGACGGGAGGAGGGAGCGGGGAAGCAGGCCTGTGTATATGTGCTATCTCTGGAGGGAGAGCGAGGCTTGTGGCTTTGATTAATACCTGCAGACATGGACGTTAAACTTCACATCAGATGTTGAGATGTCAGCCTAACATTGGTTTCTGGGATAGATATCCCTACTCTGTTAATCACGGGCCAAGTTTAAACTGTTCCCCAATGTGTAAATGTATGAGACACTTAATAAAGGCTCTTTGATGACAGGGAGGCCCACGCAAAGTCAAGGAATGTGTACAGTGTGCCGGGCTTTGAAATGAGAACCTGTTCGCCACTTGTCCGCGTCTGCGAGATGAGAGAATCGACAGCTGCAGCTAAGTAAGAGCAGGAATTAATTAGCAGAGAGCCGTTTGTGCGATAGTGAGCCACGGTCGAGATGAAGAGAAAAGCAAAATATTGTTTTTATTAACAGCAATGTTGGTGGTGCACAGCCTGCTCCCTTCTCTCGCTTAGAAAGATTAATCCAGTGAATATGAACGTTTACTCTCCTCCCTCCCAGAATCCATTGCAGCTGTTGTCTCTATACTTAGCCCAGCTGAAGCACTGGAATAACTTTACTTTGACACTTTCAAGTTGGAGGGTTTGATGCTGCTTTGGACATGTGTCAGGGTAATTATTCATGCAATCTAGCTTGTCACTGTTAGGCTAAAGCCCAGTTTTGCAGTGAATCGTACCCAGGTAGTCGTGTTCTTTGGGCTACACTTGCCTTCTAAGCAAGATACATGTTATGATTTTCATTATGGATATTATTCAGTGGCTTCAGGAGTTTGTTGTCATTGTTTTGGATGAGGTTTGCCAAAAAAAATTAGCTAATAATACAAAACATCTGTGCCTTTCAGATTAACCAAGTGCAAAATACCATCCTCAGATTCAACAACATATGAAACCGAGCAGCAAGACTCTCATCTTCACCTCTCTGCCATCTGGCAAGATCACTTGTTGAAGTTTGTACACTTTGCACTGATGAAGTGGTATGTAAAAAACATAATGACATAAAAAGATCAAACATGGAAGCCACTATCTTCATGCAGCTGGATCATATATCAGCATCATCAAAAACTCATGACAGAACCTCATACAGGTGCCAAGAACGCCTGACCCTCTCAATAAAATTTAATGAAAGACAGAAAATTAATCTCAACAACAACAGGGACCATCTGCATATTTAATTTGACATTTAGATGCATTAAACTGGTTGTGTCTAGCAGTGAATGCTAGATATGCAAATATGTGAAAGTCTCATGAGATTTGCGCATGCGGTCTCTTCATTGTTTCCTCAGGCTGTAGACACATCCAAAGTCTCCAACAACAGTTTATTTTTATGACTTATTCATCTATTTATATAATTGTTTGTTTTGTGAGCAGTATAAAGGGGCTGGAGCTGGCATTTCTTTATACAACCTTCTTATAAAATTATAAATAAATGAGCTCTGTATGACATTTATGAATGTTCTCTTTTCTCTTTTTGGCCTATCGCTTATGTTTGTTTTTATGTAGTCTAAGAATTTGTAAAATTTGAGAGTACACATGCAAAGTGCTTTAAAGTAATTCAGATACAGACAAAGACAACAAAATAAAGTCTTTGTCTTATCCTTGCTGATACACTTAAAACTCTGTGAGAAAAGAATATTTAGAAGCGTCTTCGGGAGCATCTCCCAGTATATCCACCATTGCTGAGTTAAGCCCTGCTGTGCTGAATAAAGTGTGCACAAGAGTTTTGCAAATTTGCGGTTACAGTAACACTACCCTCATAAATGATGCATCATTAGGTTTTTAATTAGGTTGTAAACACTTAATAATTGATTAATAAGCCGTTAAAATACATCAGATGAAACAGTGACCTGTTGCTGGCCAGATAGTGAGCATTTATCTTTGCTGTTAAGCCTCAGATCTGATTGTTTACTTACTTTGTCTTGTCCATCAGCAGTATTTATACCTGTCAGCTTCATCGGATATTTGTTACATTTGTTACAAGCATTTAACCCCTGTCAGCATATCTTAAAGGTCCAGTGCGTAAGACTTACTGGGATGTCCTGAAAGAACATGGTAGAGATATGATATAATATTTATAAGTATGATTTCATTAGTGTATAATCACCTGGTAATAAGAATTTTTGTGTTGTTACTGGCTTAGAATGAGCCCTTATATCTACCGAAGGCATGGGTCCTCTTCTATGGAGTCTGCCATGTTTCACCAACATGTTTTTACAGTAGCCCAGAAAGAACAAACCAAACACTGGCTCTACCTATGGCTTTTCATGTTTTTTTGTGAGTTTTGCGGCCATTGTAGGTTCTTCTGCACACAATGTTACTTACCATGACATTTTCAGCATGCACCATTTTATACAATGAGGCTCCCTCCTGCCAGATATATTAGTAACTCATTAGTAAAATAAATTATTACTAAGCAGTAACTGGATCTTGTCAAAATAATTTATTCAAATTAATTTATGAAGTTTTTACAACCAAGTTATTAACTGTTTATGAAGCATTTATAAGGGTTATTTTATTGTAAAGTGGTACCGATAAGATGCTACGACACTACAGTAAAAACAAAATCCTGTGTGATGGAGATTTTCTGCAGAACTGGAACTGCATGCTGTCTGATCCTGATTGGCAGTGAAGAAGAAGAAGAAGTTAATTGCTTTCGACCAATGAGGTTGTACATAAATATGCAGTGCTCAGCGGCTGGGTAGATGTTTGTTTAATTATGGCCGTTGTGGTTGTGTGTGTTTGGTTGAGTGAGAGTGTCATGACCCTCAGTGACAGACTGTGCACAGCTGAGTGTGTGGGGTTTGTGGCTATAGTGTGAATGGTTACAAGTACATGCAAAGATTGTGTCAACAAGGGTATGCACAAAGTTGTGTAAGTGTGTGTTTCATGGCTGCAATGTGCATATGCGTGCGTGTGTGTGTGTGTGTGTGTGTGTGTGTGTGTGTGTGCTGTCCATGCATAATGATGTGAATTGCAGCTGTGGCTTGTGTTGGACACTGAGCCATGTTCCTTTTTTTTCTTCCTGTTTCATGTTCAGGCGCTCAGCGATGGAATCCATGATCGTGGTAACCTTCACTACTGTCATCTTGTCTGTTCATCTCTTCCTCCCTTCCTCCTCCACATCTCCAGTAAATGCCTTTTACTCTTCTATCCTCCTCTCCTCTCCTCCTCCTTTGTGCTGCTTCTGCTCCCTCTCACTGTGTCCATTTCTCTCATTCTGTTTTTTCCCTCTCCCTGCCCCTTTAGCCTTGCCACCGGGCAGAGGAGGAACTGTAATGTTTATGAAACCCTTTAATGTGCTATGTAATTACCCTGGCAACACCTCCCATCATTACTCACGCCAATAAAGCACCTTCGAATTGACATGTCAGAGAGGGAGAGCTGGAGACAGAAAAAAGAGAGAGAGGGGTACAGCACACACACTTTCCATCATTCATCCCCCTCCCCTCCTTTCTTTTCTTTCCTCAGTCTCCATTTGTTCATCTCCGTTTTGTCGTTTCTTTCATTCTTTCCGTCCTTCCTCTCCCTCTGCATCCCCTTCTCTCCAGCTCGCTGTGACTTCTGCCAGATGCCCAGGTGGTGGTCAATTACAGCACAACTCCTTTTGGAATAACAAAAGCATTCTTAAACTTGCTCCACTGAGCCTATTTTAGGAAGACCTCTCTGTATGTTGGAAACTGGGTGAATGGGCTTGAAGGAGAGGGAAAGGGAGGTGAAAGAATTAGAAAGAATAACAGTTACTGAAAGAGTGTAAATGAGGATGCATAAAACAGGCAGGCAGCTGCAGGAGTAGCTTGAATGATGCATTCCTTAAACAAATTGTTGTGAGTAATGCAGAAATGTTTGTTTATGCTTAAAAACTTCCATATGCAATTAACACGTACTCCCAGCCTCTTACAACAGTCCCTCCCTTTCCAGCGCACCCACCCATGCTAGTCCTCCGGTCACTATACCTCCCACTTAGACAGCTGAAGCCCTGGCCCTTCTTGTGTTAGCACTTATGCTAAGTCCCCTAGCTTTTCTCTACCTTTATTGTGAATGTTCCAACTCCATTTGCTGCCTTAACGTTGGGCTCTTACTCTAATACCCTTTGCCCACCTCTGTTCATCTGCAGCTGGAGCCTCTCACTCTTCCTCTGTCCTGGCAAAATCCTCATTTGTAAGACAAATATTATAACAAATTAAGCAGCAAAACAATGGGTGGGTGTCTGCCTGACGTCAGCCTGCATTTCATTAGCAATCGCTAGGCTAACGCGTTCCATATGGAGGAGCCTGCAGGGTAGCCCCCTGCTGCCCAGCCCCAGCCTAGCCGAGCCCAGCGTGGCCCAACTCGACTCAGTTGCCACGGTCTGCCCCCACCCTCAGTCTCAGTCAGCCCCCAGTTTGGACCCCATCCGGGCCCCCGCCATTATGTCATCTTTAATTTGGACTTGTCACACATCACCTGACACCTACCCCCGTCATGCTGTAACCTTTTGTCCCGTTGGAGCAAAAAAGCACTCCAGAGGCTTTCTCCCTCTCCTTTTCTCTCCCACTATGCCTGTTGTTTTATTCTCCCTTTTCCTCTCCTTCTTTCTCCTTCTCTCACGCTCTTTCCCCCTCGCTCACACTCTCTCTATTGGCTTCTATTGCTTTCTCCCTTCCTCTCATCAGCCTCTCACTCTGTGTAAACCCACCTGCCTTTCTTCTCTGACCTTTGTCAGTCAGATTTTGCTCATAATACACACAAACAGATGTATCTAACCAGAGGAAACAACCCAGAAAGACTCTTACAGGAATCTGATGACACCTCTGCTCAGTCACCCGTAGCCCTTTTCCCAGACCCCCGACAGATGAGTTGAATGACAGTGATATATGCGAGGTGACAGTCCGAGGGAAAGTAAAGCGTTCTGGAAAGAGCTAAATTATAGCACATGACAGGATTCTGGAGTCCGACTGGTGTGTTGGACAGAGCTGTGGACTTCTGGAGAGCGGCAGGGCCGTGGGGCTGTCTCCTGTGATGGAAATATGGAATGTGACGCATCTCTGGAATTTGATAGAAGAAGAAAAAGAAAAAGGACAGAGAAATGAAACACAGTGAAAAAGATGAGGGGAAATGTGCAGATAAGAAAGGATTTATAATAACAAGCATGAGTTTATGTGCTCAGTGTGCGCTGAAACAAAGATGTGTATGCATGTGCACTACAGGTGTGTTGTATGTGAGATATGTGCAGGTATTGGTGAGCATGGTCTGGTGTTTGTGTGTGTGTGTGTGCATGTGTGTTTGCACCCATGCCCTTTCCTGGCCTGTGCATCTATGTGTTTAACGTTTTTGTTTTTTATGGCCTATGTGCACTGGTGTGTGTGGGTTGCTGTGCACACCCATGTGAGTTGTTGGGTGTCTCTGGTAGCCGTCCCTCATCACTGCTCTGTTCCCCCAGGTCTCTGCTGTTGGCTTCACTCTCCTCTCCTGTTCTGCTGTGCTGCTGTATGCTTTGTGTTCAACTCTGTTTTAAGCTAACCTATTCTATTCTGGTCTATTCTTTTCCATTCCATTCCATTCTATTCTTTTTTTAAGAACTAGTTTTTTATTTACACATAAACTACAAACAACATACAACTTGGAGATGCATATACAGATACACTTGTATTAAAGGTGCCCATCTTTCAACCAACCTGTTTTTTTAATTGTAATCTTCCTAGGATTTTCTCCATAATAAAGACCTTTATGCCCTGTCTCTCCATTGCAACATGTTTGGGGTCTGCAGCTTCAACTATGAAACTGTTGGCATTTTCTGTGTTATTAAGAGCAGAGTTCTCAATAAAGAAATCAAAACCATTTATCATATTATCTGGGAGTCTTCTCTGTATATAAAGAGCAGGATTTAGAGCAAAGTTAATACCCAAAATCTGTTTAATCTCTCTTTGAACACTCCTTGAACACTCTGAACACCAAAAATCCAGGAGCTTTGGGCAGATCCAGAATATATGAGTGAAATACCCCACCAATCTGCAGCCCTTCCAGCATATTTCTGATGAATTCTTATATTCTGAAGTGATAGGTGAAGCGTTAAAAAAAGCACATTTTTACCTTCCAATCAAATTGCCTTCATGATAGACCAATGGTTAATTTATGCCCAGCTTTAAACATTTCCTCCCATTTTTTACCTGTTCTTATAATGTTTGCTTCTAATTCCCATTTTGCTTTGAAATTGCTATTGTTATCATTACATGTTGTAGTGCTTTATAAATTTTTGATATAACCCCCTGTTTTGTCTCTTCTATAGAACCAATCACAATATTTACAATAACGTCAAGGTAGAAAACTCCTGTGCCACATACAATTTAGTGGCAGCAACATGTTGAATATTATTAAAGTGTAACATCTGGTTTAATGGATGTTTCATGCTTTGGGTATTTTGTGCTTTCACTGATGTTAGGTTGGAGACCTTATTTACCAGTTGGGCCATAGATTAAAGAAGTTGACAGCTTGAGTTTACCCCAAACAGACGTTGCGGCGATTATCACAGGGTTGTCCGGCAGTGTGGGGGTGTTTATTTGTGCTTTGAACATGACTGCTGTGAAACAAGTAATGGATAATGTACAGTGAGCAGGTCATTATTGTGAAATAAACCCTGACAGGTTAACTTTTACATGACTACTTACTGAAAAAAATCTATGATTCAACACAGACTCTTTTAGTTTTTAGTGTCCCACTGACTGTGTCATGTGGAAGTGTCTACCTCTCTACATAGAAATAACAGACTGTAGAATGCCATAATCAACCAAACACAAAAGCCATGTAATAATCAGAAATTGACGTTTTATTTCTTTGAATCTAGCTTTCTCTCTAACCACTGCTTTTTCTTCTCATTCAGTCTCTACCTTGCTCAACCACTGCTGCACGCTCTCTCTCTCTCAAACAAACAAATGGACACAAACTAAAGACAGTTCACTGGTATCACTATTTTGCAGCGTAAACTGAAAGCCAGACCCAGATGTCAAAACTGGTTAGACAAAAAGCAACACAGAGCATAAATTAAGCACAACAAGCATGGCAGATAGGTCAGACCACAATGTTTAACTATATATCTTTAAGTGTTACAATTATAGCTGAAAAATACAACATAAACATGTTTGCCGATTTTACATATATTCACATTTACAATAAACTGCCACTTGTCTACCCTGAAATGACTGTTAATGTTGGCACATCACAATATTCTATTCTATTCTATTTCACTGGTGGAAGTAAGATTAACTGCAGCACTTGTAAAGGGATTCCCCAATATATAGTTTATGATACAGATAATCATTTTTGGCTTTGAGTGGTCTGAAACCCAAAGTTGGATTGTTGGATGATTAATCTGCAGTCACGATAAATTCATGAGCTTTGAAAGCTCTATTTTTATATCTTGTAAGTCATAACTCCCTTTTGCTTCTGCAGTAAAAAAAAAAGCATGAATGAATCAAGTAGTGACAGCTGGTAGACAACCATTTGGTTAAATTATTCTCTTCAGCTCAATGGCCTGTATTCAGTGTGGTTGGAGGAAAATGATTTTTATTATGAGGGAACTATTTTGGACCAAAATGAGCTGGTGAGAACAGTGCTGACCGAAGTGAAGGGAAACTTCGGAGACTATAAATACCCAAACAACTACATATTGGATAAAAGACTGACAATGGAAAAGAAGAGGAAAACTCATATTACACATGAATAAATTATCTTCATCAAAATTCCTTTGCATTGAGAAAAGCCAAAAAAATATTCCCACACATTTCAAACGCAGCAATTAAGAGGCTACTCATTTACGCAAGCCTGAAGAAAGCTGGATGGAAAAATAGAACGGATGCAGATACTCATGCAGAGAGTATGAGGGGTCACTGAATGTAAGAGGTGAGACCAAGTCATTGTCTTGCGAGTCACAAGTCTCAAGTCTTTGCGCTCAAGCTCCAAATTAAGTCCCAAAGTCCTGAACCTTGAGTTTTTTTTTGTTTTTTGTTTTTGTTTTTTGAGTCCTAAACAAGTCATTATGCAATCTTTGGCAAATATAATGCCATCTTAACAACAGAGCGTCAACTTACAGTTCATTTTGCAACTTCATTTGTCAAATGAAGCTGGAAGTTGTGTCTTCATCTGTAATTTTCCTCCAGCATGTTTTTGACCATGTTTTGCAAAATGTAATTTGCTTTTTGTTTACCATCATGTATTTTTTGTACACAAACAAAATCGTTTCTGCTATTACTTTGTTCCAACTGGAGCTCAGTGATGTAACGTTCTTTATGGTTCTCTCCTGTAATGTCATTGGGTGCTGTTGCATTGGTTCAACCAAACTGGATCTGGGGAATTAGGTGTTGACTTGCTGAGAATAATTTATTATTGTTATTTGATTCAGGAAATGAATTCAATCATGTCAAACTTTATAAATAAAATATACAACATTTTTCATCTTTGGGCTAGAGCCAGACAGATATATTGCCTGGCAGATCCAATATTTGATTAAAACAAATTATTAATTTGTTACCCACTTGTATGCTTACCATTTACCTTTTCATATTAGGTATGATTGCTTCGTACTGTGCCTGAGTACAGTTTGCCCCACCTTCACCCTCTCACAGCTTTCACGTGAATAATGTTCTGAAACCGAGTAGACTTGTTTCATCATCTACGCCACATTTGTATAGGTTGTTGCTATAAATCAGGAAAGCCTTCCAATTGCAAGATCCCAGTAACAGTCCACCTCCTTGTTTTGGTATGGTTAGTTTACACACGAGTCGAACTTGAGACCACCTTTTCAAGTGGATCTGTGCACAGATCAATGAACCATATACTCATCAAACAAACTGGACTTGAAGGACAAGTGTTCTTGGATCAGGGCCCAGGTCCCCAATGTGAAAGCCTCCTTAAATCTAAGTACATTAAAACATATAAAAACCTTATTTTTTGAAGAATAAAGAATAAGATGTTTTGACTGCACCATTAGATCAAATGGAGTGCTTAAAGTATCTCATGAATCATTATATACACAGTTTTCTGTAATTGGCATGATCAGATAAAATTAATTCTTGACTTGGAACTTGTAGTTCGACAAAAAATTCTTCCTGCCTTCTTGTCTATACAGCCTAGCTTTTTTGGTGCTTTTAGCAACATCTCCCTCAGTTGACATGGAGTTTAAATAATTAAGTGACAAAGTGGACTGAACTGCAATGTGCTTTATCGCATTGTATTAAATTGTGTTTTGATCCACCAGGTTTCCATTTGTTCTGGCCTTCCTTGTCCTCAATCTGTCATAGCAGCATGGACGCTATTTCTGACCCTCAGTCCACTTTGGACATTCATCATTTCACGGATTGACATGCATATGTGCACCTTTTCTGTGAGCTGGTGAGCTAGCTTTGTCATGTCTATTTTTCAACTCTGTATTGTGGAAAAAGAAACAACCAGCTGAAGACTGGAGTTCCAAACTTAGATGAGAACTAAGCCATCTCCATCTGCTGAGAAAGATCATGAAACGTGGTTGAAAGCCTCAGAAAAAAACTCCTAAGTTTTATTTTTTAGGGGGTAAAACTATATATGTTTGGACTGCAGAAGAGTCATTTGCATTTTTTAAGATTATAAGAGGTAGAGAGGTGTGTAGAAACCACACTGAACAAACAGTGCAGTGTCTCCTGTGACCGAAACCACAATGTCTACATCAGCACATCAGGTGCTCAGGTACATCACTAATACATTAAATTTTTCACGTTTCATTCCACAGTGAAACTGAGATGTAAACCATGTCGACATAGTGGATTTGTAGCACTTGAGTTCTGTTTTCAACCAATAACTGTCACATTATGTGAGCTGTACTTTCAGCACGCAGCTAAAATCACAATGCTTGCACATTCAAAGTAGTGAGGCTGGCTTATAAAATGACAGTGGTGGAGTGGTAAATACCAGAGTGACAACATCAGACATTTGTTTAGTGAGTTTGGAGTGTCTGGTTGCGCGGTATGCTCAGTAGCAGTGTATTTTCTGTGTGTGTGTGTGTGTTTGAAACTATGGTTTGTTCATATGAGTGCAGTTTAGAATGTGTGCATACATGCAGGAGTGTAAAGCGTGTCAGTCGCTTGTGCAGCCAGTAGCATGGCGTTTGTGTGTGTGTGTGTGTGTGTGTGTGTGTGTGTGTGTGTGTGTGTGTGTGTGTGTGTGTGTGTGTGTGTGTTGGCTCTCTGTGGGGTTGTTGGTTGCTCATGCTGGTTGGAAGTTTATGATCAGTATTTTCCGGCTTGCATGACTTAGCGTGTGAAAATCCATTCACACCCAACACAAACACAAACACACACACTTACACACTTACACACACACACACACACACACACACACACACACACACACACACACACAGAGTAATGGTGTGGATCTTGATGATATTCCATGGTGTGTCCGTTACTGTATGGTAGTCTTGGTAGCGGTGCAGTGTGGGGGGAGTCAGCAGGGTGTGTGTGTGTGTGTGTGTGTAACTTTGTGTGTTTGTGAGTGCAGCTGCATGTCGGTGTGTGTGGAATGAGTGTAAAAGACATCAGACACCACCGTTAATGGGCTTAATCAATGACAGATGAAATTCCTGTTGTTTTTCTCACCGCAGCACTGTCTGCTCCAATAGAAACAAGGCACAGAATGTGCAGAGAGACTGATGGGGACGACTGAGGTTGGAAATCTCACTTACGCTCTCAGCCACCATACGCACACACACACACTCATGAGCACTGCGGGGAAAGGTTCTACATTGGCACAGAGCTGCTTGCATTTCACTCCGCCACAGAGTTTACGAATTGCATGAAATATGCATATTACAAATAAACTATGCGTACACTGGTCTTTGACTCTGTTACACACATACATCCACACACACTCACTCACACACACACACTTGCCAAAGTCCTTTCTGTGCTCCAGCTGGGGACCCAGCTGCAGTGATGTCATTGCTTGCTGCCACTTTGCTGATTGTGACTCTTATTGAAAGCAGAGCACTTTGATTCGGCTTCAAGAGCGGTCACCGTGCATGGACCGGTGCACGCATATACACAACACACAAACACTAAAATAGATTGCACACATTATGCATACACATACACACGTGATTCATACCATCAGCATATTTTTTGAGCTTGCACGCACATGCACGCATGCGCACGCACGCACACACACACACACACAGTGCTTAAAGGTTGGATCCTAGTGGCCACATCACTTTAACAGCACTTTTCCAAAGTAGACAAACAGCTTGAATACTCAGGAGATGAGATGGAAAGCAGGATGACTGGGGAGGAAAGCAAAAAGGTTGTGCCCCTAACGGCTTGATCCAGAAAGAGCGAGAGAAAGAGAAGGAGAGAAAGAGAGAGAAAGAAGGAGGGATGGGAACACAGCATTGACAGTTTGCTTTGAGAGCAGAGATAAGAGAGATGAAGTTACGCAATGAGGGAATGTCTCCTTTGCTTCTCCAAACTATCCCCAAATACATCCATCTCCCTCACACATGTAAGTTTACACACACAAACACCTACCGCACAGCACGCTGACAAACACACACTCCTAACTGTGTACAGATTTAGGCACAGACACACACACCAGATAATCTTTGCCAAAGCTTTTTTTTTTTTTTTTTTTTTTTTTAAACTATCAAGATCTGATATAAAACATCATTCTCCTCTTAACCTCCCCAACAGACAAACACACACATACACACACACACTGACAAAATCAGTTACAAGACTCTGTGAAAGTCCTGCCAGTGTAAAAAGCTGCAAACATATGAGAACAGTTCTGAACAGTTTCCCCATATTATGGTCCATCTGGAATACTCCCAGCACCCCCCTTTTCCTTCTGCGCTGGCCTTCGCTCTGTGTCCTCACTGCCAGTGGCACAATCTCAAGTTCTCAACCCTCCGTCACCTCCTCCACCCCCTACCCCCTCCCTCAGAGACCTTTCTACCCATTCATGTCCCCAGACTTTATTCGTTTGCCTCTTTCTAAACCTTTTTGCCCTGTCCCCTTCACCGCCCCCCCCCTTTCTCTCCCATCTCACCCCCCTCCTCTCTCCTCTGCCTTGTATACACTCGTCTGTTGGCATGTCCTCTGTCTTTCCAGCCTTTGAAGGCTTTTCAGGCTGCTAATAAAAGACAGGTCCCCACCACAACAAAAGGGCTCAGCGCTGCCTTTGAATAAACAGTTTATTTCGCTTTTTTTCTCCCCATCATACACCCCCTCCCCTTCACCCCACCCCAACCCTGTGTGTGTGTTTTTTCACTCTTGGCTGAGGGGGAAATATGTGCACTTGCTATGTTTTTTTCCATGTGATCACAATGCTCTGGAACAGATTAACAGAAGACGAGGGAAGGAGGGAGAAAGAGAGGGATGAAAAAGAGCGGAAGAGGGAACAGAAACAGAAAGCAGGTAACTGTGGCAACCTTGGCCTTGTGTGTGTGTATGTGTGTGTGCATCTGTCTGTCAGTCAGTCAGACTTGTTGCCTGTATCTCCATGCTGACTCAGACCACATTGCTCAGGGGTTGTGGGACACACGTTCTCCTCCTCCCATCTCAGCATCTTATCTTCTGAGTGGTGCAGCACACACACTCCTACAAGCACCTGTAGTCTGCGCTCGAAGGTAAACTCCCCCAAACCACATTAGGCCTGTGTACACTGGCAACACCTGGCTTTTCCCAAGGGGATTCAAATAAACATCTAGTTGAAGAGAGACCTGTTTTGTTGGATAAACTGGAACAACCTGGCTTTGAATCTGAGCGTAATCCACCACATCCAGGGGAATCACGTCAAAGTTAAGTTGACAATTTGTCCTGTTTACATGTGTAGAAATATTTCTCTGGCTAGAAATGACTTGTAAGGCATATTTGAAAAGGCATATTTTTCCCCCGAATGTAAATAAGTTCTCAGTTTGTTGGAACTGGACCCAGTGCGGCACCGCTAGCTGGAAAGACACTCTGCTACTGAACGGAGCCCTAACGACAGAGCCAGGACCGAGTGCTCCATCCAGAAGACCTGGACAAACATAAATACAACTCAAAATATTTGAAATGTATGAGGTGAACCTTAATTGGTCTCATCAGACACTTTCACAACCTCAGCGTGGATGAAAGTCACTTGGAAGATACATTTATTAAGCGCTTGTAATGTGTGTTTTCAAGTGTTCAGAGTGAATTCAGCTACTTTCTTGTTTCCCTGCTCATTTCAGCCCAACCCACACAAGCCACAGCCAGACTGTAACACAACCAAACGCTGCACCGGACCAAACCACAGCTTGCTACTCCACATCCACCAGCAAACTCTCCCCCTCTCTCTCTCAACCTGTGGCTCCTTCTGGCTCATTCTTTTCTTGTTCATCCACCGCTCCTCCCTCTGTCCTCTTCTGTTGTTCGCCTACCTTTCGCCTTCCTACTCCCTCCTCTGTTTCGCTCTTTGACTTTTTCATTTTTTTCTGGTACTGGCAGGCTGTGTTGCCGCAGCCCCAGAGCTCAAAGTAAATAAATGGTCATTTTTCGGCCTCTTTCTCTTGGAAGAAGAATAACAGCGAGGGGAGCATGTGTGTAAAGGTTTGTGTTAACTGTGTAAGTATGTGTGTGTATCCATGCGCCAGTGTGTACATATATGTGTGTGTGTGTATGTCTGCATGTGTGTATGAGGCAGCAAACCACAGGCTTATTGGAGCTATTAGAGAGCTGGCTGAGCAGCACAGCATAGCAGCACCAGATGGGCAACTAGAAGTGCATGTAGACGCACATTTACAAACACACACTTCATACATACATAAAACACACACTTTGTACACAGACACATGGTGCACATTAATATTGACAGATTGACAGAGCGAGTATTAATACATACAACACGTGCATAAACAGACTTTGAAATGTATGCAAACAAATTGATTACACACACGTACACTTGCGCGCAGCTGGAATGCACAGCTGCCACAAACTCTGGAGGCCCATGATGCTCCCGATGAATGATGGACGGAGTGAGAGTGAGGACGAGTGACACCAGAGAGCATCCCTTCATCTCTGTCACTCAGCTAATCCTTCTCTCCTCTCATCCATTACGTCACTCTGCCTCTCGCCAGACACCCCCTCCAAACCCTCATCCCGCTCCGTGCGTCAGTCGCCTACTCTTTCCCTTCTCTGTTTGCCTACTTTCCTCCATGAGATCCATCTTTTTCTCGCTCCTTCCCCCATTTGCACCCTCCTTTGTTTGGTTCTAATTTTCTAAATTTGGTTTATGTTTTTAATTTTTGCGGTGACATACTCTAGACTGTCTATGTTGTGTCATGTGGACCCCAGGAAGAATAGCTGTTGCTATGGATGCAGCTAATGGGGATCCTAATAAATTAAATGAAATTTACAGTGAAGAAAGAAGTATTCACGTCTTTAATTATACTACAATGTTAAAATACTCCACAATGAGTAAATGTTCTGCAAAGTTTTACTTAAAGGTCCAGCGAGTAAGATTTATGGGCATTTACTGGAAGAATATGGAAGCAAAAGAATAATAATATTTTTTCATTAGTGTATAATCAAAAATCAAAATAAGAATTGTGTGTTTTTGTCACCTTAGAATGAGCCATTTACGTATATCTACAGGGAGTGGGTCCTCTTCCATGAATTGTGCCATGTTGCACCGCCATGTTTCTATAGTAGTCCAGAATGGACAAACCTGGCTCTAGATTTCATGTTTTTCATAAGTTTTACAGACACTGTAGGTTCTCCTACTAAATGATGAGGCAAGGTGTTTGTGATCTGCAAACTTACCACTAGTTGCCACACTGGTCTTTTAAGTAACATTACAATGTTAAAATACTCCATTACAAGTAAAGGTCCTGCATTCAAAGCTTAACTAAGTAAAAACCCAGAATTATTATAAGCAAGCAAAATAGAATAAAATATAACATATTAAAAGTAAAAGCCTTAATCATGCAGAACAGCCCCTTTTCAAGTATTATGTTAAGCTCTTTTATGATTATTTTTTCTAATTTACTAGTATGTAACCAGCATTTTAATGCTTGAGCTTGTTAAGCTGGAGCTAATTTGACATTTTAAATAACTTTGGGGCTATTAAAATCTACCACAATGCATCATATAAAAATGTGGTCTATTTAGAACATAAAAAAATAATATGTTACTACTACTACTATGTGCATACTATGCTGCTGTAGATACATACTATGTAGATGAATAAAAAGCACAATATTCTCCACCATAAAGCAGTAAAATATAAGTGAGTGGTGAATAAAATGGAAATACTCAAGTAAAGTACTTGAGTAAATAGTTACCTAGTTATTTTTCATCAGTGGTCACATGTACCGTAACTCGTGGACCTGCACATACATTTGTGTGCATTTATGGATCATGGTATAACCCCACATCCAAAAAAGATGGGATGCTGTATAAAACGTAAACAAAAACAGGATACAACCATTTGCAAATAGACTGCATTTACTGGTTTTACAAGGTGTTCTCCAGCCCACTAAATACTATCCTTTATACAATCATGTGTTTCACAAAGGACCGACCCACACCCCATCCTTGTTTTGGAACAACTGAGTCTTTCTAAAATGCCCCCTTCATACCCAATAATGACTATCACCTATTAACAATTAACCTGCTTACCTGTGGAATGCTCCAAACTGGTGTTTTTTGAGCAGTTATATAACTTCCACAGTCTCTCTCTGAATTGTCTTTAACATTCTTCTGCCTTATTCTCAATACCATCATGTGTATCTCTAACAGCTTTATGCTTTATTGCAACTTGTTTTGTCAAATTTACAGCCTCCAACGTTAGTGGCAAAACCACACTTCTCAGAACATATTATTTATTCCCTCTACAGCTGTGCTTTACACCTTGCTCAGTATTAGGGATAACCTGTCCAAAAAACTTTCTTTATTTAATCCCCATGTTTGGAATCTCACAAAACATTATGGCTCGCACTTATCTGCTTCCCAGAAGTCAAAGCAACTTGTCTAGAATTTCTTATTTTCCCTGCAATGTTCCCATTGCATCTCCCTCTTGGCCTGCAGGAATTTACTACAAGCTCCAGCGTTACCCCTAACGTTCCTCCATTTGTCATCCATCAGGCTCGGCAGAGTTATTGGAACGTTGCAGTTGTGCTTCCCGTGGCGTGGATGCGGCCGGCGGGCACGTTCTTGGGGTTGCAGTAAAACAAGCGTCTAATGACACCCCCTGTAACCACAGCAAAGGGGGGGCACGCGTCACCAGCGCTAACCCAGGAAATGCTTTGGTTGGCCACAGGGTAATTGGGACTGTCCCATGTAATTTGGGCGGAGAGGCAGGCAAGTTTGGCCGGCACTCCTGCACTTGTCTCTCCCTGGCTGTTGGTCAACCACACAGCACCACAGAAACGACAAAGGGATGGAGGGAGGGAGGAGCAGAGATGGGGGAGATAGGGTACCAAAAAGAGATAAGGCTGGAGTTGAGGAAATTGGGAGAATGAGTGAAAGCAGAATACTGAGAGGCTGCATGGAAAGAAATCAGTGAATAGAAAGCAGAGGGAAACTGAAGAGATTGACTGAGGGGATTAGCAGAGTGTGTATGTGTGTTTGTGTGTGTAAAGGAGTGTCACAGTGAGAGTAGAGAAACTGAAGCGTGGCGTGTGTATGGTGGGCATTATTTTTCCCCACACAGGTTCTCCTACGCTGAGGCAGATGGAAAATAGGAAAGGGGAGCAGGGGGAAATTCAGCTTAGTCAGGTCTTCTGCTCCAGCAGTGTACTCATCGCAGTGTGTGTGCGTGTGTGTATGTGTGTGTTTTCTCTGTCTGTCAGGTCCTCTTCACAAGCAGCGCTCACTTTAAGTGGGACAGACAGCTCAAAGACTAAAGAGTTCTGTGTGTGCTGGCCTTAAACCACAGGTGTGTGTTTGTGTGCACTCACTCGTACCAACTGTATATGTGTGCGTATGTGTTTCTGAGTTGGTTCAAATGTGGTGGTCATGCATCTGTGTGTGTTTACATGTGTGTTTGACTGGTTATCAGTTTAATTGTGTGTGTATCTGTCCGCATGTATGTTTGAGTTAAACCTTCATAAATACATTACAGTACACTTGAGCATGTGTAATGTCTCTCTTTGTGTTTGTAGTGGCTGCTGTGTCATACCTGTCTGTCTGCAGATTTTTTCGTATTAGAGGAATTAGACGGCTTGTTCCGCATGTTGTCTGTGTGTGTGTGTTCTGTCTGCCTATCTGTCTGTGTTTTCTTGGCCCGCTCATGTGTGTTTGTGTGCATGTGCAGAAATATGTCTGCTTTCCGCTTTGGTTTAGCTGTGTATGAGTGTGCATATAGAAATGTGCAAGAATGTGAGTGTGTGTGTGTTGCAGGCTATGGGGTCACCGGCAGGTCCTCATCTCCTCAGACCAGACCAGACGATGAGGAGGGGAGCGGCTTGGTGCAGGGTGCAGCAGTGTGCTGTGGAGCAGTCTCCAATCTGGGACATGGCCTTGGGCTGCGACTAAATGAAAAATGAAACAGCACAGCAGCGGGGCCTTAAATGTTTGTAAATCGGAGACTGACTAAACCGCGCTAAACACAAAAACACACACGGAGCAGACTCCAAACAGATCTCCCGCAGAACAGCACCCTCTGA
This sequence comes from Lutjanus erythropterus, assembly GCF_056507025.1. Lineage (NCBI taxonomy): Eukaryota > Metazoa > Chordata > Actinopteri > Lutjaniformes > Lutjanidae > Lutjanus > Lutjanus erythropterus. Next base: position 22,166,808 of record NC_139321.1, on the reverse strand, counting down.
CCTGCTTTCCTGGCCCGGTTCTGGCCCGACTCCAAACCTAGTCAGGTACACACCGAAGGCGATTTCTCCATCAGTGGGCTGCCTTGGGTTTATTTTCCTTTTAAAGGCTGCTTTGTTTTTATGATTAATCAGAGTGAAGGGTTCTCAAGCAGGATTCATGACCGCAATTGAATGCATTTTTAACTTCAATAAACAAAATATTTAGCAAGTGTTGTTGTTCTTTGCCCCAGATTCTTGCGTAACAGTAATATGTTTAACAAAGCACAGATGCTGTATCAGCCTGGAGACATAGGTCTGTGTTACAGAGGGAGAAAGACACACAGAGAGAGACTTTTTAAGAATGTCCCTACCTTTGGTTTAGCTGCAACACACACATCCTCATCCAGCCAGGGCCAAAGGCAGGCCGAGCCTAAGGAACACTCTGACCTTTCTCGGGACAATGCTGACCTATTAAGGTGGTATCATGTTCTCTTTGTGACATTTGGGCTCAGCTCTCCACATGTGGTTCGTTGGGGGGATTTGGGGTAACACAGGAATAAGCTTAAGTGAAAACACAGGGGAGGCAGGGTGGAGGAGGTGTAAAATGTGATGGAACAGGAGATGAGAGACAGAATGGGAGAGATATACAGAGTGAGAGATAAAATGGGCTGAGGTGAGGGGGAGAGGGTCTTGCCATAAACAGAGGGAGTGCTAGTTACACTTTGCGCTGGGGACCAATAGAATTTTAAGCCTTTTTCTGCAGCAGTTGAGCTTACGAGTTGTTTCAATTCTGGAAGAACTCGCCAAGTCAAAACAGTTCCAGTATCCCTGCACCAGTACAGCAGACAACGCCAAACCTCTGCACAGCTGGGAAAGTCCAATCTGACTCATTTGTGGATTCCACTCAAAGTCTATGCATCTACAGACGGAGAAACACTGCTGCAGTGTAAATAAGGCTGGAATAGTGAAATACTACACCATTCAGCCCGTCCTCTCCTCTCATCGATTTCAACAGTTAGTCCAATGAACAGTAGCTTCCCGACCAAATGTCAGTCATCTGTGACCTCCACTGGATGACTGACATTTGAATAGAGTTTCCAGGTGGTTAAAAGGTGGAAAAGGAGAACTTTTTGCTTAACTCATCATCATAGAGTAAATATTGATTGCATGGTGTGTATATAGAATAATGACACCATCCATGTTTAGATTGGTTGCCTATGAGCCTCGCTTTCACTATAGCTGTGATTCCACCACAGGAACTATTCCAGGGACTAGGAACCTTTAGAGGGACTCAATGCATTTCCACTGCAGTGGTTAGAGTTTAAATTAAGTCCTGGGGACATTATTTTACCCCCCAAAAAGTAAAGGGTGTAATACCTTACAAAAGTAAAGGAACTTTGGAAGTGATGGTTGCAACGTTGAATATTTCTGATTGGTTGAGTGTTCACAGCATTTTATTTCAGCCTCCATTTTTAAACAACTTCAGCCACAAACCAGTTTGTTTTTTGTTCATCATGTTTCAACGTATCAACATGCAGCTAAGATGCATTGACAATGGCAATCGTTATATAGTCACATGCAAAAATGTCAGTCAGTTGACTAATTTGCCAAATCTTCATGAGTCTTGCACTGGAAATGCAGACAACAACAAACTAATGGAACCTTTTAGTTCCTAGGATGAAAAGGTTATGGCTACTTTGGGTGAAAATTTGCTTATGAGTAATTTTCTGCCACCAGACACATTTTTCCTGGGAAAATTCTGTCTCCGTTATAGAGTAAAGTACAGAACAAATATACTCTTTTCCCCCTAATGTTTTCTGACAACATTACTCCCCCGCCACCCACTGCTGTACTTACTTGTTTGCATGACACAAAAGGCTAACATTACTCAAACTATGTTATGATCCTGCAATGTACATCCTTACAATTACTTTCAGTTGACCTCTATAGTAAACGTGCGTCTTTGTTGTCTTTTAATTTCAAAGTGGTGATGTTCATTTTGCTACAGAGCTATGTTCTGAGGAAACGGAGAGTGATTGGATGTTGTGTACAGGTGTTTTCTTTTCAACAGTGGCACAAATGATAATACCACTTGGAAACGCTAGGGTGGGAGTTCAAAAGTTGTCCGTCTCCACTTTAATATGCTGAAAGGGATAACACAGTGTAACAAGAAATCACTTAAACAGCAGTGAATTAAGCAGAGAGATGGAGAACTCAATTATTTTATGAGATTTACTCAAATTTTTGTCTGAAAAGATGCAGGAGACTGTTGAAGTGGCCTTCAACTGTAGTATTTTTATTACCAACAAGTTTCAACACTCATGATGCTCCTCTACTATTATTTATATGAATGGAAAGGCGTCACCATCTTTTAGTCTTGCTTTCATTCATTCAGTTCTTTTGGGGAAAGAAATTCAGAGGCTCGTGAAAAGTTACAGGAGCAAAAATGAAAGAAAGCAGAAGTAATGGCTGGGACACATTATATGATATACACTACAGCTGACACTCGTTCATCTATCCATCCATCTATTCATCCATCCATCCATCCATCCATGTAGTCCAGGCTCTTCCTTCTTCACTTCTCTCTTTGCACTCTCATCCCTCCCTCCTGCTCCCTCATTCTCTGTCCTCTTCCTCTTTCATCTCAGGCCAGACATGCCCAACTGTAGCCAATTAGCATTTTTCTCCCTCTCCTTTTCTCTCTCACTCCCCCCCTTCTCTTCCCCTCCGTTTTTTGCCCTCTCTTCTCTCCTCTTTCTGTTTGTTGTGTAAATTAGATTTGGGGGCTCTAGACAGATTTTGTACTGTTTAAGCTCTCCCTTTTTTTCTTCTCTCTTTCTCTTAACATGAATAAACCTGCTGGCAATTAAACATTTATGGAACTGGCATGCCCCCATTTATCCCATCTCACTCCGTCTTTTCTCTCCCTCACTCCCACCAGCTCTCCCTATCCATTCACCTCTAACCTGCTTTTATCCTGCTCTGTCACTCTCTCTTTCTTCTCGCGTTTTCACTGTGACGCTCACATTGTCTGCTGCCTCCTCACCTTTCAACACCTGCTATACAGGTCGTCCAGTCCCTGCACTCATCCGTCCTCATCCTTTAGTCCTCCACATCCCTCTCTCTCTCTCTCTCTCTCTCTCTCTCTCTCTCTCTCTCTCTCTCTCTCTCTCTCTCTCTCTCTCTCTCTGGGTGGAATAGGGGAATGATTAGTGAGAACACATTCAGATTTTCCTTCCATGTGTCGTGCCAGTGAAACGCCCGTGTGCCCGCAGCATTTGGGACAGCTGTGCCAGGGAAGAAGTGGTGTTTGAGTGTGTGTGTGTATTTGTGTGTGTGGGCATGCATGAGAATTGTGTGTGTGTGTGTGTGTGTATGTGTGTGTTTGTTGAGGATAAGAAAGACTGGGGTTAAAAAGCAACAGAGCGTGATACAATAAGCAGCACTTGCATAACATGAATGAGAAGCTGTGAAGCTGGTTGTACAATGTGTGTGGTAGCAGAGTGTGTGTGTGTGTGTGTGTGTGTGTGTGTGTGTGTGTGTGTGTGTGTGTGTGTGTGTGTGTGTGTGTGTACATGTGCCTTCAGTGTTTGTATGCACACACTCGCTGCTTACGCTTCACAGATGTTTGTGTACTGATCGTGGTTTATCAAGGTGTGTGCAGACGCATGTGAGTGTGTGTAGGCTATGTGTTTTCAGTCGTGGGAAATCTAATTCTGCTCTCGCAGCCCAGATGTGCTGCATGGTGCTATGAAACCTGACCGCCCCCCTCACCAACTATAGCAGCCCCCTCTCCTCCCTTGTCCTCCAAACCCGCCCAGAACTCTGCGTTAAGACACATGTGGAAACAATTCAGTCAATGCCCTGAGCAGGGTAGCCCTCACACACACAAACAGACGTATACACACACTTCATTCACACACACACACACATACACACACACACACACACACACACACACACACACACACAAGATACACACTCATTTCACACTCACCCCTCTCATATACTATGCGCAGACATACACACACCCAGCATACGCTCACATGTTACTCTCATCTGTCCCCTGTTGAGGTGCTCATTGCATGGCATTTGACAGTGTGTTAACTCTACTGTGATCCTAAACTGCTATCAGGTTGTCTACACTCAATCAGTAAGTCATGTGTATCCCCGGGATAGCTCAGGGTTTATGGAGGAGGTGAGCAGGGGGCTGCACTTTCAGAACAATATGTGCAGAGGGGAGAGCGTAGACTTTTGGGGATGCTGTAACATAGTAATGCTAGTTAGTAATGCTATATTAACCGGTGATGACAATGTGCTGCTGTGTAGTAAGGAGAGGTGATATGAAGCAGAAGAAAAGATTAAAGGGATAATTCAAATTGTTTGAAGTCGAGTTCTATGCGGTACTTAGTCAGTGTATTAGTTGTCGTAGATGGCGACCAGCATGCCCCCAGTTTGGAGAAGCAACAGGGGTACTGGTGTAGGAAGCTAGCTAAGCAACTAACCTGAACTAACCTTTTAAAAACTGTTAAGTCACACAATAACATAAACAAAATAACTGATTTAGGTAGCGGATAACCAGCAGCTCCCATTTTCTGTGAGGTAAAATGACAGATTTTTCTGATGGCTTTGAAAAGAGCAATATATGGCCTATATAACAGGGGCTTCCTGTTGGAAAAGGCTGTCTGATGGCAAGGTAAAGAAGTGGAAATGTTCTAAATTTGTTCTATAGCATACACTCAAAACTAAAATAGTTCTTTTGCTGACCCTATCCACAGCAATTCATTGCTTAGCTTCAATGCTTATACTTCGCTCTGCTTCTCCAAACTGGGGGCATGTTGATCATCTTCTAATGTAGGTAATACAGACTATCAATAACTCAAACGACCACACTTCAAATAATCTAAACTATCCCTTTATGGTCTTTCTTGGATGCCCACATTGTTATTGATGTGCTCATATCTCACTTTCTCTCATTACTGAAGTAACAGCACAAAATGAGGAGAATTCCTCATTTTTAATTCACCTTTACAAAAACATAGTTAATTTAGTAGGTTCTTTGGTAATAATTTATTCTTATACACTGCTGCACTTCACCAAGTTTTAAACTATGTCGAAAGGGTGGTTAAATCGTCAGTCTTATGTCTGTGTTGTAGGTTTGTTTATGGGGGTGGTGAGTAGTAAACTACATGTAATTTAACTAATAGTTCAATTACATTTTGTAGGAACTTGTTAGTAGTTCAATTGCATTCATATTTGCATATTGATTCAAATAGTTAAATTGCTTTTCTGCCATTGATTTGGGTAGTTAATTACTGAAACAAGGGCTAAAACAATATATTGAATATCGCGATATCTACCGTGTTATTACAAGGTTAACTATTTTATCTTATAAAAGGACTGCTATTGACAGCTGCATTGTTTTTGTTTTGTAATTCAAACACAAACAAAAATACTGTACACATCAGATTTGTTATCTATTTAGGACCTTTTTTAGATCAGCATTTTTCTTTGTTTTGAACTCACAAATCATTTCCAAGTGGTATTATTGCTGTGCCACTGTGGCAAAGACAACTAATTTTGTGTTTAAATCTGGTTCCCAGTTGATATGTGCTCCAACTTACCTATATTACCATAGGTAACCATAACCATAACCTATCCTTCAACCGTAGAGGGCACCTCTATGGGAAACACAAACTGACAGGTTACACACTATGAGGCAAGACCGGGTCGCTTTACCTTTCCTCAGAGTCGGAGTCTAGTTCAGTGAAGAAATGATCAACACCACTTTGGAAATAAGAGAGAAGAAAGCAGCATGTTCACTGAAAGGATAAATTTAAATCGTACAATTTCATAATGAATTAGGGAACACACATAAGCTATTGTAATCCAGTGCACTGCATAGTAATAACAGTTTGAAAAAAGTTGTCAATTTCCACTTTAACCAAGTTGACTTCTTACTACGTTAGCACTACTGTAGTTCAGTTTCTTTCAGTGAGAAGCAATTAGTAGCTTGCAAATCTATCCTCTTAAAGCAGCCTCCCCTACACAATTTGCTACACCCATCTTCCTTGACTTAAAAATCTGTTATTGTATTCTTTATCAAATGAGGACATAAAGAAAATTATGTTTTAGTATGTTAAGACTTGGAATTTGCCTTTAACTTTAATCCTATTATTTAACTGTAGCCACTACTGGTCATTATGAAAGTCCGGGACTGTTGCTTACCTTTTGAACTGCCCTTGACCCGTGATAATTTCTCTGGCTGCAGTGACTGGCACTGACTTTAATATATTCCTCATATAAACTATTCCCTGTGTGTGAGTATTTGGAAAAAAAAGCCCTTGTGATGTCACTCACAGTGCATTCTGGGGTTCCACTGTGACATTTAGAGAATTCTGTTCCATGCAATCTTTCAAATTCTCTGACAATAACTTCTTTTATTCCCTATTATTATGATTGTTTATGCTACTTTTATCAGTGGCATCCGCCTTACTGAGGTTTGTTCATCTCCTACATTCTTGCTTTGGTAACGTTGTGTCAAACACAGCTGATATTGCTGTTTCTTTTATCAATTTTCAACAACCAAACCATGCAACTGTGAGCATCTCTCTGTCTGATTATGTTTAAATTGAGGTTGGATAATTGGAAAACATTTAATATTTTGCTAAAATTATCTTGAGTGGAATGGCTGATATAGTAAGTCAAGGTTGGAAAAAAAGTATTGTACTAAGACAGCTGTGGTTTCAAACATTTTGAATTCTCATGATTTGTATATTAAGCTTACGTAATTTCTGTGTCCATCACTTCCCACTTCACTGCCATTATTTAGTTCTTCTCTGAAAACAGAACATCCAGCTTATGCTTAGCTTTGATCAAACAAACTGGCACATGCATACATACATCCACTTTTACTTATATTTCAGAATGAAAAATATTTACATTCCTCTACAATAATAATGAATATATAAAATAAGAAGTATGTAAAGGTACATATGACTTATGTAGAATATATAACAGCAATATATTAATATAAAATAGCTATATGCTAGTGATGCATGATAAATATCTGGACAATAATGTGAGATTTATATTATTATTTATTATTCCAGTAATGGACAGTAAATATTATCACTAATAATATCTGATTTGAAAGATTATATTAAAGCACAAATGGCAACCACTACAGCTGAGTGTCATAATAAGAAGTAATCCCCCACTCTCCAAATTTGCAATATGTTCCTTTTAAATTTAATATCCCCTTAATGGAACAATAATTATCACAATATGTCTTTTTTTTTTATTCTTTTTTTTTAATTTTATTTTAGGACATGTCACAGTAGGAAAAAGACATGCAGGGGTAAAACAATATTAATGATGTCTGATTTCCATTTAGCTGCTTCAGTTTCAGGGTCCTGGTATTGTGTGGGCTGGCCATCACTTACTGGCACACTTCCATCATTACTGTTACTACAAATATCAGTGCTTTTCATAGCATGACACGCAAAAATGTCTGCCGTTAAAAAGTCCTGTATTGGTCAAGAAAAAGCATATACACAAAGACCATCCATCCACGAAATCACTTATCCTTTAAGGGTGATGAGGGGCTAGAACCTATCCCAGGTGACACTGGGTTCATCACAGGGCTGACGCTTATAGGCAAACCGCAAACTTGAGATCAGAAGGTCGTTGGTTCAATCTCCCTCGACCAGCAGGTTTAATCTGGGTGGGAAGAGTAAAAGGCAGCACTTGTCCCTCCCTCACTGGTATTACCACTACTGTGGTACCCTTGAGTGAAGCCCTTAACCCCAACTGCTCCAGTGTAGCTGTTCAGTGGCCAGCACATCAGACTGTGGTTGTCCTGGGCAGCTTCCAGGTGTGAATATGTGTAACTGTGTGAATGTGATCAGGGTATTCCTGCAAAAGTGAGGCTCTACAGGTCCAGTATATAAGATTTACACACATTAATTGTCTTAATATTGCAGAAATGAATGAAGATATTCATAAGCACGTTTTCATTTGTGCATAATAACCTTGATATTAAGAGTTGGCTTTTGTTAGAATGAGCCTTTTGTATCTACAGAGGGTGTGAGTTTTGTGGCCAACAATGTCACAAATGCTAGAAAGAAATGTTTCCAACAATGGTCAAACGCAGTAAAATCTATTATTTATTCAAAGTAACAGCGCATTTCATACAAGCTGCTGGTTGCTAAAATTTCCGGGAAAACTTGGGATACATTAGACACATCAGAGAGTGAGGAAGGAAGTCAGCAAATGTGACTAAACAGGACATAAATAAAATTTTAATACATCATCGCATCTATTGACACGATTTCAGCTTGAGTCACATCAGATCGATATTCATCTGCAATTGTTTAACAGTGAAGAAAACAACTCCCATGATCCCTCGCTGCTTCAAATGTATTAAACTATTTATTTTATTATTTTAATGTGAGAGAGACCCCTAGTGGCAGAATTTATAGGCCGTGTGTTCAAACTGAAGAATGCTTGCATTGATTATCTGTGAGCAAAACCAAATAAATTGTCATTTTTTTTCTACATCCGGGTATAAAAAGGATTGAATGCAGGTATCATTTGACTGCAGATGTTTCAAAACTACTTGTTTGGGTTCCACTTATTTCCTATCAGCCACATTAGCAAGGCCTGTAACATGAAATAAACATGAGTCCATTAACAATGTTTATATTTGTACCTTAATGGTCTGTTGACTTCAGTTAGGGTTTTCTTGGAGCCAGTGTCTAGTGGTGTTTACAGGGACTGCACCCCAGGGCACTTCTGCAAGAGCTCCAGCTGTGGTGGTTGCATGCAGTGTGTATGGATAGTCTGTACTCTGAAATGAAAACAAATATTATGTAAATTTAACCACTGACAAACACTGAAAAAGTACCACTCTGTAAGTAACAATAAGCATTACTGTGTTTTGCTCATTTCACCTGCAGCATATGGTCACACACAGTTAAATGAAATGTGATTATCAGAGTGTGAGAAAAGTGTGTGTCAGGTCAGGAGAGAGCAGAGGCTGGGTTGTTTTTGATATAGCTAAAGTGCAGAAACAAGCCCATTTCTGTAATTTAATATTTCACTGCCTTCACATCTGGAGCTGCATGTAAAAATGGAAAATAGAGGGGTGGGATATAAGACTGACATGGAGAGAGGGAGGAAGAAAGAGGAGAGAAAAAATACACCCTCCTCTCTTCTCCTCTCCACAGCACACACATTCACAGCCTTCACTCACTCACTACTCACACTATGACCACATGCTTGTCTGCGCACACACACACTTTTTACGGTAACACAGGATGCATACTTGCTGCATGCACATATACTTCTTGTCTTTCGTTTTCTTTCTCCCTCTCAATCAGTCCCCCCCCCCCCCCCCCTCCTTTTTTAAGACAAACACACACACACACACACACACACACACCACTCTGGGGTGACTGGTGTTGTAAGTTGGCGTGAGTGTGTAGGTGATCTGGGTGTGATTACTGCTTGGCTCTCCGACAGCTCTGATGATGACATTCAGTGCTTTGAGCTCCTCTGGCCTGGGCCCGCTCCAAACACAACCAGGCAGTACACTCTCTCTACCTCGCAACCATGCATATATGTGGCCTAGATACTACTGCAACACGCTCTCTGTGTATTGTACCCAATGTTCAACTGCACATTCGGGGTGTGTTATGAGAGTGTGAAGTTCAGAGATAACAAAAAAACGTGCTGGCTGTGTATTTTGTGCTCTTTGAGGCCAAATGATGTGCATCTTGATGTATTTAAAGGTGGGATACGATTACAAAGGTTGTATCACTTCCTCTTCTTTACACACACTCAATGTCGATCATTGTTATGTTGTTTACAAGAACTGCAACCTGCTCTTGAGTCTGCTGCTGCTCCCCAAATCTTTTCTATCTGTCTGTGTTGTCACCGCCTCTGTCTGTATTCCATTTGCTCCAAGTGTCTGTTTGCCTCATTTAAATGCCAAGCTTAGGGAGCAGCTGTGTGTTGGATCGTTGCTATCAAGACAGAGTCAACATATGTACACACACACACACACACAGACACACTCACAAACACACACCGATACACACACACACACCATTCTCTCAGTTGTGGGGCTTCATGCCCAGATTGTGTTAATCCTCTCTGTCCTCCACATATTTCTCTACACCCATCAACGTCAACGCCGCTTTGATGAAGACACACACACACATACACACACACACTTACTACTCTCCATCATTATCATTGTTTCAGCTGGAGAAGAGTCAGCGCTTTTGTTTGTAATTACAGGGGTTTGAAGTGAAAGGGAAGAATTCTCAAGATGAGAGAAGAGGATGGATGGAAAAGGGAAAAAAACAGAACGAGTAGGTCAGAAAAAAACACACCAGCATGTCTGTGACATATTAGTCACATTTTACCGTAATTGTTGTTCGACCCCATCCCACACTTGTAAAAAAGAAGAAAAAAGAAATGCTTTGGGAATGTGCTTTGCAGTGGATGGCTTCCAAGGTTTTGTCTGGTGTGTTCTGTACAAAGGGCAAAAGGAGCTTTGTGGCTGGCTGGTATGGCTTTAAAAACATTACAGCTATGGGTAGAGGCCTGTTCCGCTTCCTAAGCCTGGGGCTTTGGTTAGGATTGACCCCATCAAAGCAGAATAGATTGTGCCATTTGTAGAGGTACTAAAGAGTCTTCAGCTGGAGTCTTTCAGTTTCCCTAAAATCAAAACGAATCCCTCAGTGCAAAACCCGAGATAAAGGAAACATGAAACCTACTTGGTTCCTTTTCCATCTGGACATGTGGTGATAAGACAACCTGAAGATCTGTAAGACAGCAAAAAACAATTGATTGATGGACTGATTGATTCACTTTTCAACAAACCGATCAATTCAACATCAAAAAGAGTAAGCCTATCTGTCAGAAGCATAAGCTTGTTTGACTGAAGCTCAGACATGTTCAAAAACAACCCTGCTGAATGATGACAGGCACGTGGCACACAGCAACATCCACACAGCTTGCAGCGATCCCTCAGGGTTCATAAAACACAAGCCTCGTTAAAGTCTGCGCCCCCACTGTGGTGAGCAAGTGAAGGTCACAGTTCATGGATAAGGGTCGTCATGAGTAAAATCAGAGGGCGAGGGAGACTTACTGTAGTAAACATTACTTGTCTGTTCTACTACTAATCCTCTCATTTTGATTTTCTGTGCACTGGATAATGTACTATGTCAGTTTTTGCATTTGGTGAACCCATCAGTCTCATCTCCTCTCTTTCCCCTTGGTTCCATATCACACCAATTCTTGCCTTGCTTCATTTGTTACCACTTAAAGGTAGAATCAGCAGAATTTGTCCAAGCTGTTCGTAAATGCACCGGAAAGATAGCCAATTCCTGAGTCTCATTCCCATGACGTCAAATACCGATGTTTTGGGTTAGTAAAACATCCTGAGCACAGCAAAGTAATGGGAAAACAAGGAAATACAGACAGAGAGCAGGGTCTCAGCAGATACAGACACCACCAGACACTTATAGTAGGTTCTAGTAATAATTGAAAGAGATAATGTTAAAACATTCATTGTTTTTAGGAAAACATTGCATATTGTGCCTTTAAATATATGATTGATTTAAGAGATTTTTAAAAATAACTCTTAAGGCCCAAAGAGTTCTGGTGCCCAGTTCTCCACAGTTTAACCTCTAATGTACCCTCACCAGTTGTCCCTAGCTCAAGGCTGGTGACTAATGGTCACCAGGCTATTGCTACCAAGTCCGCTGGGTTATGGAATTCTCTGCCTGAAGAGATAAGCCTTGCCAGCTCATTACCTGTTTTTAAATCACTACTTAAATTTTTTTTGGTGTTGTTTTGTCTTTCTTATACTGTAACTTTATATTGTGACTATATTTTGTATGATTGCCTGTTTTTTTTTTATTATATTATATCTATTTGTAACCATTTGTTTTTGTTTTTGTTTGTTTTATTCTCATGTATTTTGAACTATTTTGTAACCTTGTTTGGATAAGTGCTATACAAATATGTTTATCATTATTATTGCCTCTTGGATCACTCATACACACTCCTATGCCAACTTTGTCATACATAGAGCATTTTGGAAATGAGTTCTGCTTGTTTATTTGTGCACCAGCACAGCAAAACACTGCAACTCACGGCTGAAACATATGCACAAAACACACTCAAACACACCCTCACACACAACTGCTTTCAAACTTGCAGCGCTTGGGGAGGTGTGTGACCCATGTACGTCCTCTCCTGACTCCCAGTGTTGCCCAACAGGGAGTGTTTGTGTGGTATCCAAGGGCAACGGCTAGAGAGGGTGGGGGAGGCTGATGTAGAGAGGCAGGGCTGCAGCCACACTTTCTACTCTGGTTTGTTTGCATGTCTGATTGCTGTATGTGTGTGTGTGTGTCTGCAGAGCATGCAGGTGGGCTTATGCACGATGTCATTGTGTGACTATGTTTGCGTATGGCCATGTGTGTGCGTGTGTATTTCTGCATGTGTGCAGTGTGTGGAAAGTGTTGTTGTCTACAGGCTAACTGTTACTGACAAGCACACACTGACTACTGGAGTCAAAAAGTTAAACGCACTCTATGCTCTTTTCTCTCCCCGGAGGCTCCCTCTTTCTGCCTCTCTAACTTTCTCTCCTCCCATTTTTATTTTCTATATTTTTCTCTCTGTCATACTCTCCTGCTTTTTCTCTCTCCCTGACGATTTCTTTCTTTTGCTCCCTCCTCCCTCCCTCCATCTCTGATGATTTTAGCAGAGGTGTGACTCATTGGGCATCGAGCCACAATGTCAGGTAGTGAGGGGAGGGCGGGAATGAGGTGGAGAGAGAGAGAGAGAGAAAGAGAGAATGAGAGGGGGAAGGAGAGTTGTTTTAAAAATGGTGAGGTATGGTGCAAAGGGGGGGTAAGAAGAGATATGCAAAATGGAGAGGAATGTTCAAGAGGGAAAGAGTGAGAGTGAAAGAGGGAGGCTGGGGAGAGGGAGGGGTATACAGTCAGCACAAGGAAAACATAAAAAAGGAGGGAAATGAATAATTTCTGCAAACGGTTTCCGTCACGATTGACTTTTTTTCCTCCTTGCATGTTTTCTCGATTGCTGCTGCTCATGTTTTGGCCATGCAGTACACTCTGTGAGCTGACCAATGTGTTTATGTGCAAACCTGTTCATGGGCTGGCCTCCATTCATGACTTTTTATGCCTTAAAGTAGCTAATTACCGAGGGGGTCATTAATATACGCCTGCCTTCCACATAAAAAAGACCCAGAGGAAATAGAGACATGGAGGAAGGAGCGGGGATGGTTGGGAGAAAGGTGTAGAGGATGAAGAGGGTTTGCAGAGAGGGGAAGTGGAGGTGAGAACGGGTGGAGAGGAGGGACAAAAGAGGAGAAGTGGTGCGATTATGAGGATTTGGTATGGAGAGGGTTACACAGGCACATTCATGTTCATGTGACTTGTCAATCAACTGTCTTTGTGGCCCCTAAGGCAGGGGTTCTCCACTCTCATCTCAGCCTTGGCACTCACCCACACACACTCACTGACACACACACACACACACACACATACACACACACACACACACACACACACACAGTCTTGGCTGATAATACGGACATTCGGGTATTATTTTCTTCCTTGTGATGAGACATGTACTGAATGATTTTGTTTAATATGCCCTAAGGTTCAGGTCACTCTGCGGACTCACACATACACATGTACATCCACACGTACACACAAACAAACACACACACTCTTGAGCTTTGACTTCTGTCCTCAGTAGACACTGCATTTGTGCCAGAGCCATGTTTCTGTCTCCTCTCTGTCTCCCTCTTCTCTTCCTTCCTCGTGTTTTTCTTTCCTCCCTCAAATCTCAGATCATCTTGTTGACAAATCACAAGAAAATTATAAACATTAACCAAACAAATGTGACTGTATAGACATTAATGATGATGATGATTGTTGTTTCGTCTCGCGTATCCAGAGCAAACATTCCCATGATGTTATTTGCAGTGTTTCAGGTGTAACACAAACTCAAACTCCCTGGAGATTCTCTCAACACTGCCCCCTTCAGATCACCTCCCCTCACTGACCAATGCCACTGTTCTTCTGTCTTTACTTTGGACTCAACACAAGGAAGCATTGGGTACACAAACAGACTCATGATGCATTGCAACTTATTTTTAATCTGCACAAACGACCTCCTGTTTTCTCACTCCATCAAAACTACTATTTTACTTTGCAAGTATTTTGGTGTGGTGTTCTTATTACATCTTGGCATGCATGTGTTTGCACATTATGATTAATTGGAGAGCAGCCTGATCCATCCAGTGTATTTCAGCAGTGGTGACAGAGCCATGGGGAAGATCAAAGTCATCCTGATAGATTGCTATCGCCACTCCCACCTGTTCCCTCTGGAATTTCCTCTCTTCCCAGCATGTGTGCATGCGCGTGCACGTCTGTTATGTCTATCAGACTGTTTGTGTTTCTGCATGTGTGCCTGAGTTTGCATCTGTTACCAGGTGGACGTGGACCTGTATGTGTGTGTGTGTGTGTGTAGTCTGTTTCAACACGTCTGCAACTTGCGGGAATCTTATAATCTGGAGCTGGAATATGTGCTCATGTCTGTGTCTGTCTAGCCCTGCTCCACCTCTCTTCCTTTCTTCCTTTCTTTCTCTTACTCTCTCACTCTTTGACAGCTCTAATAAGTTGAAGAGATCAGGTTACACCCCTTGATACATGCCAACTTTTCCCTGTTTTTCTGTTCTTTCTCTCATTCTGTCTTCTTTCCTTTGCCCGTTTCATATAAATGCTATGTCTCTTACCAACAGACAGTTTCTCACGAACATGAGGACACACACATACACCAACGGGGAGTGAGACACAGTACATGCACGCACTGTCTCTGCAGGCCTCTCAGGTTGCTGACATTTTCCATTTTTGCGCATATAAAGTAATAATAATAATATTAGTGGGTGTGACAGAGCAAGGGTCCATTCACTGCAACTGCCAGCCTCCTATAAATATCCCCCTTCTTCGGGGGAATCCGAGAAGCAGCAGAGACCTTCAGTTTACACAGCTGAGGAGCATGTGGACGAAACCCTCTATTCTCTCTCTTTTCCTCTTTTTCCTCCCTCTCCTTTCCCCCTATCCATGCTCTTCATTTTCCTATCACTTCACCACTTGGTCTGCTACTGTGTCTCTGATGTTCTTCTGTTTTCTTTCTTTATCGTCTCTTATCTCGGCTCACCTGCCTTCCTCCCCCATCATTTCTTGCACCTATCTCTCTATCGTGTGTGACCTGCCACCTTTCCTCTCACCCGTACCCTACATCTCTTTGTGTCTTTCTTTCTCCCCGTTTATCTCCTCTGATAGATCTTGTAGTGACAGAGTTCAGTGGGTTTTTATGGAAACTGAGGAGAGTGATGAGGTGAAGCTAATTGCAGGTGGAAGTCATCTCACCCTCCCTTTCATCATATCCTCGTGTTTTGTTTGTCTCTTCACTTTCCTTTCCCTTCTGTCTCTCACCACACCACACACGCACACGAAGTAACATCTGCTGAAGTCATCAAAATAATCTCAGGGGCCATGCACGCACACACACACACACACACACACACACACACACACACACACACACACACACACACACACACACACACACATATATGTATACTCAACTAACATATAAACAAACACTTGTATTTTTGCTCCCATTTTCATGAGTTGAAGTAAAAAATCTAAGACTTTTTCTATGCTCTGACTGGCTTGTACGTGTTGCTGTTGCTTGGATTGGTTGGATTTAGGCATGAGGAATGACTGGTTAGGGTTAGGTTAAGAATATCAGGGTAAACCAATCAGACTCAGAACAGGGTGAATCATGCCTTTAAACCCCTGGGGGAAAAAGTGGTAGTTCCTAAAAGTGAAATAGCCATTATAGACTAATAAATGACTTTTTTTTTTTTTAAAGATAAAACTGCACATTTTAGAGTGGCCTTTTATTGTGACCAGTCCAAGGCACACCTGTGTTGGACTGGTTAGCAAAGGAGAAGTGCTCACTAATACAGATTTTAACGCATCTGTGAACAAACTTTGAGAGAAATAAACCTTTTGTGTGAACAGAAGTCTTAGATCTTTTACTTCAACTCATGAAAAAAGGATCAAAATTATAAATGCTGGGCTGAAAAATTATTGGATGCTAATTGGAGATGATTATTATTATTTATTATTCAGCTAATGAAATTAGTTAAATATCGGCTGTAACAATATCTGATTTGACAGATTATGTCAAAGATCATGTCAAAACAAACTTGTCAAACTTAGGCAAAATGCTTTATAAAAGCTAAAGTATATTTATGAAATTATTTGATGTACTTTGGAATGCTATGGAATATGAAATCAGCCATTTTCTCACTACATTTTAGCTTTTCTTACCCTCAGGTGTGCATACAATACAGGTTATATGAACTTCTTTTTAAATTACAAAAATGTAAAAATATATATATATCAGTTATCTGTATCAGCTATGAGAAACAGAAGAAATATTAATTATCCTATCAGCTGAAAAGAATCCATGGTCTCCATCTCTGGTGTATATATTATAGCTAGAGATATACATACTTCATCATATATATTTAATGTTTGTATATCATTCATCATCATATGAGACAGACGAGGATAAGTGAAAATTGTACCTTGGACTGACTTTTATTGGTATTTAGCTCCCCCTAGTGGATTTTCTATGTCAACGTGGCAAAAGGCCTGTTACTTTCTTCAGAAGATGACGTCATTCTAAATACTACCCGATTGTGTCACGAGCTCGCCCGGTTTCACCTTTAGAAAAGCAGAATATGCTGAAAGATATAAATAATCATTTGGGCAGTGGACAGTATCGGTGTCACATCCTTCTTATGTGGAGAGGTCATACAAATAATAATAATAATCAAAATCAAATCAAGTGAGAAACAGTAAATTAAGGTCTTTCACGAGGTTTAATTGTGGCCTGTTTATTATTGTGGTGAGGTGAATAAGCGGATCCTCTACTGCAGTGGTTCTCAAACAGGGGGCCTGGGACCCACGGGTGTCCATGTCACCCCGACGGGGTCCGTGAAAAGTTTTCAGGTCCATTCATTTAAATTTTCATCATATATAAAATATATACTATTATTACTTTACAAAGGCTTTATAGTTGCACGAATAACTTTTTAAATCTAAAAATGGCATAGTTCATAGATTACATTCTGACCTTACAATCTATTATTGTTGTTTATGTTTTTATTACGAATATTTATATTTTCTGATATTTATATTTTACGTAGTTTTTTGTAAATCATTATCTATTTTTTTTTTGCAACTCGATATCAGAGTAAATGAGGGCAATCTCAGTGATTCTTTGAATTTCAGTAAAGGTTTGAAAATTGAAAATGAATTATTTATAATATAAAATAAATATTATTTGTTCGGCATTTAAATTTATAAGTGAAACACACTCTCTTGATATGAACATGAAACGAAGGGGTCCCCGTTATTGTCTATCTTGAAAGGGTCCGTCGTTGAGAAAAACTGAGAAGCTCTGCCCTGCTGTCCCTGCAGTCAGTCAAGACCAAAGCGTTAAGCTGTCTGTCATCAGGTCTGAGTTACCATGTACCACGTGATCTGCAGTAAACTACCTATTCAGGAAGCGACGCACCTACACCTCGCGCGTCAGCCCTACCTTTTTAATATTAAACTATGAGGTCATTTCACTTTCCTGTCTCTTTGTTATTTTGCTCTGCGTTTATTCAACTCGTGGTTCTTCAACACTTTTCTTACTTTTCAGTTCAACCCCGGAAACAGGTCATACAAGCCAGTGACAGTTATCGTCATGTTCACAGTAACTTTTCGTGTATTTATAGAAGTTATACTCCCATGTTTGCTGCATCGGTTTAGCTCAATGGTTACTTCCTACCCCAAAGTTTCTACCCTACTGACCGCGGGCTGCAGAGTTTGACCATGGGCGCTGTCCGATGTTTTTTCCTTATTCCATTCATAATTCCGTTAGTCATTTTGTCTCAGACCTACAAGCTAAACAGCTTAATGTTACACCAAAAACCATGTGTGTGGAGAAATAACCCACCATGATCGTGTTATGATAATGTAACAAACGAGTTCAAACCCACACCATGAACCATAACATGACTTTTCAACGAATGCGCGTTGTCCAGCATTTTATACTCTGAATCTGACTAAGAAAATAAATGAATAAACATATTTCCACTGTTCTGAACGCGATTTATCCTCCGAGAAATAACATGTCACTGTAGTTCTTGTTATGGAAGTGAGAGCAGCTCAGACATGTACAGGTCTGTCTCCAGTAGAAGTCGCTGTTGGATCGCTCAAAATTTCATAATGCGTTTAATCTGGTGTTCTTATGGTTTTAGCTGCTCTTCAACAATGGAATAAAACTCATTTAAAGTGAGACAGCTTCATTTTTAAGGAAGGAAAAGTGAAAATACACTATTATGTGATGAAATATAAGGTTTCAACAACTGAAAACGTGAGAAAATGACGTCACTAATTTAAAGGACACAAAGCGACAGAAATGTGCCACGTTACTGTTTACTGTAGTCCGCTCTGATGGGGAGCTCCAACCGAAAGAATAAACTGTCTGGTCCTGTTATCCAGGGATCATTATGAGCAATGTGGTTTTATTTTATCTCTAGAAGTCCATCTTAATGGACATTACAATTAAAGTACTCTATGTAACATTTCTAGGTCTACCACTTGTGTAATTATTAGTAAAAATGCAAAAACCACAACAGCACTGACTGAGTCCAATGATGAGACCACTCTGACGGACGACGCTACAAATATTAAAATAATGAAAGTTAATGTATTTCTTTTCCTTTCATTTATTCCATTTTTTGGTCAGGGACAACACTAAATAATTAGCAGATCACAAAGAAACATCAAAATAGAATAAAAACACATATCTTAAAGGTAAACTTCTAAAAAAAATGGAGTGAAATCAGACACCATTTACAAGACTGCGTAATGCAACAATAACAAGAATTATTAATACTATAAGGACTCTCTTTGGTGATATAAATAATAAATGTAATGCTTTAGATGATCAGCTGCCAATAAATCTACCCTGCAGATTTACAGTCTTTCTCAATGGACGAGAAACTTAAGAAAACTTCTCTCACAAATTTGCTTCCTGTGAGAAGCAGGTTGTAACGTGGATTTTGAAAATCATTTATTACATTAATTAATTCTTAAACACAGATTAGGTTAGGTTACTGAGAATATTTAAACAGTGCATGGTGTTGTTTGCCCACAGTAACTGTTATGCCGATAAATATCCGGTAGATGGTGCACTAAGATCACAGATTTGTAAAAAGCGACAGCGAAAAGACGAGAGACTGTATATGGTGGACACTGACAGGGACAAATTGACAGCTACAGAAAGTCCATTGACAAATCCTGATTAGTGCTTCGGGATATCTCAATTTCTGAGCTTTTACCGTGTTTTTCTCACTGTCTTTCTATTTTTTAAGTTTATTTATGAAGTGCTGGTGAAAGGCACGCTCACAGGCCCTCAAGGACAGGCATTCGGTGATTATAATCTTATTTATTCCCACATGTTAATATAACCCGCACTAGCACTATTAACAAATCCCATTCTCAATCACTCACTTTGTGTATGCTTTTGGTCTAAAACCCAAGGTTAAGAAGAGCAGCATTTTGTTGTTATGTAACACGGTTGTAGTCTGATTATGCAGGAGCGCATAATTATTTTATGATAGGTGGTGTAAAAGCACTTTCCTTTTAAAGCAATATCACAATGGATACAGCTAATCCTGTCTTTACAGGCCGAGCACAGCTAATATAAAGTGATTTTTAATCAGTATAGTTTTACGTAAAATGTTTAAAACTGTGACATCAACCCGGTTACACATTTTGTACATGTCACTTGTTTTTAAAAAGTGGATTTTATACATTACGATTTACATTAATGAACTGCTATATATCTATTTATGTTTCTTCTTTAGTATATTTGTATCTTGAGAATCTGAACATACTTGGCAAATAAAGTTGATTATGATTCTATATTGTTAAAGTAATAGAAACGAAACTATGTATACTCAATTAAATTGCTCAACAGCCTGTTGCTGAGAGATGTCTCTTAGGTTACAATTGGCCTATGTATTTCGACACACTTTTACATTATCGGATAGCACCCAGTAGATGGCGCCACGAGAACACAAATTAAATGAAATGATTCAGATGGTCTCATTTGTGCACATTGTGGGTCAAATGAAAAGCCTATACTTGCTCAACTGAAATCCCCGAGGAAGAAATTAAACTTCTTCTTTATTTTTAATCGTGTAAAGGACTAAATGAAAAGTTTCCACCCATTAGTCCTTCAGCTTCATTGATCCACCCACCTCCACCTCCACCTCCTCATCCTGTGACGCTCTCATCAGACTGTGGACTGAGCACCGGGTCACGGTCAGGTGGCTGCTGAGCGGTAGTTCAGAGAAAGTAATGGCTGTCTTTCTGTCGGACAATGGGGTGAGCGAGGCGATAGGGGCGGATGAGACCGGCTTAATGCTCCGTGTAATGCATGTTAATGTAACAGGCACCCAGGGACCGGCGGCCGGAGTGCTTTGGGATTATTTATCACAAAACATTTGTATTCTTCCGTCGGAGAACGGTTGATCCCGGATAGCTACACACTAATCCTTCACTCCGTTAATTAAAAAGAAGGGGAAAGCAATGGAACTGGTGGTGGTGATTTTTTTTTTCTTTTCCAGAAATGTAATCATTTCTGGAGAAGCTTAACCATCTGCTTGAGGTTAAGTCTGCAAGCAGATTGTGTTTTCTGCTTATTTAAACCTGGGGATTTTAGGGTTTTTTTTCCTGAAAAGGGGAGGGTGTTGTGCTTCGGGGGCTGCTTCTTGTTGGAGAGGCAGTTCAGGGACAATGTTTGGCCCAGGGAAAGTTTAAGTGATACTTATTATTATGTAACATCTTATTCCACAATGAGCATTTTAGAATTGCAGTTTTTATCCAGAAATAACCCGTGACCTTTGTTATCCACCACGTTTAAATATCAAGCCAGGAATTATACAGAAACTGGGCTACATCCCACCTCCATTCCCCGACTCGAAAGTTATTTTTTCTCTAAGATAGTTTACGAGAGAAAAGACACAAACAATCTCCAAGTTGAAGTATTCCCTCTTAGCCCCGTTTGATTTCTCTCAAGTGAAAAGAGAGATCACAACAACATTAGACATCAACGTCGCTTGGTTTCCCTGATCCTTCTCACAGAGGACCAACCATCAACACGATTCTTGACAGAAGATGCAGTCCCCAGGTTTCGGGGGCAGTTTCACAGTACATGTAGCGTCTAGAGTAAAAGAAAATGCTGCCCCTAGGAGGTAGAAATATTTGTTTCTTGTTCTTTTCTCTCTCTCTCTCATCTCCTTCTCACTTTTTTTTTTCTCCCTTTTTAGTAGCTAACAAGCCCAGCGCTGCCCGGGGGCCACGGCTGTGTCGTCAGTCCCAAGAAGAGACTTTCACATTTCAAGCCACCGTTTTACATTAGGATGCCACTCGTGTCTGTGTGGAGACGAACCCAGATTCACAAAGGCATCCTTTAGCTACTCTCACACTCTTCCCTTCTCTCTCTCTGCGCTTCAGTGGTTGTCTAACTGTCCAGGATTAACAGGAAAAAGATTAGATCTGAACAAACATGTGCAGCACTCTAAAGAGGCCAGAGTTGTCCTCTTTGTCCTGTAGCGCTCAGTGGTAACACTTTCATCTGTAGAAGTCAAATATTTTTGTCCTCAAAAACATCACGATCACCTTTTTCTGTCATCTCAGAACTGTAAACACATAATCACCTATGGGTTTATTTATCTAATCCCAACTATAATACCTGATTATAGACAAGTATGATTAAGGTTTTATGACAGTGCTTTTATGTTGATTATGTTGATACATGTTCAGGCCAACTTAAGTGAATTAAAGTCGTGTAATGCGCATTTGTATGAGCCCACACGTGATTGTCACTGTAATCATTTTAAGCTCCAAAATGTAGCTCTCACTCATTTATATTATTGATTAAAATTGAATATCCTGGCCCATCAAAGATTCTTTTTGTAAAACCTAATTTGGTGTGTGATGATTAATGAATGGGACTGTTTTTGCAATGTGGGCATTCATCTTCAAAGAGCTCTCATTAAAAAGCATTAAAAAAAATCCCAGGAGCCCACTGGCAGTGGCCACTGGCCGGTGAATGACTGCCCTGTTTTTTCTTTCTAATAGTGGAACCCCAGATGAATAGTTTATTCTTTTCTGAAGCAATAATGGGGGTTATAATAAATCAAAGTAAAACAATGTTAGCTACCACTGCCTGCCATCCTGGGCCTGTAGGGCACTGTGGTCACCATGACAAATCCTTGTCCAGCCTCATCTGTTCAGTGCAGCCTAGAAAACGACACCCACAACACAATTTGTCCCCTAATCCAAATCTGGCTCTGACGTCTGGTGTCAAACCTACGCCTTCTCGTCTCTTTAATGGGTCAGATGAGCAGACAAGAGGACGTGAAAGGGTTAAACGTCTACAGTAATTATAGTCGCACTTCGCGTCGGCGTCCTCCAATACGGAGCTGCTAGGAGCTACGTCCACCCCCTTTCTCCCTTCCTCACTTTCTCTCTCTCTCTCTGTCTCTCTCTCTCTCTCTCGCACACACACACACACACACACACACACACACACACACATACACACACACACACACACACACACACACACACACACACACACATACACATACAGACACAAACACACGCGCCTCCCCACCAGTTCCTCAGAGTGTCTAATACACTGGAAAA
Organism: Lutjanus erythropterus; assembly: GCF_056507025.1. Classification (NCBI taxonomy): domain Eukaryota; kingdom Metazoa; phylum Chordata; class Actinopteri; order Lutjaniformes; family Lutjanidae; genus Lutjanus; species Lutjanus erythropterus. Next base: position 22,143,925 of record NC_139321.1, on the reverse strand, counting down.
TCAAAGCGCGAGCCTCCCCCGTTCACACACCACCGGTGTTGCGCGTGGAGCACAACAGAGAGGGAGAGAGGTGCTCTCACTCTCCTCTCCACCCCTCAGCTCAACTCTCCAGTAAAGTTCGTTACACACACAGATGTTACAAACTTACATCTGAAGATTTTTTTTTCATTTGCTTTTTTTTATTTGCTTACTTTATAAGCTGCACGGCTGAATGACTTTATGAGGCGAGAGATGTCTGGGTGAGCTGATTTTACGCACATCACTGACATGGATCACAGACTCTCCAGAGGCAGTTGGTTGCCGGTGACAGGACTGGTGATATGTCTGCTTTTGTGTGCGTGTGTAGTGGACCTGGTTCTGGCGCAAATTCGGTACTCCATCCCCGAAGAGCTGGAGCATGGAGCTTTTGTGGGCAACATCGCCGAAGACCTGGGCTTGGATGTGGCCAGGCTGTCAGCGCGTCGGTTCCGTATCGTCTCCGGCGCAAAGAAGCAGTATTTAGAAGTGAACTTGGAGAATGGTATTCTGTTCGTCAACGAAAAGATAGACAGAGAGGAGCTATGTGAACGAAGCCCGAACTGCTTTTTACATTTACAAGTGGTGATTGAGAACCCGTTAGAACTGTACAGAGTGGAAGTGGAGATTTTAGATGTGAATGACAACTCCCCCAGCTTCCCATGGACTGAGTTTAACCTCGACATCACAGAGTCGGCAGCACCCGGCTCCTGTTTCCCGTTAGAAAGCGCGCAGGATCAGGACGTGGGCACCAACTCTCTGCGCTCCTACCAGCTGAGCGCAAACGAGCACTTCGTGCTGAACATCCAGACGCGCAACGATGGAAGCAAGTTTGCTGAGCTCGTGCTGGACACCCCTTTGGACCGAGAACAACAGAAAAAGCATGAGATGGTTCTGACTGCCTTTGACGGGGGGTCACCGGAACGCTCCGGAACAGCGTTGATAACTATTACAGTGTTAGACGCCAACGATAACGTTCCCGTGTTTGATCGCTCCGTTTACCGGGCGAGCCTGGTGGAGAACGCACCGCGGGGGACGCTTGTGCTGAAGCTGAATGCCACAGACCTGGATGAGGGCTCGAATGGAGAGGTGACCTACGCGTTCAGCGGGCACGCACCCCTTAAGGTGCGCGAACTATTCAACGTGGACCCGTACACGGGTGAAATTCGAGTGAAGGGCATCGTGGACTATGAGAAAGCCAGCGTATATGAGCTATATGTTCAGGCTAAGGACAGGGGACCCTCGGCTGTGGCAGTCCACAGTAAAGTGCTGGTGGACATCCTGGACGTGAATGACAACGCGCCCGAAGTCATCCTCACGTCAGTGTCCACTCCAGTTCAGGAAGACGCGCCACCCGGCACAGTGATAGCTGTGATCAGTGTCATGGACCGGGACTCGGGAGAGAACGGGAACGTTGATTGCCAGATTCCGAGCAACGTGCCCTTTCAGCTCCACTCATCTTTTAAAAACTACTACACTCTGGTGACGAGCGAGTTTCTGGACAGAGAAGCGGTGTCCGAGTACAATATTACCCTCACAGCCCGAGACCTGGGCTCTCCGTCGCTCTCCACCAGGAAAACAATCCTCGTCCAAGTGTCAGACATTAATGACAACCCCCCGCGGTTCTCTCAACCTTCATACACTGTTTATGTGACCGAGAATAATGCCCCTGGCGCTTCCATTTGCTCTGTAACTGCATTCGACCCCGATTCTAACCAGAACGCCTATCTGTCTTATTCCATTCTCGAGGGTCAGATTCAGGGCATGCCCGTGTCCACTTACGTCTCAATCAACTCTGACAACGGCAATATCTACGCACTGCGCTCCTTTGATTATGAGCAACTTAGAAACTTTCAGATTCTGGTACAGGCGCAAGACGCTGGTTTCCCTCCTCTCGCCAGTAATGTCACAGTCAACGTCTTTGTGTTGGACCAGAACGACAATGCACCTGTTATTGTGTCCCCGCTGCCCAAAAACGGCACCGTGGCCACAGAGGTGGTTCCGCGGTCAGTAGACGCGGGGTATCTGGTTACCAAAATCACGGCGCTAGACGCGGATGCAGGGCAGAACTCTCGTCTGTCCTATCAGGTGTTGCAGGCTACAGACCCGGGACTGTTCAGCGTGGCTCTGTACACCGGTGAAATCAGGACTATTCGCCGGCTGGTGGAAAAAGACGCAACAAGGCAAAGACTGGTAATATTAGTGAAGGACAACGGGCAGCCGCCACTCTCCGCTACCGTCTCCATTGTCCTCACAGTGGTAGACAGCGTGCCCGAGTCGCTGTCAGATTTCGGAGACCTCACTCTCAGCCCACAGCCCCCCTCAAACCTCGCTCTCTACTTGATCGTGTCACTGAGCACAATATCTTTAATATTCCTGGTGGCAATTATCGTGCTGGCTGCGGTCAAGTGCTACAAGGACAGGGAGACCCTGAGTGGGTACAACCTGCCCCCGTTCGCCTGCTGCTGCTGCGGGGGGTTTCAGCCTGAGCCGCCCCCGGAGGTGTTCAAAAAATCCAACCTCAACCTGCAGATCTCATCCGCGGCCAAGGTGCCCACGAACTGCATGGAGGTGAATGGAAACAGCAGTCTGTCACAGTCATATTGTTATAAAGTGTGCCTGACCCCTGAATCAGCCAAAAGTGACTTTATGTTTCTGAAGCCGTGCAGCCCCGGCAGCACACCGAGGAACAACGAGGCGAAGAGCGCGGAGAACTCGTGGAACGCGCACAGCCGGAGCGCATCTGTGAACAACGGAGCAACTACTCCCAGCGAGGTACAGTGAAATCATAAGACCCGAGAGCTTATGTTGTTCATTTAAATCCGCCTGTTCCACTCACTGCCACAACAAAATCCATCTCAGTTTTCCATCAGATAAAGAATCTGGACTGTGACATTTCTCCCATGAAGGTCAAATCACGCATGCCAGACACATTTAAACTCAACTTGATCAAAAAAACTGACATTTTCTTCCTCTTCTCCTCTTTTGCCACTAAGTGTTTCACAGTATGTGTCTCTGCTGTTTTTTTCTAATTATGGAAATAATTTATCCTAATTGTGCAGCCTATGGTAATGTTTGGCACCCGGGAAATGAAATGAGACGAAGCGAGATTAGATTTTAATTGACATATTAATGAAAGTGTAAAATCCTGTCTTGCGAGGAACATATTCTGCGCGCATACCGTGTCTTATCATCTGTGTAGGATGAAGTGAGGTATCAATTACCGTGTGATGAGAGGAAGAGCAGATGGGGCTCAACTGTCCAGGTGTCTTTTTTGCCTAAAAAGAAAAAAAGCTTTTCATAATAATAATAATAATAATTAATTTACGTAATTAAAGTTTGTGAATGTCTCCATCATCCAGTGTCATTGCCACACACTTTTAATGTATTGAGGAGACACACACCTGCTTCCACCTGAGTTTGAACAAAAAGTCAAGGTTATAAACGTGACAGACAAGGTGAATGGCAATTGTGTGAATTCGTCTGTCTTGGGTTCAGACAATTGTTGTTCGACCATGTTGGGGTTTGCGACACGCCTTCTTGTTCTCAAACTAACAATATAGGACAGATAACCTCACTAACTATGCCTCAAGGGCACAAGCACGGCTGAACCATTATACTACACACAATGTGGTGTATTCGCAAGGGGGGGCTGTCCATTATTGATGAAAAATGGCAAATGGCCGGTTTTGGGGAGACAGGGGAGGACATGGAGAGGGGAGGGGGCAAGGAGAAGGAGGAGGGGGTGCAAGGACATGGCTGGACTGAGACGTGGGCCGCCTGTAGATCGCCCCCGCGTTGTCCTCTGAATGCGAGGAGAGATAGAGGGAGAGGGAGAGATGTGGCTTCATATTTGTCGAGCGAGGAAGGGGAGAGGAGGGCTGTAATGGAAGGAGGGGAAAGGAAGGAGACAAGGAGAAAGGAGGTTTACGGAGGCAGGATGTCTACACCAGTGTTTTCTAATTCTAATAGACGGGGCAACAGAGCGTAAATATGTGCGTATTGCTCATTCTCGCCTCCGTGTTTTCATGGAAAGAGCCATGATAGCAGCAGACTCCACCGGGCAGGCAGACTGAGAGATGTCAGCTCGGTCACTGGCACATACACCTCTGGCCACAAGAGGGATTTCGAGGTCACGGTGATTGTTCTGCCTGCAGCTATGCTCCTTCAGGAGACAGTGTCCTTCCTCCCTGTCGTTAATTGGTTCCCCTCATTCACCCGGTGGTGTCCCTCAGCGCAAACACGTGAGCCGTGGCGAGGTCGTCAGTGACACATTAAATCTCAAAGGCAAATCACAATGAAACTACTTGAGCATCACACAGAACCAGTACACGGGCCTGCTTAAGTTGATGAATTGGAGGTGAAAAGAGAGATTAAACACACAGTCGAGCGTGTAAGACGCGCAGGACAGGTGCGAGCACAACGTGTATGCGTGCTAGGCGTGTTGAGCTGTCTCGGGTTGTATATACAGCTGCAAGGAGCGCAAACTTTTCAAGGCTCTCTCTGAGACTTTTAATTAAAAACCTTGCTCGAGGAGCATCAGGCAAATATTAATGTAAAATGATGCATAAAATCCACAAAACAATGACGTGTGTAATTTTCTTAATTTCCTCCCTGGCACGCTTTCCTTTGAAGATTAAAATCATGTTTCGTTTCATCCCGGTGGGGTTCTAATTGGTTTTGTGCGTACTTGGCGAGGAGTGTATTTTGAATACCGATTCTAATAATACGCTTACGTCGCATTCTGCTTGTTAACAACTTTAAGTGAATTAATAGAGCGTGGAATCCATACTATGAGACTCAGAGCCGGAATAAATATGACTCCTTCACCCCCTCCCGCTGCGCCACAGAGGATAAAAGCAAAACTAAGTGACAGGCGAGTCGTAGCTGAAGGCAACAGCACCTCTGCTCTTCACATTTCTGTTCTGCCGAACATCCACAGGGCGGCAGCCGCGGTCCACGTGAAAAAAAAAAGTAATGTCTCCATTTCAGGACGAACACAAAGATAGACTGCTGCTCATGTCAATTACTACTGACCTCTGCTGATCCAAGACGAGTTCTGTTATCAAAACCGGTTTAATTGAAACTTATTTTGAAAAGACATTTCTCAGAATAGATCTGGACAAGTGACACTGAACTACTTTGTGTCTTTATATGGAGAATGTTTCATTTTTAGCATTAATTTGAAATGTTTTTCCTGCTTTTTCCCACAGCTGAAGCAGCCAAACACAGACTGGACTCTCACAAAGAATCAGAACTCCTCCATTAAAAGGTACTAATTTTGACCTTTGACCCTTGTCAACAGAGTATAAAGCAACCTTACATTTTCTCAATATTGCAGTGTGTCTAGGGCTGAACATTTAATAATATTAATATTACTGAAATCACAATGGCCAAATAACAGAAGCTGCATTTTTGAGAAAAGAAAAATGTGTCACAAAACAGCATTATAATGATTACTGTAGTGCTGCAGAGATGCCCTGGCCTTCAAATCTTGTTCGCCAGATGTAGGACTTGTGTGTAATTGGTACACACCCCAACAGATGTCACATCACCATGATTTTATAGCTTTTTTCAGTGAAAATAAAAATTATGATGCAAAATTATCATTCTGACTAATTGTAAATCACATCACAACCACAATATCTGTAAAAAATAATCACAATATAATTTTTTATCACATCCTGCAGCCTTAAATGTGTCCAAGTACAATGCTCTCATACTGCACTGAAGTATAAAGCCTGTATAAAAATCACTCGTGCTAAAATGGATATTCAGTTTAACTTCGAGTTAAGGATGTTGTCATTACAGAATGTTATCTTGTTTCTAGTTATAACTCTATCAACATGGATGGCACCCTAATGCGTAAGGCCATGCATGCAGACCCAGAGAACTATGTCACCTCCATGGGTCCTGGACAGTACTGGACCTGGGGAACTCACATGAGAGGCATGAAAGGTAAGAGAGGCCAAAAACAGGGCACTGCAAACAGTTTTCAGTAAAACAACACACATTTAGGGCTACAGTTGTATTTAGAGTATGTTATGCTCACCCAAACAGAAGTACTGTCTATAACACAGCACAACACCATGCTTTTTGGTCATGACAGTCTGTTTTCCTTTGTTGGTATAGTTTTAAATTATTTCCACTACCACTCACATAAGCAGGGTTATATTCCCAGCCTATCATTATGGCTCTGTTTTTGTATTTTTGTTGCTGACCTCTTCTTTAGTTGTGTGTCATTCTTTATTATTCAGATTACAAAACACTAAACTAAAAATGCAAATGAAAAGAGCACTACAACAGTAAGTCGATAGTGCATAATTAAGTAGCTGCTTCTCCTCTCCTTTGTCTTTATCTATATCATACTACAGACTATAAGATGTCTCCTTCAACCAGTGGGGTCCCCTCTCGCCCCTGGACTCCTCGCTGCACACCTCCTCCCCAGCAGCAGCAACCATCAATCCCCTCCCACCCGCACCCTCACCCTCACCCACACCCACCGCCTGACTACCACCACAATGTGTACATCCCCGGGACACCATCGGGTTTCTGCACCCTGAGGCCTGCAGCACAGCGAAGTGAGCTGGACGTCCACAACTCCTTCTCCACATTTGGCAAGAAGCGACGCCTTCAGATGTCCCCCCAGGGAGAGGCTGCGATGATAAATAATGACCTGTACAATGACTGACGTATCAATGACTGTCTGAATGGATGGTAAAAGTGATATGAAAACAGATGGAGAGACCTTCAGTACATACATTAATGGACATTACAAGTGGTGTGAAAAATACAGAGGATGTGCAATTCATTGAGCAAGAGAAATAATGAATGAGCAATCCATTTGGCTAAAATACTGAAGGAAAATGAAGTCTGATGGCTATTTATGTGACATGCCACTGTAACATGGCCAATTTATGCGTCTGCCTATTATTATTATTATTATTATTATTATTATTATTATTATTATTATTATTATTATTATTATTATTATTTAGACAATCAAACTGGAGCAGCAAATACATCCAAAATGTTTTGAAAAAGCATTAGTGGACAATAATTTTGCACATCCTTATGAATTTATATTTTTGGTTTTATGAAGTGTTTTGGTTTTGTATGTTTGTTTGCTAACAGAGCTTGTGTGAATATGACCAATAGTATGATAATGTATATGCAAGCTGCAACATGATGCAGACTACTGTAAAGACGGGGGATTTCCTCCACACATGTACTGTATACATTTATGAAAATAAAGTATTTTTTTCATATGCTCTTTCTTATGTCTTTTGAACACGCATGTGCTGTAATTCGTAAAATCCAAGGCCTGACTCAATCCACGCACGGTGATACACGCACTCCAACACAGAGTGGGTCGATCTACATGCACAAAGCATTTAGATGTGAGTTTCCTAGATCTGTGTTTAATTAGCTTGAGTCAATTATTTTGGGGTGAAAAAGTTCCACAGCTCCTCTTACAAGGGTGGAAAGCTTTTCGCCTTGGTAAGCTGTTTTCCACGGTGAGGAATAAACATAGTAAAATGCTAACATATGCTAATTGGAGTGCTTGCATTTCCATTTGCCCGCAGAGAATAGTGGGGTTCATTAACTGAACAAACAGAACCACCTCTCTCGAAATATCACTTTAATTAAGACCACGAACACGAATACAAGCGTCAGGGGGAGGAGGGGGGGCTCAGCTGCAAATGCCACACCTGGATGTGAGCTAGGGGGGCCTGTGACTTCTCTCTCTGTGCCCTTTTGCATCTTACTTCTCAGGGAATTAGTTCCTCACATCAACAGATGAGAGCTGGCCACTGGCCAGAAATGAACAGGGTAATTAGGTCGTCGTATGGCTTAGATTGAAAATAATTCCGTTAATAAGGAAACGGGTGTCCGTGGAGAGCGTGCAGGGGAGCAGGCTAACCTTCTCTGCGGTAAGGTGATCCATAGGGACGGCTGAGGGGGCAGCCGTTTTTAGGTCAGCTTGGCTTACTTTCAGATGAGTGAGGGATGGAGCTCTGTTCCTAATATAGAGGTGTAGGATTGTTCTTACTCTCTGCTGCTACAAGAACAACTTTAAAGTTAAATATAGTAATGACAGTTATTTTAAAATCATTAAAGAAATATCCAGAAACATCAAATCCATGTACACATCTACAACTGGAGACCAATCCGAGTAGGCTCACACAAATTTCGGTTACTGTTAAACTCCTTGGTTGGTGAAATTATAATGAAATCAAAGTGTTAAGACTGTACAAAATTATGGTCATAAAAAGTATAAAATCTCCCAGTCTGTTCTGATACAGCGACATAGTACTCAACATATGAAAGCTTGTGTCACTTCACATCATTTAACCTTGCTGGTCATTTGCACTGGGAGCTGTCCATGGCCATGGTGCTGAAATTGTTTTGACCAGTAGCTCTGTCACCGTCAGCTGTAATGTACTATTTCGTCCACCAGAGAGCGCATATGACACGACTCAATGAAAACTGGTGCAGTGTGTTGGATAATGTTTTGGAGGCATCACTCCTTCTCTCCACGACACACCCACACTAGGCCACTCTTACCACCTTTATAAGCCACAATCTGTCTTTTATTCCAAAGAGGTCGCAATAAACAAAGCCATGATTGAAGTAAAAGATGTAGAAAAGTACAGATAATAAAAAACATAGTTAATTTCTTTGTGGTAAGTGTTACTAGAAGTGTTTATATACTGCAACAATATATACATATATATATATATATATATATATATATATATATATATATATATATATATATATATATATATATATATATATATATAAAACAAAAAACAAAGACAAAATATGTGCAAACAATTTTGCATTAATCAAACTTCAGTACAGCTGTAAAAATATTAAAATAACCGCTGCAAAATGTTTAGAAACTAGAAAATATAAAAGTATACAATGAATAGAAAAATGGCCTTGTGAGTGCAATTGTGCAGCTGGTTGTGGTAGAACTCGTCTTAAACAAACAACAACAAACTGATGGGTACCTCTTAAGAAAGGGTTTATAATGGTTTATAATTAGGTTATTACTTGGGTTGTAAGCATGATAAATATTCATAAGCTGTTACAACCTAAAAAAAGATAAAAAAAAGGCAAAAATGACCTGTTGTTTACCAAATATTGAGCCCACATTTATCTGTGCAGTTAAGCCTCAGATGTTATTGCATCATTAGCTTTCTTTGTTTTCTCTTTGTCACCTTCATCAGATATTTGTTCATATCTTAATAGTCAAAAAGTTTCACTTTACACATCAAATTACCAGATGGTTGGTATCTTCTTCAGGGCAGAATTCCAGATGTGGCACAGATGATAATCTCCCTTTAATTGGTGAACAGATCACCTAGTCTAAGTCATCAATAAACAGTGATGTATTTTAAACTTTTGCCAGTTATAAATGTTAGTAATTCATTAGTAAGATTAATTAATAGTTAGAAGCACCAACATCTTACCAAATAGTGAACCAACATGAATGTATGAACACTGTTATAACGTGTTTATGTTTATTCATTATTTACTAAGTGTTTGAAACCTAATTTTAAACAATTTATAAATAATTTATAAGTGTAGTCTTATTGTAAAGTGGTACTAAATGGGGATTTGTATGTTATATCTTTAAAAAAAACTGTAGCTGTCAAAAAGTACTACATAAATTCTGAAAAGAAGTGGAGTTATAGGCCTAATATGGAAGTACTCAAGTAAAGTACAAGTACCTCAAATTTGTATTCAAGTAAAGTACTTGAGTAAGTGTATGTAGTTACATTCCACTACTGCTCGAGCCCATGCTTATTAAAGAATAAATACTTGTCATGTGGACTGCCACAAGCAACATGCTTGTGACCCATTTACATCCCGTGATGAAGTGTAGATGTAGATGTATATGATTAGAATCATTCAGAACATTCAAACATATGGACTAGATGGCAGTCAAATACTGCATTAAATAGTATTTATCCACGATTCATACCCAGTCACAATAAACACAATAAACCTGTGATATTCAAGTATAAACATTTGCATTTGGCTTGGCAACACATTTCTCCAGCAGAGGGCATCATGGAGTAAGAATCACTGCACACCAAACAGGTTGATTTACAGAGTAAATTCATTTTTCTTTGTAAACTCGGGGAGTGTGGAGCTGGGAGATTACAATGACGTAATCCAAAACAATGAGAGACAAAGAAAGGGAGTTTGGCTGAATGCATCTGGGGGGAGAAAAAAACCCCCCAACAACAACAGAGTGGAGGCGGGAGGGGCAGAGAAGTTCACAGTTCTTTTCTCTGTCTCCTTTTTTTCTTCCTAACAGATGCACATAAAACCACACAAAACAACCTCTTATTAGCAGTACGGCTATTAAACCCAGTTCTATTTCTAATCTCACTTTTATATATGAAGAAAAAACAAACACATGTAGGAATATTTAGACAATACTGATTATACTTTTTTATTATACAATACACTGTGTATATAATGTATACACATTACCGTACAAAGGTTTGGAATTTACTGCCCCCAAAACTTGATTTGGTACAGTCACATGGCTGAGATGATTACTCTATATTTTTTGATGCTATTTTCTTGCTTTTGGTTGTACAGAGTTCTCTTTACAAATAGTTGTTGTTTTGTTTGAAGGGTTTGGAAAAAAAGTCATCTTTTGTTCATGGAGATGAAATGCTGTTCAACCAGAGTGACAACAGAGAGGGCAGAAAGAGACAAATACGCCTCTGAGCAACAGTTAGATATAAATATAAGAAATCACCAGTTATTGGTAAAAGAAACTGGAAGCTTTGTGTCACATTCTGTAATAGGAAGAAAATCTGAAGAAAAATGTGGCCACAAAAAATCCCATTCTCATTGCACTGCTGTGGTTCAATGATGACCTGGAATCACTTATGTTTTTTCTGGACTGACAAACAAAATCAAAATCGAAGGGGGGCAGTGGTTACAACCATGTTCTCCCTTGTCATGCAACACTGTGGGAACATTGACTGAATGAAAGTTTTAATAATTTAATATTTCCTCTTTTGGGGCCTAAACTATTTCAAAAGTAAATAATGCATTTGTTGTCTGGATTATACAGCTTTTATCTATGTTAAAATAGTCATTACTGAATGAAGGAAGAAAAACATCAAAATGACTGGTGACTCCAAACTTTTGAAAAGAATGAGGAGGAGGAGGAGTGTGTGTGTGTGTGTGTGTGTGTGTGTGTGTGTGTGTGTGTGTGTGTGTGTGTGTGTGTGTGTGTGTGTGTGTGTGTGTGTGCGTGTGTGTGTGTGTGTGTGTGTGTGAGTGTGTGAGTGTGTGCATGTAAAGAAGGTTTAGATTTAAGGTAGGTATTCAACTTTTCCCAAATTATGTCTGACATACAGTAAGACATGGAGAAAGCTACAGATGCTGTGCTAAAAGTTTGTGTTTAAGGTGTACAGAGTGTTCAGTTGTTTAACTTTACAAAACAACAAAGAGGCTCTCTGAAGCATTTCATTTCAAACATTAGAACCACTGTAATAATGAGACACCACAGCAAAACGCGGTGCTTTGCTGCCACCAAGTGACAGGGGAAGGTAATACAACTTAGGATGTAGTTGAAGAGTTTTCTTTTATTGGTTCCAAATTCCATTGACTTTGTTAACTTCTCTCACCCATCATATTATCACCTGGAAGTTTCCTGCTTTTTTTTGGAATATTTAAAACTACAAATTTGTGCAGCGTTTGTATTAAACAGAGTACAGAGTGTGAAATGGAAGTTTTTAATCCAGTGTTCGTAAATATTTTACAATTGAAAACTGGTAGGTCTTAGTTTGTTTGGATCAGGTAAATATGAAATGCACTGACGGACAAAGCTATACTTTCGAGGCATGACATCAGTGTGGCTCTTAATAGCCTTCAGTGCTAGAGGGTTCCTGAAAAATTATACAAGTTAAAACAAAGTGGCAATTTCAAAAAACAAAAAAGGTCAGTCATTTGTTAACGGGAGTACTTCACTGTGAATGACAGCTATGCAGTGTAGATTTTTGAGTGATTTCTTTTTTCCATTGTCATTGCAGGGGTTTGGTTAAGAAAAAAAAAGGCAAGCAAGTCATAATAATTGCTGAGAAAAATACAAACAGTCTGGATACATAGAATGGCCCTCACCCAGGAGAGTGAATCAAAACACAGGATGTCAGGATGGATAACTTTCACAATAAAATGTAAATTCAAAAACATACAGCACCACAAAGAGGGCAGGTCAGAGCGGGCATGTGTGCTTTTTGTACAGGAGGAAAATATGCAATAAGCACACATTAACTGAGGTGATCTACTAATGCGCGAGAAGTAAATGCTTTACATATGGAAAAACAGGCGCGCCTTGAGTGAGCAAGACACATGTAACACTGTTCACAACATAACTTCCAAGTTTATCGACAATCCCTATGGCACAGATAACAGAATTATCATCTTAGCAACAATATTAACAGAATTTAACAACACTCATATAACCCGATTATGGTGAAGGACTAGGATGTGCGTTAAACTGTTAGTAGACTACTGAACAAAAGGGGCAGCAAGTTTAGCACCAGAGCTGTGCCTATCAATGAACTTTACACACACTGTTTGTTTTTCAGAATAAAAATGTGCAGAACTCACTGTGTCATCAGAACACACACAGTGGAGTGTCACATGCCAAGGAAGTGTTAAAGTAGTCCAAATATTCAGGAAGCAGAAACTTTCCTCTCTCCTCACTGTGTCACTGGGTCAGTAATTAGCCAGGAGGGCTCCTGTGCCTTTATATGCTTGGCTTTTGCACCAAACTGGAGCTAATGTGAGCCTTTCTAACAAGGGGCAACACGTAGCTCTCGCCAGTGGTCACATTTGTAAAGTAAGGAGTCTGTGGGACCCTAGGACGAACCACAGAGCACCTATGCACTGCTGGCTCAAAAGGAGTTAAAAGGTCTGACATATAGCTTGTAGTGGAAAGTAACTAAGCATATTTTCTATAGTTAAGTACAATCTTGAGGTAATTGTACTTTTATGTGGATGTTTTGCTCTATACCTCTATTCCCCTGTAGTAGAAGGAACCTTGACTTTCAGGTGCATGCAAACATCAAAATACTGGTCCACATTTGAAGGTAAACTTTGACTATTAACTTTTTCACTTTGCAAGCCACAGCACGATATAAAAAACCTGTGTGAATTGATGATCAAAGGTGACCTGAAAAATTAATTAATAATAATTCTGACTACTATCTGCCACTTTTGTGCTTATTAATTTTATGATTTGTGTTTTGTTTAGTCTTTGTATTGAATGTCCTGTCTATTGCTAACTTTTTACAGTTATGTTTTATTGTTGCGGTTGTTCTGACCAGGTCTCTCTTGAAAATAAAATGCTGTGTCTTATTATGATTATAATATTTAGGTTAAGTTAGAAATATTATGAATATGTGATCATCACAGCACATCTACAATCCCTTGACTATATAACTCATGTTGCCACAAGGCTCAAAAGTAATAGTGTATTTCTTTTGGATTGTTATAATTTTAAACAGATTCATTTGTATTGTACATAGGTGGTCTTCTGGCACTTAGAGAGTTTGATGAAATGATTTGCTCATTTGTTGTTGAGTAATTAAATATGATATTCAATATGAAATAGTAAAAAAGGGTACTCCATATTGATTGTCATATTTAGGTAGAGCCTATACTCACAACCATCAAGACTGACCTGAATTTGGCTTTTGATGAACAAATCATATGTTGTGAGAAAAAAAAAAAAAAAAACTTTTTGCATATTTCAGTTCCATTATTAATTTTGTATTCTAACAGCTTTCCTTGTTTTTTTTATGTTTTTATGTAACCAGTTGGATTAAAAGCAACAATTGGCCAGTAGCCAATAACTAACTTTTCATTTCCTCTGGCTCCTCTGTTCATGTAAATGTGCACTACCAGCAACAGAGAAAATCCCAAGTGAGACGAACGCAATCATACAGTGTTAAATGGTGATTTAATATGCAATATATCTCCATCCCTGTTGTCCCAAACAACACCAGGCAGGGGTTCAGGTGAATACAAATACAACAAATTAATCAAATTTTCAATGTAATTGTGTTAGAATTTCTTATTTCTTCAATCATCATTACACAAGAGGATACAGCCTGTTTAATTTAGAAATAATGGCAAAGCAATTACTGTGAAAAGCCTAACATGCTGCTTACATGGATACAAAACTCAATTACATTATTTAACATCACCTAATTCTTTTTGTATATCACTTATCCAGGAGCTTAAACTTTCACCAGCGTGCAGAGGGCAAGAGGCAGGGTGCACACTGGAAGAGTCTCAAGGTCTAACACACAATGACAGACAACACATTCATCTCTCACATTCATATCTAAGGGTGATTTAGAGTTGGCCCATTCACCTAACATGCATGTGTTTGAACTATAGGTAGAACCACGAGTGCCAAGAAGAAACCTGTGAAGATAAAGATAGAACAACTAAACTGTAGACACAGAGGGAGGGAGTGTGACTGAACCACATCATCACTAAACACAACACACAAATAAGAAAACTCATTGTGTGTGTGCAAATGTGCCTGTGACTTTTGCCAAGGGCTGGATGATAAAAAAAAAAATCTAATTATTTTGACTGCTATTGCAATTGTGATATGATTTGCGATATTAGAGATAATGATCATTTTTACATCATTATTCTTATTTTGATTGAATTTTGTTGAAATGGCTATGGTGTGAATTTTTTGCAGCAATCTCTACCAAATTAATTATTTTTTTAAAGTCTGTAGGATCTGATTTGTAAGACAGAACATCTTTGCCTCATAACATTCATTAATTTAAATGTTTTTTGACACACATTTTGCCTTTAACAATTGTCTATTGTGTAAGGTGTCTGACACGTGCTGACCAGAGCCTGGGTGGGGAATACTGCCGATCAATATCTAAGGTATCAATGTCTGGGGTTCTTAAAAAAAGAAGAAGCTCTTATAGTTCAGTTTGGTTACATGTTAACTTGGTTCTCAGGACAGTTCCCAACACATATTCCTCATGTACTGCAAAGGCAATCACACTCAGCAAACACTTGCACAACACTCAGCCAAACATATAAATGATGATCGTAGTTTCAGGGCTGAATCATATGAAAAACAAATATTTTGACAGAATTTAGATTTGAGTGACAATTTTAGTGGGAATTTCATTTTTACTGGAAAAAAAAGATGATGATGTGTTTGTTGCTGGGGTCTGTGCAGCTATGAAACAATTACCAGTTTCATGATAAGCCATGATAAAATTTAAGATGATCTCAATGATAATTTAGGCTGTGTTTGATTATTTGATTAAGGGTTCTGGCCCTTTACTCTTTTTTTTTTTTTCAAAGCGCATGCACATTAACTCTGACCACACTCGAAATACACACAAAGTGCTTTATGTCTTTTTCTTCTTTACTATCAACAGCTTTTCATATTGCATTTACTTAGCTCATAAGCTGTGACAGACGTGCTTCACAGTAGCTGTCTGACATGAAATAGTAGGGTAAACACACATGCTACCAATAATGCTAAGTAGAAATACTAATACAACACAGTAAAATGCCCTGTTACAAGTAAAAGTACAGCATTAAATGTTATTTAAGTAAGAGAATGTAAGTATATTCAGGAAAAAGTACTTAAATTATTAAAAGTAGTAAAATGTTCCCTGTGACTGTTATAGACTACTTTTAAATATTATATCAGTAGATTATTACTCATGCATTAATGCAAAAGATGATTTTTCCTGTCGGTAAGGCGGAGCTTACAGGGCTGCAAATGATTATGAGTTTCATTTTGGATTAATCTGCTGATAATTTTCTCCATGAATCAACTGATTGTTTGGTTTGGTTGTTGGTTGAAATAGTGAGAAATGTGGTCACAATTACCCAGAACCCAAAGTGTGTGACACCCTCATGGTGCTTATTTTGCCCAAAAACAAAATTCAACATGATTACAAATACATTAAAAACTCAAATCAAAACAGTTGCCAATTAATGAAAAAATAAAAATTAATTAAATTAATGTAATTTACTGAATTTACTCAACCAATTTATTAAATGATTAATTGCTTCAGCTCTACTTATGTAAATCATGGGTAGTTTCACTGATCATAAAACATCATTTTTATAAACTGCTCCAATGTTCTGTGTGTAAAAATCTAAGTTTGGGAAGCAATTAGTATAAAAGCTGTCAGATAAATGTAGTGAAGTAATCTTTCCATCTGAGAATGAGTTCAGTAGACGAAGAAAGTGGCAGAAAATTGAATAAAATTAGTTGAAAGTTTCTCAAAATTGTACCTAAATACAGTATTTGAGTTAATGTACTTAGTTACATTCCACCATTGATCATTAGTGAGTTGTGTGTTTGAGAAAAATAAAAGATGTGAATTAGATGTTAATGACTCCAGTACTAAGTCATTAAGTGAAAAAAATCTAAAAAGAGACAAATTAAATACTGGTCACACTGTAGTTAAAACAGCCACTGAAGTGTCATTCCAAGTTGTATCAGATATGCTTGTATTGGCTCACTGGAACCATATAATTCATTTCCCTGATATAATATACTGTACATATGATAGAGGATTGTTTATAATTAAGCTGTCAATTTTTGGAAAATGTATGATATAAAATTCTGAAGTTGGGCAGGAGGCAATACAATTTGACTCGGTTCTACTCTTAGGGAAGCTCCTTGCTGCATATCAAGACAGAAAACAATCCCCAGTTTAATAAAATACAATCTAATGTGTATAAACACTGATCAAACTGAAGCCTGGGTAAATATTTTGTTAACAACAGCAGAAAAAAGGGTGAAAAGTGAGGGTCATATTACAATTAGATATGAAAGATAATTGTAGCACACTATCTGTAAACTGACACAGCAACTTAATTTCTTCTGAGGCCTAATGCTGCTATACATTGTAGTACACTTTCTAACCACGTCAATGTTTCTCATCCTTGGATACCTTGAGGAAATGAGTTCCCTCTAACTGACACACCGTTATCAGCTACCTCAAATGTCAGCCATCCCCCTACAGACACAAAGGCAAGTCACTGCACTATGTGCAGTCTCTGTCACATGGTGTCACTGTTGACCACCAAAGCATAATGTGTCTCTCTCCTCAAGTCATGACACACCCATTTATAAAGGGTGTAGGACACAGCTTTCTGGGAGATAAGCTTTTTATTTTTAAATTAAGAACAGGATGCAAAGTCATGTCCTATATTTAGTCAGGTTTTAACATCAACAAAACCAACACATGTTTTTAGAACCTGGAGTATTGTTTCCTGCAGACGAAAGGATGCATTTTTGGGCCACTGTCTTTGTTTTGTGTGCAGTACTGCCCAGCGCTTTGTCTGTCACACGGTACTCCATAGCCGAGGAGATGGAAAGAGGCTCTGTTGTGGCGAATCTCGCTGAGGATCTGGGACTTGAGCTTGGAGGTTTGGCACAACGAGAGGTAAAACTTGATATTTTCCATAACAAGAAGTATCTAGATGTCAATAAAAAGACAGGAGAACTGTATATCGTGGAGAAGATGGACAGGGAATATCTTTGTCCGACGAAAACTGCCTCCTGTTTTCTAAAGCTTGATGTTATCATAGAAAGCCCCTTGCGTATTTTCAACATTGAACTTGGAATAACGGACATAAATGATAATGCTCCACACTTTCGACGAGACAGAGTGGAGCTCGACGTTTCAGAATCGGCGACGCCTGGAGAGAGATTCTCCCTGCCTAATGCAGTGGATCCAGATGTTGGCATAAATACAATCAAAACATACAAACTTAGCGTCAGTGAACATTTCACCATCGAAATTCAGTCGGGCAGTGATGGCACTCAGTATGTTGATTTGGTGTTGACCAAGTCTCTGGACAGAGAGGAGAATGCAGTTCATAATTTAATACTGACTGCTGTGGACGGCGGGGTCCCTGTGCGCTCTGGCACTGCCAACATTATTGTTCGAGTGCAGGATACAAACGATAATCCTCCTCGATTTGACAAGCAGACTTATACGATTAATATGACAGAAAATTCCCCAATCGGAACCTTAGTGATGAAGCTCAACGCTACAGATCTTGACGAAGGTCTGAATTCAGAGATAGAGTACTCATTCACCCTTTACACGTCTGAAAAAACACAAGGTGTCTTTGCAATCAATCCTAACACAGGAGAGATAACTGTGAAGGGTACGATTGACTACGAAGACATGAAATTTTACGAGATGCACATTGAGGCCAGAGACAAAGGGACGCATCCCTTATTGGGGCAATGTACAGTAGTCGTCCATCTGACGGATATGAATGATAATTATCCAGAAATTACCATCCAGTCCGTCAAAAACACAGTAGATGAAAACATCCCAGTAGGAAGTATCATTGCACTGGTGGGCATAAGTGATCGAGACACTGGAGATAATGGAAAAGTAAGTTTATCCATAAACAAGAACCTGCCCTTTATACTTAACCAGTCATCAGATAGGCCGATGCATTACAAGCTCATAGTGTCTGAACCCTTAGATCGAGAATCAATGCCTGAATATGACATCACACTCATTGTGACAGATGCAGGAACGCCCCCTTTATCTGATAACGAAACAATACACTTGCATCTAATGGACGTCAATGATAACGCGCCACAGTTCCCTCTTTCATTTTATACCATACGTGTGATGGAGAATAACGCACCTGGAGCCTTGCTCAGTTCTCTCACTGCCTTTGACCCTGACCTCCATGAAAACCAGTATCTAGTTTATTTCATCCTGGAGAAGGAGATAGCCAACACCTCCATGTCCATGCTGTTCTCCATCAATCCAGAGAACGGGAATCTTTACGCACTCAAAACTTTTGACTATGAGATCGAGAAGGAGTTTCTTTTCCACATCGAGGCCAGAGACTCTGGCTCTCCTCCACTCAGCAGTAACGTGACCGTCCACATCATCATAGTGGACCAGAACGACAACGCTCCGGTTATTGTGTCTCCGTGGCGCGCGCACGGCTCGGTGGTGGAGGAGAAGATCCCCAGATCCACCGATAAAGGCTCTCTGGTTGCCAAGGTGATAGCCTTAGACACCGACTCGGTGCACAACTCTCGGATTACCTACCAGTTTCTACAGGTGACTGACGCCACCTTGTTCAGTCTGGATCAATACAACGGAGAGATCCGGACTATGAGGATGTTCAGTTACAGAGATCCGCGACACCAGAGACTGGTTGTTGTTGCCAAGGACAACGGGGAGCCTGCTCTCTCTGCTACAGTCACCATCAAGCTGTCCACAGTGGAGACTGCCGTTAAGGCCTACTCTGACATGACTGAGGTGCCTCTAGAATACGACATCTTTTCAGACCTCAACCTGTATTTGGTCATCGGTCTGGGCTCGGTGTCATTTCTCCTGCTCATCACCATATTGGTCACCATCGTGCTCAAGTGTCAGAAACCCAAGCCCAGCAAAGCGGCTCCTCCCTGCAGGAACAGTGTGATCAGTGAGAGGAACTCCACCATCGCAGACTCCACTCTGGTCTCCAACGATGCCTACTGGTACAGTCTGTTTCTAGCAGAGACCAGGAAAGGAAAGCTGGTGGTCAGACAGCCTGTGCCAAAGGGCTCCAGATACATCGTGTCCAGTATACCAAGAGGCACAGGACTGACAGATACTAGTGACTCAGCAGCGTCTACTCTGCAGGTAAGAGTCCAATGTGTATTTAATAATCATTTACCAGCATTAAGTTGCATCATATTTACCTTCGTAGACACTTAATGAGATTACAAATCCCGTCACCCTTATGACTCCTTGTAGCGATATCGTGGGGGAAAAAATAAATAAATCACATAATCTCAGCCCGATTGTCTATAAAATGAATGTTTAGGTGCTTCGGTATTTTAATGTGTTTTCACATACATGATACAAACAAATTAATACAGACAGAAAACGTAAAGCGTGATGGAGAGGTGCAGAAAACCGCCAGTGGGGCTTGATCAGGGAAGTCTTCAGCGCAAACATGTATGTATTAGAAAGGAAAAAAGAACAAAACTTAAAATATGAAATAAGATATTACAAAAAGAAAAATAGGAAAAATGAAAATACTGCTGACATGACGAAATAATCACGTATGCAAAATTAATCCTTGGAAATCATAGCGGGTATTGAAAACAAAACAAAAAGAGCTTTCTTAAAATATACTGGTGCTACGTTTAAACACGGGAACCCTGAGCTTATGGTGTTTTGAGTGCAATAAATGTGGATTGTAGAGATCATCAAAATGCCGTTTGAAGGTAGGATGGTGTTGTAAAAAGTTTAAATAAACATGGCACTTTGGTCTTGGGTGACGTGAAATACACTGATAATGCTTGGCTGAAAAAAAACGATCGTAAGACTTAACATTACTAGTCCGGTAATAAGAATTTATCAGTGATGCAAAGCTCATAACACACAGGGGTTCAAAATACAAAAGGTGGCGCTGTTCTCTTAATAAAAAAACAAGCAATAACCGCCATGATAGTGAATAGTTGTCACTGGAATAGACCTCAGAGACCGGACAGCTCCGTGGTGCTGAAACGTCAAGCCACAAATGGGATGCCGTTTTTTCTCCACCGATACTTCTCTGGATTAAATTCAGAAGAATGCGACTGAGATCATAACCGTTTGTAAAAATCTGAATGACAAGGGAAATGTACGTTATGTTGCTTGAACAGCGGTGAACCCACACACCACAATGGGGCCCGATGTAACAATGGAGTCTAGCAAACGGTACGTGCTTTTCATTTTTCTTCTTTTGTTTGTTCGTAACATAACGACTTCAGTGACTCATTATTCAATACCAGAGGAGATGAAAGAAGGATCAGTTGTCGCAAATCTTGCCACTGATCTCAGCCTTGATGTTAAAACACTGAATCAGAGGAGGATGCGTCTGGACATCATTGCCAATAAGAAATATTTGGATGTGAACAAAGACACTGGTGAACTGTATGTTGTTGAGAAGATTGACAGGGAATATATTTGTCCTGCAAAGTCCTCTTGCTACCTCAGACTTGAGGTAATACTGGAAAACCCAGTACGGATTTTTAACATAGAAGTAGAAATTTTGGATATGAACGACAACGCCCCACAATTTCGAAGAGACGTCATACATTTAGACATATCTGAAGCGACGCCAAAAGGAGAAAGATTCTCTCTTAGCAATGCAGTTGATCCTGATGTTGGAACCAATTCAGTAAAAACATACCATCTGAGTGAAAGTGAACATTTTAATATTGAAGTTCAGACTGGAAGAGAAGGCTCTAAATTTGCTGATTTAATCTTGAAAAAGGTTTTAGACCGGGAGCAGCAAGCTGTTCATAATTTAATACTGACAGCTGTAGATGGAGGCACACCTGCTCGATCTGGTACTGCAAGTGTTATTGTTCGTGTTTTGGACACAAATGATAACGCTCCGGCATTTGACAAGGTGAATTATAATTTAAAAGTAATGGAAAATTCTCCCATAGGGAGTCTTGTTATTCATCTCAATGCAACAGACTTAGATGAGGGATCAAATTCTGATATAACATACTCATATAGTTTATATACATCAGAGAAAACACAAGAAACATTTAATCTGAATCCTTCCACTGGTGAAATTACTGTTAAAGGGACGTTAAATTATGAAGATTTCAAAATTTATGATATGGAAGTTATAGCAACTGATAAAGGAGCAAACAGTTTATCAGGACAATGTACTATAAAGATTCTGGTTGAAGACATGAACGACAATCATCCAGAAATATCTATTAAATCATTTCAGAGTCCAGTCAATGAAAACATCGAGTTAGACACAGTGATAGCTGTAGTTAGTGTCAGTGATAAAGACTCAGGTGACAATGGAGTGGTTGATCTTCATATTCCACATAATATGCCTTTCAAACTGAGGGAATCCTCTGATAACTATTATGAATTAGTGGTGTCAGAGCCGTTAGACCGTGAGAAGGTTCCAGAATATGACATCACTTTCACTGTTACAGACAGAGGTTCTCCTCCTTTATCTGACAATGAAACTATGACGTTAGAACTGCTGGATGTTAATGACAATGTTCCACAGTTCCCTCTTTCATTTTATACCATACGTGTGATGGAGAATAACGCACCTGGAGCCTTGCTCAGTTCTCTCACTGCCTTTGACCCTGACCTCCATGAAAACCAGTATCTAGTTTATTTCATCCTGGAGAAGGAGATAGCCAACACCTCCATGTCCATGCTGTTCTCCATCAATCCAGAGAACGGGAATCTTTACGCACTCAAAACTTTTGACTATGAGATCGAGAAGGAGTTTCTTTTCCACATCGAGGCCAGAGACTCTGGCTCTCCTCCACTCAGCAGTAACGTGACCGTCCACATCATCATAGTGGACCAGAACGACAACGCTCCGGTTATTGTGTCTCCGTGGCGCGCGCACGGCTCGGTGGTGGAGGAGAAGATCCCCAGATCCACCGATAAAGGCTCTCTGGTTGCCAAGGTGATAGCCTTAGACACCGACTCGGTGCACAACTCTCGGATTACCTACCAGTTTCTACAGGTGACTGACGCCACCTTGTTCAGTCTGGACCAATACAACGGAGAGATCCGGACTATGAGGATGTTCAGTTACAGAGATCCGCGCCACCAGAGACTGGTTGTTGTTGCCAAGGACAACGGAGAGCCTGCTCTCTCTGCTACAGTCACCATCAAGCTGTCCACAGTGGAGACTGCCGTTAAGGCCTACTCTGACATGACTGAGGTGCCTCTAGAATACGACATCTTTTCAGACCTCAACCTGTATTTGGTCATCGGTCTGGGCTCGGTGTCATTTCTCCTGCTCATCACCATATTGGTCACCATCGTGCTCAAGTGTCAGAAACCCAAGCCCAGCAAAGCGGCTCCTCCCTGCAGGAACAGTGTGATCAGTGAGAGGAACTCCACCATCGCAGACTCCACTCTGGTCTCCAACGATGCCTACTGGTACAGTCTGTTTCTAGCAGAGACCAGGAAAGGAAAGCTGGTGGTCAGACAGCCTGTGCCAAAGGGCTCCAGATACATCGTGTCCAGTATACCAAGAGGTACAGGACTGACAGATACTAGTGACTCAGCAGCTTCTACTCTGCAGGTAAGAGTCCGATTTGTACTGGGTTATCATTTCTCAGTATTAAGATGTATTATATTTACCTTCGTAGACATTTAGAGATTACAAATCGTTACCATTGTAATGATTCGTTTTAGCAATGCTGGGGGAAATGTAATTTTAAATTCACATAATCTCAGCCTGATTGTGTATAAAATGACTTTTTAGGAGTTATTTGAATTTGTTTTCACGTACATAATACATATAAATTAATATAGACATAAACAACATAAAGCCTAATGGAGAGGTGCAGAAAACGGTCAGAGGGGGTTTCATCAGGGAACTCTTGAGCGCAAAACTATATGTATTACAAAGGAATCAATACTTAAAACATGGAAAAAAAAAAAAAAAAAAAAAGTAGAAAACGAATAAGGTCAACATTGCTCATACTAGTAAACAACCATGTATACCAAAATAATCCATAGATAACATAGCGAGGATTAAAAACAGAATAAAAAGAGCTTTCTTAAAATGTATTGGTGCAAAGTTTAAGGACAGAACGCCCTAGTTTATACTATTTTAGAGTGGAATAATTACGGAACTGAAGATTGTAGGGATGATGAAAATGACGTTTGAAGGAAGGTTCGTGTTGAAAAAAGTGTATACAAACGTGGTAATTTGTTCTTGGGTAACCTGGTAAACATGGATGATGCCTGACTGAAAAACTGATGGTAAAACTTTACAACTCCGCAAGTATGCATTTATCGATGCTCAGCTGAAGAAAATTTCATAACATATAGTGTTTCAAAATACAAACGGTGGCGCTGTTCTCTTAAAAAAAAAGACAGCGACCGCCATGATAGTGAATCGTTGTCACTGGAGTAGACCGAGGAAACCGGACAGCTCCGTGGTGCTGAAATGTCAAGCCGCAAATAGGATATCCCTTTTCGGCGCCTCTGTTTCTCTGGATTAAAATTCAAAGAAAATGGCCGTGATCAGGACCGATATTAAAAATCTGAATGACACTGGAAATTTACATTGTATTGCTTGAACAGCAGTGAATCCACATACGACAATGGGACCCTTTGTAACAATGGAGTCTAGCAAACGGTACGTGCTTTTCATTTTTCTTCTTTCGCTTGTTCGTAACATTTCGACTTCAGTGACTCATTATTCAATACCAGAGGAGATGAAAGAAGGATCAGTTGTTGCAAATCTTGCCACTGATCTCAGCCTGGATGTTAAAACGCTGAATCAGAGGAAGATGCGTCTGGACATCATTGGAAATAAGAAATATCTGGACGTGAACAAAGAGACTGGGGAACTGTATATTGTTGAGAAGATTGACAGAGAACATATTTGCACAACAAAGTCATCAGCGTCTTGCTATCTCAGACTAGAGGGAATACTAGAAAATCCAGTACGAATTTTCAATATAGAGGTAGAAATTTTGGATATGAACGACAACGCCCCACAGTTTCGAAGAGAAGTCGTACATCTAGACATATCTGAAGCGACGCCGAAAGGAGAGAGATTCTCTCTCAGCAATGCAGCTGATCCTGATGTTGGAACTAATTCAGTAAAAACATACCATCTGAGTGAAAGTGAATATTTTAATATTGAGGTTCAGACTGGAAGAGAGGGGTCAAAATTTGCAGAACTGATCTTGAAAAAGGCTTTAGATCGGGAGCAGCAGGCTGTTCATAATTTAATACTGACAGCTGTAGATGGAGGCACACCTGCTCGATCTGGTACTGCAAGTGTTATTGTTCGTGTTTTGGACACAAATGATAACGCTCCTGTGTTTGACAAGGTGAATTATAACTTAAAAGTAATGGAAAATTCTCCTATAGGGAGTCTTGTTATTCACCTCAATGCAACAGACTTAGATGAGGGATCAAATTCTGATATAACATACTCATATAGTTTATATACATCAGAGAAAACACAAGAAACATTTAATCTGAATCCTTCCACTGGTGAAATTACTGTTAAAGGGACGTTAAATTATGAAGATTTTAAAATTTATGACATGGAAGTTATAGCAACTGATAAAGGAGCAAACAGTTTATCAGGACAATGTACTATAAAGATTCTGGTTGAAGACATGAACGACAATCATCCAGAAATATCTATTAAATCATTTCAGAGTCCAGTCAATGAAAACATCGAGTTAGACACAGTGATAGCTGTAGTTAGTGTCAGTGATAAAGACTCAGGTGACAATGGAGTGGTTGATCTTCATATTCCAGATAATATGCCTTTCAAACTGAGGGAATCCTCTGATAACTATTATGAATTAGTGGTGTCAGAGCCGTTAGACCGTGAGAAGGTTCCAGAATATGACATCACTTTCACTGTTACAGACAGAGGTTCTCCTCCTTTATCTGACAATGAAACTATGACGTTAGAACTGCTGGATGTTAATGACAATGTTCCACAGTTCCCTCTTTCATTTTATACCATACGTGTGATGGAGAATAACGCACCTGGAGCCTTGCTCAGTTCTCTCACTGCCTTTGACCCTGACCTCCATGAAAACCAGTATCTAGTTTATTTCATCCTGGAGAAGGAGATAGCCAACACCTCCATGTCCATGCTGTTCTCCATCAATCCAGAGAACGGGAATCTTTACGCACTCAAAACTTTTGACTATGAGATCGAGAAGGAGTTTCTTTTCCACATCGAGGCCAGAGACTCTGGCTCTCCTCCACTCAGCAGTAACGTGACCGTCCACATCATCATAGTGGACCAGAACGACAACGCTCCGGTTATTGTGTCTCCGTGGCGCGCGCACGGCTCGGTGGTGGAGGAGAAGATCCCCAGATCCACCGATAAAGGCTCTCTGGTTGCCAAGGTGATAGCCTTAGACACCGACTCGGTGCACAACTCTCGGATTACCTACCAGTTTCTACAGGTGACTGACGCCACCTTGTTCAGTCTGGACCAATACAACGGAGAGATCCGGACTATGAGGATGTTCAGCTACAGAGATCCGCGACACCAGAGACTGGTTGTTGTTGCCAAGGACAACGGGGAGCCTGCTCTCTCTGCTACAGTCACCATCAAGCTGTCCACAGTGGAGACTGCTGTTAAGGCCTACTCTGACATGACTGAGGTGCCTCTAGAATACGACATCTTTTCAGACCTCAACCTGTATTTGGTCATCGGTCTGGGCTCGGTGTCATTTCTCCTGCTCATCACCATATTGGTCACCATCGTGCTCAAGTGTCAGAAACCCAAGCCCAGCAAAGCGGCTCCTCCCTGCAGGAACAGTGTGATCAGTGAGAGGAACTCCACCATCGCAGACTCCACTCTGGTCTCCAACGATGCCTACTGGTACAGTCTGTTTCTAGCAGAGACCAGGAAAGGAAAGCTGGTGGTCAGACAGCCTGTGCCAAAGGGCTCCAGATACATCGTGTCCAGTATACCAAGAGGCACAGGACTGACAGACACTAGTGACTCAGCAGCGTCTACTCTGCAGGTAACAGCTAACTTCTCTCCTATATGTTTATTTGTGCCTAGACATTTCCCAATTGTGGCATTTGTGAACGTCGCTTTAATAAAAAAAAGTAAAATACTATTACTACTACTACTAGTACTACTACTACTACTACTACTAACAATCATAGTAATAATAAGGAGAAAAACTCCCAACATAATTATTTCAACACAACCTGCTACAGTCAAATACTGAAAACATGTTTTACCAAGTAAAAGTAGATTTTTACGGCGAGCCGTATAAGAAGCACAAAGGTGCATCAGAAATGCATGGCCCAGGCTACCGGAGTCGACAGTAAGATGATACTCACCATAAAACGCAAAACAACATCCAGAGCAGAAGTAACTTAATCCATCACATCCACAGCTGCAACACCATGTAAGTCAATTTAACAACTCAAATATCACATTCATGTAGAAAGCACCAGTGCATGTCTGTCAGCCCAAAGATGAGAATATGCAATATCGCTTCCCCAAGATGTGACAAAATAGAAACAAATGATAGAATCATGTTCACAATAGCAGTGATAATAAATCAACCTTTTGATATCAAGTTAAACTGAACTGTGGCTTCAATGCTGCAAACGTCAACATTAGAGAAACAGAGTTCATAAGAGGTTATGAGTCAAGGCCAAACAATTACAAATCAGTGTATGTTTGTTTATCGTGCAAATGAATACTCAAAGCGTTCTCATTTGGCTTTTAAGGCTTCTTGGTGGAATCAGTTTTAAGGGCCTTTTGATTGTTCGTGCTCTTTTTTTCTCTCAACTTATGCCTTTTAAAAAAGTGATAGGGCCAAATTCAGCCGTTTCAAAAACTGGCGGTGACCTTTCCCTGGTGTCCCCTCTATGATGACGCATAGGTATTAAAAAATGTTCTTGAAATTGCCTCATTTTAAATACATGTTCCCGCAATTTGCACAGAGTGGCGCTGTTCACTCGATAAGACACCTTCCCACGGACGCTATGACACGAACACATTGTATGAAGGGTAGGTCTTGAAACAGCCGGAGAGCCCCGTGGTGCTGAAATTCAAGGGAAAGGCGAGTTCCTTGTTTTACGCGTCCAAATATTGACGGATTTAAAATTTGGATTGGAGGGATATTTCAATATCATCTTTGTAAATCAGTGGATAAATGCTTTAAATCAACTCGCTTACTACAAGCGGTGAACAGAAGAACAATGATGCAGTCCGATGTAACAATGCAATCATGGAAAAGGTACGTGGAGCTTGCTATTCTATTTTCTTTCGCGCATCATGTAACTGCCTCAGTGACTCACTATTCAATACCAGAGGAGATGAAAGAAGGATCAGTTGTCGCAAATCTTGCTACCGATCTCAGCCTGGACGTTAAAGCACTGAATCAGAGGAGGATGCGTCTTGATATCATTGCAAACAAGAAATATCTGGACGTGAACAAAGAGACTGGAGAACTGTATATTGTTGAGAAGATTGACAGGGAATATATTTGCACAACAAAGTCATCAGCGTCTTGCTATCTAAAACTGGAAGTAATTTTAGAAAATCCACTACGAATCTTTAATATAGAAGTAGAAATTTTGGATATGAATGACAACGCCCCACAATTTCGAAGAGACGCCATACATTTAGACATATCTGAAGCGACACCAAAGGGGGAAAGGTTCTCATTGAGTAATGCAGTTGATCCGGATGTTGGAACGAATTCAGTAAAAACATACCATCTGAGTGAAAGTGAACATTTTAATATTGAAGTTCAGACTGGAAGAGATGGATCAAAGTTTGCCGAATTAATCTTAACAAAGACTTTAGATCGGGAGCAGCAGGCTGTTCACAATTTAATACTCACAGCTGTAGATGGAGGCACACCTGCTCGATCTGGTACCGTCAGCATTATTGTACATGTATTGGACACAAATGATAACGCTCCTGTGTTTGACAAAGTGAATTATAACTTAAAAGTAATGGAAAATTCTCCCATAGGGAGTCTTGTTATTCATCTCAATGCAACAGACTTAGATGAGGGATCAAATTCTGATATAACATACTCATATAGTTTATATACATCAGAAAAAACACAAGAAACATTTAATCTGAATCCTTCTACTGGTGAAATTACTGTTAAAGGGACGTTAAATTATGAAGATTTTAAAATTTATGATATGGAAGTTATAGCAACTGATAAAGGAGCAAATAGTTTATCAGGACAATGTACTATAAAGATTCTGGTTGAAGACATGAACGACAATCATCCAGAAATATCTATTAAATCATTTCAGAGTCCAGTCAATGAAAACATCGAGTTAGACACAGTGATAGCTGTAGTTAGTGTCAGTGATAAAGACTCAGGTGACAATGGAGTGGTTGATCTTCATATTCCACATAATATGCCTTTCAAACTGAGGGAATCCTCTGATAACTATTATGAATTAGTGGTGTCAGAGCCGTTAGACCGTGAGAAGGTTCCAGAATATGACATCACTTTCACTGTTACAGACAGAGGTTCTCCTCCTTTATCTGACAATGAAACTATGACGTTAGAACTGCTGGATGTTAATGACAATGTTCCACAGTTCCCTCTTTCATTTTATACCATACGTGTGATGGAGAATAACGCACCTGGAGCCTTGCTCAGTTCTCTCACTGCCTTTGACCCTGACCTCCATGAAAACCAGTATCTAGTTTATTTCATCCTGGAGAAGGAGATAGCCAACACCTCCATGTCCATGCTGTTCTCCATCAATCCAGAGAACGGGAATCTTTACGCACTCAAAACTTTTGACTATGAGATCGAGAAGGAGTTTCTTTTCCACATCGAGGCCAGAGACTCTGGCTCTCCTCCACTCAGCAGTAACGTGACCGTCCACATCATCATAGTGGACCAGAACGACAATGCTCCGGTTATTGTGTCTCCGTGGCGCGCGCACGGCTCGGTGGTGGAGGAGAAGATCCCCAGATCCACCGATAAAGGCTCTCTGGTTGCCAAGGTGATAGCCTTAGACACCGACTCGGTGCACAACTCTCGGATTACCTACCAGTTTCTACAGGTGACTGACGCCACCTTGTTCAGTCTGGACCAATACAACGGAGAGATCCGGACTATGAGGATGTTCAGTTACAGAGATCCGCGCCACCAGAGACTGGTTGTTGTTGCCAAGGACAACGGGGAGCCTGCTCTCTCTGCTACAGTCACCATCAAGCTGTCCACAGTGGAGACTGCCGTTAAGGCCTACTCTGACATGACTGAGGTGCCTCTAGAATACGACATCTTTTCAGACCTCAACCTGTATTTGGTCATCGGTCTGGGCTCGGTGTCATTTCTCCTGCTCATCACCATATTGGTCACCATCGTGCTCAAGTGTCAGAAACCCAAGCCCAGCAAAGCGGCTCCTCCCTGCAGGAACAGTGTGATCAGTGAGAGGAACTCCACCATCGCAGACTCCACTCTGGTCTCCAACGATGCCTACTGGTACAGTCTGTTTCTAGCAGAGACCAGGAAAGGAAAGCTGGTGGTCAGACAGCCTGTGCCAAAGGGCTCCAGATACATCGTGTCCAGTATACCAAGAGGCACAGGACTGACAGACACTAGTGACTCAGCAGCTTCTACTCTGCAGGTATGGGAAAATGTAAAATATTCCACGTACGTTTTTTTGTGTACCATATAGACAGGTTCCATGTTTACAGACCTTACAGGGGACGCGCGCATTCAAGAGGCAAAACGACTTTGGTAGCTGGTTTAAAGATTGTAGTCAACAGATGTAATCAGCGTACAGTTAGCATAACTTTGTTAATCTTCATTGACTAAAATGCCATTTTCAGGGTTGGATCCGTCTGTTTGTCCTTCATATCATATTAAAATACTATGTAAAATGTTAGCTAACAAGACACTCAGTTTTATCATCAGTTCTCTGAATGACATCGCTCTGAGATTGCTATTTCAAACAAATGTTTAGCTAATAGGGCCGAATCGCAAAAACTTCATGGGTTGCTGACATGTCCTATTGATGTTTCTAATATTACCTGGATTTGTGGCTCATTGAGCCCGCTTATCCTTTCCTTATAACCACACCAGGAGCATGATTGTAATATTAGTGTGAATAACCTAATTAAACCAAAAATTCTTCACAGCAAGGTTACTTTACGGCCTCTACATTTGAAAGAAATCTGACAGCTACTGTAAACATACTGTATAAGACATGAGACACAAGTGACACCGAGGTAGGTCTGGGACAGCAACGAAATTGCTGGCATCGATTACATTAGAAAGTAACTAGGTCCGCGCCAATTACGTCAATAAATGAATTGTCAGTGATGGTGAGAAATTGCCAGATTACCTATACTTTGCATAGGCACACACTAAGTCAGAGACCCGAAGAGAAAGAGTGAGAGAAGAGCTCAAACAAATTATGTACATGTTTACAGGCTGTAGAAAAACAGCTCCATCTCCGACAGTGCCCTCCTCCTCATGTTCAAAAGGGAACCCTTGAATTGCAAAACTCTACCAGTCTCATGGTTCAGGCCTGACGTTCTTTCCAGGACAAAGCACTAAATTTGTCGCTTTGTAAGAAAAGTGACTAAACGGGTGTGAAAAGTTGCTAAATTTGTTGGCAACACTGGTTGTGCTACGTGGACAAGCCTGCTTTCTGGCTCCCTAAGTGCACGCGTATCTCTGTGATAACGTTGAAACCCGGCTATGACTGGATTTTATTTATCCACGTGTAATATTTGGGAACACAACCTTCATTGGAAAAAAACATAATTCCTTTCAACAAAACCTTCAACAGTCACACGTTTTGAAGTCACGTTTTAACGAGTAAAGCAGATAATTGCGGCGGGTCGAAAATAGAGCAAAATGGTGGATCAGAAGGGTAAACAGTCGACTGTACGAAAATACTCAGCTTTAAACGCAAAACAACACTGAGCACAAATATCTTTGTCCATGACATCCAAAACACCATGTCAATCAAGGGAGCATGCACTTTAATGCCATGTCTAATGTAAAAAGTTCCAGTGAATGTCGGTAAGCCCTGAAATAACGATATTCTATATCACTTCTCTAAAATATGACAAAATTGAAGTATCCAAAGGAATAATGTTAACATTAGCTAAATGTGTTGAGTTAAACTGCCCTGTTCATTCAATGCAACACACTGTAACATTAGAGAAAGAGTTCACAACAGTTCATGAGTCAGGTTCAACCAATCATGGCCCAGTTTATGTTTTCTTATTGAGCACATGAACTCTTCTCAAAGCGCTGCCATTTGATACTTAATATTTCTTGGTGCGAACTATTTTTCCTGTGTATTTTCAAAAAATGTTTTTTTTATAGAGATAGGGACAAGCTAGGCCATTTCAAAAAATCATGTAATCATGTCCCCAGTGTCCCCAATACGAATGAAACCCATGCGTTTAACCTTTAAAGAACGTTTTATTTCTTTGTATTTATTTAAACCATTTCCTCATTTTAAGTAGATGATCCTGCAATTTACGAGGCGCGGCGCTGTTTACTCGATAAAATACTATCTTACAGTCGCCATTACCCAGATTGGTAAAAACAGTTGAGCTTGATACCGGTGGACAGCTCCGTGGTGCTGAAACTCAAATGAAAGGCAAGAAAGGCGATTTCACTGTTTGTCGCGTCCAAACAATCACGGATTTAAATCTTCATCAATCCGATACATAGATATCAACGCTGTAAATTACTGGATATATGCTAAATATGAACTGACGTGCTACAACGAGTGAACAGAAGAACAATGATGCGGTCCGATGTAACAATGCAGTCACGGAAAAGGTACGTGGAGCTCATTATGCTCTTTTCATTCGTTCATCATGTAACTGCCTCAGTGACTCACTATTCAATACCAGAAGAGATGAAAGAAGGATCCGTTGTCGCAAATCTTGCCACCGATCTCAGCCTGGATGTTAAAACACTGAATCAGAGGAAGATGCGTCTTGACATAATTGCGAACAAGAAATATCTGGACTTGAACAAAGAGACTGGAGAACTCTATATTGTTGAGAAAATTGACAGGGAATACCTTTGCCCGACAAAGTCATCAGCGTCTTGCTATCTAAAACTGGAGGCAATACTAGAGAACCCAGTGCGAATATTTAATATAGAAGTAGAAATTTTGGATATGAACGACAACGCCCCACACTTTCGAAGAGACGTCATACATTTAGACATATCTGAAGCGACGCCAAAGGGGGAAAGGTTCTCATTGAGTAATGCAGTTGATCCTGATGTAGGGATCAATTCGGTAAAAACATACCATCTGAGTGAAAGTGAATATTTTAATATTGAAATACAGACCGGAAGAGATGGATCAAAATTTGCCGAATTCATTTTAACGAAGACTTTAGATCGGGAGCAGCAGGCTGTTCATAATTTAATACTGACAGCTGTAGATGGAGGCACACCTGCTCGATCTGGTACTGCAAGTGTTATTGTTCGTGTTTTGGACACAAATGATAACGCTCCGGCATTTGACAAGGTGAATTATAATTTAAAAGTAATGGAAAATTCTCCCATAGGGAGTCTTGTTATTCATCTCAATGCAACAGACTTAGATGAGGGATCAAATTCTGATATAACATACTCATATAGTTTATATACATCAGAGAAAACACAAGAAACATTTAATCTGAATCCTTCTACTGGTGAAATTACTGTTAAAGGGACGTTAAATTATGAAGATTTTAAAATTTATGATATGGAAGTTATAGCAACTGATAAAGGAGCCAATAGTTTATCAGGACAATGTACTATAAAGATTCTGGTTGAAGACATGAACGACAATCATCCAGAAATATCTATTAAATCATTTCAGAGTCCAGTCAATGAAAACATCGAGTTAGACACAGTGATAGCTGTAGTTAGTGTCAGTGATAAAGACTCAGGTGACAATGGAGTGGTTGATCTTCATATTCCAGATAATATGCCTTTCAAACTGAGGGAATCCTCTGATAACTATTATGAATTAGTGGTGTCAGAGCCGTTAGACCGTGAGAAGGTTCCAGAATATGACATCACTTTCACTGTTACAGACAGAGGTTCTCCTCCTTTATTTGACAATGAAACTATGACGTTAGAACTGCTGGATGTTAATGACAATGTTCCACAGTTCCCTCTTTCATTTTATACCATACGCGTGATGGAGAATAACGCACCTGGAGCCTTGCTCAGTTCTCTCACTGCCTTTGACCCTGACCTCCATGAAAACCAGTATCTAGTTTATTTCATCCTGGAGAAGGAGATAGCCAACACCTCCATGTCCATGCTGTTCTCCATCAATCCAGAGAACGGGAATCTTTACGCACTCAAAACTTTTGACTATGAGATCGAGAAGGAGTTTCTTTTCCACATCGAGGCCAGAGACTCTGGCTCTCCTCCACTCAGCAGTAACGTGACCGTCCACATCATCATAGTGGACCAGAACGACAACGCTCCGGTTATTGTGTCTCCGTGGCGCGCGCACGGCTCGGTGGTGGAGGAGAAGATCCCCAGATCCACCGATAAAGGCTCTCTGGTTGCCAAGGTGATAGCCTTAGACACCGACTCGGTGCACAACTCTCGGATTACCTACCAGTTTCTACAGGTGACTGACGCCACCTTGTTCAGTCTGGACCAATACAACGGAGAGATCCGGACTATGAGGATGTTCAGCTACAGAGATCCGCGACACCAGAGACTGGTTGTTGTTGCCAAGGACAACGGGGAGCCTGCTCTCTCTGCTACAGTCACCATCAAGCTGTCCACGGTGGAGACTGCCGTTAAGACCTACTCTGACATGACTGAGGTGCCTCTAGAATACGACATCTTTTCAGACCTCAACCTGTATTTGGTCATCGGTCTGGGCTCGGTGTCATTTCTCCTGCTCATCACCATATTGGTCACCATCGTGCTCAAGTGTCAGAAACCCAAGCCCAGCAAAGCGGCTCCTCCCTGCAGGAACAGTGTGATCAG
The DNA here is from genome assembly GCF_056507025.1 of Lutjanus erythropterus. Lineage (NCBI taxonomy): Eukaryota > Metazoa > Chordata > Actinopteri > Lutjaniformes > Lutjanidae > Lutjanus > Lutjanus erythropterus. The sequence goes on along the minus strand of NC_139321.1, from coordinate 22,109,346 downwards.
TGAGAGGAACTCCACCATCGCAGACTCCACTCTGGTCTCCAACGATGCCTACTGGTACAGTCTGTTTCTAGCAGAGACCAGGAAAGGAAAGCTGGTGGTCAGACAGCCTGTGCCAAAGGGCTCCAGATACATCGTGTCCAGTATACCAAGAGGTACAGGACTGACAGATACTAGTGACTCAGCAGCGTCTACTCTGCAGGTATGGGAAAAGTTGAAATATCACTTGTACGTTGTATTCTTTGTTATCATTTAACTCAACGTCTACCCCCGTACAGTATTTGAGAACATATCTCTAGTTTTAAAAAGTTTGAGGAGCAAAACCACCAACAAAATTATTTTCAACAGTATGCGCAATAGTCATACATCGAGTTTACATTTCAACAAGGTTTCAACTTCGCGATGAAAAGTCGTTGTTCTGGAGGCTCAAAAATTATTTGCTGGTTACTCTCCGTTATAATCGCAGATTATGCATCTATTAGAATGCATATGTGTTCCCTCAAGACTCGGTTTACTAATGGATCTTGAGACGGTTGATCAGCTTACTTCACTTTAACGCAGCAGTATTCGTGTATGTGATTCTGAAATACAAACAATACAATGAAGCTATTAACAATAGGTCACTGATGGCACAAACAACAGCAGCAGATCTGCACTAAGTTATGACCCTCTAGTATTGCTGCACACAACCTAACAAATACATACGCGAACATAGATAACAGCCACCTATTCTTTACAGTGGACTTGTTTAATACAGGCTTTCACCATGAACTTAAATAACCATGCAGAAAACTCTACTCATCATTGGAACGTTTTCTACACAAATTAAAGGCAGTAAGAACGTGTGAGATGTGCTAATATAAACATAACAGTGCAATGACAACACAACAGATAATGTATTATCACAACTCACTTGTCTCTGGACGCACAAACAGGAACACAACAGTGGATCAACTGTCTCCCAAACTGCACCGAACCCAAACCAAAACACACAATGAAAACTGTGCCACCAAGTCTCCAACTGCAGCTGGTCTGCTCACACAAACACCGCTTTACGGAGTCCGTGGCCGCGCCCACTGGTGGCTGAGCCCGCAGATGCACGTGTTCAGTGATATCTTCAGAACAGTCGTGACGTCATAAGGATGGAAAAACCTTTCTAAAAATGTGTTTAATATAAATGGTCTTAGGTGATGTAATAAAGGGATCGATATGCGGGTAGATAAAAACCTACAAGACAGTGTATTTAAAGGACACAGGCTTAGCTACAGGTTGGACAACAAGAAAAGTTCAGCATTCAATGAAAAATAATTTCGATAGCCGAAGTAAGGTCATCACATCCAAAGCTGCAACACCATATAAATCAACTGAACAATTCCAATATCCCATATACTGGAGAAAGCACCAGTGCATGCCAGTCAGCCCAGAGATAACAATCGCCAGTTTCATCGCCATGAAATATGACAAAGTCGAAACAACTGAAGGAATGTTAACATTAGTTTAAAATAACAAATCAGCCTTTAGGTATGAAGTTAACGTGCCTTTTAGTTTCAAAGCTGGATATTTTAACATTAGAGAAACATAATTCACAAGAGTTCTTGAGTCAAATTCAACCGATCATAAGTCATTGCTTGCTCTCTTATTGTGTAAATAAACACTCAAAGCGTTCTCATTTTTTAGCTAAACTTTAGTGGTGCAAGATATTTTCAAACCATTTTAACAAATTATATTTTCAACAATGGTGGGAACCTGTCCCTGTGTAAATCATACATATGCGTTCAACCTTAACGGTTTGCTTTTTAAATTGATCTCATTTTAAATACACCATACTGCAATTTACAAAGTGTGGCGCTGTTTACTCAATAAAATACTAACCCACAGCCCCATGAAAGGGATTCATTGTAAGAACGGTAGAGCTTCAAACAGCCGGACAGCTCCGTGGTCCTGAAACTCACATGAAAGGCGAGAAAATACATTTTGATTTTCTGTGAGTCCAACGGATTCAAAATTTCGCCCGAACGGTTGTACGGATACTTTAATACCATCGTCAAAAAGCAGTGGATAAATGCTTTATATTGACGTACGTACTGCAAGCGTTGTACAGGAGAAAAATAATGGGATTCGAAGTAACAATGCAGTCACGGAAAAGGTATGTGGCGCTTGTTATTCTCTTCTCTTTCATTCGTCCAATAACTGCCTCAGTGACTCATTATTCTATACCAGAGGAAATGAAAGAAGGATCCGTTGTCGCCAATCTTGCTAATGATCTCACCCTGGATGTTAAAACACTGAATCAGAGGAAGATGCGCCTTGACCTGATCGCCAACAAAAAATATTTGGACGTGAACAAAGAGACTGGTGAGCTTTATGTCGTAGAGAAAATTGACAGGGAACAACTTTGTACAAAAACGCTGACACAGTGCTACTTGAAGATGGAAGTAATACTTGAAAATCCGTTGCGAATATTTAACATAGAACTAGAAATTTTGGATATAAACGACAATGCCCCACAGTTTCGACGAGACGCCATACATTTGGACATATCCGAGTCAACGCCTACTGGAGAAAGATTCTCATTAAGCAACGCTGTTGACCCTGATGTTGGAAGTAATTCAGTGAAAACATACCATCTGAGTGAAAATGAACACTTTTCTATTGAGGTTCAGTCTGGAAGAGATGGGTCTAAGTTCGCTGATTTGATATTGAAAAAGGCCTTAGATCGGGAGCAGCAGGCTGTTCATAATTTAATTCTCACCGCTGTTGATGGAGGCACACCTGCTCGATCTGGTACTGCAAGTGTTATTGTTCATGTTTTGGACACAAATGATAATGCACCTACATTCGACAAACCAATATATCGTGTTAAAATTTTGGAAAATTCTCCTATTGGAAGCCTTGTTACACATCTTAATGCAACAGACTTAGATGAGGGATCAAATTCTGATATAACATACTCATATAGTTTATATACATCAGAGAAAACACAAGAAACATTTAACTTGAATCCTTCAACTGGTGAAATTACTGTTAAAGGGACGTTAAATTATGAAGATTTTAAAATTTATGACATGGAGGTTATAGCAACTGATAAAGGAGCCAATAGTTTATCAGGACAATGTACTATAAAGATTCTGGTTGAAGACATGAACGACAATCATCCAGAAATATCTATTAAATCATTTCAGAGTCCAGTCAATGAAAACATCGAGTTAGACACAGTGATAGCTGTAGTTAGTGTCAGTGATAAAGACTCAGGTGACAATGGAGTGGTTGATCTTCATATTCCAGATAATATGCCTTTCAAACTGAGGGAATCCTCTGATAACTATTATGAATTAGTGGTGTCAGAGCCGTTAGACCGTGAGAAGGTTCCAGAATATGACATCACTTTCACTGTTACAGACAGAGGTTCTCCTCCTTTATCTGACAATGAAACTATGACGTTAGAACTGCTGGATGTTAATGACAATGTTCCACAGTTCCCTCTTTCATTTTATACCATACGTGTGATGGAGAATAACGCACCTGGAGCCTTGCTCAGTTCTCTCACTGCCTTTGACCCTGACCTCCATGAAAACCAGTATCTAGTTTATTTCATCCTGGAGAAGGAGATAGCCAACACCTCCATGTCCATGCTGTTCTCCATCAATCCAGAGAACGGGAATCTTTACGCACTCAAAACTTTTGACTATGAGATCGAGAAGGAGTTTCTTTTCCACATCGAGGCCAGAGACTCTGGCTCTCCTCCACTCAGCAGTAACGTGACCGTCCACATCATCATAGTGGACCAGAACGACAACGCTCCGGTTATTGTGTCTCCGTGGCGCGCGCACGGCTCGGTGGTGGAGGAGAAGATCCCCAGATCCACCGATAAAGGCTCTCTGGTTGCCAAGGTGATAGCCTTAGACACCGACTCGGTGCACAACTCTCGGATTACCTACCAGTTTCTACAGGTGACTGACGCCACCTTGTTCAGTCTGGACCAATACAACGGAGAGATCCGGACTATGAGGATGTTCAGTTACAGAGACCCGCGACACCAGAGACTGGTTGTTGTTGCCAAGGACAACGGAGAGCCTGCTCTCTCTGCTACAGTCACCATCAAGCTGTCCACGGTGGAGACTGCCGTTAAGGCCTACTCTGACATGACTGAGGTGCCTCTAGAATACGACATCTTTTCAGACCTCAACCTGTATTTGGTCATCGGTCTGGGCTCGGTGTCATTTCTCCTGCTCATCACCATATTGGTCACCATCGTGCTCAAGTGTCAGAAACCCAAGCCCAGCAAAGCGGCTCCTCCTTGCAGGAACAGTGTGATCAGTGAGAGGAACTCCACCATCGCAGACTCCACTCTGGTCTCCAACGATGCCTACTGGTACAGTCTGTTTCTAGCAGAGACCAGGAAAGGAAAGCTGGTGGTCAGACAGCCTGTGCCAAAGGGCTCCAGATACATCGTGTCCAGTATACCAAGAGGTACAGGACTGACAGACACTAGTGACTCAGCAGCATCTACTCTGCAGGTATGGGAAAACCTAAATTTAACATTTTATTCGCCAATGTTTTTTTTTTTTTTTTTAAATAGCTAAATCTTGGTATTTTCAAACGTAAAGATTACGACTCTACATTCCTTTCAGGGTGTACATGTATGTACCCCCAATAGCTACCAAAATAGTAGAATTCATATTGTAATGGTGTTTCCTAAATTAGTAGACACACATATGATCTTCATCAAAGTTTACATCGAGATATCATTCAAGCCTTGACACGATACTTTAATTCCTTTAACTTTCGATAAATCGCTGGGCATTTCCAGTGCTGCCTTTTCCATTAAATCAGTTTTTGTCGCATTGGGTATTTTGGTACGGCTTAAATTCATACTGCCTTAGGCAACTCAGTGTGCTGCATGTGGCAACATTACTTAAATGCCAAAAGTTTTTACTGCCGATAAAATCCATTAAAATATAGCCTAAATACGGGTTCAGAATAACTCATTTACCACAGTGGAATGGTTTTACGCACACAAAATGGTGCGTAAAAGTCAAACATAAAGGCACGGGTTGTGATAATATTTGTTTTGGACTAATATAATATTATGTAGTATGTTTGTGGTTAAAAGGTAATACAATAAGAATGCATTTTAATACTTAAAAATACATGACAGCAAAAACAATAATCTGTAGTTGCTGCACCACATATCTAGAAAATCCAAAGATCAGTAACCAGCAAAAAACTGTCGGTGGAAACACCACTTAAACATGAGAAATATTCACTCCTGAACTTAAGAAAACCACCTAAAAAAGAAAGTGAATACATGTGCAAACTAACTTCTTTTTACAATGCTAGAATGGTTTTTCGCACACAAATCCGTGCGTAAATGTCGAACCCCAAGGTAAGAACTGTGATATCATATACTTTAACTGGCAGAATATTACGTAGAATGTTTGCGATTAAATATAATACAACAACAGTATATTTCAATACTTAGAAAAACAATACAACGAAAAAAACAACCAACCAAATAAACTAAGAGATTTTGCCCTGTAACTCTAGAAGAACCAAGATCCGTAACCAGGAAAAACTCATGCCAAATATTTAATTACAATTTTTCTCTTAACATCAAAAACTTAACTTCCCAATTTATCTTTTTCTAACTAAAACTTGACGTCCACGATACATTATGAGGTGTAGATGTTCATGAGGGCCTATTCACGTCGCTGCTCTCCACAAAAACCCACGCACCGATGAGGTCATGTTTCTCCAGATACTTCATTGGAGATGCGGCAGGCAGACATATTACACGCAAACCTCGGCTGATCTCAAGATAAAGGAACGTGTTCCTTAAATACCCCCGTTTACTTTCAGCATTTCATATTAAGGACAGTTTCCCTTTTCTCCGACACAACATCCCAAGGCTTTATATACGGATTCTCTTCAATGGCTCGTCATATTCGTCAATATTCCCGGAGAGGGTACGTTTCAGTATTTCTCTTTCTCTCTGCTGTCATGAACACGGTGTTTACCGTCACCCATTATTCTGTTCCTGAAGAAATGGAAGAAGGATCTGTTGTTGCAAATTTAGCAGCTGATTTGGGTTTAGACGTGAAGACTCTGAACAAAAGAAAAATGCGTGTAGACGTTGTAGGCAATAAAAAATATCTTGACATCAACAAAGACACAGGAGAGCTGTTTATTCTGGAAAGAATTGACAGAGAGTTTTTATGCCCACTAAAGACAGCTACGTCATGCTTTCTTAAATTAGACGCTGCAATCGAAAATCCAATACGAATGTTTAATATTGAAGTGGAAATCACGGACATTAACGACAACGCTCCTCATTTTCGACGAGGGACAATGCATTTGGACATATCTGAATCAAGCCCCGTTGGAGAGAGATTCTCGCTGAATAATGCTGCAGATCCAGATGTTGGAACGAATTCTGTTAAAGATTACCATCTGAGCTCAAGTGAACATTTTGAACTCGAAATTCAGACCGGGAGAGACGGGTCGAAGTTTGCAGATTTGATTCTGAAGAAAGCTTTAGACAGAGAGCAGCAGGCTGTTCATAATCTAATACTGACTGCTGTGGACGGTGGAGTTCCCACGCGCACAGGTACAGCCAGCATCATTGTTCGCGTGCTTGATGTGAACGACAACGCCCCTTCATTTGACAAAGACAAATACGTCGTAGAAGTGATGGAAAACTCCCCAATTGGCAGTCTGGTGATCAAATTAAACGCCACTGATTTAGACGAAGGGTCCAATTCTGATATTGTTTATTCATATAGTTTGTATACGTCAGAGAGAACGCAACAGATGTTTAACTTGAATCCAGAAAATGGTGAAATCAGAGTGAAAGAGATGATAAATTATGAAGATCTTAAGATTTATGAAATGGAGGTTATTGCCAGTGATAAGGGGCCTAACTCCTTATCTGGACAGTGTAAACTGACGATACAGGTGACAGATATGAATGACAACCACCCAGAAATATCCATCAAATCATTTCAGAGTCCGATCAAAGAAAATGAACCAGTGGACACAGTGATAGCTGTAGTTAGTGTCAGTGATAAAGACTCAGGTGACAATGGAGTGGTTGATCTTCATATTCCAGATAATATGCCTTTCAAACTGAGGGAATCCTCTGATAACTATTATGAATTAGTGGTGTCAGAGCCGTTAGACCGTGAGAAGGTTCCAGAATATGACATCACTTTCACTGTTACAGACAGAGGTTCTCCTCCTTTATCTGACAATGAAACTATGACGTTAGAACTGCTGGATGTTAATGACAATGTTCCACAGTTCCCTCTTTCATTTTATACCATACGTGTGATGGAGAATAACGCACCTGGAGCCTTGCTCAGTTCTCTCACTGCCTTTGACCCTGACCTCCATGAAAACCAGTATCTAGTTTATTTCATCCTGGAGAAGGAGATAGCCAACACCTCCATGTCCATGCTGTTCTCCATCAATCCAGAGAACGGGAATCTTTACGCACTCAAAACTTTTGACTATGAGATCGAGAAGGAGTTTCTTTTCCACATCGAGGCCAGAGACTCTGGCTCTCCTCCACTCAGCAGTAACGTGACCGTCCACATCATCATAGTGGACCAGAACGACAACGCTCCGGTTATTGTGTCTCCGTGGCGCGCGCACGGCTCGGTGGTGGAGGAGAAGATCCCCAGATCCACCGATAAAGGCTCTCTGGTTGCCAAGGTGATAGCCTTAGACACCGACTCGGTGCACAACTCTCGGATTACCTACCAGTTTCTACAGGTGACTGACGCCACCTTGTTCAGTCTGGACCAATACAACGGAGAGATCCGGACTATGAGGATGTTCAGTTACAGAGATCCGCGCCACCAGAGACTGGTTGTTGTTGCCAAGGACAACGGAGAGCCTGCTCTCTCTGCTACAGTCACCATCAAGCTGTCCACGGTGGAGACTGCCGTTAAGGCCTACTCTGACATGACTGAGGTGCCTCTAGAATACGACATCTTTTCAGACCTCAACCTGTATTTGGTCATCGGTCTGGGCTCGGTGTCATTTCTCCTGCTCATCACCATATTGGTCACCATCGTGCTCAAGTGTCAGAAACCCAAGCCCAGCAAAGCGGCTCCTCCCTGCAGGAACAGTGTGATCAGTGAGAGGAACTCCACCATCGCAGACTCCACTCTGGTCTCCAACGATGCCTACTGGTACAGTCTGTTTCTAGCAGAGACCAGGAAAGGAAAGCTGGTGGTCAGACAGCCTGTGCCAAAGGGCTCCAGATACATCGTGTCCAGTATACCAAGAGGCACAGGACTGACAGATACTAGTGACTCAGCAGCGTCTACTCTGCAGGTATGGGGAAAATACTTATTTAACATGTGATACACACAGATGTACTTAGTGGATATTCAAAAAGTCCACTCATGGGAGACCATAGCAATTGTGACTTTCTTGTCAAGTCAGCGCTTGAGAACTTGTACTCTGCTCTTCACCTATTTTATGTTATTATACATAAATAGTTATCAAATAACTAAAAAGGAACCATGCATCACTGCTAAAATTGTACTTGTGTAAATTAACAACGTCTCCGATAAATCTTCTTATACTTTCTGGTAGCTATTTCCTACTTGTGTATTTAGTCTAACCAGTAATTTGACAAATAATTTAAACCCCCCTTTTCCAAATAGTTCATTCATAGTTATTTCAGCATGTATATTTCTGCAGACATTAGGTGTTGGGAGGAGAAATGGCGCAAGATGTGGGGCACATTGATATGATGTTACATTGAAAGTATCAGTAGCAATTATTGACGACACACACGCACAGTTTTGATTTAATCAGTTTTGACTTTTACGCACGGACAACTAAAACTCGCAGACGACGAGGGAATGAGGAAAGTTATTATTATTGTGTAGCCTTAAAATCACTGCATTCCCGTCTGAAAAAAATAAACTAACAAAACCTTTATAATTAAATCCAAATGTATGACATTCGTAATAATCACCAGCTTTTCAAAATTCCGCTTCCCAAGCAGTGCATACATGCTTTAAAATTAACGTTGAAAACGTAACCAAAAGACTTATTCCAGCTTTTAACCTGTGTTGAAACTCCTCTGGCAGTCTTAGTTCTTTAAAACAATATAAACATATTTTTGTTTTAAACGTTTGCAAAGGCTCACACTAAACTACTACGTCGCTACTCTCCATGAAAACAGACTCACTGGTGAGGTCATCAGTCTCATAGAATTTATTGGAGGAAGGACGGCCAGACATTGCACTACAGTGATGTCACTCTTGGTCTAAGCGTTAAGACACGTTTACTTTTTAGATCGCCATTTCGTTTGTTCGTTCAATAAGAGGGTGGTTTCTTTGGGTGTCAGGACATTTCAAGGCTTTGATTACGGAATTTGCACGATGGAGGATCGGATCCCACTGTTGCGCACGGGAGGGTACGTTTCTGTATGTCTCTTTCTTTCTGCCATCATGAACACGGTATTCACCGTCACCCACTATTCTGTTCCTGAAGAAATGGAGGAAGGATCTGTTGTTGCCAATTTAGCAACTGATTTGAGGTTGGACGTTAAAACGCTAAATGAAAGGAAAATGCGCATAGATGTGGTAGCTAATAAGAAATATCTCGACATCAACAAGGAGACAGGGGAGCTGTTCGTTTTAGAGAGGATTGACAGAGAGTTTTTATGCCCTTCGAAGACAACTACGTCGTGCTTTCTTAAATTAGACGCTACAATTGAAAATCCAGTACGAATGTTTAATATTGAAGTGGAAATCACTGATATTAACGACAACGCTCCTCATTTTCGACGAGGGACGATGCATTTGGACATATCTGAATCAAGCCCCGTTGGAGAGAGATTCTCGCTGAATAATGCTGCAGATCCAGATGTTGGAACGAATTCTGTGAAAAATTATCATCTGAGCTCAAGTGAACATTTTGAACTCGAAATTCAGACCGGGAGAGACGGGACGAAGTTTGCAGATTTGATTCTGAAGAAAGCTTTAGACAGAGAGCAGCAGGCTGTTCATAATCTAATACTGACTGCTGTGGACGGTGGAGTTCCCACGCGCACAGGTACAGCCAGCATCATTGTTCGCGTGCTTGATGTGAACGACAACGCCCCTTCATTTGACAAAGACAAATACGTCGTAGAAGTGATGGAAAACTCCCCAATTGGCAGTCTGGTGATCAAATTAAACGCCACTGATTTAGACGAAGGGTCCAATTCTGATATTGTTTATTCATATAGTTTGTATACGTCAGAGAGAACGCAACAGATGTTTAACTTGAATCCAGAAAACGGTGAAATCAGAGTGAAAGAGATGATAAATTATGAAGATCTTAAGATTTATGAAATGGAGGTTATTGCCAGTGATAAGGGGCCTAACTCCTTATCTGGACAGTGTAAACTGACGATACAGGTGACAGATATGAATGATAACCACCCAGAAATATCCATCAAATCATTTCAGAGTCCAGTCAGTGAAAACATCGAGTTAGACACAGTGATAGCTGTAGTTAGTGTCAGTGATAAAGACTCAGGTGACAATGGAGTGGTTGATCTTCATATTCCAGATAATATGCCTTTCAAACTGAGGGAATCCTCTGATAACTATTATGAATTAGTGGTGTCAGAGCCGTTAGACCGTGAGAAGGTTCCAGAATATGACATCACTTTCACTGTTACAGACAGAGGTTCTCCTCCTTTATCTGACAATGAAACTATGACGTTAGAACTGCTGGATGTTAATGACAATGTTCCACAGTTCCCTCTTTCATTTTATACCATACGTGTGATGGAGAATAACGCACCTGGAGCCTTGCTCAGTTCTCTCACTGCCTTTGACCCTGACCTCCATGAAAACCAGTATCTAGTTTATTTCATCCTGGAGAAGGAGATAGCCAACACCTCCATGTCCATGCTGTTCTCCATCAATCCAGAGAACGGGAATCTTTACGCACTCAAAACTTTTGACTATGAGATCGAGAAGGAGTTTCTTTTCCACATCGAGGCCAGAGACTCTGGCTCTCCTCCACTCAGCAGTAACGTGACCGTCCACATCATCATAGTGGACCAGAACGACAACGCCCCGGTTATTGTGTCTCCGTGGCGCGCGCATGGCTCGGTGGTGGAGGAGAAGATCCCCAGATCCACCGATAAAGGCTCTCTGGTTGCCAAGGTGATAGCCTTAGACACCGACTCGGTGCACAACTCTCGGATTACCTACCAGTTTCTACAGGTGACTGACGCCACCTTGTTCAGTCTGGATCAATACAACGGAGAGATCCGGACTATGAGGATGTTCAGTTACAGAGATCCGCGCCACCAGAGACTGGTTGTTGTTGCCAAGGACAACGGGGAGCCTGCTCTCTCTGCTACAGTCACCATCAAGCTGTCCACGGTGGAGACTGCCGTTAAGGCCTACTCTGACATGACTGAGGTGCCTCTAGAATACGACATCTTTTCAGACCTCAACCTGTATTTGGTCATCGGTCTGGGCTCGGTGTCATTTCTCCTGCTCATCACCATATTGGTCACCATCGTGCTCAAGTGTCAGAAACCCAAGCCCAGCAAAGCGGCTCCTCCCTGCAGGAACAGTGTGATCAGTGAGAGGAACTCCACCATCGCAGACTCCACTCTGGTCTCCAACGATGCCTACTGGTACAGTCTGTTTCTAGCAGAGACCAGGAAAGGAAAGCTGGTGGTCAGACAGCCTGTGCCAAAGGGCTCCAGATACATCGTGTCCAGTATACCAAGAGGCACAGGACTGACAGATACTAGTGACTCAGCAGCTTCCACCCTGCAGGTATGGGGAAAGCATATATTTAGAATGTGCACACAGATGCACTTCGTGAATATGCATCAAATCCACTCTGAAGTGACCATAGTAGTCATGGGTTTCTTGTCTCGTCATCAATGATCTTAAGGTATTATTCATAGACAGTTACAACTGCCTAGAGATAAAACATGCATCAACAGTAACACTGTAATTCTTCCCATTCACAACATGTCAGAAAACACCTCTTGCACGTCATAGAAGGTATTTTCTACTTGATCAATTAATTTGAAAAATAATCTACACCTTCGGTTTTTAAATACTTGTTTTTTATTTCATCTTGGACATTTCTGCAGACATTAAGTATTGGGAGGAGAAATGAAGCAAGATGTGGGGCACACTGACATTATATTAAATCAAAATTAACTGTTAGCAATTTTTGATGATAGACACACCATCCAACACCTTTGATTTCATTATTTTTGGCACTGTTTTTACGCACGGACAGCTGGATTATATAGGAAAAAGGATATTGTGATTCATACTCAGTATCTCTACAATCACTGTATACATGTGTGACCAAAAACAAACAAAACTTAAAGAATAAAATGCAAATGCAAATTGAGAACTAATAACTAGATTTGCAGAATTCCATCTCCCAAGCTGGGAAAAAATGTTTAAGATATCAGAGTTAAATATGTCACCAAAAGACTTTTTCCTTGCTGCTCTTTAAAAAAAAAAAAAAAAAAAAAAAATCAATCTGTATCAGCAATACGTGACTTACAAGCCAGTGGCATCTTAAAAATATAATAAATTAGGCTTTATAAAAAAAATATAATCTAAATAAAGACCTTCCTGTCAGGTGTGATACAATCAAAATGTCAATAGTACATGAAGTAATATGACAAAAAGAAAAAAATATATATAGTAGTAATTATACGACGAAGACTACTACTACTAGTAATAATAATATGAAAAAATTATGATATTTAAAACAAATTGAAAGCCATAATAAATAAACTCAAACAATTTAACAAAAGAGGTAGGCAGTAAATTAATTTACTCTAAAGAATTGTATCATATTTGTCATGCGAGTACATTTCTTTCTTTGTAATTTGAACAGACTCAAAGTACAGCTTAAAAAAATTAAGTAATTAATAAATTAATTCAGACTTAAGAATTATTCAAATGACAGTTGAGACCTCAAGAATCACAGATGTGAAATTTCCTCATTCGAGTTAACAAGTTGCTGAACTTTCAGATTTTTATTTTCATAATTTGGTATTACATCTTTGGCTTTCAACTTAATCGAATGATTGGTATATGTAACAAAATATCCTCAAGTTTTTTTTCTAGAATCCTGATGTGTACTGACATTAATAAAATAGATATTTCATAAATTTCTTCTTCCATCTTACATAACTCACATTTGCTATGTTATTGACTGTCTACATCATTATAGTGAACCAAAACGACCAAGACGAACAGGACTGACAGACAGTAGTGACTCAGCAGCTTTTTCTCTGCATGTACAAATGACAGCTCACTTCATCGCTGTTTAAATAAATCCTCTTTCCCAACTTTAGTTTGTGAAGAAAAACATCTGGCCCATTGTTAAAGAAGTTCAGACAATATTTCATTTGCAGTTTACTGGCAATGTGGCAAATAAAAGTGATATAAAAAAGAATAATGACAATACATTTTGCAGTCCAAACAATAAGAAACTTCAAACCAGTGTCAAATCAGATACAAGGAAAAAAAAGAAAAAAAGAAAACAAAATCACTAAATCAATACAAACGTTGGGTGGGTTCTCGGTATAGAACCCCACGTCATTTCTGCTTTACGTCTGATCTTGTTTGTGTTTGTGTTTTGTACTAAGGATGCTTTCTGTTTTCTTTAGTTTTCATCTGGTGCACTTTTAAATACCATAACAACAGTTTCACATCACACAAAATCTTTATGTCATAAAAAAGGCTTAAAAAATCTTAAAATGTCTTTACTATTTAACAGGTATGTCTTAAAATACTAATAAGAACCAACTCCTAATACGCCCCTAACACCCTCTACTGATCACGTCAACAACAACAACAACAAAAAAAATCCACTAGAAAATAGAAGTGAAAATAAGGAATAACCAGTGGAAATAATCCAATACAACAGTTCATAACAACCAACCTTCTGTTTCATAGAATATCTGCAACTTTTTATATTTAAAGTTTTGTTGTCTTTTTACAGCATGGCACTTTCTGAAAAGGGCTTTTCAATTGTAATCTTGGAGAGATTTCTACATGACTTTGGTTTGTGGTCGGTTTATCATTGTCTTATTTACTGCAAATGAAAAGACAACGTAGTCAAAAGCAGAACAGCAACTTTCCACACAGACATGAGATCTTTACCAGTAACTTTTTTGTTTCTTTAAACAAAAAAGTCTGAGTAAAGATTCTTTTCTGACTAATAACCTAATCAATTCCTTGTCATGCATGGCCCACTCTTTGTCTTCAAATACACATGCTCTCTGTTGTATGAACCAACGATAAAAAGTAAAAATGCACAATGCAGTTTTTCTTTGTTTTGAACAATGACTGCAGCAAAACTGTGATGCATTTCAGCACACATCAGTTCTGTCTGTGTTGCAGGACTCTGCATCAAAACACTACATAACCAAACTCAGACTGTTTAAAGTGACCTTTGATGCCAATGAATGTTGACCTCTGTCTATCTATCTATCTATCTATCTATCTATCCATGATGGTAAGTATGCTGCTGGAAGAAGAAACTGTTAAATAGCTTAATGTTTTATAGAACAGATTGTAACAAGTGTTATGTTATAAAGGGTCACACTAACCATGCCATGTATTTTTTCAAAGATAACTTTTCATTCATAGTGCCGCAACAGCAACTCTGTGATCATAGGATACGTACACAAATAATCCTTTTTTTGTGCTTGCAATGACCTGACCATTAAATTGCTTGTTTTTTTTTCTCCCCACTCTTTAAGTACCCTAAATGAGGGAAGTCCACTCTGCAGCTGGAGGTATGCAGGAGTCTCACTCCCCCGCCCCGGATGCCCTTTTAATGAATGATGTTGCAGAACTTAGTGTTTGAATTGTTTTCTGTGTTTGTTTTGTTCTCAGTGGATTTTTTTTTTTTTACAATTATTTTGTCTTGTTTAATTTCTCTTGGAGAAGGAGTTTTTTTTTTAATTGCAAAGGGTCACACAGTTGACATCACATGCAGTTTGCCAAATCTCTTATGTTAACCTATTCATGTCTACATTTTAGTTACTGTTAGTCATATTACAGTCTCATCTCAAGCCCACCAAAATGCATTCATGCAATTTAACTACAACAGTAATTAACACTACTTTTATTAGTATTTCAGGATTATGTCCCTTCTCAAAAGTTTGACAGAGTCACAGACAAAAGTGAACAGTGACCAAGGCAGCTGTAGCGTCAGTAATGCTTCAGTTTAAATGTAAAGTGTAATATATGTTATTTAATTAGTTAATTGTTATCACATATTTCCACGGTTGCACGTCTCCACCCAGAAAAAAGGGTCTCAGGAAGTAATGTGTTACACGCTAAACAGTCACTCCAAAAAAATATGTACTACTGCTTATTTATACAAAAGTAGAATCCCAATCCAAAAAAGTTGGGTTGTTGTGTAAGTAGTAAATGAAAACAGACTGCAATGATCTGCATATAGTGTGAATACAGTACAAGATATTTAATGTTCAAACTGATTAACTTCATTGTTTTATATAAATATACACTCATACTGAATTTGATGCCTGCTAAAAATTGGGACAAGGACAAGTTTAACACTGTGATACATCACCTTTTTTTTAACAATGCTCAGTAAGGGTTTGTGAAGTGAGGACACTAATTAGTGAAGTTTTAAAAGTTAAATTCTTTCTCCTTCTTGCTTGATATATCACTTCAGGTGCAGGTTCTCTGTTGGCATATTTTGTGCTTCAAAATGCACCACACATTTTCAGTGGGAGACAGGGCTGGACTGTAGACAGGAAAGTTGTACCTGCACTCTTTTACTATGAAGCCACAATGTTGTAGCACATGCAGAATGTGTCTTGGCCTCGTCTTGCTGTCTTCAGCATTCACGAGGCCTTCACAGATGTGACAGCCATGCCATGGGCACTAACAGACTCCCATACCATCACAGATGCTGGCTTTTGAGGTTAGTGCTGATAACAATTGGGACAGTCCTTTTCCTCTTCAGCACAGAGGTCATGACATCCATGATTTCTGGAAATCTAAAATGTGGATTTGTTAGGTCACATCACACTTTTCCACTTTGCGTCAGTCCATCTCATCTTACTGAACCCATGTAGTATTCTTTGTACAATTACATAGGCTTCTAATGGCGCTGTGAGGGGTCAAAGGCCGCTGGCATTCATTTCAACCAATTTTTCAGGATTCTGTGAATCTTTTATAGACATTATGGATTGTAGAGGATGAAATCCTTATTTCTTTGTAGTTTTGGTTGTAAAAACATTATTCTTAAAATACTGGACTGTTTGCCAACACAGTTGTGAACCTCACCCCATCAATGCTTGTGAACGACTGAGCCTTTCATGGATTCCTTTTTCATACCCAATCATGATACTCACCTGTAACCTCTTAATCTGTTTACCTGTGAAATGTTCTAAACAGGTGTTTTGTGAGCATTCCACAACTTACTCAGTCTTTTGTTGACACTGTCCCAACTTTTTTGAAATGTGTTGTAGGCATCAAATTCAGAATGAGTGTATATTTACAAAAAAGTTTAAATGTTTGAACATTAAATATCTTGTATATGTACTACTCAGTTGAACACAAGTTTAAAATGACGCATTGGGTATACAGTGGATAGTATGTGATTTTGGACACAGTATGAGTCTGACAGTCTGTAGTCAGTTTTGCAGACAAGCGAAAGTGGTGAGCCGATAGAAATAGTATTAAAACAATATTCTGGTCATAGTCATTACTTTTGGTGAACAAAGTGAGAGTCAGGCATTTGCAACCCTTAGTCACAACCCTGTCTCCTAGGCTTATAGCGTATTAATCTTGAATACAAAATAACAACATCAACATGCTGCTCTGCCTGGTCATTAATCACAGTTCTAAAAAAAAATCATTTTCTTCAGCTAACAATGTTGCCTTTTGCTGGCTTTGCTTTTTGCCCAATCTGGCTTTTGCTGTCAACACACATGTCAAGAAAATATTTTTAAATCTTCAATTGAATCACTATGTTCTCAAAAGGATCCTGTGCATGTGATGATTAATTTGTGTTCATCCCCTACTGACCCATTACTAATAGATAAGGAGTGTGTCCTATTTTTGAATGTTTATAAGTGGGAATGGACTGTGCTGTTTCTGTATAATTGGGTTGGTTAAAATTTTAATTCTAGTGTTACAGATTCCACACAGACACAGAATAACACTTGTGAATTTTCTGTCTGCTGTAGTGTGAATTATGACCCAATTCTTTGTGCAGGAGAGGCGCAAAGTGAAACCAGTCACCCAGTTACCTAGCAACCACTCTCCTTCACATAATCTTGGAGCATGGTATTCATTGATAGACCCGCCACCTCACCACTACATGTTCAAGGATCCCTCTCACCCACTCTGTCTTCTGCCTGAAGCCCCTGTCTGAGTGACAGACGTCGGCTGCATGAGATATGTCAGTTTGGCCAGTCACAAGTGCTGTGTTTCTATTCAAGATTAATCTCGTTCTCTTGTCTCATTGGCAGGCATCCACCACCAGCAGTGCCAGTTCCACATAAGGCCGCACCTTCAGCTGCACCCTGAATTGTCGCTGACTGAGAAGCTTCACAGAGGAAAGGAGAAACCCCTGCCCCAAACCCCTGCCCCCATGTTCATCCTGCTCAGTCTGATCCTCGGTCCTCACAATGTGTAGTTGTCATGCTATGACACCAAATGGACTATGGTGTCTAATCAATGACACGACCCTCCCCCTCTATTTCTTTAAGCACATGAAGAGCCAATCAACAATGCCTCTTTGTCCATTCAGTATGCATGATAAGAATGCATGGCTTCGACCACACTCCAAGACCTTCATACAAAAAAAGTCAAGAGGACATACTTGCAAAGAAGCAGTCTGCACGAGAATTTACACCTCTGGATATTCAAAGCAGACTCAACAAGGACTACTAGAGTGGACAAGGGAATGTTGAAATGCCTTTAAGAGACTGTTTTCCCTCTCTAAAAATGAAAAACATGTTGGATATTACATTTTAAACTTCTGTGCTTTGTCTTGCTCCATAATAGCATTGATGTATAAGAAACAAGTTATCTAAGAAGTGAAACAGCACAATTAATTAAATGTCAGAAAAGCACCAACTTGTGATTCACAAGTATGAACCAAAAGGGAATCAGTATTTTATAAATGTGGTAGCTTTTAGTAGTTTTATGTTTGTACTTGACTTTGTGCTTTATGTGAGCCCGGCCTAAGTGTATGAATGAGAGTGCTAAGAGATTAAGTTAAGTTGACCAGTACATCAAACAGATAAAAGCGAGGCCTTTAGCTATTACGTATCTGCCTTTGAGTTGTTTAAGCATGGATCAATCAAAGTACTTTGATAGCTTTCAGTATTTTATGATATTGAGCAATCCGCTTTCTGAAATTTTGCCTCACTGTTTAAAATTGTTCACAACAAAACTGAGGATTACATTTTAATGGGACCACAGTGAAGAAGTACAACAGCATAATACTTTTGTCTAAAATTGTAAGATGTTCAGAGAGGGGCAACAGATCCTTAATCTCATTCATTTCCCCTAGTTTTTGGACAAGAGGAAAATGGATATATGTACAGTGTGCTTGAATGTTATGTTCACTTGAATATCACAGGAGGATATGAGTCTTTGGGATTGAACTGAACATAAGTGAACACAGTGAGTCTTTGAGAATGGACAGAATGATATATCTTTATGACTTCTGTATATACATCACAAACATATCCATAAATGTCCACTTTTTTACTTTTAAAACCAAACTCTAGATCAGGGGTTCTCAAAGTTTTGATGACTTAGTGCCATTGCTACAGAGCCAGCATAAGATTAAGGGCTGCACAGGAAAACCCATGAACTTGTCGTAGGATTTCTGATTGGTCTCATAATGGTGTTTAATGTCCTTCAGCACTGAATTCATCTTTCTGCAGATAAAGCAGAGCACTTTATCTGTCCCATAAGGTTTTGCAATGTAAGAGTTAATCCATTCTTCCTGAAACTGCCTTTTCTTTTTTTCGTTCCTAACCTGACAGGTGCTTGTTTGGGGGGCACAGTTTGACACTGTATCCGAGTAGTATATTATATGTAGGTTACTGAAAGTGAAAGTATTTTCATGGAGTGATTAAAATATAATGCATGCATTTCATGTCACATTCAGGGGCCACACAAAATGTTTCTGAAGGCTGCCATTGGCCCATGGCCCACACTTTGAGAACCCCTGCTAGATTTTCTTAATGTATTTTGAGGCCGTGTAACAAGTTGAAAACTCTGAACTGAACATGATGACTTAATGTTTACTCTACAATACTGAAACAACATGGTTGTGGTTGATTTCACCCAATGAAAGCTGTGCTCATGTGTATTACTGACTACTGTATGTATCTACATATGCAACACAAACTCAGATGCAGATATGACTGACATAATATATTTCACATGTCTGTATCTATAAATATGCCTTTCTTTTTCAAAACCATTGCTGAAGTTTTTAAGGTGAACAAAACTCCTGTGCCATCAGATTTATGGGCCAACTCATATGTGAAATCAGATATAAAGTAGTCAAACTCTTTAGCACAGCTCACATTGCATTACTTGTATAATAATAAGTTGTAATCTTTTACAGGCAAACATTAACAGTAAGAGCTTTTGTACAGTGGTACTTTTGTGGTGCAATATGTAGTAATGTGTGTTAAGTGAGCTTACTGTATGCTATGGTCTGGTCTGTATGATCCATTAAATACAAAAACAAAATAGAACAGCAAACTTAGTAACGGACTCCTGAATCTCTTAAGTTTTGAATCAAAAGGCACAACATCCATTAAGAACAGATGCATTATTTGTAAAAGGAGTTTTAATTCTAGTTTAGTTCAAACAGCAAGTCAAAATTCAGTAGATCTACTCTCAAAGAAAATTTGTGTTTGCATCCTAATGGATATATGCAATGGATCAAGTCAATGTTAATGAGTTTAAGGCCAGTGTTACTGCATTATAATATCTGCCTAACCCTTGTCAGCTAGTTAACTAACATGATTAAGCATCACTACACTTGATTTGTCAGTTTAAAATCATTGGCACATCTAGTCACAGATCAAAATTTGTGTTTCCTGTCTGGGTCATTTTTTATTGGGTCATTTTCCTAGTTAGCAGTAATTTGCTTGAATACATACAATGCAATACAGTCTAAAGAAATGGCAGTGTTGGAGAATTGTTGTGTTGACGATCAGGGGCTTTCCAGCCCTTTGAAAATCATCTAGCTCACATAGTGAGTTGATTAAGGGACAGCTGTACTGCAAGCTTGCATTACTAACTCATGGATTAGAATTTTTGTGCTGAAAAAACACACACAAAGATTTTGCAGATATTAAGTGGTTCCAATTTTGCTCTAAGGTGGACCTTTCTCTAAATTAAACTGCAGGCCAGTGTCTTAAACATAAAAATATTAAAATGCCAAAAGATCCTGGGTTTCTACACTGAAGGATGAGTTGCTACATCTGTATGCAGACAGAGGTGAAGAGTAAAAATACTAATACCACACTGTAAAAGTGCTCCATTACAAGGGAACAACCTGCATTGAAAACTTAACTTAAGTTAACATATAAACAGCAAAATGTACTTAAAGTATTAGAAGTAAAGGTACTCAATGTCGCATAATGTCACCGATAAAGTGTTATATGTTATGTCAATATGTTATTACTTGTCAATTAATGTAAAAGAGGGACTTTATTATAGTAGTTGGTCGAAGTGGGGCTCATTTTGAATAATTTTTATAGGAGTGCAACAAATGATTATTTTCATGACTGATTAATCTGCTGATTATTTTCTCCAATAATTCATTGTTTGGTTTGTAAAATTTCTGAAAATAGTTTCACAAAATTTGCTTCCTCCAAACTTAAACTTAGTAAACAATAAATTAAAAATTACTGAAATAATCTTCATATTTGAGAAGCTGGAACCATGAAATGTTCTTGCATGAAAAATGCCTTAAATTAATTATCCAAATAGTTTAGTAAATTTCTGTCTGACCATTTCAGCTGAACTGTAGTGGAGTGAATAGTTTAATATTTTCTGCTGAAATGTAGTATAGTTGAAGGAAAAAGTAGGGCAAATATACTCAGGTAAAGTACAAATACTTCAAGTAACAGTAATTAACTTGAAAGAAGAAAGAAACAGTAATTTCATTTATTGTCAGAAAATGATTTACTAGAGTTTTAGCAACTAATGTTGTATCGATCTTCAGTGTGTTAGCCTCCTATCAGAGATTAGGACATACAGTAGCAATCATACTACTGCAGTATTAAGTCAGTCACCTATGTCTGACAAGGTATATTAAGAATATGGCAGGATTGATCCCTTCTTGCTCTCTATATCACTGACTCACCTCTTAACTGTCTTCCAGGAAGATTATTACAGCTGACACACAGACTGCAGTCTGTGATGACAAAAATGTGCTCTGTTATATAATCCTGTTTATGCCAGTTATTTTCTGGTCAAGCTCAAAGGTCACTGTCTAGCCATTGTAATCTACAAAATGACTATGAATGGGTGGACGGTAATTGCTTTAAGCATAAAGCTGTATTATTATCATCCAGAAAGTAGATCATCCTTCCTCCAGGATGCTCAGACATGTGGCTTCTATTTTTATCTCATCATGCCTCTCTGATACAGAGACATTTTTAACAAGGTCTAAAAAAAACAAGAACCAAAAAAATAAAAAAAGAAAGAAAATTGTGTGTGTATCAACAAAGATCTCTCTTCTTCAGTCACACTGCTTCAAGAACACAAGTAAGTACTAATTAAGATGAAACAATCATTTGAAGAGCTTTCCATATTGTGGTCTTCATGAATTGCTGGACTGTGCTATCTGATTGTTAACTGAGCTACAATACTTAACTGCTGCATCCTACAATGTTGAATTCAAAGTGCAGTATGATAATGACAATATATCTGCAAGGCACATTGAATGAAGAAGTCGACATGGGAAAAATTGTTACTATCTTGACTTTCTATGATTCATTCTAGCACAATAATCAGTTGGCTTTACTTAGAAAGGTGTCATTGAATCTGAAAAATCAAAGACGATCAACACATAGGCTGAAAATTCTCTTTCTGCTTCCACCTAACGGACAGAGGAGCATGTGGTACACTGTCCAAACCTCATTGGTATTATGACATTGCAGTAGCATTGCACTTACTGAGTGTCGTGGCACTAAAGTGTAGCAAAATAGTGCAACAATGCTTTTCTGCCACAAAAAGTTTAGTGTGGACTGAGTGTGCTATAAAGTCAAAAAGTGCAAATTCAGATGCATTCATATTATCATAGAAATAGCCACAAAAACCTCTCCATTTAACAACTGTAGACAAACTCAACAGTTTGTCTTTTCATTTCAAAATGTTAATCTAGGAGGTAGGTCCTTCTTTCCATATTTTCAGTTTAGGTACATGGCATGTGAGTCATTACTTTCCCCCTTTTTTAAATATCCATCTCTATCTACTCCTTAACAGATTGAAGATCAGTAAGGGTGACAGAGCACTATGGAATGGCTAAGGGTTCTAGTCCGCTTTAGGCAAATAAAGAGTTTTCCTTCTCAACTGTGTATCGTTCTTTAAGTGAATCATTTTAAAAAATTCAAGTGATCAATGTGTGTGTGTGTAAACAAGAGGGACATTACCACAGGCAGGCCATTGAGGACGTCCATGACAATGCCTTTTTAATGTAGGATCGCAGTGGAAACTGGCTCCAGCAAAGAACTCCCGCTGGGCTCTGCTCACTGATCAGCACATCCACCATGTGTGAGGACACCATGACCATTTGTATCCTGAAAAGGAATAAAGTGTTAAAAATAACTTAACATTTATATGAAAAGATAAATCTGCTGAGGCTCTAAATACCATTTAAATAATCGTGCTAAATGTCACAAGTTGAATTGCTGAATGAGTGTATAGTTAGTGTACTGAAATAAATTTTATTATAATGCAGTGCAAAAACTCAGATTTGGTTAAGTGTTACCAGTATTTTGCAGACAATGCATGTTCACAGGGTTTTTTCCCCCCCTGAGGGTGGAATAATGAATGCATCTGTCTCTGCCTTTGTGTATGACCTCATCTCCCCAGAGAGATGAGGTCATGTGTGAGCTGGAGAGCATGAAATTCATTTTCATTCTCTTAATGTAACCTGTAACATTTTAGTAGGACTTTTTTTTTAGCACTGAGGCCATGTGGGTTTGTAGTGTATTTTAAATAAAGTAAGAATAAAGGATTTAGTAAGATCTAGTTTGATTCTTTTGTGTTTCTTGTAACAAAGTGAGATAATGTGTGTTATATGAACATTTACTGTATGTTTTTATACAGTATGCACATGGGAAAACAGATAAAGCATGCCTCTGTTTTGAATACAACAATAAATTAATAGAATGAAATGAAATGAAACATAATTAAATTACATGAATTAAGGAACAGAGATAAGAAACATTTCCTTTCTAATCAGCACTTGAGCCCAAGAGGAGTCTCTCACACTGCCTGCTGCTCTGGTCCACTGGCAGACTAGCACACTGTTACATGACACAACAATGCACCAATGTGGAACAAAACACTACAACAACCACCAGCTGGCACTAGTATGCTGACACATGTGCATCAAGCTAATATCTATTCTATGCATTTGTACCCTACATATCTGGGCTCTTATTTGCTATATATGATTTTGTAATACTGAAGAGAAACAATGTGACGTAAGGTGATATTTTATATGTTTGTTTAATAATTACTGAATGGCCGTCACGTACAGTACATGCCTTTTCACCTGACACCTTAATTACAAAACAATTCTTGAATAAACCATTATGGGGGACGTGACTGTGAAGGGGAATGTGCACTTTACACGTTTTAGTGAATTAATAACAGAAGAGCATGTGGATACAGCTGGCTTCCTTTGTCTGCAGTATTCAGAGCTCCTGCATCCCTCCCCCTCTGCCTCCTTCCTTTCTGGGCGCTGCTTGATTTCAGCACCATGGACAGAGACCTGCCTGCTGGAGCTGTGTTGCCATGACGACGTGCTGTCTGTTCGCTGGAGCGCGCGGTGTGCTGTGAAGCTGCCTGTAATTTAATATTCAGACATGAACCCCCCCCTCCACTTCACCTTGCAGCCTCCTCTGCTTGCACATATCAGATGAGCATTATCTGTAAAATACTGCCGCTCCCACTGCCCACCGTAGGCGGATAACATTGTGAACTGGGTGCTTTAAAAAAGAAAAAAAAAAACAAAAAACAAGCTACAAGCACTGATGCAGCAGAGAGAAATTTGATGGAGACAGAAATGGGAGGAGGTCTTACAGAATGCGGCAGCGCTCGTGCACGCGCACGTATACGCTTGGCCTAATTTCAGAACCAATGCGTAGCCGGAGCCTGTGGGAGGGGTGCTTAGATATGGTGTTTTCACTATGTAGGTCACTTTATTTCCTAGTTGCTGTTAGTGCAATCGATATTTTTTTTCTTTTCCGTCATAATTTATTGATATTCCCATGCAGTGCTGCAGTGTGGTAAGGGTTCTACAGGGGGCACAAGGCACGATTACATAGAGACAATGCAGAGATGCGAGTGGGCTCATCATAGCTGCACTTGCGGGTACAATCCATGGGATGTCGCTGCTCACCACTGCAATAAGACAGATTGTGGGAGTGTGCTAAGCAGACCACATAGAGTTTAAGAAGACAGAATGTGAATGACTAAAGCCTTACCTCCCTAAGCAACAATACAATAAAATATTAAGTCGGAGGTTTTCAAACCGGGTCCAGGGACCATTATAAGTCCTTCAGTGGGCTAGAGGGGGTCCCCAGCAAAGAAGGAATAGAATATTTTAACTTTTATCATCGCTTTTGGAAGTTAGAAAAGGAGGAAACATATGGTTGGCCGTTTTGGCTAGTTGTAATGAGTCAGTGTTCAATTGGGACACTTTCAATTAATTAATTACAATTAAGTTCTAGGAGTGTAAAAAATGTCACTTTGGGTTATAGTGTTTCTACTTAAAAAGCTTACTTCATGATTGTTTGCAATAAAAACAACTTCCACTCCAAGGATGACATTAAAATATTAAGAAACGGAACAGCAATTGCCCTAGTACCTCATACTAAATTCTTAGATATTATTATTGTAGTTGGACGATTAAACTGAAAAAACAAACAAACAGACAAAACAATAACAACAACAACAACAACAACAACAAAACACTGATCAAGAGATCCATGAAGATGCTTGGTATACTGAAAAAAAAAAAAACGTTACTTGATCCATACATCTTCTTATTCAACTCTTTACAATGGTCTTATTTTCCCCCATATCAATTATTGCAACGTTGCAGTCATCTTTCTCAACAAAATATTAGTAATTCAGAAACTATTTTTTCGACTCATTTCACATTCTGACAGACGAGATCCATCTACCCGTCTCTGTTACTTACTATCCATAGATAAGAGTGATGCTTTTCAAACACGTTTATGTTTAAATATCGGAATTGCAGCAAAGATCTTAAAAATATATTATATATGCTTAATGCATTTACTCTTACTCAACTAAGCGGAAAAATATTTCCACTTACTATGCTGTCGCACATCAATACATATATATATATTTAAAATCGGATTTAAAGGTCCACAGCTATGGAATTTATGGAATATGTCGCTGTAACAGTTGTCGTCCTTGCTAGCTTTTCCATCAGTTATAGACATTTCTCAAATCACCTTTAACGTTCCTTTCTTTTCTTCTTCTTATGCTTTCTTGTATACCTTGAAATAGTTTGTGTTAAATGCTCTTTGTTGTTTGTTTATTGTTTGCTTGTTATGTTTTGTTTGCTTGTCCTGCTCATTTTTGGTGAGCATGTTAATCTTTTTATGGGAGGACTGAATATTTTCTTAATATTTTGAGTGTACATTTTGAAAACAAAAGCATCGCTCTCTGTTTTGAAGACAAGCTCTAACGCACACGATGTTAAAATAAATGGGATTGTAACTCCTATTTAAAGCGTCTACTGCCTGAATGCAGACGTGTGGCAGTATTTCAGCAAAATCACATAAGCTACACTGGATGCTAAACTGAAAGGAAATCACCGCACCATCCTTACAGTGACTATGGGTGGTGCTGTTACACTATACATCACCACCGTGGTTGTGGTTTGTGGGTCTTTTTCATGTGCATTCAGTTACAACCCAAAGAGACGGGTTGGCAGAACGGAATAGACAGCCTCTGTTCTTCGTTCAGTATGATGGTTCCTGCAGATATTTTTGTTTATTATCCATAGGAGGAAACTGAAAATGCCAGACGAAATTTGTTGACGGATTTAAAACCGTTGATGTGAAGGTTTCTCTTAAACAATGGCGATAACGAACAACAGAGGGCAACGGCTGGATGTGTGGATTTCTTTTTGTCTGGCTCTGCTGACTGCGACTCACTTGGAAGGAATATTTGCTCAAATACGGTATTCAATTCAGGAGGAATTAAAATTAGGCACGGCGGTGGGAAATGTAGCCAAAGACCTTGGATTAGATCTTGGAAGACTGATGGACAGAAATCTTCGTGTCGTGTCAGGAACAAAGCATGATCTGTTCAAGGTAAATCCGAGAGATGGTGTTTTGTTAGTGAACCAGAGAGTAGACAGGGAAGAGCTGTGTGCACAAACTGTCCCGTGCATCACAAATCTGAAAGTCGTTGTAGAAAATCCTCTTGAGATGCACCAAGTAACAGTTGAGATACTCGATGTAAATGATAATTCGCCAAAATTTCCTGAAGAAAACTATACATTAGAGGTGCTGGAGTCCGCCATAGTTGGATCTCGATTTCAAATGGAGGGAGCACATGACTTGGATGTTGGACTGAATTCCTTACAGGCATATAAGCTAAATCATAATCAGTATTTTAGCGTGGAAACAGAGGAATTTGGAGAGGATGGAAAGGTTCCGTTCCTAATATTACAGCGACCTTTGGATAGAGAACAAGTTGCTCAACACTGGTTATTACTAACAGCTACAGATGGTGGAAAACCATCAAAATCTGGTGCTATTAATGTCACTGTTATTGTATCTGATATAAATGACAATCTGCCAGTGTGTGATAAACAGAAATACACCATAACAATAAAGGAAAACGCACCTGCAGGAACATTTTTGTTGACAGTGAACGCATCTGACTCAGATGAGGGAGTGAACGGTGAGATAGAGTACTCTTTACGGACTAAACTCAGAGGACTGTCATCTGAGCCTTTTGATTTGAATAGTAAAACTGGCGAACTAACGGTGAAGGGTGGTCTTGATTATGAGGAAAAACAAGTCTATGAGATTAAAGTACTGGCTGCAGACAAAGGTGCCGTGTCTCTCTCCACACACTGCAATGTGGTTATCAGAGTGGAAGACGTCAACGATAATCCACCCGAAATAGACATAACATCCCTCTCAAGTCGCATTCCGGAGGACGCACCTCCTGGCACTGTAGTGGCATTGATGGCTGTGACAGACCTGGACTCAGGTGTGAACGGACAGGTGGTGTGCAGTGTGCCCGGCGATTTACCGTTTGACTTAAAGCCATCCCCTGACGGACAGTCATACTCTTTAGTCACCAAGGACTTCTTAGATAAGGAAACAAAACATACATACAGCATTACAATAACGGCGAAGGACTTAGGGAGCCCCGCCCTGTCGTCCACGAAGGTGATACAGGTGGATGTACTAGATGTTAATGATAATAGCCCTTTGTTTACTGAGAGCCCATATACTTTTTATGTGCCTGAAAACAACAAGGCTGGTGTGTCCATTTTTTCAGTGAGCGCTGTAGATGCCGATGGAGGTGAAAATGCGGCAATAACGTATTCACTCAACCGTAAGAGTCCGGAGCGCACTGTAACCTCGTTTTTAAATATAAATGAAGCCAATGGCACCATTTCTGCGCTAAAAAGTTTCGATTTTGAAACTCTGAAAAAGTTCCAGTTCCAAGTTGTTGCCACAGATTCTGGAACTCCGTCACTAAGCAACAACGTCACAGTCAACGTCTTCATTCTGGATCAGAACGACAACGCTCCAGTCATCCTGTATCCACTCAGCTCCAACGGTTCTGCTGAAGGTGTGGAGGAGATTCCCCGCAATGTCAACGCAGGACACTTGGTGACTAAAGTCAGAGCTTATGACGCTGATATAGGATATAACGGCTGGTTACTCTTCTCACTGCAGGAAGTTACTGACCACAGTCTCTTTGGTTTGGACCGCTATACAGGACAGATCAGAACACTTCGATCATTCACAGAGACAGACGAGGCTGAGCATAAACTGGTCATACTGGTCAAAGACAATGGGAACGTTTCGCTCTCAGCAACAGCTACTGTCATTGTCAAAGTTGTGGAGCCAAAAGAGGCTTTTGCTGCTTCTGATGTTAAAAGTGCAACTAAAGTTGACGAGGAGGACAATGTGACTTTTTATCTGATGATAACTTTGGGATCAGTTTCTGTACTTTTTATCATCAGTATCATCGTGCTGATTGCAATGCAGTGCTCCAAATCAACAGACTATACTTCTAAATATCTACAAAAGACTAATTATGATGGGACACTGTGTCACAGCATCCAGTACAGATCTGGAGACAAACGGTACATGTTAGTTGGACCCAGAATGAGTATAGGATCTACTATAGTCCCGGGCAGCCATGCGAATACACTGGTGCTCCCTGACAGGAGGAGGGGATCTGGAGAGGTAAGACCAATGTATGATTTCATAATACTTCTATATAGTAACTCACTTTGCTTACTTATACTACCTGTATAATAAATCAGGTGATTATTTCTTAACTATTTACATAATACTTTCTCACAACACTTTTAAATGGGAGTTCATGAGTTGTAAATGTAGATATGTTGCTTTCATTTGCTGTTTAGACCAATTTGGTTGAAAGTGAGCTGTCCATGGTGCTGAAATTTTGGTTGTTGTTATGTTCTTGTGGGGTTTTTGGCAATACAGTTAATGGAAAGAGGACCGAAGTGAGTAATCACATGATCTGTTGAATTAAATGAAGTTTTTGTTCCCAATTCAGTTAGTATTCTTATTTCCAGCCACGCGTTTTTTTCCCCCATAAATCAAAGTGAAATCACAGTGTATAACAAAATCGACCAATCGGGATTTACAATGTGAGTCTCCTCTATACTGGTTGATGGGGTTACATGTCATCTACCAATGCATATAATCGCAGGTGTTATTGTTTGTCCTGTCAATTATTCAATATCCACACAACTGTGTCTCGTGCTGATTGGCGGTTGGTGGGAAATACACAAAAATGTAGTTGAATTGCTGGAGGAGGCAGACTGGGGACGATTTAAGATCAACAGCTCACCTCCTATCCCTTATTGCTGGACTATGGACAGCATGGACGCATATAAAACGCATATAAAAGTCGACTGCAATAGAGACAGAGCTAGTGAAGGAAAACACTTGTGATTTGGTATCGTATTGCAGCCCACTGCCCACATGGTGTCAGTGTGACCTAATGGTTGTGTTGCTAATTGTATACAGGCCCTGCCCATCTCTGGATCATATCTGGTGGAGGTGCTGTGCTGACGGAGTACTCATCGAATACTGTGTATTAAGTAATATGAATAGCGGTTAATATTTATGTAAAAGCTACTATCTGAGATTCGTAAAATGGATCTAATTGGACTGGTTTGATGAGCGGTTGGATTATTGTATTCGGTTCAAAGAAAGCCTTCGTGTCTTGCTTGATAATGGGAGGACGAGGACAAAGGCTCCGAGTGAACTGCTGGTGGATTGCCGTTTTTCTGTTGCTGTGCTTTGGGGAGCGGATTTTGGCTCAACTAAGATATTCTGTTCCAGAAGAAGTACAGGTGGGATCCCCTGTTGGAAATGTTGCCAAGGATTTAGGACTTGATATTAGCACTTTGACAGACAGGCGGTTTCGTATTGTTTCGGGGCCCAATCATTCTCTGTTTCAGTTAAATCAAAACAATGGAGTGTTGTACATTGGAAAAAATATGGACCGTGAAGAGCTTTGTGAAGGAACAAAGGTTTGTTTGATAAACCTGAAAATTGTTGTTGAAAGTCCACTGGAAATACATTATGTTGGCGTTGAAATAACAGATGTTAATGACCATTCACCGACTTTCCCAGAAAACGAGCAGCGGCTGGAGATAGCAGAGCACACTCCTCCAGGTACTCGTTTCCAAATTCATGCAGCCAGAGATCCCGATGTTGGTGCACATTCAGTTAGATTATATAAACTGAGCACAAATGAATTTTTTGATATTGAAATCAGAGACAGCGAGGAGGATAAGATACCGTTTTTAGTGCTGAAAAAGCCTCTGGATAGAGAGCAAAAGGCAGAACATCGTTTTGTCTTAACGGCTCTCGATGGAGGCAGTCCACCGAAATCTGGGAGCCTTGATTTAAATATCACTGTGTTAGATATAAATGATAATCGCCCAATTTTCAGCAAAGACATATATACTGTGTCATTAGATGAAAACGCACCAGTTCGAACTCTTGTGATAAAAATAAACGCGACAGATTTAGATGAAGGTTCGAATAGTGAAATTGAATACAGTTTTGGGAAAACGCAGAAGAAAAAAGTACAGGACACTTTTGAATTAGACAGTATCACTGGGGAGATACGAGTGAAAGGAAACGTGGACTTTGAGGACACGGAGATTTATAGACTAGACTTACAGGCTTCAGATAAAGGTCAGCCACCCTGGACTGCTGAGAGCAGAGTTGTCATAAAAATAAAAGATGTCAATGATAATAAGCCAGATATTGAAGTAACATCACTGTCAAACGTAGTCCCAGAGGATTCAAAGCCTGGGACTGTTATCTCTCTCATCAGTGTTACAGACAGAGATTCGGGCGTTAATGGAAAAGTTATTTGCAAAATTTCAGATAATGTTCCGTTTGACTTGACGCCATCTATTGAGGAAAACATGTACTCTCTTGTGACAAAGGGACGTTTAGACCGAGAAACTGTGTCGCATTATGACATTACAATAACAGCTACTGACTGTGGTGAACCTCCACTTTCCACTGTAAAAACACTTAGTGTTCAGGTGTCTGATGTGAATGACAACAGACCAAATTTCAGTCAGAATCCATTTGAACTTTATTTGGTAGAAAACAATGCCCCAGGCGCATCAATATTTTCTGTAAGTGCTGCTGATAATGACTTAAACGAAAATGCAGCAATAACATATCACATAGTGAGAGGTGAAGGGGTACAGGGTGATATGACAACTTTCCTAAATGTCAATTCGGAAAACGGACAGATTTTCGCGCTAAAAAGTTTCGATTTTGAAACTCTGAAAAAGTTCCAGTTCCAAGTTGTTGCCACAGATTCTGGAACTCCGTCACTAAGCAACAACGTCACAGTCAACGTCTTCATTCTGGATCAGAACGACAACGCTCCAGTCATCCTGTATCCACTCAGCTCCAACGGTTCTGCTGAAGGTGTGGAGGAGATTCCCCGCAATGTCAACGCAGGACACTTGGTGACTAAAGTCAGAGCTTATGACGCTGATATAGGATATAACGGCTGGTTACTCTTCTCACTGCAGGAAGTTACTGACCACAGTCTCTTTGGTTTGGACCGCTATACAGGACAGATCAGAACACTTCGATCATTCACAGAGACAGACGAGGCTGAGCATAAACTGGTCATACTGGTCAAAGACAATGGGAACGTTTCACTCTCAGCAACAGCTACTGTCATTGTCAAAGTTGTGGAGCCCAAAGAGGCTTTTGCTGCTTCTGATGTTAAAAGTGCAACTAAAGTTGACGAGGAGGACAATGTGACTTTTTATCTGATGATAACTTTGGGCTCAGTTTCAGTACTTTTTATCATCAGTATCATCGTGCTCATTGCAATGCAGTGCTCCAAATCCACAGACTATACTTCTAAATATCTACAAGAGACTAATTATGATGGGACACTGTGTCACAGCATCCAGTACAGATCTGGAGACAAACGGTACATGTTAGTTGGACCCAGAATGAGTATAGGATCTACTATAGTCCCGGGCAGCCATGCGAATACTCTGGTGCTCCCTGACAGGAGGAGGGGATCTGGAGAGGTAAGACCAATGTATGATCTCATAGTACTTCTATATAGTAACTCACTTTGGCTTACTTATACTGCCTGTATAATAAATCAGGTGATTAGTTCTTAACTATTTACATAATAATTTCTCACAACACTTTTAAATGGCAGTTCATAAGTTGTAAATGTAGATATGTTGCTTTCACTTACTATTTAGACCAACTGGGTTGAAAGTGAGCTGTCCATGGTGCTGAAATTTTGGTTGTTGTTATGTTCTTGTGGGTTTTTGGCAGTACAATTAATGGCAAGTGGACCGAAGTGAGTAATCACTTGATCTGTTGAATTAAATGCAGTTTGTGTTCCCAATTCAGTTAGTATTCTTACTTGCAGCCACGTGTTTCTTTCTTTTTTTTTTTGTTTTTTGTTTTGTTTTTTACATAAATCAAAGTGAAGTCACAGTGTATAACAAAATCGACCAATCGAGATTTACAATGTGTGTCTGCTCTGTACTGGTTGATGGGGTTATATGTCATCTACCAATGCATATAATCGCAGGTGTTATTGTTTGTCCTGCCAATTATTCGATATCCACACACTTGTCTCTCGTGCTGATTGGCGGTTGGTGTGAAATACACTAAACATGTAATTGACTTGCTGGAAGAGGCAGACTGGGGGCGTCTTAAACTCATCAGCTCACCTCCTGTCCTTTACTGCTGGACTATGGACAGCATGGACGCACATAAAAGTCGACTGCAATAGAGACAGAGCTAGTGAAGGAAAACACTTGTGATTTGGTATCGTATTGCAGCCCACTGCCCACATGGTGTCAGTGTGACCTAATGGTTGTGTTGCTAATTGTATACAGGCCCTGCCCATCTCTGGATCATATCTGGTGGAGGTGCTGTGCTGACGGAGTACTCATCGAATACTGTGTATTAAGTAATATGAATAGCGGTTAACATTTATGCAAAAGCTACTATCTGAGATTCGTAAAATGGATCTAATTGGACTGGTTTGATGAGCGGTTGGATTATTGTATTCGGTTCAAAGAAAGCCTTCATGATTTGCTTGATAATGGGAGGACGAGGACAAAGGCTCCGAGTGAACTGCTGGTGGATTGCCGTTTTTCTGTTGCTGTGCTCTGGGGAGCGGATTTTGGCTCAACTAAGATATTCTGTTCCAGAAGAAGTACAGGTGGGATCCCCTGTTGGAAATGTTGCCAAGGATTTAGGACTCGATATTAGCACTTTGACAGACAGGCGGTTTCGTATTGTTTCGGGGCCCAATCATTCTCTGTTTCAGTTAAATCAAAACAATGGAGTGTTGTACATTGGAAAAAATATGGACCGTGAAGAGCTTTGTGAAGGAACAAAGGTTTGTTTGATAAACCTGAAAATTGTTGTTGAAAGTCCACTGGAAATACATTATGTTGGCGTTGAAATAACGGATGTTAATGACCATTCACCGACTTTCCCAGAAAACGAGCAGCGGCTGGAGATAGCAGAGCACACTCCTCCAGGTACTCGTTTCCAAATTCATGCGGCCAGAGATCCCGATGTCGGTGCACATTCAGTTAGATTATATAAACTGAGCACAAATGAATTTTTTGATATTGAAATCAGAGACAGCGAGGAGGATAAGATACCGTTTTTAGTGCTGAAAAAGCCTCTGGATAGAGAGCAAAAGGCAGAACACAATTTAGTGTTAACAGCTCTCGATGGAGGCAGTCCACCGAAATCTGGGAGCCTTAATTTAAATATGACTGTGCTAGATGCAAATGATAATCGCCCCGTATTTAGTAAAGATATATATACCGTGTCATTGGATGAAAACGCCCCCATTGGAACTCTTGTAATAAAAGTAAACGCGACAGATTTAGATGAAGGGTTGAATAGCGAAATTGAATACAGTTTTGGGAAAACGCAAAAGAAAAAAGTACAGGACACATTTGGATTAGACAGTATCACTGGAGAGATTCGAGTGAAAGGAAACGTGGACTTTGAGGACACAGAGATTTATAGACTAGACTTACAGGCTTCAGATAAAGGTCCGCTACCTTGGACTGCTGAGAGCAGAGTTGTTATAAAAATAAAAGATGTCAACGATAATAAGCCAGATATTGAAGTAACATCACTGTCAAACGTAGTCCCAGAGGATTCAAAGCCTGGGACTGTTATCTCTCTCATCAGTGTTACAGACAGAGATTCGGGCGTTAATGGAAAAGTTATTTGCAAAATTTCAGATAATGTTCCGTTTGACTTGACGCCATCTATTGAGGAAAACATGTACTCTCTTGTGACAAAGGGACGTTTAGACCGAGAAACTGTGTCGCATTATGACATTACAATAACAGCTACTGACTGTGGCGAACCTCCACTTTCCACTGTAAAAACACTTAGTGTTCAGGTGTCTGATGTGAATGACAACAGACCAAATTTCAGCCAGAATCCATTTGAACTTTATTTGGTAGAAAACAATGCCCCAGGCGCATCAATATTTTCTGTAAGTGCTGCTGATAATGACTTACATGAAAATGCAGCAATAACGTACCACATAGTGAGAGGTGAAGGGGTACAGGGTGATATGACATCTTTCCTAAATGTCAATTCCGAAAACGGACAGATTTTCGCGCTAAAAAGTTTCGATTTTGAAACTCTGAAAAAGTTCCAGTTCCAAGTTGTTGCCACAGATTCTGGAACTCCGTCACTAAGCAACAACGTCACAGTCAAGGTCTTCATTCTGGATCAGAACGACAACGCTCCAGTCATCCTGTATCCACTCAGCTCCAACGGTTCTGCTGAAGGTGTGGAGGAGATTCCCCGCAATGTCAACGCAGGACACTTGGTGACTAAAGTCAGAGCTTATGACGCTGATATAGGATATAACGGCTGGTTACTCTTCTCACTGCAGGAAGTTACTGACCACAGTCTCTTTGGTTTGGACCGCTATACAGGACAGATCAGAACACTTCGATCATTCACAGAGACAGACGAGGCTGAGCATAAACTGGTCATACTGGTCAAAGACAATGGGAACGTTTCACTCTCAGCAACAGCTACTGTCATTGTCAAAGTTGTGGAGCCCAAAGAGGCTTTTGCTGCTTCTGATGTTAAAAGTGCAACTAAAGTTGACGAGGAGGACAATGTGACTTTTTATCTGATGATAACTTTGGGTTCGGTTTCTGTACTTTTTATCATCAGTATCATCGTGCTGATTGCAATGCAGTGCTCCAAATCCACAGACTATACTTCTAAATATCTACAAGAGACTAATTATGATGGGACACTGTGTCACAGCATCCAGTACAGATCTGGAGACAAACGGTACATGTTAGTTGGACCCAGAATGAGTATAGGATCTACTATAGTCCCGGGCAGCCATGCGAATACACTAGTGCTCCCTGACAGGAGGAGGGGATCTGGAGAGGTAAGACCATATTTTGATTTTAACGTAAGATATTTCTCAAGCACTTACACAGAATTTAATGCTGGGCACATTACGGGAATTCCTCCCTAACAGTTATGCTTTCTTTTATAAACATAAAAAATAATGTTAAAATAGAAGATATGAAATGTTTCACATCGTTTTCATTTAAGTCATATCAATGTCCCTGTTTTTACCTCTCCTGAAATTTTAAAATTTGTTGAGTTCACGGTGGTCACAGTATGGTCACTTTAAAATTGGTATTCAAGTTAGAGCTCGACAATATTTTTTAGGGTACTGTTAGTGGAAAACTATATAAAGGTATGTATGGCAGCGCTGACTGCCACGCTCATATATTGTGGTGGTTTTCAAGACACAATATAGGCCCTAAGTTTGTTTTTTCAAAGTTCATGCATTGCAAGGAATAAGCTCCTTGGTGTATCACCGCTCCAGGAATCCAGTAGTTGCCATTCACCTGCATTGTGAACGTCTATTCGTTAAACCCTTGTAACTTTTGAGTAATTCTGTCAATTACAGTGCACCCAGTCTGCAACACCTCCTCAAGTAACATTTTTTTTGACGGAGTTAAGTGCATACTTGGATTATACTGCACTACCACGACACAATAATTCATGCAATAATGACAAGATTTCCACTGTTATGAGGACTCAATAAAAGCAAGTTCCATAGTGTGTTACTTGTCATACTATGCAGTACTGACGATAAACTTGTTACCCGAAGCAGTA
This sequence comes from Lutjanus erythropterus, assembly GCF_056507025.1. NCBI lineage: Eukaryota > Metazoa > Chordata > Actinopteri > Lutjaniformes > Lutjanidae > Lutjanus > Lutjanus erythropterus. Next base: position 22,073,090 of record NC_139321.1, on the reverse strand, counting down.
GAAAAAAAATAAACTACATAATTTAAATACCGCTTGCAACTTGCATTCAAAAATGTTCAGCAGAATATATAAAATAAATAATTTGTGGTGAAGGAGCTACAATTTGAAAACAGTTTGGTATGTCGGTTTATGTTGGCGGTTTGGTTTATAAAGGTCCTGATGTCTCCAGTCCACACGGTGTCAGTGTCACATCAGCATAAACTGTTATTGGTTTTTGGCCCGGCCCCTCCAGACTGGTTTTGTTCAGGTCGACAGAGAAAAGACAGCACCCTCAACAGAAACCAGTGTAGCCGTTGACGGATTTGTACATAGACTTTGAAAATATGGAATATTTTTCAACAGAATATTTTGTGGATTAGGCAGTTTCCTTCTTCGTAAGCGCCCCTGAGTGGACATAATATTAGCAAGAACTGAAACGATGGGAGCCGGAGGACAAAGACGAGGAATACAGTACTGGTGGTTAGCCATCTCTTTTTCTGTGATGCTCAGCTGCTTGGAGCAGGTTTCATCGCAAGTAAAATATTCGGTTCCAGAGGAAGTAAAAGTGGGATCTGTTGTTGGAAATGTCGCCAAGGACCTAGGATTGGATATCATGACGCTGGAGGAACGACGGTTTCGTATTGTTTCGGGAACCAAAGATGCTCAGTTTGAAGTAAATCAGAACAATGGCATTTTGTATGTACATAAGAACATCGATCGAGAAGAGCTCTGTGAAAGCGTTTCTCCATGTTTAACGAACCTAAAAATGGTAGCTGAGAACCCCATGGAAATACATTATGTGGGAGTGGAAATCATAGATGTAAATGATAATTCGCCAAGCTTTCAAGAAGAAGAAACAATATTAGAAATAGCTGAATCCACTGTTCCTGGCAAACGTTTCCAGTTACCCACTGCGCACGATCCAGATGTTGTCATCAATACAGTACGTATGTATAAATTAAACCAAAACGAATATTTTACTATACAAATTCGAGAAAGAGGAGAAGACAAAATACCATTCTTAGTTCTGCAAAAGTCTCTGGATCGCGAAAAGGACCACGAGCACAAATTAATTCTGACAGCAGTTGATGGTGGAAATCCACCGAAATCAGGGACCCTTAATGTCACGGTAGTTGTTCTGGATTCAAATGACAACCATCCCACATTTAGCCAAGAAGTATATTCAGTATCAATACCTGAAAATGTAGATGCAGATACAAGTGTAATTAAAGTAAAGGCAACTGATATGGATGAGGGCGCAAATGGAGAAATTGAGTATTTTTTCGGGGGTCAGTTGGACCGTAAAATATACGATATGTTTAGTTTAGATAAAGACACTGGTGAAATTCGAGTAAAGGGAGAAATTGACTATGAGAAGGTTGATGTTTTTAAATTAGACGTCCACGCCACTGACAAAGGACAGCCTCCACTGAGAACTGATTGCAGGGTGATCATCAAAGTGCTCGACAAAAACGACAACAAACCTCAAATAGAAGTGACATCCCTGTCAAACACGGTATCAGAAAACTCAAAACCTGGAACTGTGGTTTCTCTTATTAGTATTACAGACAAAGACGCAGGTTTAAACGGTAAAGTAATATGCAGTCTGTCAAATAATGTGCCATTCGAATTAAAACCATCATTTCAAGATAATATGTACTCATTAGTTTTGAAACAGCAATTAGATCGAGAATCAGTTTCTCATTACGACATCACAATAACAGCTACGGACTGTGGTGAACCACGTCTGTTCACATTCAAAACTCTAAGTATTGATGTATCAGACGTGAATGACAATGCTCCCGAATTTTCACATAATCCAATTGAACTTTACCTGGTAGAAAATAATGTGCCTGGAAACTCAATATTTGCTGTAACTGCTTCGGATAAAGACTTAAATGAAAATGCGGTTTTAACTTATCATATATTTAGAGAGGATAGTAGTCAAGTAAAGATTGCATCATTTTTAAATATCAATTCAAATAATGGACAAATTTCGGCGCTAAAAAGTTTTGACTTTGAAACTCTGAAAAAGTTCCAGTTCCAAGTTGTTGCCACAGATTCTGGAACTCCGTCACTAAGCAACAACGTCACAGTCAACGTCTTCATTCTGGATCAGAACGACAACGCTCCAGTCATCCTGTATCCACTCAGCTCCAACGGTTCTGCTGAAGGTATGGAGGAGATTCCCCGCAATGTCAACGCAGGACACTTGGTGACTAAAGTCAGAGCTTATGACGCTGATATAGGATATAACGGCTGGTTACTCTTCTCACTGCAGGAAGTTACTGACCACAGTCTCTTTGGTTTGGATCGCTATACAGGACAGATCAGAACACTTCGATCATTCACAGAGACAGACGAGGCTGAGCATAAACTGGTCATACTGGTCAAAGACAATGGGAACGTTTCACTCTCAGCAACAGCTACTGTCATTGTCAAAGTTGTGGAGCCCAAAGAGGCTTTTGCTGCTTCTGATGTTAAAAGTGCAACTAAAGTTGATGAAGAGGACAATGTGACTTTTTATCTGATGATAACTTTGGGTTCGGTTTCAGTACTTTTTATCATCAGTATCATCGTGCTGATTGCAATGCAGTGCTCCAAATCAACAGACTACACTTCTAAATATCTACAAGAGACTAATTATGATGGGACACTGTGTCACAGCATCCAGTACAGATCTGGAGACAAACGGTACATGTTAGTTGGACCCAGAATGAGTATAGGATCTACTATAGTCCCGGGCAGCCATGCAAATACTCTGGTGCTACCTGACAGGAGGAGGGGATCTGGAGAGGTAAGCCCAAAGTATGATTTTGTCTGACTACTACCATACTACTATACAGTAGGCCCAACTTTAAGATCCTAACAGCAAGGGCCACCAAATAGAGCTCTTTGCCTGGCTGTGACCGCTATCCGTGGTGCTGAATGCTCCATTTGTATTTTGCTGTGAGTACACACACACACACACACACACACACACACACACACACACACACACACACACACACACACACACACACACACACACATATACACACTCATCAACCACTTAATTAGGTACACCTTGCTAGTCCCATGTTGGACTCCATTTTGCCTTCAGAACTGCCTTAATTTTTCGTGGCATTGATTCAACGAGGTGCTGGAAACATTCTTCACAGATTTGTTACATATTGACAGGATAGCATCACGCACTTGCTGCAGACTTGTCCGCTGCGAATGATGATGTGAATCTGCTGTTCCACCACATCTCAAAGGTGCTCTGTTGGATTGAGATCTGGTGACTGTGGAGGCCATTGGAGTACAGTGAATTCATTATCATGTTCAAGAAACCAGTTTGAGATGATTTGAGCTTTGTGACACGGCACGTTTTCCTGCTGGACGTAGTCATCCGAAGATGGGTACACTGTTGTTATAAAGGGATGGACATGGTCAGCAACAATACTCATGCAGGTTGTGGCAATTAATCAATGGTCAATTGGTACTAAGGGGCCCAAAGTGTGCCAAGAAAATATACCCTACACTATTACACTGCCACCAGCAGCCTGAACCTTTGACACAAGGCAGGATGGACCCACGCTTTCATGTTGTTTATGCCAAATTCTGACCCTGCCATCTGAATGTCACAGCAGAAATCATGACTCATCAGACCTGGCAACGTTTTTCCAGTCTTCCCTTGTCCAATTTTGGTGAACCCGTACAAATTGTAGCCTCAGTTACCTGCTCTTAGCTGACAGGAGTGGCACCTAGTGTGGTCTTCTGCTGCTGTAAAAGATTTGATGGGTTGTGGTTTTAGAGATGGTCCTCTGCATACCTTGGTTGTAACGAGTGGTTAATAGAGAGTTACTGTTGCCTGTCTATCATCTCAAACCAGTCTGGTCATTCAACAAGGCATTTTTGCCAGAGAATTGCTGCTCACTGGATATTTTCTCCTTTTTGCATCATTCTCTGTAAACCCTAGAGATCCCAGTAGATCAGTGGTTTCTGAAATACTCAGACCAGCCCATCTGGCACCAACAATCATGCCACGTTCAAAGTAACTTAAATCACCTTTCTTCCCCATTCTGATGCTCGGTTTCAATTTCAGCAGGTCGTCTTGACCATGTCTATATGACTAAATGCATTCAGTTGTTGCCATGTGATTGGCTGATAAGATATTTGCAAATGAACAGGTATACCTAATGTAGTGGCCGGTGTATATATGCGCGCGCGCACACACACACACACACACACACACGCACGCACACAAACGTATGTTCCTTTGACTATATATATATATACCTATAAAGTCTTTTACTTCCCTTTGCTGACCTCCGGGTGTCACTGTAACATTAGGAAACGATAAAATACTCTGTCCCTCCCCTGAAAAGCTTTTGTTTCTCATCTATAGCAGGGAAGTCATTTGAATCAAGCACGTCTGCCGATGGATTCACGTTGTGCATAAAGTAACTATGCGATATTCAACGGGTTGGACATAGAGATTTTTTTGGGTCGCAGAACCTATCTTTCTTGTGATTCTTCTGAATTTCATAGTAATGATGGGAACCCACAAACAAAGGCGACCGATGGGATACTGTTTGGTTGTGTTTTATTTGGCTCTACTGCTGTTTGTCGGAAAACAGGCTTTGGCTCAGATAAGATATTCAATTCCTGAGGAGGTGAAAGAAGGAACTGTTGTTGGAAATGTTGCGAAGGATCTTGGCCTTGAAATCAGCACATTGATTGACCGACGGTTCCGTGTTGTGTCTGGATCTAAGGAGACATTTTTTGAGGTAAACCAGAACAATGGGGCTCTGTACGTCAATAAGAAAATCGACAGAGAGGAGCTCTGTCACGATAGTGGAGCATGTCTGATGGAGCTAAAAATCCTTGTTGAAAACCCTTTGGAAATGCACTATGTCGTTGTAGATATTACTGATGTAAATGATCACTCTCCTAGCTTTCCGGAAGAAGAGCAGATATTTGAAATATTTGAACAAACATTGCCAGGAAGGAGACTGCAATTGCACACAGCCCGTGACCCCGATGCTGGAATGAACTCTATCCGTACATACACTTTAACATCAAATGAACATTTTGACGTAGATATCCGCCAAAGCGACGAGGATAAAATACCATTTTTAGTACTTAAGAAATCTTTAGACAGAGAACAAATAAGCAAGCACTTATTACTGGTCACAGCAGTTGATGGAGGTAAACCTCCAAGATCGGGTACACTAAATGTTTCTGTTATTGTTCTCGACAGTAACGATAACCGTCCGATATTTAGTCAGGAGATTTACCAAATTGCAATAAAAGAAAATGTTCCAGTCGGTACTTCAATATTTAGAATGAACGCGACGGATCCCGATGAAGGCACAAATAGCGAAATTGAATACAGCCTTGGAAAAACTCTCAAGAAAAAAGTCTATGACATTTTTGAATTGGACAAATTAAATGGAGAGATTCGAGTAAAAGGAGCAGTGGATTATGAAGAATTTGACGTTTATAAACTGGATGTTGAGGCATCAGATAAAGGAACACCTCCACTGACCGGTGAGTGTAGAGTCATTATAAAAATCATAGACGTCAACGACAATCCACCGGAGATAGAAGTCACATCACTGTCAAATACAGTGTCTGAAGACTCAAAGCCTGGAACAGTTATTTCATTACTTAGTGTGACAGATAAAGACTCCGGTGTCAATGGAAAAATAATATCAAGCATAACCTCAGAAGTGCCTTTTGAATTAAAACCTTCATATAAGGAAAATATATATTCAATCGTCACGAAGGGACTTTTGGATCGAGAGGAGGTGTCATATTATGAAATAACAATAAAAGCTACAGATTGTGGCGAACCTTCGTTATCTACTTTTAAAACTCTCAACATTCAGATATCAGATGTAAATGACAACAGGCCACATTTCCAACAAAATCCATTACAGTTTTATCTGTCAGAGAATAATGTTGCTGGAGCGTCAATATTCTCTGTAAGCGCAACGGATAGAGATTTAAACGACAATGCAGCAATTTCTTATCACATAGTTAGGGGGGGAAGTCAACATGATTTTATATCTTTTATCAGTATAAATTCCGACAATGGCCAAATTTCGGCACTAAAAACTTTCGACTTTGAAACTCTGAAAAAGTTCCAGTTCCAAGTTGTTGCCACAGATTCTGGAACTCCGTCACTAAGCAACAACGTCACAGTCAACGTCTTCATTCTGGATCAGAACGACAACGCTCCAGTCATCCTGTATCCACTCAGCTCCAACGGTTCTGCTGAAGGTGTGGAGGAGATTCCCCGCAATGTCAACGCAGGACACTTGGTGACTAAAGTCAGAGCTTATGACGCTGATATAGGATATAACGGCTGGTTACTCTTCTCACTGCAGGAAGTTACTGACCACAGTCTCTTTGGTTTGGACCGCTATACAGGACAGATCAGAACACTTCGATCATTCACAGAGACAGACGAGGCTGAGCATAAACTGGTCATACTGGTCAAAGACAATGGGAACGTTTCACTCTCAGCAACAGCTACTGTCATTGTCAAAGTTGTGGAGCCCAAAGAGGCTTTTGCTGCTTCTGATGTTAAAAGTGCAACTAAAGTTGATGAAGAGGACAATGTGACTTTTTATCTGATGATAACTTTGGGCTCAGTTTCAGTACTTTTTATCATCAGTATCATCGTGCTGATCGCAATGCAGTGCTCCAAATCAACAGACTATACTTCTAAATATCTACAAGAGACTAATTATGATGGGACACTGTGTCACAGCATCCAGTACAGATCTGGAGACAAACGGTACATGTTAGTTGGACCCAGAATGAGTATAGGATCTACTATAGTCCCGGGCAGCCATGCGAATACTCTGGTGCTTCCTGACAGAAGACGAACTTCTGAAGAGGTAAGAGCTTGAAAACAACATGAGAAATGACATGTTAATATGACTTCCCTTCCATCATTACTTTGTGGTCAATAACAGATTTCCCTTCTTTAGCGCCTTTGTAAACTAACTCATCAACTCATTAAACTCGATCATAGAAGCCGACTTTACAAGCAGAGGTAAAGAAAACTCATTAGAACTACTCGAACTGCTGTAATTGAGTCGTTGTTTGGGTGTTTGTACTTCTACTTGTTCTTGTCAATCTGTTCTCGTCCTTAAGTATGCATTCCTGTATGCACTCGACTTACTTTTGAAATGACAATGCACTACTCGGCTTGCGATCTGATTTAATAACCAAACATTTCATCTGTGTTTTTGTAGCCAGTAGGGGAAATAGGCTAAAGAAAACAATGACAAGTATGAAAACTACGCTACAGCAGGCACAGGTTTGGAACACCACAGGAGTTGGAAGTAAATAAAAATGAATATTTGGAGAAACAGAAACCCTTTTCGATGAAATACCTCCCATTGATAATGCTTTAAACATCAACGGTTAAAGTAACTCATACTTTTATTACTTTTTCAGATGACTAGTTTGTATTGTTTCTTAAATACTTTCAACACCAGTTCTTTTACTTGTAGTTGAGTCAGATTTCAGGAAGGAACAGAGCAGTGCTCTCTCTCCACCTCTGCTTACAAGCATGATTAAGTGTGGTGCTTGTTTTTTGGATCCTTACCGGTTAGTCTGACTTCAGAGATACTGTATTCACCGTACAGCGTTTACGATTTTCATGGGAAGAGATGTTAATGCTCATGTCTCTGCTTTTCTGTGTCGACAAGAGCTACACTGCCCTATAGTTTTGTCGAAGCATTTAAAATTGGTAAAACTGTTCATGTTCTGTCATCTATTTCCTTCACCGCAGCCTTTGCCATCTTATCACAGCCGTCCACGGTGCTGACATTATTTGTTTTTTTGTCCTCTTCCCAAATACAACAGCACTTATGAATTCCAAACTATATTTGTGCAAAGAGTCTTCGATATTTCTATAAACAAGCATCCAAATCCTAAAAGTGAAAGAAATAGGAAAGTCTGAAGCTACTAGCGTTTCCGTTGATCTGTATGAGTACTGAGCATGAGGCTGAACTACTTTTGTTAAGAAAAAGGCGCCTGGTTCAGATCTCTGTCCATGGTGCTGAAACGCGGTTGCTTTTTTTTCGTTTACACAGGACATAGTGTACAAAGATATTTAATTAAGGAAACTAAGTCCGTTAACTATAGAATTTATAGGACCTTAAACTAATATGTATTATCCACATCATCTACAGACATTGTATGTACACTTTCGTTGTCACACAACAGAAACATCTTGATCATGTGTTCAAACACGGAAGTCTTAAAGGTGCATACACTCCACTGGGTATATTCATTTTAAAATAAAATTATACTTTACCTCGTGTTCTCCCAGTGACCTCTGGGTGTCAGTATTACATTGGTAAACCATAAGAAACTTTGTCCCTCCCCTCACAAAGCTTTTGTTTGCCCCAAGAAAAAAAATGCAGAGAAGGCGTTTGAAATGAGCTTGGCTCCGAAGGGAATCTTCTTCTATTTGTAGGTTTGCGACATACATTGATTTTGACATAGATATTTATTGCATTAACGAACTTTTGTGCATTAATGTGTTGCTGAATGACGATGGGGATCGAAAGACAAACTAGAAGAAGGATCTACTCCTGGTTTGCTTTTCATTTGGCTCTACTGCTGTTCGTCGGAAACCGAGCTTTGGCAGAAATAAGATACTCGATTCCAGAGGAGGTGAAAGAGGGAACTGTTGTAGGAAATGTTGCGAAGGATCTTGGCCTGGATGTCACGTCTTTGTCTGATCGACGGTTCCGTGTTGTCTCTGAATCTAAGGATGTATTTTTTCAGGCAAACCAGGACACTGGGTTTCTCTACGTTAATAAGAAGATCGACAGAGAGGAGCTGTGTCAGGGCAGCGGTGCATGTCTAATGGAGTTAAAAGTAATTGTCGAAAACCCTTTGGAAATACACTACGCAGTCATAGAAATTACTGATGTGAATGATCACTTTCCTAGTTTCCCCGAAAAAGAACAGAGACTAGAAATAGCAGAGCATGCATTGCCAGGAAGGAGATTTCAGCTGCACACTGCTCGTGATCCGGATGCTGGAATTAACTCTATTCGTACATACACTTTAACATCAAATGAACATTTTGAAATAGATGTCAGTCAAAGCGATGATGATAAAATACCATTTTTAGTACTGAAAAAATCTTTAGACAGAGAACAAAAGGACAAACACACGCTACTGGTTACAGCCGTTGATGGAGGTAAACCTCCAAGATCAGCTACACTAAATGTTTCTATTATTGTTCTTGATATTAATGATAATCGACCGATATTTAGTCAGGAGGTTTATCAAATTGAAATACGAGAAAATGTTCCAGTCGGGACTTCAATATTTAGAATGAATGCGACGGATCCCGATGAAGGAACAAATAGCGAAATTGAATACAGTCTTGGAAAAACTCTCAAGAAAAAAGTCTATGACATTTTTGAATTGGACAAATTAACCGGTGAAATCAGAGTAAAGGGAGCAGTGGACTACGAAGAAAATGACATTCATAAGGTCGATGTTGAGGCATCAGATAAAGCTACACCTCCACTAACAGGTGAGTGTCGAGTCATTATAAAAATCTTAGACGTCAACGACAATCCACCGGAAATAGAAGTCACATCACTTTCGAATACAGTGTCTGAAGACTCAAAGCCTGGAACAATTATTTCTCTAATCACTATGAGGGATAAAGACTCCGGTGCCAATGGAAAAATTATTTCGAGCATAACTTCAGACGTGCCTTTTGAATTAAAACCTTCTTACAAGGAGAATATATTTTCAGTTGTCACGAAGGGACTTTTGGATCGAGAGCAGGTGTCACATTATGAAATAACCATAAAAGCCACCGATTGTGGTGAACCTCCATTATCTACTTTTAAAACTCTCAACATTCAGATATCAGATGTAAATGACAACAGTCCACATTTTGAACAAAATCCATTACAGTTTTATCTGTCAGAGAATAACGTTGCTGGAGCCTCAATATTCTCTGTAAGCGCAACGGACAAAGATGTGAATGACAATGCAGCAATTTCTTATCATATTGCGAGAGGAAATGACGTAACATCTTTCCTAAGTGTAAATTCTGAAAATGGACACATTTCGGCGCTAAAAAGTTTTGACTTTGAAACTCTGAAAAAGTTCCAGTTCCAAGTTGTTGCCACAGATTCTGGAACTCCGTCACTAAGCAACAACGTCACAGTCAACGTCTTCATTCTGGATCAGAACGACAACGCTCCAGTCATCCTGTATCCACTCAGCTCCAACGGTTCTGCTGAAGGTGTGGAGGAGATTCCCCGCAATGTCAACGCAGGACACTTGGTGACTAAAGTCAGAGCTTATGACGCTGATATAGGATATAACGGCTGGTTACTCTTCTCACTGCAGGAAGTTACTGACCACAGTCTCTTTGGTTTGGACCGCTATACAGGACAGATCAGAACACTTCGATCATTCACAGAGACAGACGAGGCTGAGCATAAACTGGTCATACTGGTCAAAGACAATGGGAACGTTTCACTCTCAGCAACAGCTACTGTCATTGTCAAAGTTGTGGAGCCCAAAGAGGCTTTTGCTGCTTCTGATGTTAAAAGTGCAACTAAAGTTGACGAGGAGGACAATGTGACTTTTTATCTGATGATAACTTTGGGCTCAGTTTCTGTACTTTTTATCATCAGTATCATCGTGCTGATTGCAATGCAGTGCTCCAAATCAACAGACTATACTTCTAAATATCTACAAGAGACTAATTATGATGGGACACTGTGTCACAGCATCCAGTACAGATCTGGAGACAAACGGTACATGTTAGTTGGCCCCAGAATGAGTATAGGATCTACTATAGTCCCGGGCAGCCATGCGAATACACTAGTGCTCCCTGACAGGAGACGCACTTCTGAAGAGGTAAGAGCTTGAAAACAATATGATATACAACATGCTTGTATGCCACTGTATTCGATCACTGCTCAATATTTTTCCTTTTTATCGTCCCTGTAAAGTCCCTAGTCGCCCACACAGAACACTACCAAACAATCAAAATCAAACGCGAACATATTACAAGTTTAATTAACTATAACGTTAGTTTAATTTTATCTAGAGATGCTGCATTCAATGGACAGTGTTCGCTGTTAACATGGGTGGGAATTTAGGTAATGCAAGTCAGTGCAACACACGGCTTAGTTTCTTTGTTTTGCTGTGTCTACAAGAACCTTAGTGTTCCACAGTTTTGTCCACACTTCACTCATCACCTCTCATTTTCAAATCTATGTAAGCTAATGAAAACCAATCACTTAGAATACGCAGAACAGTTCATTGTCTTCCATTTCAAACACCACAATCCTTCATTGATTATTACTGACGTCTACAGTAAAGAAATTGTTTGGTTTACTCTTTCCAAATATAACAGCAAGGAAGAACTGCAAACTGTCTAAGCCGATTTTATGCGATATGTTGATAGACATGTATGCAAAACCCAAAATACAACCGATAGAAGGGTTTGAAGTTTCTGGTATTTCTGTTTATTTGTAGGACTACTGAGTATGAGGCTGGACGCCTGTCGTCCCGTAAAAAGCGCCTGGTCCAGAGCTCTGTCCATGGTGCTGAAAGCGAGTGTCCCCTTGTAATGTTTTAAACTAATGTTCTCTCTCCTTCATTTGAAAGCATCCCATGCACACTCTCTTTCTCACACAAAATGAACATCTTGATCAGGTGTTCAAACGATTAACTCTTAAAGGTTCATACGCTCTATTGGGTGGATGTATTTTTAAATAAGAATACTGATTGCCATGTACTCTCCCAATGACCTCAGGGTGTCAGTATTACATTGGTAAACCATACGAAACTTCGTCCCTCCCCTCGCAAAGCTTTTGTTTGTCCCAAGAAAAAAAAATGCAGAGAAGGCGGTCGAAATGAGCTCGCCTCTCGCTAGAACCGTGCTATTCTATTTGTATATTCCTCACACGCAATGATTTTGATATAGACATTTTTTGCAGTAACGGATCTAAATGTGTTGTTGGATTACAATGGGAATCGAAAGACAAACTAGAAGAAGGATCTGCTCCTGGTTTGCTTTTCTCTTGGCTCTACTGCTGTTCGTCGGAAACCGAGCTTTGGCAGAAATAAGATACTCGATTCCAGAGGAGGTGAAAGAGGAAACTGTGGTTGGAAATGTTGCGAAGGATCTTGGCCTGGATGTCACGTCTTTGTCTGACCGACGGTTCCGTGTTGTGTCTGAATCTAAGGATGTATTTTTTGAGGTAAACCAGGACAATGGGGTTCTGTACGTTCTCAAGAAAATCGACAGAGAGGAGCTGTGTCAGGGCAGCGGTGCATGTCTAATAGAGTTAAAAGTCATTGTTGAAAACCCTTTGGAAATACACTACGTAGTAGTAGAAATCACTGATGTAAATGATCACCCTCCCAGTTTCCCTGAAAAAGAACAGAGATTTGAAATAGGTGAACAAATACTGCCAGGAAGAAGATTTCAGCTGCATAGTGCTCGTGATCCCGATGCTGGAATTAACTCTATTCGTACATACACTTTAACATCAAATGAACATTTTGAAATAGACATCCGTCAAAGTGATGATGATAAAATACCATTTTTAGTGCTGAAAAAATCTTTAGACAGAGAACAAAAGAAGAAACACACGCTGCTGGTTACAGCAGTTGATGGAGGTAAACCTCCAAGATCAGCTACACTAAATGTTTCTATTATTGTTCTTGACAGTAATGATAATCGTCCGACATTTAGTCAGGAGGTTTATCAAATCGAAATACAGGAAAATGTTCCACTTGGCACTTCAATATTTAGAATGAATGCGACGGATCTCGATGAAGGCACCAATAGTGAAATTGAGTACAATCTGGGGAAAACCTTGAAGAAAAAAGTCTATGACCTTTTTGAGTTAGACAAATTAACTGGAGAGATCCGAGTGAGAGGGATCGTGGACTATGAAGAAAACGATGTTTATAAACTGGATGTTGAAGCATCAGATAAAGGACAACCGCCATCAGCCGGTGAGTGTAGAGTCATTATAAAGATAAAAGACATAAATGATAATCCACCGCAAATAGAAGTCACATCACTTTCAAATACAGTGTTAGAAGATTCTAAACCCGGAACAATGATTTCTCTAATCACTATGAGGGATAAAGACTCCGGTGCCAATGGAAAAATTATTTCGAGCATAACTTCAGACGTGCCTTTTGAATTAAAGCCTTCCTACAAAGAGAACATATATTCAGTTGTTACGAATACATTTTTGGATCGGGAGCAGGTGTCACATTATGAAATAACCATTAAAGCCACAGATTGCGGTGAACCGCCTTTATCGACTTTTAAAACTCTCAACATTCAGATATCAGATGTAAATGACAACAGTCCACTATTCGAAGAAAATCCATTACAGTTTTATCTGTCAGAGAATAACGCTGCCGGGGCGTCAATATTCTCTGTAAGCGCAACGGACAAAGATGAGAATGACAATGCAGTAATTTCTTATCATATTAATCGAGGAAATGAAGTAACGTCTTTCCTAAATGTAAACTCTGATAACGGACACATTACTGCGCTAAAAAGTTTTGACTTTGAAACTCTGAAAAAGTTCCAGTTCCAAGTTGTTGCCACAGATTCTGGAACTCCGTCACGAAGCAACAACGTCACAGTCAACGTCTTCATTCTGGATCAGAACGACAACGCTCCAGTCATCCTGTATCCACTCAGCTCCAACGGTTCTGCTGAAGGTGTGGAGGAGATTCCCCGCAATGTCAACGCAGGACACTTGGTGACTAAAGTCAGAGCTTATGACGCTGATATAGGATATAACGGCTGGTTACTCTTCTCACTGCAGGAAGTTACTGACCACAGTCTCTTTGGTTTGGACCGCTATACAGGACAGATCAGAACACTTCGATCATTCACAGAGACAGACGAGGCTGAGCATAAACTGGTCATACTGGTCAAGGATAATGGGAACGTTTCACTCTCAGCAACAGCTACTGTCATTGTCAAAGTTGTGGAGCCCAAAGAGGCTTTTGCTGCTTCTGATGTTAAAAGTGCAACTAAAGTTGACGAGGAGGACAATGTGACTTTTTATCTGATGATAACTTTGGGCTCAGTTTCAGTACTTTTTATCATCAGTATCATCGTGCTGATTGCAATGCAGTGCTCCAAATCAACAGACTATACTTCTAAATATCTACAAGAGACTAATTATGATGGGACACTGTGTCACAGCATCCAGTACAGATCTGGAGACAAACGGTACATGTTAGTTGGACCCAGAATGAGTATAGGATCTACTATAGTCCCGGGCAGCCATGCGAATACTCTGGTGCTCCCTGACAGGAGGAGGGCATCTGGAGAGGTAAGCCCAACGTATAATCATGCATTACTTTTATGCAATAGTCCTAACTTTAAGACCTACAGAACGAGTGCCACCACATACAGCTCGTTGCATAGTTATGATCACTGTTCATGATGTCGAAATGATTTGGCTTTTCTGTCATTAACCAAAAGAAAGTTCTTATAAATTTAGAAACCACGACTGTTTTGGAATGCTTGGGCAGTTTGGTTTTGACAGTTGGATCTCTAAAAAATCCAAGGAACTCTTACAAATAAAGTGTTAAGTTGGTGGCGTGTCTGTTGAGGTGTGCAAGCAGTTTGTGTGAGGTTTATTGTTTAAATACCAAGCAACATTTGACTGAGAAAAACACTACGTATTTCTCTGGTTGTGACTGCGTCCCATAATTACAAACAATGTTTTCAAATAATATTTGTTACTACACCTGTTGGAAATTATGAACATCATCGAATAACACTTTGTGCTAAAAGCAAGTAAATCTATGAAAACTTTCCCTTAGCTCAACCAGAGAGAGAGGGGGGGGGGGGGGGTGTTTTTCTTTAAAGATCCTATCTGCTGCGCATTCTCTTATACATTTCAGGACAGGAAGTTACTATGATTTAGACAAAAATGTATACATATCCTTTACGACAATTAGAGTCTATTCCCATTAGTGACCTCCAGGTGTCACTGTTACATTGGGAAACGTTAGGACACTTTGTCCCTCCCTTGAAAAAGCTTTTGTTTTGTCATTTAGAGCAGGGCAGGCATTTAAAATCGAGAACGCCAGCCGACTGATTCATGCTGTGCATTTCGTAACTATGCGATATTCAACGGGTTGGACACATTCATTTTTTTGTCTCTGTAACAGCCTTTCTTGTGTTTCCACGGAGCTGTAGTACAATAATGGAGACCGACGGACAAAGGCGACCGATGTGGTACTATTTGTTTGTATTTCACTTGCCTCTACTGCTGTTTTTCGGAAACGTGGCTTTTGCTCAGATAAGATATTCGATTCCCGAGGAGGTGAAACAAGGAACTGTTGTTGGAAATGTTGCGAAGGATCTTGGCCTTGACATCAACTCGTTAATTGACCGACGGTTCCGTGTTGTATCTGGATCTAAGGAGACATTTTTTGAAGTAAACCAGGACAACGGGGCTCTGTACGTCAATAAGAAAATCGACAGAGAGGAGCTCTGCCGGGGCAGCGGTGCTTGTCTAATGGAGCTAAAAATTCTGGTTGAAAACCCTCTGGAAATGCATTATGTAGCTGTAGAAATTACTGATGTAAATGATCATTCTCCTAGCTTTCCTGAAAAAGAGCAGACCTTTGAAATAGGTGAACAAACACTGCCAGGAAGGAGATTTCAACTACACACTGCTCGTGATCCGGATGCTGGAATTAACTCTATTCGTACATACACTTTAACATCAAATGAACATTTTGAAATAGACATCCGTCAAAGCGATGAGGATAAAATACCATTTTTAGTGCTGAAGAAATCTTTAGACAGAGAACAAAAGGACAAACACACGTTACTGGTTACAGCAGTTGACGGAGGTAAACCTCCAAGATCAGCTACACTAAATGTTTCTATTATTGTTCTTGACAGTAATGATAATCGTCCAATATTTAGTCAGGAGATTTACCAAATCGAAATACAAGAAAATGTTGTAGTAGGTACTTCAATATTTAGAATGAATGCCACGGACCGAGATGAAGGCACGAATGGGGAAATTGAGTACAGTCTTGGAAAAACTCTACAGAAAAAAGTCCATGACACTTTCGAGCTGGACAAATTAACTGGAGAGATTAGAGTAAAAGGAATAGTGGACTATGAAGAAAACGACGTTTATAAACTTGATGTTGAGGCATCAGATAAAGGAACACCTCCACTAACAGGTGAGTGTCGAGTCATTATAAAAATCATAGACGTCAATGATAATCCACCAGAAATAGAAGTCACATCACTGTCAAATACTGTGTCTGAGGACTCGAAACCTGGAACAGTTATTTCATTACTTAGTGTGACAGATAAAGACTCCGGCGTGAATGGAAAAATAATATCAAGCATAACCTCAAACGTACCTTTTGAATTAAAACCTTCTTATAAAGAAAATATATATTCAATCGTCACGAAGGGAATTTTGGACCGAGAGGAGGTGTCATATTATGAAATAACAATCAAAGCCACCGATTGTGGTGAACCTCAATTATCTACTGTTAAAACACTTCATATTCAGATATCAGATGTTAATGACAACAGTCCACATTTCCAACAAAATCCATTACAGTTTTACTTGACAGAGAATAACGTTGCTGGAGCGTCAATATTCTCTGTAAGCGCAACGGACAAAGACATAAATGAAAATGCAGCTATTTCTTATCGTATCGTGAGAGAAGGGAGTCAGAATGACATAATGTCTTTCCTGAATGTAAATTCTGATAACGGTCACATCACTGCCCTAAAAAGTTTTGACTTTGAAACTCTGAAAAAGTTCCAGTTCCAAGTTGTCGCCACAGATTCTGGAACTCCATCACTAAGCAACAACGTCACAGTCAACGTCTTCATTTTGGATCAGAACGACAACGCTCCAGTCATCCTGTATCCACTCAGCTCCAACGGTTCTGCTGAAGGTGTGGAGGAGATTCCCCGCAATGTCAACGCAGGACACTTGGTGACTAAAGTCAGAGCTTATGACGCTGATATAGGATATAACGGCTGGTTACTCTTCTCACTGCAGGAAGTTACTGACCACAGTCTCTTTGGTTTGGACCGCTATACAGGACAGATCAGAACACTTCGATCATTCACAGAGACAGACGAGGCTGAGCATAAACTGGTCATACTGGTCAAAGACAATGGGAACGTTTCACTCTCAGCAACAGCTACTGTCATTGTCAAAGTTGTGGAGCCCAAAGAGGCTTTTGCAGCTTCTGATGTTAAAAGTGCAACTAAAGTTGACGAGGAGGACAATGTGACTTTTTATCTGATGATAACTTTGGGATCAGTTTCTGTACTTTTTATCATCAGTATCATCGTACTGATTGCAATGCAGTGCTCCAAATCCACAGACTATACTTCTAAATATCTACAAGAGACTAATTATGATGGGACACTGTGTCACAGCATCCAGTACAGATCTGGAGACAAACGGTACATGTTAGTTGGACCCAGAATGAGTATAGGATCTACTATAGTCCCGGGCAGCCATGCGAATACTCTGGTGCTCCCTGACAGGAGACGAACTTCTGAAGAGGTAAGAGCTTAACAATAATGTGATATACGATTCCGTCTTGTTATTGCTCATTTTTTAAAATCACACTTCTAAAGTCACTAGTTTCCAACGCTACCTAGCCTTATTCCCTTTGTCTTGTTGTGTCTTATCTGCCTTCCATTTCAAAAAACATCTGCTGATTATGAGTGACGTCTACAGTACAGAAATCATTTGGTTTAGTCCTCCCAAATATAATCGCAAGGAAGAAATAAACTATATAGAGGCGTGTCTGTCTAGGGAGTATCTCTGAAATTTCGATAGTGTCCGACTCATAAAATATAACCAACAGGAAGATCTGACGTTAGTGGTTTTTCTGTTCATTTGTATGATTACTGGTTCAGGTCTCTGTCCGTGGTGCTGAAAGGCAATGACTCCATCAACGTTATAACATTTTCCACTATAGTGTTTCCTCTCCGCTTCATCTGGACAAATTCTATGCATACGGTCCTTGTCAAACAAAATGACCATCGTCATCATGGGTTTAAACGCTGAATTCTTAAAGGTCCATAAGCACCAACGGGATTAAGAATTGCCATGTAACTTCCAAGTTCGTCCGTTCCCTCACAAAACTATTTAGTCCAGCACTGTTACCAGAATAACACATTTTGTGATTAATACTGATGTGTAGAGGTGATATGTTTCGTCACGCTGTGGTGATTTTCAAGTCGGGCTTTTATGTTTAAGCTAGAAGAGTCAGCTCCTTTTTATAACTTGTCGTTAACAAGTTATTTGCGCTGTCTATGGTGCTGAACATTTGTTTCAAGTACCTCCTGTTCTACCACAGCCCAACGGTTAAAAGGTACTGTGGCCAGTGACCAACCACTGGCTTCTGGATAATTAAGCTTTTAAAAACGGTTCGTTTCATTTGCTCTTAGCTGTCTAATGATATGCTTGCCTTATAGGGAGGGTGGTTTGAATTTTCAATTTTGATCATGGAGCAACTTAGTATGAGATAAATTTCTGTTCAGTGCAATCATGTTTTTTTTTTTTTTTTCTTTTTAATTCTCTGTCGCCTTCATATAAACTGAAAGGATCGGATTGTCCACTGGGCGTCAGTGTTACAGTAGGGATTTGCTAAGGCTTTAGTCAAAATAGACTCTGCCCCTTTCAAATGTGTTTTCAGCTCGGCCACAAAGAGTGACATCGTTTCGGCTTCTGATCTGTACCCTTCTTACATGAACGTGGTTTTCTGATATTTAATCTCAGAACGACTGGAAGTATTTTAAGTCGAAGAAATTTGTGGATGCTGTTTCAAATGATTACACCAAAGAAGACAAAGGACAAAGGGGCAAAATGATGTCTTGGTCGCGCCCACTGCTTTTTTCTCTGCTGTTTTGCGTTGGGGAGCTGGTTTTAGCTCAAATAAAATACTCCACTCCAGAGGAAGTTAAAGTGGGAGCTATCATTGGAAATGTGGCCAAAGATTTGGGCCTTGACGTTAGTACCTTGACGAACAGGCGTTTTCGTATTGTGTCTGGAGCTCAGGACGCGCTGCTTGAGGTAAATCCGAACAATGGGGTTTTGTATGTTGATAAGAATCTCGACCGAGAACGGCTGTGTGATGGGAATGGTGCTTGTTTAATAGATCTCAAAATCGTTGTTGAAAATCCACTTGAAATCCATTATGTCACAGTGGAAATAACGGATGCAAACGACCATGCACCGACATTTGTCGAGAAAGAAAAGGTTATAGAAATAGCAGAAAACACTTTACCAGGAGCACGTTTTCAATTACCAGGAGCCCTAGATCCAGATGTTGGAATAAATTCCGTCCAGCGCTATAAACTTAGTCAGAACGAGCATTTTCAGCTTGAAATCCGAGATAGGGGAGAAGATAAAATCCCTTTCTTAGTGCTGCAGAGACATTTGGACAGAGAGCAAAAAACAAACCACAGCTTGATTTTAACTGCTATGGATGGAGGGACACCGTTAAAATCAGCGAATCTTAATCTTACCATAAAAGTTCTTGATATCAATGATAACAGACCTACTTTTTCGAAAGAGGTCTATTCTGTGATATTACAAGAAAATGTTGCTTCGGATACGGTTGTAATAAAAGTCCAAGCAACTGATCTAGATGAGGGAACTAATGGGGATGTGGAGTATTCCTTTGGAAGTGAAATTAATTCCAATGTGCTAAAGCTATTTAGTCTCGACAGACATACGGGCGAAATTCGAGTTAATGGACAAATTGATTATGAGACAGCTGATGTTTTTAAGTTAGACGTCCAAGCCTCTGATAGAGGTCAGCCCCCGATGACAACGGACTGTAGAGTCATAATCAAGATTCAAGATGTCAATGACAATGAACCAGAAATAGAGGTAACATCAATATTAAGCATGATACCAGAGGATTCTAAACATGGGACTGTGATCTCTCTTATTAGTGTTACAGATATTGATTCTGGTCTGAATGGCAAAGTCATGTGCAGTCTGACGGGGAATGTACCATTTGAATTAAAACCGTCGTTCAAAGAGAATATGTATTCATTAGTGACAAAAGAAACACTGGACAGAGAAAGTGTGTCACATTATGAAATTTCCATAACAGCTACTGACTATGGAGAGCCTCCACTTTCTACATTTAAAACTTTGAGTGTTCAGGTGTCAGATGTGAATGATAACATGCCAGAGTTCTCACACAGTCCTCTTGAATTATATTTAACAGAGAACAATGCTCCTGGTGGATCAATTTTTTCAGTGAGCGCATTTGATAAAGACTTAAACGACAATGCTGCAGTGTCGTATCGGATAATTAGAGGAGAGGGCGGTCATAACGATATGACATCTTTTCTAAATGTAAATTCTGATAATGGACAAATATCCGCTCTCAAGAGTTTTGACTTTGAAACTCTGAAAAAGTTCCAGTTCCAAGTTGTTGCCACAGATTCTGGAACTCCGTCACTAAGCAACAACGTCACAGTCAACGTCTTCATTCTGGATCAGAACGACAACGCTCCAGTCATCCTGTATCCACTCAGCTCCAACGGTTCTGCTGAAGGTGTGGAGGAGATTCCCCGCAATGTCAACGCAGGACACTTGGTGACTAAAGTCAGAGCTTATGACGCTGATATAGGATATAACGGCTGGTTACTCTTCTCACTGCAGGAAGTTACTGATCACAGTCTCTTTGGTTTGGACCGCTATACAGGACAGATCAGAACACTTCGATCATTCACAGAGACAGACGAGGCTGAGCATAAACTGGTCATACTGGTCAAAGACAATGGGAACGTTTCACTCTCAGCAACAGCTACTGTCATTGTCAAAGTTGTGGAGCCCAAAGAGGCTTTTGCAGCTTCTGATGTTAAAAGTGCAACTAAAGTTGATGAGGAGGACAATGTGACTTTTTATCTGATGATAACTTTGGGCTCAGTTTCAGTACTTTTTATCATCAGTATCATCGTGCTGATTGCAATGCAGTGCTCCAAATCCACAGACTATACTTCTAAATATCTACAAGAGACTAATTATGATGGGACACTGTGTCACAGCATCCAGTACAGATCTGGAGACAAACGGTACATGTTAGTTGGACCCAGAATGAGTATAGGATCTACTATAGTCCCGGGCAGCCATGCGAATACTCTGGTGCTTCCTGACAGGAGGAGGGGATCTGGAGAGGTAAGATGTAACAACAAAGTTTAACGCAATATGTTTACAAAAATACAATTTTTTGTTCCGCATTGTTCAAAGATTTATCCTTATGGTGTCTCTAAATCCACTTGTACAAATATCAGCACCAGAAATAACTCACAACAAACTCAAATATTTCTTGAGTTTGTTGTTGTTTCGTACCAGTTCGAAAAGATTTGTTGCTATTTTATGGTCTGGTGTATCACAAAAGCTGCGTTTTTAATTTAGAATGGTATGTAACAATACAGTTCAGTGTTGCAAAATAGGAGATCTGGCTACATAGCTCAGTAGCCTGTGATATATATGTATATGAGGATGAAATTATTAGACCTCTTCCAGATTTGATGGTCTACTGGCATGTACCTTGGTCTTCAGTTCACACCACAGATTTTCAACGAGATTCAAGTCAGGGCTTTGTGCAGGCCAGTAAGTAACGTTCACTTTGGTCTTCTGGAGGAAGTTCTTCAACAGGAGTGACGTATGTTTTGGGTCGTTGTTGTGTTGGAAGACAAACCGACAACCCAGACCCAGTTTTGCTGCTGACTGTTTGAGGTTTTCTTTCAAAATTTTAACATATTTTTCTTTCTTAATGATTCCTTCCACCTTGACGAGATTCCCAGTTCCAGGCGCACTGAAGCATCCCTATAGCATAATACTCCCACCACCATTTTTCACTGTGGGGACGGTGTTCTTTGGGTTATACGCCTCTCTCTTCTTTCTCCAAACATAAGCAACGTCTCTGTGGCCAAAGAGCTGTAGTTTCATCTCATCTGACCAAAGGACCCGCTTCCAGTATACATAATCTTTCTCCAGGTTGTCCTTAGCATAATTCAGTTTTTCTTGGTCTGTAGCCTCGCAGTCTATTCCTGTGCAGAGCTCTAGTGATTGTCTTCTTTGAGACTACAATTCCTGACTTGGCTAAGTAATTTATTTGTGTCTTGGCAGTTGTTCTGGGGTCTTTAGACACATCTCTCACTAGTTTTCTTTCCAGAGACTTTGAAATCTTTCACTTCCTACCTCTGCCAGGCTTGTTCTGTACTGAATGGCTCTCAGTTCTGTCAGTTCTTGACACTTGAAAATGCTATGATAACTTTGTATATCCTTCTCCTGCTTTGTGGGCATCAACAATTCTTTTTCTCAAGTCTGAACCGATTTCGTTTTTGGCATGGTGCTTTCTCAAGTGACAGCTTAAACCCTTACTGAAGTTTTTATACTGTGTGTAAATTGGAAGATAATCCTCAGTTTTAACGTGATTTTACAAGCTTTGAGCATTACAAAATTAAAGCACATCATTGTACAACAGTGGTTTGTGCTATGACTCGATAAAACGGTCAGTTCTTAAGAAGGCTGAAAATACTGACCATGGTAATTTTTTTTCCTGAAATAATTCTGTTATTGTGTGCAAATGGAAATTATTTATGCTTTCTAAAGAAAACTAGTATGGTTAGAAATGCTATCTTGAATAATCCTTGCTCTGTTAGAAAAGTACTTAGGAAGGAAATCTTTGAAAAAAACTTTAAATTGCATATGGGGGCTAATAATTTTGTCCTCAAGTGTGTGTGCATGTGTATGAGTGTATGTTTGTATCATGTATACAAACATACACACACACATATGTATACATATGTGTCTGTGTATACACACACACATACACACACACACATATATATATATATATATATATATATATATATATATATATATATATATATATACACAGGGATATATAGGGATTGCGAGAAGGTGATAGACAGAAACATTAAAATGGTTGTTGAAATATTTTCTGAAATTGAATATGTGGTAATGTTTGTTCTCAGTAAATACCTCTGGGTGTCACTATAACATTGGGAAACCGCAAACGACTTAGTCCCTCCCTTCACCATTCTTTTGTTTGTCATCTTAGTACAGCAAAGACAGCACTTGAAACAAGCATACCAGCATATGGAATCACGTTGCGTAAAAATGCGATATTCAAGGAGTTGGACATAATTGTTTTTGTCGAAGAAACCAGCTCTTGTGTGCACGTGTTGTTGGATAATGATGGGGAACGATAAAAAAAAACGAACAAGGGACTGCTTCTGGTTTGCTTTTCATTTGGCTCTACTGCTGCTGTTCGGAAAACAGGCTTTGGCTCAGATAAGATACTCGATTCCTGAGGAGGTGAAAGATGGAACTGTTGTTGGAAATGTCGCGAAGGATCTTGGCCTTGACATCAACTCGTTAATTGACCGACGGTTCCGTGTTGTGTCTGGAAGTGATGACCATATTTTTGAAGTAAACCAGAATAATGGGGCATTGTACGTCCACAAGCATATTGACAGAGAGGAGCTCTGTCAGGGCAGCGGTGCTTGTCTAATGGAGCTAAAAATCCTTGTTGAAAACCCTTTGGAAATACACTATGTGGTCGTAGAAATTACTGATGTAAATGATCATTCTCCTACTTTCCCTGAAAGAGAACAGACATTTGAAATAGCTGAACAAACACTGCCAGGAAGGAGATTTCAGCTGCACACTGCTCGTGATCCGGATGCTGGAATTAACTCTATTCGTACATACACTTTAACATCAAATGAACATTTTGAAGTAAATATTCGTCAAGGCGATGCTGGTAAGATACCGTTTTTAGTGCTGAAGAAAGCGTTAGACAGAGAACAGACGGACAAACACACACTACTGGTTACAGCAGTTGATGGAGGTAAACCTCAACGATCAGGAACTCTAAATGTTTCTATCATTGTCCTTGATAGTAATGATAACCGTCCAGTGTTTAGTCAGGAGATTTACCAGATTGAAATACAAGAAAATATTCCAGTGGGTACTTCAATATTTAGAATGAATGCGACGGATCCCGACCAAGGCAGCAACAGCGAAATTGAATACAGTCTTGGAAAAACTCTGAAGAAAAAAGTCTATGATATTTTTGAGTTGGACAAATTAACTGGGGAGATTAGTCTAAAAGGAATAGTGGACTATGAAGAAAACGACGTATATGAACTGGATATTGAGGCATCGGATAAAGGAACACCTCCATTAGCGGGCGAGTGTCGAGTCATTATAAAGATAAAAGACGTCAATGATAATCCACCAGAAATAGAAGTCACGTCACTGTCAAATACAGTGTCTGAAGACTCAAAACCTGGCACAGTTATTTCACTTATTAGTGTAAGGGATAAAGACTCTGGTGTGAATGGAAAAATAATTTCACACATATCGAATGACGTACCTTTTGAATTAAAACCATCCTATAAGGAAAACACATATTCAGTTGTCACGAAGATATTTTTGGATCGAGAAGAAGTGTCACATTATGAAATAATATTAAAAGCCACTGATTGTGGTGAACCTCCCTTATCTACTTTTAAAACACTGAACATTCAGATTTCAGATGTAAATGACAACAGTCCACATTTCGAACAGACCCCTTTAGAGTTTTATCTAGTAGAAAATAATGTTCCTGGAAAGTCAATATTCTCTGTAACAGCGACAGACAACGATTTGAATGACAATGCCGCGATTTCATATCATATAATGAGAGAAGGGAGTCAGAATGATATAATGTCTTTCCTAAATGTAAATTCTGATAATGGACAAATATCCGCTCTAAAATGTTTCGACTTTGAAACTCTGAAAAAGTTCCAGTTCCAAGTTGTTGCCACAGATTCTGGAACTCCGTCACTAAGCAACAACGTCACAGTCAACGTCTTCATTCTGGATCAGAACGACAACGCTCCAGTCATCCTGTATCCACTCAGCTCCAACGGTTCTGCTGAAGGTGTGGAGGAGATTCCCCGCAATGTCAACGCAGGACACTTGGTGACTAAAGTCAGAGCTTATGACGCTGATATAGGATATAACGGCTGGTTACTCTTCTCACTGCAGGAAGTTACTGACCACAGTCTCTTTGGTTTGGACCGCTATACAGGACAGATCAGAACACTTCGATCATTCACAGAGACAGACGAGGCTGAGCATAAACTGGTCATACTGGTCAAAGACAATGGGAACGTTTCACTCTCAGCAACAGCTACTGTCATTGTCAAAGTTGTGGAGCCAAAAGAGGCTTTTGCTGCTTCTGATGTTAAAAGTGCAACTAAAGTTGACGAGGAGGATAATGTGACTTTTTATCTGATGATAACTTTGGGCTCAGTTTCTGTACTTTTTATCATCAGTATCATTGTGCTGATTGCAATGCAGTGCTCCAAGTCCACAGACTATACTTCTAAATATCTACAAGAGACGAATTATGATGGGACACTGTGTCACAGCATCCAGTACAGATCTGGAGACAAACGGTACATGTTAGTTGGACCCAGAATGAGTATAGGATCTACTATAGTCCCGGGCAGCCATGCGAATACTCTGGTGCTCCCTGACAGGAGGAGGGGATCTGGAGAGGTAAGACTTTGACAATAAATTTTTATGAAATAGGCTTACAAGCGTACAGTTTTTTACTTATGAATTGTTCGAAGATATTTTCAAAGCACATCCCTAAAGCCCTTGCATGGCGAACTGCCAAAGTATATATCAACACACTGAAATAGCACTTTGTGAATGTGTTGTTGTCTTGTGTGCATTCTAAGAGATTTGCTTCTGTTATTTTTGAGTCTCTCAATTGTCATGCTGCTGGTTATATGTAAAAATTTAGGTCAATGTAGCAAAATAAGGAATGTGTCTACTGTCGCTCCGTCTACAAAGGCAACTGTTTTCTGCTCCACTTCGACTGTTTGTGTCTCCTGTTCATGCACACTCATAGCCATTGCATATACCAAAATATCCGAAGTACAAAAAAGCTAATTCTTTTAAAACGGACAGCCTTGTTCTTCATTGTTATCGCTGCCCATGGTGCCGAAATGAAAAGTTGACTGATTACCAGTCTGCAAGGCAATGGATAGGTGGTGAATTCTTGTTAGGTCACAGAAACTTCCAGCCAGAACCTGGTTGACATCTTTGTTGAAGTGGCATTTAAGTTAAGGCCCTATACAGGGAGTTGTTTCAATAATTATAAAATCAACTGCTAGACTTAAAGAGAAAGGTTGTGCAACGACATATGGTTGCTGTCCCTGGTGCTGAAACGCACGAACACATCAGTGATGTCTAATGAAATATTAAATTAGCACGATGAATGGTTTCATTTTAATGGTCAAGTAAGCAGGTCATTGGTAGGTTCAAGCCAAATGAAAGAATACATCGCTTCAAACTGTATTGTTTAACAGGGAGAGCGAGTGAGCGAGAAAGGAAGAACGAAACCTAGAACGTTATTAAAAAGCTGAAATTCTGTTGGTTTATCAAGGCACGTAATACAAAAAAAAATCTTTTCTCACGGCTCTGAATATTTTCTTTCGAGAAGAAGAAGACCAAGTGATGAAGTTAGTTGTCAATAAATACCTCTGGGTGTCACTATTACACTAGGAAACCACAAACGACTTAGTCCCTCCCTTCATGATCCTTTTGTTTGTCGTTTTAGTACAGCAAAGACAGCACTTGAAAGAAGCACATCGGCATATGAAATCACGGGTTCTGTTAAGATGCGATATTCAAGGAGTTGGACATAAATATTTATTTGTCACAATAACAGACTCCTGTCCGTTGTTGGATAACGATGGGGATCGATGCAAAAAATCAAACAAGGGACTGCTACTGGTTTGCTTTTCATTTGGCTCTACTGCTGCTGTTCGGAAAACAGGCTTTGGCTCAGATAAGATACTCGATTCCTGAGGAGGTGAAAGATGGAACTGTTGTTGGAAATGTTGCGAAGGATCTTGGCCTTGACATCGCCTCTTTGACTGACCGACGGTTCCGTCTTGTGTCTGGAAGTAAGGACACAATTTTTGAAGTAAACCAGAATAATGGGGCATTGTACGTCCACAAGCATATTGACAGAGAGGAGCTCTGTCAGGGCAGCGGTGCTTGTCTAATAGAGCTAAAAATCCTTGTTGAAAATCCTTTGGAAATACACTATGTGATCGTAGAAATTACTGATGTAAATGATCATTCTCCTACTTTCCCTGAAAGAGAACAGACATTTGAAATAGGTGAACAAACATTACCAGGTAAACGATTTCAGCTGCACACTGCTCGTGATCCGGATGCTGGCATTAACTCTATTCGTACATACATTTTAACATCAAATGAACATTTTGAAGTAGATATCCGTCAAAGCGATGATGATAAAATACCATTTTTAGTGCTGAAGAAATCGTTAGACAGAGAACAGACGGACAAGTACACGCTGCTGGTTACAGCAGTTGATGGAGGTAAACCTCCGAAATCAGCTACACTAAATGTTTCTATTATTGTTCTTGATATTAATGATAATCGACCGATATTTAGTCAGGAAATTTATCAAATTTCAATACAGGAGAATGTTCCAGTCGGTACTTCAATATTTAGAATGAATGCAACAGATCCAGATGAAGGCACGAACGGGGAAGTTGAATACAGCCTGGGAAAAACCTTGAGGCGAAAAATTTATGACATTTTTGATCTGGACAAACTAACCGGGGAAATTAAAGTAAAAGGAATAGTGGACTATGAAGAAAGTGACATTTACAAACTTGATGTTGAGGCATCAGACAAAGCGGCATCTCCACTGACAGGTGAATGTAGAGTCATCATAAAAATAATAGACGCCAATGATAATCCACCAGAAATAGAAGTCACATCACTGTCAAATACAGTGTCTGAAGACTCGAAACCTGGAACAGTTATTTCATTACTTAGTATGACAGATAAAGACTCCGGCGTGAATGGAAAAATAATATCAAGCATAACCTCAGAAGTGCCTTTTGAATTAAAACCTTCATATAAGGAGAACATATATTCTATTGTCACTAAGGGAATTTTGGACCGAGAGGAGGTGTCATATTATGAAATAACAATCAAAGCCACTGACTGTGGTGAACCTCAATTATCTACTTTTAAAACCCTCAACATTCAGATATCAGATGTGAATGACAACAGTCCACATTTCCAACAAAATCCATTACAGTTTTATCTGTCAGAGAATAATGTTGCTGGAGCGTCAATATTCTCTGTAAGCGCAACTGACAAAGACGTCAATGACAATGCAGCCATTTCTTATTATATTGCGAGAGCAAATGGCGTAACATCTTTCCTAAATGTAAATTCTGATGACGGACAAATATCCGCTCTCAAGAGTTTTGACTTTGAAACTCTGAAAAAGTTCCAGTTCCAAGTTGTTGCCACAGATTCTGGAACTCCGTCACTAAGCAACAACGTCACAGTCAACGTCTTCATTCTGGATCAGAACGACAACGCTCCAGTCATCCTGTATCCACTCAGCTCCAACGGTTCTGCTGAAGGTGTGGAGGAGATTCCCCGCAATGTCAACGCAGGACACTTGGTGACTAAAGTCAGAGCTTATGACGCTGATATAGGATATAACGGCTGGTTACTCTTCTCACTGCAGGAAGTTACTGACCACAGTCTCTTTGGTTTGGACCGCTATACAGGACAGATCAGAACACTTCGATCATTCACAGAGACAGACGAGGCTGAGCATAAACTGGTCATACTGGTCAAAGACAATGGGAACGTTTCACTCTCAGCAACAGCTACTGTCATTGTCAAAGTTGTGGAGCCCAAAGAGGCTTTTGCTGCTTCTGATGTTAAAAGTGCAACTAAAGTTGACGAGGAGGACAATGTGACTTTTTATCTGATGATAACTTTGGGCTCAGTTTCAGTACTTTTTATCATCAGTATCATCGTGCTGATTGCAATGCAGTGCTCCAAATCCACAGACTATACTTCTAAATATCTACAAGAGACTAATTATGATGGGACACTGTGTCACAGCATCCAGTACAGATCTGGAGACAAACGATACATGTTAGTTGGACCAAGAATGAGTATAGGATCTACTATAGTCCCGGGCAGCCATGCGAATACACTAGTACTGCCTGACAGGAGGAGGGGATCTGGTGAGGTAAGAATTTAAGAGGTTTTATTTAATATGTTTACAAGAGTGCAGTATATTGGATAGCGTTTTGTTGACATTTCCTTTTTATCAAGTCCCTAAAACATTTCGGACAAAGAACAGAACCAAATATATTAAAAAAAACTTGCAATACTTTTTGTCAACTGTGATGCACTGTGGAGAAGTCTTAATGGATTTGATAAGTTTCTTTTGATTTCTATTGTCTTATTAATCACAATGATTGGCCGTTTTACTAAGAGATGTAAATGTGCAAATAATGGGCAGTAAGTTTGTGGTAGTTTGGTGTCATATTAATTTAACCTCTGACCAACAATTGGCTGAAAATTTTGAACTTGCTGCTAAGTTTCTCTTGAGTGTTTTGAACACTAAGCATGGACTTGATTGTTTTAACACTGGACTACTCTTGTCATTAGAAGGAGAAGCTGTGTGAATACTCGTGACTGCTGTCCATGGTGCTGAAACGCATGAACATGTCATACAGAAATGCAGTGTCAAAGGAACATACCGAGTAGTACTACTTTCATGCTCCAAATTGAACAGCAATCAATTTGTTTTGCCAGGGGGAAGGGGAGGTAAAAAGAGAGAAGATAGACGACAAAATTTTAAGAAATTAAAATAGATTTGTATTGCTTTCTTATTTAAATACAATTTACACTTATTTTTACGGGGACATCTTGTGAAAAAAACAAAAACAAAAAACATTTAGTCAGGTTTACCCTGGGTAGTTACCTCTGGGTGTCACTATTACATCAGGAAACCATGTAGGACTTAGTCCCTCCCTTTTCAAGGCTTTTGTTTCCTAAGGAATAGAAAAAAAAAGACGGTTCGAGGTCCAAGCACACAGCTGATGGAATCACGCTTTCAATTTTGGAAATATACGATATTTGGCGAGCTGGACATAAACAGTATTTTTTCGCTGTAATAGTCCCATGTGTTGTTGGATAACAATGGGGGCCGATGTCACAACTGGACAAAGGGACTGCTACTGGTTTGCTTTTCAATTGGCTCTACTGCTGCTGTTCGGAAAACAGGCTTTGGCTCAGATAAGATACTCTACTCCAGAGGAGGTGAAACATGGAACTGTTGTTGGAAATGTCGCGAAGGATCTTGGCCTTGACTTCAACTCTTTGACTGACCGACGGTTCCGTGTTGTTTCTGGAAGTGATGACCATATTTTTGGAGTAAACCAGAATAATGGGGCATTGTACGTTAACAAGCATATTGACAGAGAGGAGCTCTGTCAGGGCAGCGGTGCTTGTCTAATGGAGCTAAAAATCCTTGTTGAAAATCCTTTGGAAATACACTATGTGATCGTAGAAATTACTGATGTAAATGATCACTCTCCTAGTTTCCCTAAAAGTGAGCAGACGTTTGAAATAGCTGAACATACGTTGCCAGGTAAACGATTTCAGCTGCACACTGCTCGTGATCCCGATGCTGGAATTAACTCTATTCGAACATACACTTTAACATCAAATGAACATTTCGAAGTAGATATCCGTCAAAGCGATGATGATAAAATACCATTTTTAGTGCTGAAGAAATCGTTAGACAGAGAACAGACGGATAAGTACACGCTGCTGGTTACAGCAGTTGATGGAGGTAAGCCTCCAAGATCTGGGACGCTGAATGTTTCAGTTACTGTTCTTGACAGCAATGATAATCGTCCAATGTTTAGTCAGGAGGTTTATGAAATTTCAATTCAAGAAAATGTTCCAGTCGGTACTTCAATATTTAGAATGAATGCGACAGATCCCGATGAAGACATGAACGGGGAAGTTGAATACACCCTTGGTAAAACATTAAGGCAAAAAATGTATGATATTTTTGAGTTGGACAAATTAACCGGAGACATTAGAATAAAAGGAGTAGTGGACTATGAAGAAAACGACGTTTATAAACTTGATGTTGAGGCATCAGATAAAGGAACACCTCCACTAACAGGTGAGTGTCGAGTCATTATAAAGATCAAAGACGTCAATGATAATCCACCGCAAATAGAAGTCACATCACTGTCAAATACAGTGTCTGAAGACTCAAAGCCTGGAACAGTTATTTCATTACTTAGTGTGACGGATAAAGACTCCGGTGTCAATGGGAAAATAGTATCAAGCATAACCTCAGAGGTACCTTTTGAATTAAAGCCATCTTATAAGGAGAACATATATTCAATTGTCACGAAGGGATTTTTGGATCGAGAGGAGGTGTCAAGTTATGAAATAACAATTAAAGCCACTGACTGTGGTGAACCTCCCTTATCTACTTTTAAAACACTGAACATTCAGATTTCAGATGTAAATGACAACAGTCCACATTTTGAACAAACCCCTTTGGAGTTTTATCTAATAGAGAATAATGTTCCTGGAAAGTCAATATTTTCTGTAACAGCGACAGACAACGATTTGAATGACAATGCCGCGATTTCATATCATATAATGAGAGAAGGGAGTCAGAATGATATAATGTCTTTCCTAAATGTAAATTCTGATAATGGACAAATATCCGCTCTAAAATGTTTCGACTTTGAAACTCTGAAAAAGTTCCAGTTCCAAGTTGTTGCCACAGATTCTGGAACTCCGTCACTAAGCAACAACGTCACAGTCAACGTCTTCATTCTGGATCAGAACGACAACGCTCCAGTCATCCTGTATCCACTCAGCTCCAACGGTTCTGCTGAAGGTGTGGAGGAGATTCCCCGCAATGTCAACGCAGGACACTTGGTGACTAAAGTCAGAGCTTATGACGCTGATATAGGATATAACGGCTGGTTACTCTTCTCACTGCAGGAAGTTACTGACCACAGTCTCTTTGGTTTGGACCGCTATACAGGACAGATCAGAACACTTCGATCATTCACAGAGACAGACGAGGCTGAGCATAAACTGGTCATACTGGTCAAAGACAATGGGAACGTTTCACTCTCAGCAACAGCTACTGTCATTGTCAAAGTTGTGGAGCCCAAAGAGGCTTTTGCTGCTTCTGATGTTAAAAGTGCAACTAAAGTTGATGAGGAGGATAATGTGACTTTTTATCTCATGATAACTTTGGGCTCAGTTTCTGTACTTTTTATCATCAGTATCATCGTGCTGATCGCAATGCAGTGCTCCAAATCAACAGACTACACTTCTAAATATCTACAAGAGACTAATTATGATGGGACACTGTGTCACAGCATCCAGTACAGATCTGGAGACAAACGGTACATGTTAGTTGGACCCAGAATGAGTATAGGATCTACTATAGTCCCGGGCAGCCATGCGAATACTCTGGTGCTCCCTGACAGGAGGAGGGGATCTGGAGAGGTAAGATTATTGTTTTGGATGTTTTGATTTCCACATCCCCTTTATATTCAAGACTCTGTGTGAAAAGTTTGAATCAACACTGAGAAAAGTGACCCTCTAGCCGTGATTTTTCTTTCTAATAACAGGAAAGTTATACCTTCTTCTCCAAGAGTTAAAACAAGTGACAAACTTTGCACTTTATTTTACTTTACAACATATTTGAAATTAGCATTTTCATTTGGATTGTTGTTGTCGAGTTGTGGTGTTTGCTTTCTAAATTCTATATTTTTATCTACTTTTTGTGGTTCACTGTGATGGGTGTTAGTCTCCTGTGGCTTTATTGTACTTGTTAACTTGCTTGAAATGCAAACAAAAAGACCAAGTGGCAACATGTGCTAAAGACTTTCCTCTGATTCAAAAAGTCAAAACATGTCTGTTTTGATGTTTTGGCATTACTGCGCATATATCTGGCCTCTGGAGATTACAAGATTGTCTTTTTTAGGATAGACTTCGATGTATTAAATATCTGCTACTGTAATTTGTGTGTATCACAGTGTTAACGCTTGGTGTCAGTGTAGTTCAGTGATTCTGTGCATCTGGTTGCACTCTACGTCACGAGCTTTCTTTCGACTGAGCCCCTGCATTTTTCTCTAACAGCACACTTGAGCGCAAAATCACGATTAGCAGCAACGAGTTCGTTTGTTTTCAGCAGTTTTTCTAAGAACAGACCTGGACATCAATCAGAAACATGACGCATTAAGTCTCATTGCTATCACGACGTAGTTATCGGACTGTTCTTTATCGTCTTGTCATGGAACAAAGAGGATGCAAAGCATGGAGGAAGCGACAGTGTTGGCTTGCCTTCATGGTCGTTTTGGATTTTCTTTGGAGCGAAGCTTCTGCACAGATCAGATATTCGATATATGAGGAGGTTGAAGATGACACTGTTGTCGGGAATATAGCCAAGGATTTGGGACTGGATAAGACTGCACTCAAAGACAGAGGATATCGCATTGTAACAGGCTCAACTGAATCCCTGTTTGAGGTGAATCAAAATGATGGCATCTTGTATGTGAAAAGAAGAATAGATCGGGAGGAGGTGTGTGACAGGACCAGTCCATGTTTGATCAATTTGAAAACCGTGCTAGAAAACCCACTCGAGATTCACTACGTGGTAGTGGAAATACTTGATATAAATGATCACTCGCCTGTTTTTCCAGAGAAAGAGAAAAGGCTTGAGATTTCTGAGTCTGCCTTACCAGGAGCGAGATTTCAGCTACAGGCTGCGCGCGACCCCGACGTAGGTCAGTTCTCCATTCAGCAATATAAACTCAGCCATAACGAATATTTTAGACTAGAAGTGAAGGACAGAGGCGAGGACCGTAAAGTACCATTCTTAGTTCTACAGAAGCAGTTGGACAGAGAAACAGCCGGGAAACATAAACTGCGTCTTGCAGCCATTGATGGAGGAAAACCGATGAAATCTGGCGCTATAGAAATAATTGTGGATGTTCTTGATGTTAATGACAACTCCCCAGTGTTTACCAAAGAGCTGTATTCTACCACACTTCAAGAAAACGTTCCCGTTGGTACTGTAGTGATTCAAGTAAATGCAACGGATTTGGACCAGGGTGCAAATGGGGAGGTAATATATTCATTTGGAAACGAAGTTGATTTAAAGTCAATGCGTGTATTTAGTATAGATGAAAACACTGGTGAAATTAAAGTAATCCGTCAGATAGATTTCGAGGAAAGTAAAACTTATGAAATTGACATTCAGGCATCTGATAAAGGGCATGCTCCTCTAAGAACTGACAAAAGCGTCGTGATAACTATTGTTGATGTTAATGACAATGCTCCTGAGATAGAAGTGACATCATTTTCTAGCTCCATCAAAGAGGATTCAAAGATAGGAACTACTGTGGCTCTGATTAGTGTCAGTGATTTAGACTCTGGAATCAATGGTAAAGTCATTTGCACAATCAATGAGGATGTTCCTTTTACTTTATCTCCATCATTACAAGAAAACATGTACGCTGTTGTAACGAGGTCGCAGTTAGACAGAGAAGGTGTTTCCCAATTTGAAGTCACAATAATTGCGAAAGACACAGGTGACCCGTCATTCTCAACCGAAAAGACGATAAGCGTCATAGTCGCAGATGTAAATGACAACAATCCGCAGTTTTCATCAAGCCCCTATTCATTTTTTATCACCGAGAATAACAGCCCAGGCGCCTCGGTATTTTCAGTAAAAGCTTTTGATCGAGATGAAAATGATAATGCCCTAATTTCATATCATATTCTCAGAGACACAAGCGTAGATAATAAATTGACTTCGTTTTTAAATATTAACTCTGAGACTGGAGACATTTTGGCGCTAAAAAGTTTTGACTTTGAAACTCTGAAAAAGTTCCAGTTCCAAGTTGTTGCCACAGATTCTGGAACTCCGTCACTAAGCAACAACGTCACAGTCAACGTCTTCATTCTGGATCAGAACGACAACGCTCCAGTCATCCTGTATCCACTCAGCTCCAACGGTTCTGCTGAAGGTGTGGAGGAAATTCCCCGCAATGTCAACGCTGGACACTTGGTGACTAAAGTCAGAGCTTATGACGCTGATATAGGATATAACGGCTGGTTACTCTTCTCACTGCAGGAAGTTACTGACCACAGTCTCTTTGGTTTGGACCGCTATACAGGACAGATCAGAACACTTCGATCATTCACAGAGACAGACGAGGCTGAGCATAAACTGGTCATACTGGTCAAAGACAATGGGAACGTTTCACTCTCAGCAACAGCTACTGTCATTGTCAAAGTTGTGGAGCCCAAAGAGGCTTTTGCTGCTTCTGATGTTAAAAGTGCAACTAAAGTTGACGAGGAGGACAATGTGACTTTTTATCTGATGATAACTTTGGGCTCAGTTTCAGTACTTTTTATCATCAGTATCATCGTGCTGATTGCAATGCAGTGCTCCAAATCCACAGACTATACTTCTAAATATCTACAAGAGACTAATTATGATGGGACATTGTGTCACAGCATCCAGTACAGATCTGGAGACAAACGGTACATGTTAGTTGGACCCAGAATGAGTATAGGATCTACTATAGTCCCGGGCAGCCATGCGAATACACTAGTGCTCCCTGACAGGAGGAGGGGATCTGGAGAGGTAAGCTTGTTTTCATAGCTGATTATAATATGAGGGTTACTGTTGTGTCTTGATAAAACGTATTCTTTGATTGGAGATGTTTTCAAACTGAAAAAAGAAACAAAATCACGGAATCAGTGCCAACTGATTTACAGGTGGTTACATTCACTGTCCATGGTGCTGATTTCTTTTTCTTCTCAATAGTCTATGATCGTATCTGTGGGAGTCACAAGTTGTAGTGCTTTTCTGGAACATCCCCTAAGTTTAGGCAATTGTCAAGATGGATTTTCCTATCACTCTCCATATGCTTTGGGGACAGACATACACAGAAGAAAGATGCAGTATATATATGTCGGATATTAGAAAAGGTAGGGGGCATAAGTTAAACGTGACAACCCGTGTGCTTGTGGATAGATGTTTACAGACGAGTGGGATCTTTGGGTTCCCCCACTCTGTTGCAATGAAAACGGAGCTCGCATGGTGTCAGTGCACGACAGCATAACTGCTTCACAAGAGCTCATGCTTGCTGTATTTTTTGAACCGCCCACTGATGACAATACTAGATCAGGTGGCGTCTACGTTTGTGAGTTCACGATTTACATGGTAAAACTGCCTATATTTCAAATATCTGAGGAACAGAGAATCGATATCGTGTACTACTGAGCACGATGGTAGTTATCTGATGTCGTTAATCTTCCTGTGAAGGATTATTACACTTTCTGATGGGGACCATGGAACAAAGAAAATGCGAGGCACGGAGGCTGACACGACAGTGGGTATGTTTCGTGATTGCGGTGATTTTATGGAGCGTGGCCTCTGCGCAGATAAGATATTCCGTATCTGAGGAAGTCAACGAAGGAACTGCGGTTGGGAATGTTGCAAAGGATCTGGGATTAGACAAAAGCACGCTGAAAGACAGGAAGTATCGGATTGTTTCAAGTGCAATGGATCCTCTGTTCCACGTAAATCAAAACGATGGTATCCTGTATGTGAGCCGTAAGATCGACAGAGAAGAAGTATGTGAGCGGAGCAGTACATGTTTGCTTAATCTGAAAACCATACTAGAAAACCCACTGGAAGTCCACTATATTGGACTTGAGGTTTTGGACGTAAATGATCATTCTCCCAGCTTTCCAGAGACTGAAAAAACGTTAGAAATTTCAGAATCTGTGTTAAGTGGAAAAAGCTATCAGCTACAAGCAGCACGAGATCCAGACAGTGGTCAATTTTCCGTACAACAATATAAACTCAGCCCAAATGACCATTTCCGTTTGGAAGTTAAGGATAAGGGAGAGGATGGCAAAATACCGATACTAATTGTGCAGAAATCTTTAGACAGAGAAGCAGCAGGAAGTCACTCATTAGTGCTGACCGCACTGGATGGAGGGAAACCTCCTAAATCTGGCGAGATGAATATTCTAGTAAATGTTTTAGATGTTAATGACAACGCACCTGTTTTCTCTAAAGACGTTTACTCTGTGATGCTCGATGAAAATGCTCCAGTGGGCACAACAGTCATACAAGTGAATGCAAGTGATTCAGATGACGGACCGAATGGAGAGGTAGTTTATACATTTAGCAACAGCGTGAACCGAAGGCTATTTAAACTGTTCGAAATAACTCCGTCGACAGGTGAGATAATTGTGAAAGGTCCAATCGACTACGAGCACAAAGATAAATATGAAATTGAAATACAGGCATCAGATAAAGGTCTCGCTCCTCTTACAACAGAGAAGAACGTCATTATTAAGATAGTTGACGTGAATGATAATGCACCTGAGATTGAAGTTACCTCATTTTCAAATTCAATCCCCGAAGATTCCAGACCAGGAACTACTGTTGCTTTAATCAGTGTAAATGACTTGGACTCTGGTCTCAATGGGAAAGTTATTTGCTCTATAGGTGAGGATGTTCCTTTTGTTTTATCACCATCCTTACAAGAAAAAATGTATTCGTTAGTTACCAAATCCCCTCTTGACAGAGAGAAACATTCGCACTACTCCCTGACAATAACTGCAAAAGACACAGGTCAACCTCCATTATCATCTGAAAAGACTATAAGTGTTGTGGTGTCAGATGTGAATGACAACAGTCCAGAGTTTTCACTGAGTCCATATACTTTCTATATTACTGAAGCTAATGAGCCAGGTACCTCTGTGTTTTCTGTTAAAGCTTTTGATCGTGATGAGAACGACAACGCTCTGATTTCTTATCATATTGTCAGTGACGGAAGCGAAAGAAATAAATTAGCTTCATTTCTTAACATAAACTCTGAAAGTGGAGACATTTTGGCGCTAAAAAGTTTTGACTTTGAAACTCTGAAAAAGTTCCAGTTCCAAGTTGTTGCCACAGATTCTGGAATTCCGTCACTAAGCAACAACGTCACAGTCAACGTCTTCATTCTGGATCAGAACGACAACGCTCCAGTCATCCTGTATCCACTCAGCTCCAACGGTTCTGCTGAAGGTGTGGAGGAGATTCCCCGCAATGTCAACGCAGGACACTTGGTGACTAAAGTCAGAGCTTATGACGCTGATATAGGATATAACGGCTGGTTACTCTTCTCACTGCAGGAAGTTACTGACCACAGTCTCTTTGGTTTGGACCGCTATACAGGACAGATCAGAACACTTCGATCATTCACAGAGACAGACGAGGCTGAGCATAAACTGGTCATACTGGTCAAAGACAATGGGAACGTTTCACTCTCAGCAACAGCTACTGTCATTGTCAAAGTTGTGGAGCCCAAAGAGGCTTTTGCTGCTTCTGATGTTAAAAGTGCAACTAAAGTTGACGAGGAGGACAATGTGACTTTTTATCTGATGATAACTTTGGGATCAGTTTCTGTACTTTTTATCATCAGTATCATCGTGCTGATTGCAATGCAGTGCTCCAAATCAACAGACTATACTTCTAAATATCTACAAGAGACTAATTATGATGGGACACTGTGTCACAGCATCCAGTACAGGTCTGGAGACAAACGGTACATGTTAGTTGGACCCAGAATGAGTATAGGATCTACTATAGTCCCGGGCAGCCATGCAAATACACTAGTGCTCCCTGACAGGAGGAGGGGATCTGGAGAGGTAAGACATATTTAACTGCAAATTGTGAGGTCACTAACTGTATTGTGTGTTTAGCAAACATATCAAATATTCCTGCCTGCGCAGTGTTTTGATATGAATTACAATAACATGAGCACTGCTTGCAACTTTTTTATTTTGTTGCGGAAGCTGACTTATAGTTGGTGACTGAGCTCTTTCAACATGGCTTCACTGAACCATGAACAACACATGGTAAGAAAGTTAACATACCGTCCAGTAGAATTACAAGTACAGTATGGTGAAGTACAGTGTGGTTAATCTGTTCAAGTCGCCTCGGCACTATAAAGAAAACCCTGAAAAGATTAAACTACAACACGGCACGATCACTGTCCTTGGTGCTGAAAGTGGTCGTCTTAGTTTTGTCGTTAACACAGCGTCTTAATTCGTGACAATTTTCAGGACAGGTTTTGTTTCTACCATTTGTGAAGGAGGGTCTTTGTTACAGACTGAGCAGCTTCCTGATCTCTTTCCACACATTCGACCAACTTTACTCAGATGTCTGCGATGATTAAAAATTCGATTATCACTGACCTTTTGTGCAGAACATCCTTCAGATTTTGCAGTGAGAAATAACATCGCATGGTGTCAGTGCAG
Organism: Lutjanus erythropterus; assembly: GCF_056507025.1. Taxonomy (NCBI): domain Eukaryota; kingdom Metazoa; phylum Chordata; class Actinopteri; order Lutjaniformes; family Lutjanidae; genus Lutjanus; species Lutjanus erythropterus. The sequence continues at coordinate 22,033,755 of NC_139321.1, read as the reverse complement.
TGTAAAAAGTCAGCGTCACACGAGTTTGTCGTCACTGCTCGTTGGTTCCACCTCCTGACAACATTCTCACTTCGATACTGACGGGGTGGTTTCTGTGATTATCTTGTCTAAATGGTCGGTTTCCTCAAATTTCTATATAAATAAGAAGCTAATGAAGACATATGAAAGTGTTGGACCCAGCCTTTACAACAGACGCATCGCTCTTGTGATGGATAACCAGTGATTTCTGATTTAATCATGGAACAAAGAAGATGCGAGCCACGAAGGGTGAGAGGACGTTTGATCGGCTGCATGGTTGTTGTCCTTTTGTGGAGTGTGGCATCGGCGCAAATAAGGTATTCAATCCCTGAAGAAGTTAAAGAAGGGACTATTGTTGGAAATATAGCAAAAGATCTGGGATTGGATAAAGGTACGTTGAAAGAAAGAAAGTATCGGATTGTTTCTAATAATGCGGATCCCCTTTTCCATGTAAATCAAAACGATGGCATCCTGTATGCCAGTCGACAAATTGACAGAGAACAAGTGTGCGGGCAGAGCAGAACGTGTTCAATAAATCTAAAAACCGTGCTTGAAAACCCGCTGGAGATTCATTATGTAGAAGTGGAGGTTCTGGACATAAATGATCATTCTCCCACTTTCCCGGAGAAAGAGACAACGTTGGAGATCTCAGAGTCCGTGTTGCCTGGAGCACGATTCCAGTTGAAAGCGTCACGTGACTTGGACAGTGGTCATTTCTCCGTGCAGCAATATAAACTCAGCCAAAACGATCATTTTCGTTTAGAAGTTAAAGATAAAGGAGATGATGGTAAAATACCAATATTGGTTGTTCAGAAATCTTTAGACAGAGAAACTGCAGGAAGTCACTCATTGGTACTGACTGCACTAGATGGAGGGAAACCACCGAAATCTGGTGACATGAATATTTTAGTTAAAGTTTTAGATGTTAATGACAACACACCTATTTTCTCTCAAGATGTTTACTCTGTGATGCTCGATGAAAATGCCTCACTAGATAAAGCAGTCATACAAGTGAACGCCACTGATTTAGATGAAGGACCAAACGGAGAAGTAGTTTACTCATTCAGCAAGAGTGTGAATCAAAAGATATTGAACGTATTTGATATCAATTCATTAACAGGCGTGATAACTGTTAAAGGTTTAATAGATTATGAGGAGAAGGACAGATATGAAATTGAAATTCAGGCATCAGATAAAGGTCTCGCACCGCTAACAACAGAAAAAAGTGTCATGATTAAGATAGTTGACGTGAATGATAATGCACCTGAGATTGAAGTTACCTCATTTTCAAATTCAATCCCTGAAGATTCCAGACCAGGAACTACGGTTGCTTTAATCAGCGTAAATGACTTGGACTCTGGTCTCAATGGTAAAGTTATTTGCTCCATGACTGAGGATGTCCCTTTTGTTTTATCACCATCCGTAAAAGACAAATTGTACTCATTAGTCACCAAATCGCCTCTAGACAGAGAGAAACAGTTAAAATATGACCTTACAATAACTGCGAAAGACGCTGGCCAACCTCCATTATCATCTGAAAAGACAATGAGCATTGTGGTGTCAGATGTGAATGACAACAGTCCAGAGTTTTCACTGAGTCCATATACTTTCTATATCACTGAAGCTAATGAGCCAGGTACCTCTGTGTTTTCTGTTAAAGCTTTTGATCGTGATGAGAACGACAACGCTCTGATTTCATATCATATTCTCAGAGATGGAAGTGAAGAAAATAAACTGACTTCATTTCTCAACATAAACTCTGAAAGTGGAGATATTTTGGCGCTAAAAAGTTTTGACTTTGAAACTCTGAAAAAGTTCCAGTTCCAAGTTGTTGCCACAGATTCTGGAACTCCGTCACTAAGCAACAACGTCACAGTCAACGTCTTCATTCTGGATCAGAACGACAACGCTCCAGTCATCCTGTATCCACTCAGCTCCAACGGTTCTGCTGAAGGTGTGGAGGAGATTCCCTGCAATGTCAACGCAGGACACTTGGTGACTAAAGTCAGAGCTTATGACGCTGATATAGGATATAACGGCTGGTTACTCTTCTCACTGCAGGAAGTTACTGACCACAGTCTCTTTGGTTTGGACCGCTATACAGGACAGATCAGAACACTTCGATCATTCACAGAGACAGACGAGGCTGAGCATAAACTGGTCATACTGGTCAAAGACAATGGGAACGTTTCACTCTCAGCAACAGCTACTGTCATTGTCAAAGTTGTGGAGCCCAAAGAGGCTTTTGCTGCTTCTGATGTTAAAAGCTTTGCAAAAGATGATGAGGACAATAATGTGACTTTTTATCTGATGATAACTTTGGGCTCAGTTTCTGTACTTTTTATCATCAGTATCATCGTGCTGATTGCAATGCAGTGCTCCAAATCCACAGACTATACTTCTAAATATCTACAAGAGACTAATTATGATGGGACACTGTGTCACAGCATCCAGTACAGATCTGGAGACAAACGGTACATGTTAGTTGGACCCAGAATGAGTATAGGATCTACTATAGTCCCGGGCAGTCATGCGAATACATTAGTGCTCCCTGACAGGAGGAGGGGATCTGGAGAGGTAAGATTAATATTTTGGATGTTTTTATTTTTCTCATATCCTGCATATTTGATCATTTGAGGTTTGCTTTTTAACATTACTTGAAGTAATTAAGTATTTGAGTACAAGTTTTTGGCAACACTGTCTTTTTCTATTAACGATATCTGGAAATTTCACATACACTCTTTACCAGATAGTTCAGAATGGATGTATCTGAGAAGTGCTTACTTTCCAGTCTTTAGATCCCTTTCCTACATACAAAATGAAAGTGTAAGGGTTTGTTACATTTTGGCAAATAATGCAAATACTTCTTTGATTTTGGGGACACATTGCGGTCCTGGATTAGCGCGAACTGCATGTAATTCGATATTTCATATGAAGAATATTTGCTGCAGGCGAAGTATTTTATAGAAACCCGAACATGTTGGCTGACTATTTGATTTGTTTGTGCTTTCGTGTACTTCTGGTGTGGATTTTCAGAATATCGTGTTGAATTCGCTGGCTGTTCTTTGGTTTTATATTCCAAGTGTGATCCTTTTGTCGTTTTAAGGTTTCTTTTTAATAGGTTAACCTGGACATGGTTAAACATTGACCGTGGTTGACCGTTTTATGAGTAACTTGTAGCTCTTGATTTTTGTCGGTTTGAGAGCCCTATCAGTATTCTGACCTCTATTACAAACACTTTTGACTTGGCGCACTGTTTGCTATTCTTCTTGTAGCATAATTTGGTTAATGCTTTGTGACCTGTACTTTTCAGTGATACGTTTTTTATTATGTTCCTGTTTTCTTTTCACACTGTCACCCTATTTTCAAACCATTTTTCACATGGATATTTAAAAAAATCGGACGTTGCAAGTGTATATTTAAGTTCATCTATTGCTGTTTGCACGTTCACATGAGAGGAATATTACTCTTCATGAAAAAGAACTGAATGATTAGACATATGAGTGTGTTGCATCAGTAGTCTCACTTTTCCTACAGCATAGCCAGTCACAGACAGTATATGCTGTAAAGTCTTTCCTTCAAATGGAGGTAGCAGGAACAAGGGAATTAAGATCTAGATTATGGTGTATAATTGTACAATTAACTTGAAATACATGTATAATGGTGGTTTCACTAAGAGTAGTTACACTCTGCTGCGATCAGAAGGAACCGCTGTCCACGGTGCTGAACGTGTTCGGTCTCATTTCCGAGAATTAACCAAATAAAGAGCACAGAATGAGGTAATCTAGGTGATTTAAGCGATGCAGTCTATTCAGGGGAAATGCATATTATTGGCAAATATTCAGTAAAATCCTTGAAAACATTTTGGAACACTTTTGTTTTCTTGCTTTATTTGAATGACATTTTGACTTTGCCTGCTTACTCAGATGTAGTTCACCTGCTTATCTCTTTCCATTTTTTCCACTGCATTTGGTCAGAGATTCGCGGATACTAAAAAAAACGAAATGACTCTTATTTAATGTGCAAACCCATTGGACTTCTCTACATCCAGACGTTTGGTCACATGGTGTCAGTATAATGTAAAAAGTCAGCAGTTCACGAGCTTGTCGTCATTGCATTTTGGTTCCGCCTCTTGAAAACATTTTCACTTCGATATTCGCACAGCCATTCCCATGCTTATTGTTGTCTTTGTAAAAACCCTGCTTGCCACCATTAATGGCTGTGTAGGAGAGGAGATGTTACTTACATACACGAAAGTGTTAGACTTCGTCTCTGCAGAGTAATTCTTGTTATTGTGATGGACTGCTGATGACATCGGGTTTAACCATGGAACAAAGAAGATGGGAGCCACGAAGGGTGCGAAGATATTCGGTTGGCTGTGTGCTTGTTGTGCTTTTGTGGAGCGTGGCCTGGGCGCAAATAAGATATTCAGTCTCCGAAGAAGTTAACGAAGGAACTGTGGTTGGAAATATAGCAAAAGATCTGGGGTTGGATAAAAGCACATTGAAAGAAAGAAAATGTCGGATTGTTTCTAATAATGCGGATCCCCTTTTCCATGTAAATCAAAACGATGGCATCCTATATGTCAGCCGGAAAATCGACAGAGAAGAGGTGTGCGAGCAGAGCAGAACGTGTTTAATTAATCTTAAAACCGTGCTAGAAAACCCGCTGGAGGTTCATTATGTTGAAGTGGATATTCTGGATATAAACGACCATTCTCCGAGTTTCCCGGAGGAAGAGAAACGGTTGGAAATTTCTGAGTCTGTATTGCCTGGAGCACGATTTCAGTTAAAACCTTCAAGGGATCAAGACAGCGGTCATTTCTCCGTGCAGCAGTATAAACTCAGCCCAAACGATCATTTCCGTTTGGAAGTTAAAGATAAAGGGGATGATGGTAAAATACCAATACTGGTTGTTCAAAAATCTTTAGACAGAGAAACTGCAGGAAGTCACTCATTGGTACTGACTGCACTGGATGGAGGGAAACCACCGAAATCTGGTGACATGAATATTCTGGTTAACGTGTTGGATATTAATGATAACGCACCTGTTTTCTATAAAGATGTTTATTCTGTGATGCTCGATGAAAATGCTCCAGTAGGCACAGCGGTCATTCAAGTGAATGCCACTGATTTAGATGATGGAACGAACGGAGAAGTAGTTTACTCGTTTAGCAACAGTATGAATCAAAATGTATTAAACCTATTTGATATCAATCCATTAACGGGCGTGATAACTGTTAAAGGCCCAATCGATTATGAGGAGAAGGACAGATATGAAATTGAAATTGAAGCATCAGATAAAGGTTTCGCACCGCTAACAACAGAAAAAAGCGTCATTATTAAGATAGTTGACGTGAATGATAATGCACCTGAGATTGAAGTTACTTCATTTTCAAGTTCAATCCCTGAAGATTCCAGACCAGGAACTACTGTTGCTCTAATCAGTGTAAATGACTTGGACTCTGGTCTCAATGGTAAAGTTATTTGCTCTATAGGTGAGGATGTACCTTTTGTTTTATCACCATCCTTAAAGGACAAGATGTATTCATTAGTAACCAAATCGCCTCTGGACAGAGAAAGACAGTCAAAATATGACCTAACAATAACTGCAAAGGATGCAGGTCAACCACCATTATCATCTGAAAAGACAATGAGCGTTGTGGTGTCAGACGTAAATGACAACAGTCCAGAGTTTTCACTAAGTCCATACACTTTCTATATCACTGAAGCTAATGAGCCAGGTACCTCTGTGTTTTCTGTCAAAGCTTTTGATCGTGATGAGAACGATAACGCTCTGATTTCATATCATATTCTCAGAGATGGAAGTGAAGAAAATAAATTAGCTTCATTTCTCAACATAAACTCTGAAAGTGGAGACATTTTGGCGCTAAAAAGTTTTGACTTTGAAACTCTGAAAAAGTTCCAGTTCCAAGTTGTTGCCACAGATTCTGGAACTCCGTCACTAAGCAACAACGTCACAGTCAACGTCTTCATTCTGGATCAGAACGACAACGCTCCAGTCATCCTGTATCCACTCAGCTCCAACGGTTCTGCTGAAGGTGTGGAGGAGATTCCCCGCAATGTCAACGCAGGACACTTGGTGACTAAAGTCAGAGCTTATGACGCTGATATAGGATATAACGGCTGGTTACTCTTCTCACTGCAGGAAGTTACTGACCACAGTCTCTTTGGTTTGGACCGCTATACAGGACAGATCAGAACACTTCGATCATTCACAGAGACAGACGAGGCTGAGCATAAACTGGTCATACTGGTCAAAGACAATGGGAACGTTTCACTCTCAGCAACAGCTACTGTCATTGTCAAAGTTGTGGAGCCCAAAGAGGCTTTTGCTGCTTCTGATGTTAAAAGTGCAACTAAAGTTGATGAAGAGGACAATGTGACTTTTTATCTGATGATAACTTTGGGCTCAGTTTCTGTACTTTTTATCATCAGTATCATCGTGCTGATTGCAATGCAGTGCTCCAAATCAACAGACTATACTTCTAAATATCTACAAGAGACTAATTATGATGGGACACTGTGTCACAGCATCCAGTACAGATCTGGAGACAAACGGTACATGTTAGTTGGACCCAGAATGAGTATAGGATCTACTATAGTCCCGGGCAGCCATGCGAATACTCTAGTACTACCTGACAGGAGGAGGGGATCTGGAGAGGTAAGAGATATTTCAGAAAACATGTAAATCCGTATTTCATATGAGTTGTATACAGTATGTATCAAACGAAGAGTTTTATGAAAATTTGATTTGTTGGTGCTTTCTCGTGGCTGTGGCATGATTTTGGGTAGTACAGCGCTGAATCCGTTGGTTGTTCTTTTGCTTTACATTGCAAGTTTTATTCGTTGTCAGTCATGAGTTAACCTGGACATGGTTCAACATTAACAGTGATTTAACATTTATAAGCTTTTCATAGTTCATGAATTATGCCCTTCCAGTTTTGACTTTGAGCAATGTTTGATATATTCCACTTCTTGCAGACCATAATGTCCTCAGTAATTGTTGGTATTGATCATACAATCTTACGTTCTTTTTAACATTCATTTACTTGTTTTTTTATACCGCCTTCCAATTTCCATACATTATTTTTACAATGTAGGGAAGTTTAAAATTGCGGATGTTGTAAATGTGTAGTTTCATTCCAATCATTCATGCTTGGGTTTTTGGATGAGAACAGTTCTCCTTTCAATGGATTACAGGTGAATGATTGCAGAGCATGCTGCATTATCACTATACCGACACCGTGATCAGTCAGAGACAACACATATTGTAAAGTCTCTCCTTCAAATAGGTACAAAGTGGCCGCATGAAAGGGGAAATTATGCTGGAGTTTATGGCGCATTGTTGTGCATTGCGCTTGAAATAAAATTAGAATAACATATTCACCAACTGTAGCTACATCGGCTGCAGTCAGTGGTGATCGCTGTCCATGGTGCTGAACGTGTTGGCTCTGATTTTACAATAATCGTCCATGAAATTAACATAATTTCGATTATTTATTTCATACAACTTAATCAAAGCAAACACATGTTATTTGGAAAATTTCAACACATTTGCGTAAAGCAGTTGGATTCTGGTGAACTTGGTGAAAATCTTGAGTTTGATTGTGTACTGAGAAACAGTCCACCTCCTCATCTCTGTCCAGTTTCTCGACAACGTTTTCCAGAAATTTGCGGCATCTAAGAACCAAATTATCTTTTATTTAATGTGCTACACATCCCTTCGACTTTCCTGCAGTCTGGTTTATGGTCGCATGGTGTCAGTGTAATGTAAAAAGTCAGCCGTGCATGAAGTGGTCGTCATTGCATTTTGGTCCCACCTCTCGACAACATTTTCACTTCGATATTCGCACAGCCCTTTCTGTGCTTACTGTTGCCTTTGTGAAAACCCTATTTGCCGCCATGTCTAAGTCTGTAGGAAAGGAGTGAATATCTACATGCAAGAAAGTGTTGGATTCTGGCTTTGCAACGTCCTTCTTGTAATGGATTACTGATGGTGTGCTTAACCATGGAACAAAGAGGAGGCGAGCCACGAAAGGTGCGAGGATATTCGGTCGGCTGTGTGGTCGTTGTGCTTTTGTGGAGCGTGGCCTCGGCGCAAATAAGATATTCTATTTCTGAGGAAGTTAATGAAGGGACTGCGGTTGGAAATATAGGAAGAGATCTGGGATTAGATAAAAGCATTTTGAAAGACAGACAGTATCGGATTGTTTCTAGTAATGCGGATCCACCCTTTCGTGTAAATCAAAACGATGGCATTTTGTATGTGAGTCGAAAGCTTGACAGAGAAGAAGTGTGCGCGCAGAGCAGTACATGTTTAATAAATCTGAAAACCGTGCTCGAAAACCCGCTGGAGGTACATTATATTGAAGTGGAGGTGCTGGATATAAACGACCATTCTCCCAGTTTCCCGGAAACAGATAAAAGGTTGGAGATTTCTGAGAACGTGTTACCCGGAGCACGATTTCAGCTGAAACCTTCACGTGATCCAGACAGTGGTCATTTCTCCGTGCAGCAGTATAAACTCAGCCCAAACGATCATTTCCGTTTGGAAGTTAAAGATAAAGGGGAAGATGGTAAAATACCAATATTAGTTGTGCAAAAATCTTTAGACAGGGAAACTGCAGGAAGTCACTCATTGGTACTGTCAGCTCTGGACGGAGGGAAACCACCGAAATCTGGTGATATGAATATTCTAGTAAATGTTTTAGATATTAATGATAACGCACCTGTTTTCTCTAACGATGTTTATTCTGTGATGCTCGATGAAAATGCTCCAACAGGAAAAAATGTCATACAAGTCAATGCAACAGATTTAGATGACGGTCCGAACGGAGAAATTGTTTACTCATTTAGTAACAGTATGAATCAAAAGATATTAAATCTATTTGATATTAATCCACTGACAGGCGAGATTACTGTTAAAGGTTTAATAGATTATGAAGAGAAAGATAGATACGAAATTGAGGTTGAAGCATCAGATAAAGGTCTTGTTCCTCTAACAACAGAAAAAAGTGTCATGATTAAGATAGTTGACGTGAATGATAACGCACCTGAGATTGAAGTTACCTCATTTTCAAATTCAATCCCTGAAGATTCCAGACCAGGAACTACTGTTGCTCTAATCAGTGTAAATGACTTAGACTCTGGTCTCAATGGGAAAGTTATTTGCTCTATAGGTGAGGATGTTCCTTTTGCTTTATCACCATCCTTAAAGGACAGAATGTATTCATTAGTCACGAAATCGCCTCTGGACAGAGAAAGACAGTCAAAATATGATCTGACAATAACTGCAAAAGACGCGGGTCAACCTCCATTATCATCTGAAAAGACAATGAGCATTGTGGTGTCAGACGTGAATGACAACAGTCCAGAGTTTTCACTGAGTCCATATACTTTCTATATCACTGAAGCTAATGAGCCAGGTACCTCTGTGTTTTCTGTTAAAGCTTTTGATCGTGATGAGAACGACAACGCTCTGATTTCATATCATATTCTCAGAGATGGAAGTGAAGAAAATAAACTGGCTTCATTTCTCAACATAAACTCTGAAAGTGGAGATATTTTGGCGCTAAAAAGTTTTGACTTTGAAACTCTGAAAAAGTTCCAGTTCCAAGTTGTTGCCACAGATTCTGGAACTCCGTCACTAAGCAACAACGTCACAGTAAACGTCTTCATTCTGGATCAGAACGACAACGCTCCAGTCATCCTGTATCCACTCAGCTCCAACGGTTCTGCTGAAGGTGTGGAGGAGATTCCCCGCAATGTCAACGCAGGACACTTGGTGACTAAAGTCAGAGCTTATGACGCTGATATAGGATATAACGGCTGGTTACTCTTCTCACTGCAGGAAGTTACTGACCACAGTCTCTTTGGTTTGGACCGCTATACAGGACAGATCAGAACACTTCGATCATTCACAGAGACAGACGAGGCTGAGCATAAACTGGTCATACTGGTCAAAGACAATGGGAACGTTTCACTCTCAGCAACAGCTACTGTCATTGTCAAAGTTGTGGAGCCCAAAGAGGCTTTTGCTGCTTCTGATGTTAAAAGTGCAACTAAAGTTGATGAGGAGGACAATGTGACTTTTTATCTGATGATAACTTTGGGCTCAGTTTCAGTACTTTTTATCATCAGTATCATCGTGCTGATTGCAATGCAGTGCTCCAAATCCACAGACTATACTTCTAAATATCTACAAGAGACTAATTATGATGGGACACTGTGTCACAGCATCCAGTACAGATCTGGAGACAAACGGTACATGTTAGTTGGACCCAGAATGAGTATAGGATCTACTATAGTTCCGGGCAGCCATGCGAATACACTAGTGCTCCCTGACAGGAGGAGGGGATCTGAAGAGGTAAGGGATTTCAAATATGGTTTTTCCCCCTTACATAGTTATTTTTATGGGAGTTGTGCGGTGTCTGTTGTCATATTAACGACATTTTTATGGTAAGTGAACTTTTAGAAATCAACGGTGAAAGGGCATTTTATATCTTAATTCCAGATCGCGGTTGTTTTGGCACTAATTTGAAAGGCTCAATTCATACAGCGACTTTTCTCAAATAACACTTTGTTTTGCGTGCTGGTTCCCTGCCAGCATTGGAGTCATGAGGAATGTTGTTTATGTCTTTTTGTTTTCCATTGATTAATTGATCTTTATAGACTCCTCTTTCAACATTTTCTCATTTTACGGTTGTGGGATATTTTTAAAAAAATATGCTGTACCTCACACAGTCCGTGTCTGAAGTACAATTCATCTGCAGTTGCTCACATTGAACAATGAAAACTGCCAGTCACTCCGGTTAAATCGTCTTTCTTTCTTTAACCAATGACCACAAGCGACTGCAAAGTTTTATCTTTTTATCTTAACAAATAGATATGAAAATTGTATCGGTCGTTTTCCTCTCTTAAACAGAAAAGCGACTGCAATCACCTTGTTCCATTACGCAGCGTGGACAATGAAAATTAAAAAGTAAGCTGAGAGCCGGAAACATAGCCAACTGGCCTTCAAAGTAAAAGTAGAGCGTTTTGATCAGTTTAAACCGCAGCAGTCAATCTAAGGAGAGCTAAACGACACGAATAAACAAATAATCTAAAAGGGAAATATAATTAATAGCATACATTTTCTGTTACTTTCCCACAATTGGTCGTGAATAAAATGTCAATGGGTGCAAAGAACGTTGTGATTCATTTGTGTTTGTAACGATTTATTATATTCACCAACTTATTTATTGGTTATACTTAGGCTTCTTAATCGGTTGCTTTAGTGGGCGTTGTGCTAGTGTTGTGACCTGCAATGAGTTGATTTACCTTGTTTTTACATTTTGTTTTGTTTGTTTTGTTTTGATCTGTAGTGTTACCCAAGTCTTATAAGGCCCAAATTGCCTTGTGTGGCATCGTGCACGCCTCCACAGCTGTTGGTTGCCTTAAAGTATTGCAGGACAGGATGTTATATTTTAGGCATTTGACACACAAATGGATATAAATATGAATGAATAGATAGAATATATATCATTGACATTCAGTAAGAAGTCTGAAGATTAAATTAAAAAACAAAAATGCCCCACAACTAAAACAATTGATAGGCATATACTGTATAGTAAAAGCCAATAATGAAGTCAAAGTTCAGGGCAAATCAACTTATGACAGGCAGCAACACTATATATAACACAACGTTCACTCAAAGTAACAGATTAAGTTGCCTAGCCTTGTAATGAATAAATAGGCTGATAAATATAATGACATATTTCATACACACGAATCACAACACTTGTCGGAACCACTGACATTTTCTTCACGACCAGTTGTGGGAAAATGACAGAAATATGGCTGTATGTTATGAATTATGTTCATTATTTAGACTGGTTGTTTAATTATTTAGTTTAGCTCTACTTGAATTCACCGCAGCAAAGACGCTTCAAAACTGTTCAAAACGCTGAACTTTTACTTTGAAGGCCGCCTTTGTTTCCGGCTCTCGGCTCACTTTTTCTGTTTGATAATGTAAAGAGGTCATTGCAGTTGCTTTTCTGTTTAAGAAAGGAATACGACAGATATAATGTTCATTTATATTTCTTAAGATAAAAAGAAAAAAAGCATTGCAGTCGCCTTTCTGTTTTTGGTCTGAGAAAGAAAAACATTTGGAATGGTGTAAATTAGATTTTTCATAATGCAATGTGAACAAGTGAAGATAGATGCTTCACACAGGGACCACTTGCATTCCTGTTTGTGCGTAATTTGATGAGGTGACTCGTGTAAAGCAATGAGAGCTGAATTATTTCAGGTATACGAATGCAAGGCAATAGCACGAATTTACTCCCCACATTGTAAGGGTTTCACTGTGTAGCGCGAAAAATTGCAATCTTGAAATGGAGTGATATTATCAGCAAATGAAGCTGGAAAGAAGAAAAAAATACTGGTGATCCCTGTTCATGCTGCTAAATGGGAGTCCTATGCCTGCCCAGTTTGTGTTAATTAATTGAGATTTATGCAGAAAATCACCATGGATTTTATGTGTTTTAATTCCACTTCATCTTATTACAGAAACATAATTTTGCGTGTGATGTAGATCTTCTTGACATTTCGGAAGCTTTGCTTTCTTTGTTTAAATGTGCATCAATGTGCAGCCACGACATCTATTTTCTATTTTTGAGATAAAACAATCTACCATACAGCTAAAGTGACACTGCTTTTATATATGCAGTTAGAATTTAGATCGCATGGTGTCAGTGTAATAGAAAAAGAAAGCATGCAGGGAATTGTCAGGGTGCTATTTTGGTTCCACCTCTTTAGTCCTCAACTCGATATTGTCGCAGCCGGTTCTGAGCTCAACTGCTGCGTTTGGAAATACTCTATTACTACCCTCTTACGTGTCGTTGTCGATAGAGAATGACTATTTTCACAAATGGAAGTGTTGGATTCTGTCATTTTATAACGCAGTAACTGTTTTTGGGACGGATTACTGGCGATTTTTGGTTTAACCATGGAACAAAGAAGATATGAGAGACGAAGGGCGAGAGGATGTTTGTTCGGCTGTGTGCTTGTTGTGCTTTTGTGGAGCGTGGCCTCGGCGCAAATAAGGTATTCAATATCTGAGGAAGTTAACGGAGGAACTGTGGTTGGAAACATTGCAAAAGATCTGGGATTAGATAAAAACACTCTGAAAGAAAGAAAGTACCGGATCGTTTCTACTATTGCGGATCCCCTTTTCTATGTAAATCAAAACGATGGCATTTTGTATGTGAGCCGAAAGATTGACAGAGAAGAGGTGTGTGCACAGACCAGTACATGTTTAATACACCTGAAAACCGTGCTAGAAAATCCGCTGGAGGTCCATTATATTGAAGTGGATGTGTTAGATATAAATGACCATTCGCCCAGTTTTCCAGAGGAAGAGAAAGCGTTAGAGATTTCCGAGTCTGTGTTACCTGGAGTACGTATTCCACTGCAACCCGCGCGAGATCCAGATGGTGGTCCTTTTTCTGTCCAGCACTACAAACTCAGTCCCAGTGAGCACTTCCGTTTGGAAGTTAAGGATAAAGGAGAAGATGGTAAAATACCAATACTGGTTGTGCAGAAATCTTTGGATAGGGAGGCATCAGGAAGTCACTCATTAGTGCTGACTGCATTGGATGGAGGGAAACCTCCGAAATCTGGCCAAATGGATATTCTTGTAAATGTTTTGGATATTAATGATAACGCACCTGTTTTCACTAAAGACGTTTACTCTGTGATGCTCGATGAAAATACTCCAGTAGGTACAACAGTGATACAAGTGAATGCAACTGATTTAGATGAGGGACCAAACGGAGAAGTAGTTTACTCATTTAGCAGTATTGTGAACCGAAAGTTATTAAATCTTTTTGCTATTGAGCCATCAACAGGTGAAATAACTGTCAAAGGTTTGATAGATTATGAAGAAAAGGATAGATATGAAATTGAAATTCAAGCGCTAGATAAAGGTCTGGCTCCGCTCGCAACACAAAAAAGCGTCATTATTAAGATAGTTGACGTGAATGATAATGCACCTGAGATTGAAGTTACCTCATTTTCAAGCTCAATCCCTGAAGATTCCAGACCAGGAACTACTGTTGCTCTAATCAGTGTAAATGACTTGGACTCTGGTCTCAATGGGAAAGTTATTTGCTCTATAGGTGAGGATGTTCCTTTTGCTTTATCACCATCCTTAAAAGACAAGATGTATTCATTAGTAACCAAATCCCATCTCGACAGAGAAAAACAGTCACACTTTGACGTAACAATACATGCGAAAGACACTGGTCAACCTCCATTATCATCTGAAAAGACAATAAATGTTGTGGTGTCAGACGTAAATGACAACAGTCCAGAGTTTTCACTGAGTCCATATACTTTCTATATCACTGAAGCTAATGAGCCAGGTACCTCTGTGTTTTCTGTTAAAGCTTTTGATCGTGATGAGAACGACAACGCTCTGATTTCATATCATATTCTCAGAGATGGAAGTGAAGAAAATAAATTAGCTTCATTTCTCAACATAAACTCTGAAAGTGGAGATATTCTGGCGCTAAAAAGTTTTGACTTTGAAAGTCTGAAAAAGTTCCAGTTCCAAGTTGTTGCCACAGATTCTGGAACTCCGTCACTAAGCAACAACGTCACAGTCAACGTCTTCATTCTGGATCAGAACGACAACGCTCCAGTCATCCTGTATCCACTCAGCTCCAACGGTTCTGCTGAAGGTGTGGAGGAGATTCCCCGCAATGTCAACGCAGGACACTTGGTGACTAAAGTCAGAGCCTATGACGCTGATATAGGATATAACGGCTGGTTACTCTTCTCACTGCAGGAAGTTACTGACCACAGTCTCTTTGGTTTGGACCGCTATACAGGACAGATCAGAACACTTCGATCATTCACAGAGACAGACGAGGCTGAGCATAAACTGGTCATACTGGTCAAAGACAATGGGAACGTGTCACTCTCAGCAACAGCTACTGTCATTGTCAAAGTTGTGGAGCCCAAAGAGGCTTTTGCTGCTTCTGATGTTAAAAGTGCAACTAAAGTTGACGAGGAGGACAATGTGACTTTTTATCTGATGATAACTTTGGGATCAGTTTCTGTACTTTTTATCATCAGTATCATCGTGCTGATTGCAATGCAGTGCTCCAAATCAACAGACTATACTTCTAAATATCTACAAGAGACTAATTATGATGGGACACTGTGTCACAGCATCCAGTACAGATCTGGAGACAAACGATACATGTTAGTTGGACCCAGAATGAGTATAGGATCTACTATAGTCCCGGGCAGCCATGCGAATACTCTGGTGCTCCCTGACAGGAGGAGGGGATCTGGAGAGGTAAGACATGTTTAAATGAGCACTTACCCCCGAAAGAATTACATTGATATTGAAACATTGGGAACTAACAAATATGTTTTTGCGAAACCTACCTGTTTATAATCATTACATCAAACAAAACTTTCATATTAATTTTAAACTACTAACTGCCCACTTCATAATGAAATGCACAAAAAGTATTTTGACTCTGCACGTTTAAATTTCTTCCTTATGAAGGCAGAAGTAAAGCATTAAAGCATGCTGAAGTTGTTGAGACAAATAAAACGTTTCACTTTCGATAATTGAAACATAGTGATCATGTTTAAACCAAAAAAAGCTTTGGATGACTTAAAGATGAACCAAAATTAATATAATAATAATAATATATAATAATATTTACATCTTTAAATCTTTACATCCGCATGTTCAAAACACTTTAAGCTATTTGCTGAATCTAACTTTGTGATTCCCGCACATTTACCTCGGTCTAAGTCAAATTGGATTGTGATTGGTTTGTTCAGTCACGTGTGAGTTAGAACAAAGAAGCCTTGTTGTTCTGAAGTTAATCAAGTGTCGACTACAGTGAGGTTCTGCTTAAGAAAGTTGTCACTCTCTATCCTACTGCTTTTCTCACTAAGAGTGATCTAACCACCGCATACTGAACGCTTACATTACATCATACATGAAAGCTGTGTTGTATCTAGTGACCACTTTATTTTATTGTACATACTGTATTACATGCTTTTCTGGGGACTTGATATGAAAAGTAGTGTAAGTGTAGTACTAGATTTGTTGGAAACTTATCAGTTTTCCTTGGCAAGTTTGATCCGTTGTCATTTCAGAACTTTTTGTGAGATATTTAGATTAACCGGGCTAGGATGATTTAAACTGCTAAACAGACCGGAACTCAACTGTTTTTTCTTCTTGTATTGTTTTTCCACCTACATCCCCTCCCATGGGTAAGGTATGCCAACATTTACACAAGACAGATAGGGCAGTTTTCATATACAGTATAAATAAACTTGGAATGGAAACCTTTCACCAAATGAAGATGGACAAAAATAAAGTTAGTGGTAATCGCTGTCCATGGTGCTGAGCGCGTCTGCTAATATTTCACAGTAATGTTCACTATTTATATTAAATCGCAGTGACTTTATTTCTGTGTTTTAATTCATCTGCCTGAATCATATAATAAACATATCCCGATGTGTTCGATATGGTATTTCCAACATTTTCCCCACTATTTTTAGGTAGAGTTTCGAAATAACACACAATATATTTAGCTCATAGATTTTGCTTTTCTGCAGTGAGAATTTAGATCGCATGGTGTCAGTGTATAAGAAGAAGTCAGCATTATATGTGCTTGTCGTCAGTGCCTTTTGGTTCCACCTCTTGATAGCCTCCTCAGTTGGATGTTAACGCAGTCGTTTCTGTGCTTACGCTGCCTTTGGAAATACTCTATTTGCACTTTTGTCTGTCGTTGTGAGAAAAATGTGAACATTTTCACATGTGGCCGAGGTGGATTCTGTCATTATAACGCAGCTGTTTTTGTGACGGTGTACTGAGGATGTCGGATTTAACCATGGAACAAAGAAGATACAAGGGACGAAGGGTGAGAGGATGTTTGATCGGCGGCTTGCTTGTGCTTTTGTGGAGCGCAGCCTCGGCGCAATTAAGATATTCCATCTCTGAAGAAGTTAATGAAGGAACTGTGGTTGGAAACATAGCAAAAGATCTGGGATTAGATAAAAGCACTTTGAACGAAAGAAAGTATCGGATTGTTTCCAACAATGCGGATCCCCTTTTCCATGTAAATCAAAACGACGGCATCTTGTATGTGAGCCGAAAGATTGACAGAGAAGAGGTGTGTGCGAAGAGCAGTTTATGTTTGATTAACCTGAAAACCGTGCTAGAAAATCCACTGGAGATACATTACGTAGGAGTGGAAGTGCTAGATATAAATGACCATTCTCCCAGTTTCCCAGTTAACGACAAAGCGCTGGAGATTTCCGAGTCTGTGTTACCTGGAGTACGTTTTCCGCTACAACCCGCACGAGATCCAGACAGTGGTCCTTTTTCGATACAGCAATATAAACTCAGCCCCAACGAACACTTCCGATTGGAAGTAAAGGATAAGGGAGAAGATGGTAAAATACCAATACTGGTTGTTCAAAAATCTTTAGACAGGGAAACTACAGGAAGCCACTCGTTAGTTTTGACCGCACTGGATGGAGGGAAACCTCCAAAATCTGGCCAAATGAATATTCTAGTAAATGTTTTGGATATTAATGATAATGCACCTGTTTTCACTAAAGACGTTTACTCTGTGATGCTCGATGAAAATACTCCAGTAGGTACAATAGTGATACAAGTGAATGCAACTGATTTAGATGAGGGACCAAACGGAGAAGTAGTTTACTCATTTAGCAGTATTGTGAACCGAAAGTTATTAAATCTTTTTGCTATTGGGCCATCAACAGGTGAAATAACTGTCAAAGGTTTGATAGATTATGAGGAGAAGGACAGATATGAAATTGAAATCCAGGCATCAGATAAAGGTCTCGCTCCTCTAACGACACAAAAAAGCGTCATTATTAAGATAGTTGACGTGAATGATAATGCACCTGAGATTGAAGTTACCTCATTTTCAAGCTCAATCCCTGAAGATTCCAGACCAGGAACTACTGTTGCACTTATCAGTGTAAATGACTTGGACTCTGGTCTCAATGGGAAAGTTATTTGCTCTATAGGTGAGGATGTTCCTTTTGCTTTATCACCATCCTTACAAGATAAAATGTATTCATTAGTAACCAAATCGCCTCTGGACAGAGAAAAACAGTCAAAATATGACCTGACAATAACTGCAAAGGACGCAGGTCAACCTCCATTATCGTCTGAAAAGACAATGAGCATTGTGGTGTCAGATGTAAATGACAACAGTCCAGAGTTTTCACTGAGTCCATATACTTTCTATATCACTGAAGCTAATGAGCCAGGTACCTCTGTGTTTTCTGTTAAAGCTTTTGATCGTGATGAGAACGACAACGCTCTGATTTCATATCATATTCTTAGAGATGGAAGTGAAGAAAATAAACTGGCTTCATTTCTCAACATAAACTCTGACAATGGAGATATTCTGGCGCTAAAAAGTTTTGACTTTGAAACTCTGAAAAAGTTCCAGTTCCAAGTTGTTGCCACAGATTCTGGAACTCCGTCACTAAGCAACAACGTCACAGTCAACGTCTTCATTCTGGATCAGAACGACAACGCTCCAGTCATCCTGTATCCACTCAGCTCCAACGGTTCTGCTGAAGGTGTGGAGGAGATTCCTCGCAATGTCAACGCAGGACACTTGGTGACTAAAGTCAGAGCTTATGACGCTGATATAGGATATAACGGCTGGTTACTCTTCTCACTGCAGGAAGTTACTGACCACAGTCTCTTTGGTTTGGACCGCTATACAGGACAGATCAGAACACTTCGATCATTCACAGAGACAGACGAGGCTGAGCATAAACTGGTCATACTGGTCAAAGACAATGGGAACGTTTCACTCTCAGCAACAGCTACTGTCATTGTCAAAGTTGTGGAGCCCAAAGAGGCTTTTGCTGCTTCTGATGTTAAAAGTGCAACTAAAGTTGACGAGGAGGACAATGTGACTTTTTATCTGATGATAACTTTGGGCTCAGTTTCTGTACTTTTTATCATCAGTATCATCGTGCTGATTGCAATGCAGTGCTCCAAATCAACAGACTATACTTCTAAATATCTACAAGAGACTAATTATGATGGGACACTGTGTCACAGCATCCAGTACAGATCTGGAGACAAACGGTACATGTTAGTTGGACCCAGAATGAGTATAGGATCTACTATAGTCCCGGGCAGCCATGCGAATACTCTAGTGCTCCCTGACAGGAGGAGGGGATCTGGAGAGGTAAGACATATTTAAACAATGATTTTCTCTCCCAGACTTAAATTGAAGCTGAAATATAGGGCACTCACAAATATGTTTTTAGAAAGCATACGTTTTTACAGTCATACATGAAGCAAAACCTTCATATTCAACAAACAATAGGTGAAAAATGCCCCCTTGTAATCTTATTTACCCTAAATGTATAATGATATATCTAAAAAGTTCTCACTGTTTAAATTGTTTTCCTATATATATGAACACAGAAAATATTGTATTAAGTCAAGTTGCTGAGACAAATGAAACTTTTCAGTTAAGACTGTGGAAACATCGGGATCACGTTTAAACAGAGAAAAAACCCTTTGATTATTTGAAAGTGAAAGTAAATTCATATCTTCGAGTAGTAAATTTGAATTAATTAATTTAAATACATTTTAAATGTTTATACAATTTACGATTTACACATTCATGTTCACACGGTTATATCAAAATACATAACCTGGTTGTTTAAATATTTACATCTGCATCTTTAAAACAGTTAAAACAATTCTGTGAATCAGCCTCTGTGGTTCCCTCGCAGTTACATGAGTCTAAGTCTTCCTGATTGGTTCCTGATTAGTTCAGTAACATGTGAGCTAGAACAAGGAAGTGTTGTTGTTGTGAAGATGCCTGTAGCACAGCCAAGTACTGCTTAAGAAAGCTGACAGTCTCCATGCTGTTTTTTTCTCATTAAGAGTGATCCAACAACACATGTAAAATCAACACATTACATTATTTATGAAAGCTGTGGCGTTTTTTGTTTTTACTGGTCATACTATACTATATGCTTTCCTGGGGTCTTACATTGCTTTTCAAATGGATAATATTCGGGCAGGTGGCAAGACTCCCCTTTCACTTTTGCATGGGATATATACAAATTTGAAATTGAGTACTTTTACTAAATGTAGCAGGACTGAAGTAAAGTTAGTGTCAATCGCTGTCCATGGTGCTGAGCATATTTACTCTCGTTTTACAGGAGTATTCACAGTTTATATCAAACCACAGTGAATGACTCACTGTGTTTTAATTGATTTGTTTTATTTATATATTTAACATATCCCCACGTGTTAGGTAGAATAGGGTCAAAGTTTTGCCCATTGTTTTTAGGTATTTTTTCGAGATAAATAAGTACGAATTGAACACACAATGCACCATTTAGCTAAAGTGCTGATAGAATTTGCCTTCTGCAGTGGCAATTCAGATCGCATGGTGTCAGTGCAATAGAAAAAGTCAGCATTATATGTGCTTGTCGTCAGTGCATTTTGGTTCCACCTCTTGATAGCTTCCTCAGTTCGATGTTAACGCCGTCGTTTCTGAGCTTACGCTGTCTCTGGAAATATTCTATTTGCTCTCATGTCTGTTGTTGTAAGAAGAGGATGAATATTTTCATATGCGGAAGAGTTGGATTCTGTCATTGCAACGCTGTTATTGCTTTTGTGACGGATTACTAATGATGTCGGTCTTAACGATGGAACAAAGAAGACGGGAGCCACGAAGGGCGAGAGGATGTTTGGTGGGCTGTGTGCTTGTTGTGCTTTTGTGGAGCGTGGCCTCGGCGCAAATAAGATATTCAATATCTGAGGAAGTTAATGAAGGAACTGTGGTTGGAAATATTGCCAAAGATCTGGGGTTAGACAAAAGCACTCTGAAAGAAAGAAAGTATCGGGTTGTTTCCAATAATGCGGATCCCTTTTTCCATGTAAATCAAAACGATGGCATCTTGTATGTGAGCCGAAAGATTGACAGAGAAGAGGTGTGCGAGCAGAGCAGTACGTGCTTGATTAATCTAAAAACTGTGCTGGAAAACCCGCTGGAGGTACACTATGTAGAGGTGGAAGTGCTGGATATAAACGACCATTCTCCGAGTTTCCCGGAGGAAGAGAAACGGTTGGAAATTTCTGAGTCTGTATTGCCCGGAGCACGATTTCAGTTAAAACCTTCACGGGATCAAGACAGCGGTCATTTCTCCGTGCAGCAATATAAACTCAGCCCAAACGATCACTTTCGTTTAGAAGTTAGGGATAAAGGAGAAGACGGTAAAATACCAATACTGGTCTTGCAAAAATCTTTGGATCGGGAAGCGGCAGGGAGTCACACTTTATTGCTGACGGCGCTGGATGGGGGGAAACCTCCAAAATCTGGTGAAATGAATATTCTAGTAAAAGTTTTAGATGTAAATGATAACACTCCTGTCTTTTCTAGGGACATTTACTCTACCACGCTCTCCGAAAATACTCCAGTAGGTACAACTGTCGTACAAGTGAATGCAACTGATTTGGATGAAGGACAGAATGGAGAGGTTTATTACTCATTTGGTAACAGTGTGAGTAGTAAGGTATTTAAACTTTTTGATATCAATCAATTAAGTGGCGAGATAGTTGTCAAAGGTGCTATCGACTATGAGCAAAAAGACAAATACGAAATTGAAATTCAAGCATCAGACAGAGGTCTCGCTCCTCTTACAACAGAAAAGAGCGTCATGATTAAGATAGTTGACGTGAATGATAATGCACCTGAAATTGAAGTTACTTCGTTTTCAAGTTCAATCCCTGAAGATTCCAGACCAGGAACTACTGTTGCACTTATCAGTGTAAATGACTTGGACTCTGGTCTCAATGGGAAAGTTATTTGCTCTCTAGGTGAGGATGTACCCTTTGTTTTATCACCATCTTTAAAGGACAGAATGTATTCATTAGTAACCAGATCGCCTCTGGACAGAGAGAAACAGTCAAAATATGACCTAACAATAACTGCAAAGGACGCAGGTCAACCTCCATTATCATCTGAAAAGACAATGAGCGTTGTGGTGTCAGATGTGAATGACAACAGTCCAGAGTTTTCACTGAGTCCATATACTTTCTATATCACTGAAGCTAATGAGCCAGGTACCTCTGTGTTTTCTGTCAAAGCTTTTGATCGTGATGAGAACGACAACGCTCAGATTGCATATCATATTCTCAGAGATGGAAGTGAAGAAAATAAACTGGCTTCATTTCTCAACATAAACTCTGAAAGTGGAGATATTCTGGCGCTAAAAAGTTTTGACTTTGAAAGTCTGAAAAAGTTCCAGTTCCAAGTTGTTGCCACAGATTCTGGAACTCCGTCACTAAGCAACAACGTCACAGTCAACGTCTTCATTCTGGATCAGAACGACAACGCTCCAGTCATCCTGTATCCACTCAGCTCCAACGGTTCTGCTGAAGGTGTGGAGGAGATTCCCCGCAATGTCAACGCAGGACACTTGGTGACTAAAGTCAGAGCTTATGACGCTGATATAGGATATAACGGCTGGTTACTCTTCTCACTGCAGGAAGTTACTGACCACAGTCTCTTTGGTTTGGACCGCTATACAGGACAGATCAGAACACTTCGATCATTCACAGAGACAGACGAGGCTGAGCATAAACTGGTCATACTGGTCAAAGACAATGGGAACGTTTCACTCTCAGCAACAGCTACTGTCATTGTCAAAGTTGTGGAGCCCAAAGAGGCTTTTGCTGCTTCTGATGTTAAAAGTGCAACTAAAGTTGACGAGGAGGACAATGTGACTTTTTATCTGATGATAACTTTGGGCTCAGTTTCTGTACTTTTTATCATCAGTATCATCGTGCTGATTGCAATGCAGTGCTCCAAATCAACAGACTATACTTCTAAATATCTACAAGAGACTAATTATGATGGGACACTGTGTCACAGCATCCAGTACAGATCTGGAGACAAACGGTACATGTTAGTTGGACCCAGAATGAGTATAGGATCTACTATAGTCCCGGGCAGCCATGCGAATACTCTAGTGCTCCCTGACAGGAGGAGGGGATCTGGAGAGGTAAGGAATTTTTCGTTAAAACCCTGACTTATTTCCACTGCTGTTATGTGACATCATAGTTTTGTTGTGTGACGTAGGATACATTACTGTTTAGGTTATCAACTGTAGTTTTAATCATATTTGATGTCCTTTTGAGCATATCTGTAACAATATCAACATTTGCCAATATACAGTACGTTTACTTGTTCGTTTGTTATTTCAGTCTCCTGCTTTTTTCACTGTACTCTGGAGAAAAAACTCAGTATTACAACATCGTTTGATTTATTTAGGAACAGTGTGCACTTTTAATTAGACTAGAATGTGTTTTTTACTTTCAATGCTTCTGAGCAGAAAAGTAAAATCACATTTTTACTAGGGCTAATTATAACTCACTTGTTCGCTGTCCATGGTGCTGACACGTTTTGCCCTCATCCTTTGAGATATCTTTAATACACTGTAAGAAATGTCATACCACTAATTTGTTTAATGCAATGACCGCATACTTTTACGTGAATAAGTATCACATAAAGGAAATTCAAAGTTATCATGTGGAAGCACCAAACATTTTAGGAGAATTTGTCTCCATTTTCATTTAAAGGGAAATGAATTTTAGTTTGTTAAAACAGTTCACGAAGGCGTCATCGCCTGATGTAGTGTCATCCCACCACAAATTCTGTGCTGAGGGCCAAAGTAAATAAAAATAAACCCTTGCAAGAAGAAGCTATAAAATCGTTGATTTTCTTGTAGTGAGCAATGACGTCGCATGGTGTCAGTGTGTTAGGAGAAATGCGGCTTTAGCTTGTCGTTACTGCATTTTGGTTCCACCTCTTTATAGCAGTCTCTGTTCGCTACTGTCAGAATCGGTTGGCTGCTTACTGCTGCCTTTATGAATACGGTGTCGTGTTTTTAACAGTCTTTGAAACGGGGTCAGCTTTCACATACACGGATGTCTTGGATTAATTTCTTTAAACACGCTAACTAATCCCGCCAGGAATGATAACGGTTTTGTTGTTAATCATGGAACAAAGAGGATGCGACGTAAGAAGGGCGAGAAGACAGTGCACCGGATGCATGGTTGCTGTGCTTTTGTGGAGCGTGGCCTCCGCGCAACTAAGATATTCCATCTCTGAGGAAGTTAACGAAGGAACTGTGGTCGGGAATATAGCAAAGGATTTGGGATTAGATAAGAGCACGTTGAAAGACAGGAGGTATCGAATTGTTTCTAGTGCTATGGAACCTCTTTTCCATGTCAATCAGAATGACGGCGTGCTGTACGTGAGCCGGAAAATTGACAGGGAAGAGGTGTGTGAGCGAAGCAGTACTTGTTTGATAAACCTGAAAACTGTGCTAGAAAATCCACTGGAGGTGCACTATGTTGGAGTGGAGGTTCTGGATATAAATGACCATTCTCCCAGCTTCCCGGAGAAAGAGAAAACGTTGGAAATTTTTGAATCTGTACTGCCTGGAGTGCGTATTCCGCTAAAAGCATCGCGCGATCCAGATGGTGGCCCCTTCTCTGTCCAACAGTATAAACTCAGCCCAAATGACCACTTCCGTCTGGAAGTTAAAGATCAAGGAGAAGATGGCAAAATACCGATATTAATTGTGCAGAAATCTTTGGATAGGGAGGCAACAGGAAGTCACTCATTAGTGCTGACCGCACTGGATGGGGGGAAACCTCCGAAATCTGGTGAAATGAATATTTTGGTGAATGTCTTAGATGTTAATGACAACGCGCCTGTTTTCTCTAAAGACGTTTACTCTGTGATGCTAGATGAAAATGCTCCAGTAGACAAAGTAGTCATACGAGTAAATGCAACTGATTTAGATGACGGTCCGAACGGAGAAGTAGTTTATTCCTTCAGCAACAGTGTGAGTCATAGATTATTAAACCTGTTTGATATCAATCCATCCACAGGAGAAATAATTGTGAAAGGCGTAATAGATTTTGAGGAGAAAGATAAATATGAAATTGAAATTCAAGCATCCGATAAAGGTCTAGTTCCCCTGGCTACACAAAAAAACGTCATGATTAAGATAGTTGACGTGAATGATAATGCACCTGAGATTGAAGTTACCTCATTTTCAAGTTCAATCCCTGAAGATTCCAGACCAGGAACTACTGTTGCTCTAATCAGCGTAAATGACTTAGACTCTGGTCTCAATGGAAAAGTTATTTGCTCTATAAATGAGGATGTTCCTTTCGCTTTGTCGCCAACTTTACAAGACAAAATGTATTCATTAGTAACCAAATCTCCTCTGGATAGAGAGAAAAAGTCGCAATATATCATAACAGTGGTTGCAAAAGACGCCGGCCAGCCGTTATTATCGTCTGAAAAGACAGTAAGTGTTGTGGTGTCAGACGTAAATGACAACAGTCCAGAGTTTTCACTGAGTCCATATACTTTCTATATCACTGAAGCTAATGAGCCAGGTACCTCTGTGTTTAATGTTAAAGCTTTTGATCGTGATGAGAACGACAACGCTCTGATTGCATATCGTATTCTTAGAGATGGAAGTGAAGAAAATAAACTGGCTTCATTTCTCAACATAAACTCTGAAAGTGGAGATATTACTGCGCTAAAAAGTTTTGACTTTGAAACTCTGAAAAAGTTCCAGTTCCAAGTTGTTGCCACAGATTCTGGAACTCCGTCACTAAGCAACAACGTCACAGTCAACGTCTTCATTCTGGATCAGAACGACAACGCTCCAGTCATCCTGTATCCACTCAGCTCCAACGGTTCTGCTGAAGGTGTGGAGGAGATTCCCCGCAATGTCAACGCAGGACACTTGGTGACTAAAGTCAGAGCTTATGACGCTGATATAGGATATAACGGCTGGTTACTCTTCTCACTGCAG
The DNA here is from genome assembly GCF_056507025.1 of Lutjanus erythropterus. Taxonomy (NCBI): domain Eukaryota; kingdom Metazoa; phylum Chordata; class Actinopteri; order Lutjaniformes; family Lutjanidae; genus Lutjanus; species Lutjanus erythropterus. The sequence goes on along the minus strand of NC_139321.1, from coordinate 22,007,773 downwards.
GAAGTTACTGACCACAGTCTCTTTGGTTTGGACCGCTATACAGGACAGATCAGAACACTTCGATCATTCACAGAGACAGACGAGGCTGAGCATAAACTGGTCATACTGGTCAAAGACAATGGGAACGTTTCACTCTCAGCAACAGCTACTGTCATTGTCAAAGTTGTGGAGCCCAAAGAGGCTTTTGCTGCTTCTGATGTTAAAAGTGCAACTAAAGTTGATGAGGAGGACAATGTGACTTTTTATCTGATGATAACTTTGGGATCAGTTTCAGTACTTTTTATCATCAGTATCATCGTGCTGATTGCAATGCAGTGCTCCAAATCCACAGACTATACTTCTAAATATCTACAAGAGACTAATTATGATGGGACACTGTGTCACAGCATCCAGTACAGATCTGGAGACAAACGGTACATGTTAGTTGGACCCAGAATGAGTATAGGATCTACTATAGTCCCGGGCAGCCATGCGAATACTCTAGTGCTCCCTGACAGGAGGAGGGGATCTGGAGAGGTAAGATAAATTAGTACTGATAATTCTACAATTTCTGTTTTGTTAAGTACAGCGTATAACAAGCTATGTAGCATTTTCATGGCCAAACACATTTTTGAATCATTAAAGTCTAATCTACTTTAGAACGATGAAATCATTAACGTTTGAACACCAGCATCCCTCACTTCACGTTTGGTATTTTGTTTTAGTTTACACATAGCTGCCTTCGTCTTGTTTCACAGTTGGAAACAAACACTATAGTATATGGTCATACGGTTTCCTATAATGTTAAAGTGTGTAGGAATCGTGTCACAGTGTATGTACTGTAATGATTGCAGTACATACACTGGCTGGTTGCAAGCTTTGCCGGCGCCTCTAAGTGCAGACGGATGTGTCGCTGTCCGTGGTGCTGAAAGTTGTCTTTTAAACGCAGCAATTCCTTTTCAAGTGTCACAGGAAGAGTAGTGTAGATTCTTTTTGCTTTTTGGATTTTTTTTTTCTGATTGTGATTGGAGTCCATTACTTATCAATAAGAAAAAACACTGTTAAAGCAAACATTACTTAATATATCAGTAGGCTGTTTGTCTTATTTGGCCATAGCCTTTCCTTGCTGTATGAACTTTAGATTTTACTATATTTTTATTTGAACAGTGCTGCAATAGCATTCTGGGTCGCATGGTGTCGGTATAATGGCAAAGGTGTCTCTAGAACTTTTCGTCATCAGCATTAGCTCCCACCCTGTATTTTGGCATTACATGTAAACGGTTTGAACACGAAACTGGCGTTGCACAATTCACGGGGCTGCCTTGGCGATGGAGCGCGGTTTGCAATGGAATGAGGCTGATTGTTATTTTTTGACCATACATTGATAGACTCTGGAAATGTTATTTTGTCCTATCATCATGGAAAAAAGCGGACGCCAGGCGTGGACAGCGCGACGGAGATGCGTTGTGTACATGCTGGTTTTGGTGACGTTTTGGAGCGAAGCCTCAGCTCAGATCAGATATTCCATCTCCGAAGAAGTGAAAGAAGGAAGTGTTGTGGGAAATATCGCGAAAGACTTGGGAATTGATAAGACCACGCTGAAAGATAGAGAATATCGTATTGTTGGCAGTTCAACAGAGCCTCTTTTTCGTTTCAATAATGACGACGGTATCCTGTACGTCAGTAGGAAAGTGGACCGGGAAGAGATCTGTGAACGAACCAACGCGTGTATAATCAACCTTAAAACCGTGCTAGAAAATCCTCTGGAGATCCATTACGTGGCTATAGAGGTGTTGGATATAAACGATCACTCTCCCGTCTTTCCGGAGAAAGAGAAACGACTGGAGATATTTGAATCGACATCACCCGGTGCAAGGTTCCAGCTCCAACCTGCCCGCGACCCTGATGGTGGTCAGTTTACTGTTCAGCAGTACAGACTAAGCCACAATGACCACTTTCGTTTGGAAGTTAAGGAGAGAGGCGAAGACCGTAAGATGCCCTTTCTGATTTTACAGAAACAGTTAGACAGAGAGGCTATGAGAGAGCACAAGCTAATGCTTACAGCTATCGATGGTGGGAGACCGCCGAAGTCTGGAACAATAGAAATATTTATTGAGGTGCTTGATGTTAATGACAACTCACCAGTTTTTACAAAGGATGTATATTCTGCGATTATAAATGAAAACTCAGCTCCTGGCACGTTAGTTATTCGGGTTAATGCAACCGATTTGGATGAGGGTGCAAACGGAGAAATTGTTTACTCATTTGGTAAAGAAGTGGATGCACATTTACAAGAACTATTTAATATAGACCCAAGTACGGGTGAAATTAATGTGGCAGGGGTAATCGATTTTGAAGAAAATCAAAGTTATGAAATTGATATTCAAGCTTCAGATAAGGGCATTGTCACGTTTTCCACAGACAAAACAGTGATAATAAAGGTAATCGACCTTAACGATAATTCTCCAGAGATTGAAGTTACATCATTCTCCAAATCAGTTCCGGAGGATTCTAGAATTGGAACAACAGTAGCATTAATCAGCGTCAATGATCTGGATTCAGGTCCCAATGGGAAGGTTTCTTGCATTATACGTGAGGACGTTCCTTTCACTCTATCACCATCACTGCAAGACAATATGTACGCCATAGTGACCAAATCACATCTGGACAGAGAGGAAAAGTATCTTTATGAACTTACAATTGTTGCTAAGGACACTGGTGAGCCATCACTCTCATCTGAGAAGACAATAACCGTGGTAGTATCAGACGTGAATGACAACAAACCACAGTTTTCAATGAACCCATATACGTTCTATATTACTGAAAATAATGACCTAGTATCGCCAGTATTTTCAGTGAGGGCATCTGACCTTGATGATAGTGATAATGCGCATATTTTATATCACATTCCGAGGGACAGCAGTGGAGATATTAGCCTGTTTTTAAATATTAATTCCGAAAATGGAGATATTTTGGCGCTAAAAAGTTTCGACTTTGAAACTCTGAAAAAGTTCCAGTTCCAAGTTGTTGCCACAGATTCTGGAACTCCGTCACTAAGCAACAACGTCACAGTCAACGTCTTCATTCTGGATCAGAACGACAACGCTCCAGTCATCCTGTATCCACTCAGCTCCAACGGTTCTGCTGAAGGTGTGGAGGAGATTCCCCGCAATGTCAACGCAGGACACTTGGTGACTAAAGTCAGAGCTTATGACGCTGATATAGGATATAACGGCTGGTTACTCTTCTCACTGCAGGAAGTTACTGACCACAGTCTCTTTGGTTTGGACCGCTATACAGGACAGATCAGAACACTTCGATCATTCACAGAGACAGACGAGGCTGAGCATAAACTGGTCATACTGGTCAAAGACAATGGGAACGTTTCACTCTCAGCAACAGCTACTGTCATTGTCAAAGTTGTGGAGCCCAAAGAGGCTTTTGCTGCTTCTGATGTTAAAAGTGCAACTAAAGTTGACGAGGAGGACAATGTGACTTTTTATCTGATGATAACTTTGGGATCAGTTTCAGTACTTTTTATCATCAGTATCATCGTGTTGATTGCAATGCAGTGCTCCAAATCCACAGACTATACTTCTAAATATCTACAAGAGACTAATTATGATGGGACACTGTGTCACAGCATCCAGTACAGATCTGGAGACAAACGGTACATGTTAGTTGGACCCAGAATGAGTATAGGATCTACTATAGTCCCGGGCAGCCATGCGAATACTCTGGTACTCCCTGACAGGAGGAGGGGATCTGGAGAGGTAAGATTGTTTTCGTGGTAGCTGATTATGATATACATGTTTTATTGGGATCACTGTTATGTTTTGATAAAATGTATTCTTTGATTCGAGATATTATCAAACTTAGAATAGTTGAGCATATTTTTAAGTCAGTAATATTACATTTTAACTTGTGCTTAAGTACACATTACACTAATCTACTTAGTTACTTTTAAAATAATAATTGAGCACTGAGTACAATTTGAATTAACATCCAAACCTTTCATTTACATTTTTCGTAGCCAATAAGGCTATCCGATCTCAAACGGGCAGATGAAAACCATTACATATGGACGGGAAGCAAAAAAAAAAAAAAAAAACACACAAAAAAAAACCGCTGCAGCAGTCACAGGTTTGGAGAGATGACCGTGACTGCACGGAGTTGAGAGTAATTTAGTCAACAAAAACCCCTTTCGATTGAAAGGCTGCAACTGTTAATGCATTAAACACCAACCAATACTCTGAGTAGGTTTTTAAAAGAATGCTTCGTACTTTTGCTTAGGTATTTTAGGACCAGTAGTTTTACCTTTACTTGAGTAATATTTAAGTAATAGAAATACTTTCAGTTGAGTTTCAGTCCTCTTTCCACCACTGGTAAATATCCAATTAAGATCACGTCTAACTCTTTTATTTTCCTTTTATGTTGTATCCTCAGCTGGCAACTGAAACCACTAAGAAAGTCACATAAATATTTCCATTTTAAGTGTATCTGCATTGTATGGTCAGCTCGCATGGTGTCACTGCTTGTGAAAGTAAACGACTCTGGGTTGAAAAGCTTCTACGTCATTAGTTAGGTGTTATTTCGCGACAGGGTGCGCTTGTGCTTCAGGGCGATGGCTTCAACTATTTGTCATTCACCTGCATATTTGTAACACCGGGTAATATGTTACTCTTCTTCAAAACGCATTTACCTCTGTAGAGTCACGTTTTTATTTCCAGCCTTTTTAAACGCTTTTTTTTAAAATCCAATATGGCACGACGAGGATGCAGAACGTGGTTGGAGCACCTGGTCATTGTCATTGTTTCTCTGGATCTTACTTTTAATTTCGCTTCAGCACAACTACGATACTCTATTCCTGAAGAACTTACGGTGGGTGCTGTTGTTGGAAATATCGCTAAAGATTTAGGGCTGGATATCAGCGCTTTGACTGCTAGAGGATTTCGCATCGTTTCTGGATCGACTGAGCCCCTTTTTCAACTAAACAATGATGGCATCTTACACGTTAAGCGAAAAATAGACAGAGAAGAGGTGTGCGAACGGATCAGTACTTGCACGATCAACATAAAGACTGTGCTGGAGAACCCGTTAGAGGTGCATTACGTCGCCATTGAGGTTTTGGATGTAAACGATCACTCTCCCACTTTCTTCGAAAACGAGACGCATTTAGAGATATCAGAATCTACTTTACCCGGAACACGATTTCAGCTACAAGGAGCCCGTGATCCAGACAGCGATATGTATTCTATTCAAGTGTATAAGCTCAGTCAAAATGATCATTTTCGCCTGGAGGTTAAAGATAGAGGAGAAGATGGGAAAATTCCTGTATTGTATTTGCATAAACCGCTGGATAAAGAAACTGCAAGAAATCATAGATTACTGCTGACAGCTGTTGATGGAGGGAAGCCTGCTAGGTCAGGAACCATGGGAATTATAGTTAATGTTTTGGATGTAAATGACAATATGCCAGTGTTTGTCAAAGACGCATATACTGCAGTGCTTAATGAAAATTCACCTATTGGCACAATTATCATGCAAGTAAATGCAACAGATTTAGATGATGGCTTAAATGGGGAGGTGGTTTATTCATTTGGCAATAATGTGAATAATAAATTACGGAAACTTTTTGAAGTTGATTCTAATACTGGTGAAATTATTGTTAAAGGACTGGTAGATTTTGAAGAGAAAGACAGGTATGAAATTGATATTAAAGCTTCTGATAAAGGACAAGTCCCCCTATCAACAGAAAAAAGTGTTATAATAACTATTGTGGACTTAAATGACAACGCACCTGAGATTGAGGTGACATCCTTTTCAAGTGCAATTCCCGAGGACTCCAAACCTGGAACAACAGTAGCATTGATTAGTGTGAATGATAATGATTCAGGTGTAAATGGAAAGATTATCTGTTATATCAGTGAGAATGTACCTTTTACATTAACACCGTCTTTACAAGACAATATGTACTCTATAGTCACTAAATCTCTGCTGGATAGAGAGCATCAGTCCATATATGATGTGACAATAGTTGCTAAAGATGGTGGTGAACAACCTTTGTCCTCTCAAAGGACAATAAGTGTCACTGTATCAGATGTGAATGATAACAGTCCAGAGTTTTCAACAAGTCCGTATACTTTTTATGTTAACGAGAACAATGTTGCTGGAGCCTCTTTATTTTCAGTGAGTGCTCATGATTCTGATGAGGGTGATAATGCTCTCATATCATACAACATTGAAAGAAATGGAGATGAACAAAAAAAGATTACATCATTTCTCAACATAAACTCTGAAAGTGGAGACATTTTGGGGCTAAAAAGTTTTGACTTTGAAACTCTGAAAAAGTTCCAGTTCCAAGTTGTTGCCACAGATTCTGGAACTCCGTCACTAAGCAACAACGTCACAGTCAACGTCTTCATTCTGGATCAGAACGACAACACTCCAGTCATCCTGTATCCACTCAGCTCCAACGGTTCTGCTGAAGGTGTGGAGGAGATTCCCCGCAATGTCAACGCAGGACACTTGGTGACTAAAGTCAGAGCTTATGACGCTGATATAGGATATAACGGCTGGTTACTCTTCTCACTGCAGGAAGTTACTGACCACAGTCTCTTTGGTTTGGACCGCTATACAGGACAGATCAGAACACTTCGATCATTCACAGAGACAGACGAGGCTGAGCATAAACTGGTCATACTGGTCAAAGACAATGGGAACGTTTCACTCTCAGCAACAGCTACTGTCATTGTCAAAGTTGTGGAGCCCAAAGAGGCTTTTGCTGCTTCTGATGTTAAAAGTGCAACTAAAGTTGACGAGGAGGACAATGTGACTTTTTATCTGATGATAACTTTGGGATTAGTTTCTGTACTTTTTATCATCAGTATCATCGTGCTGATCGCAATGCAGTGCTCCAAATCGACAGACTATACTTCTAAATATCTACAAGAGACTAATTATGATGGGACACTGTGTCACAGCATCCAGTACAGATCTGGAGACAAACGGTACATGTTAGTTGGACCCAGAATGAGTATAGGATCTACTATAGTCCCAGGCAGCCATGCAAATACACTAGTGCTCCCTGACAGGAGACGAACTTCTGAAGAGGTAGGAAAGATCACTTCATTTCAAAGCAGTTCTGGTATGAATGGTCATGACAGACGGGATGCAGATTTTAATCATTTAAGTGTGCCACAAGTACTGAATCACACGACCTGTTTGGAGAAGCTGGATAGAAATGGACCACATACATAAAATTCATCAGTGGGGGAATTTAGGAGGTTTTGTGTTGTTAGGAAACTGCAAAGTTAAGTTGGTATTTTACAGGTGGTTGTATGGTTGGTTCTATCTCAGTTCAGAGTGTTAATTGATTCATATCAACACATTGGACTATAGTCTGTATACTGTGTTTGCTTTATCTTAATGCTGCATTGTCTCAGTGCAGTTAAAAATTAAATTCATCCCAAGAAATAAGTCCATGAAATATACTGAGTTTGTGTTGGCCATGTCTTCATAAAAATAATATCAATCTATTCATTTCCTGTGACAGTGAAAACACAATTGCTTTCTAGGGTGAAAGATGTTATCCAAAGCAAACACATTCCTTCAGAAACTGAATGCCTCTAGACAGTTAAGCCACACTGCTTTATCACATTTGACATTTAAACCACTGTGAACTTTATGTTCAGTGCAATGACCGACCCTGACTGTTAATGGCTTTGATTCCTTAATCATTTAAACTGAAATATGCCTATTTTAGGGCTTGTGTAGTTGTGTCATAGTCATGTGGCTGGCTTGTGTTTAAACCTTGTCAAATAAGGAAATGCTTAGGGTCAATTTTAAAAGTAAAGTTTGGTTTATTTCAGTAAGAACTGGCTCTCTGGGTTAGCTTATCCTTAAAATAACCATCACAGACACATTTGCTCGCACAATGAACAGGAAAGCTTGTTCCCACAGCTACTGTTGAAGCTTACCCTAACATTTACATCTTTTGAGCTACTGCATCAGGTCATCGGCATCTGATATAATATGGTTTTAGTAACTGAATATCCAGCCAGTCATTTGAAAAATACATGTTACTATATACTACGTTTTGTTTAACCATGATTTCAGAGAGTTCTGAAATCGTGGTGTCTGTGTTTTACATGCTTGCTAATATATTTGTTTGTTTTTTTTGCTCTGTGTGGCTATCTGTTATTATTGTCATATGTGTAAAGAGAGCAACTGACCGACTGGCAGAGTTACTTGAGGTCTGTGCTTGCTAATGTTGTTGAGGTGATTCAGTGGGCCATGAATGGCTGCAGCCACGACAGAGAGGGGAGGGAGAAAGAGCCTGCGGCTGGTGTGCAGTGAATCACAATGTACAGGCAGTCAGGTGGGTTTAGGGCACTTTGCTTCAGCAGCGATCTTCATTCACTAGAGGACTGCAAAGCAGCAAGCAATATATTTTTACTGTTTTCATTTGAATGGCTTTTTGTGCTTTGGGCTTGAAAAATACAAGGCACTGATGCAAAAGAGAGTATGCAGTTTGTGTATAGATATACTATGCACAGTAGCTTATGTGCAGATGATCCCTTTTGACTGACTAAAAAATAGGTCATATTTTATCACATGTGTGAAAGTCTGCATGCTTGGCTTCTGCACTGATTCTCTCTTGAACACTGTGCGTTGCCCATAGCAACACACGAGGAGATCCACCTCTCTGAGTCTACTGGTCTCACAGACTAGCATCCGCTCAGCGGTCTTAGCAACAGCCGCGGAAGAGGATGGAGGAGGGAGGAGGGATAGAGAGAGCAGTAGAGGAGGGGGGAGGGGAAGTGGCTTTTGTATGGCTCATCTATAGACACCTCACAATATTTAATGGAAATGGGTTTACTTAGATAGAAACACATGGATTATATCAGAGAAATCTCCATCGTAAATCAGGCAACAGATGGTGCAGATATTAAAGCAATAGTCAAGGCGGGAATAGTTGAGCTTCTAATTAGATATTTTATAGTATGTGGATAATCTTTTCTCTCAAATAACTGGGTCAACCTTAGATTTCCTACCTAGAAAAATTACATGTATTGCAAACTGTCATTAAATATGTGTTTGTTGAAAAGCTGATGGCATATTTTGACCCACTGAGTGGCATATTAAATGAAGCAGTGGGCCAGAGTGGAATATGACTGCAGGAAGGGAAATGATCAGTTCAGAGTAAGGCAGCAGCTGAGCTTCACGAAGGAGACACTAAACACACAGTCTCAGCAGTTCCTCTGTCTAGCTTTATTCAGTGCTCTACTGGATGGCAATGACTGTCCCTTTGTTTGTATGTGTGCATGCATATTTGATGTGCACATGTTTCAGTGTGAGATAACCGTGTGTGAGGCATCATGTGTTTTGTAATACAGCAGCAGTGCCAAGCTGTGCCTGGACAGCAGATGCCCAGAAAAGATTTATTGATGTGATTAAAAATGAGCGCATCTCGTTAAACCTAAAAAGTGCAGGGTGGTGTCAATGGATCACGTTGGTTGTGTCCTGTTTCAATGTGAACTGGTTCTCTATGAAAAAGAGGTGTCAGTTACTGACTTTTATATTGCTGAACTTTTGTTACTTTGCCGTGGCATTTTGGGGAGAGGAAAAAAAAAACAGATGAGAGAAGAGCAGTGGATGAATTGCAAGTAGGGTCATGAGCTGCATTCAGAGTGCAAGCACACAGGATGTGGCTTAGTCCACTGATGAATCACTGCTTTATGTTTGAAGTTAGCAACTAGATTTTTAAATGTGCATTATGGATGTTTTTATGTAAACATTGTTGCACAACAGAACAGTGTACACTGAATACAGCATGTCTAACTGCATATCTTCCCTCTGTGCACTCTGTGTGGCGGGGGTGTGGCAGCTTGCTCCAGTGGCTTTGTCTGTCTGCTTGGTTGGCTCAGCAGATCAGTGCAATTGTGTTTGCATGCTGAGTGTCTGCAGTGAAAACCATTCACAGTGCAATGGCCCTTGTGCTTCGTGTGTCTGTTGTCTTTGTTAAGTGGGTGAGAGCATTTTCCTCATTAAACCATAGTCAGTGTCATAGGACGAGAGGGTAAGAGTTAAAGCTAAATGTCAGAGAGAGAAGACACAGCTGTTACAGCAAGCCTGTATTCACTGTGTGTGCTGTTGTTTCAGCAGCTTGAGAAAATTGCTCATTTTCTATGTGGCTGCTCTACTTCATTCACACTTATACAAAATATGCTGGCAGCTTTCTCCCAGGCAAACTCTTCTCCCTGTATTCCACTTTTTCCTTTGGTTTCTAACTTTTTCTGCATCCACCTCCATAAGCCATTAAAGACGTAGTTGGGATTATGTTCAGATTAAGTGTACACTATATTTAGAATATTTTCACTGCTTTACCTTGCTACCAGACAGCCTTTTCTGACAGGAAATCACTGTTATGTAAGGCAAATATCAGTCCAAAACAACCAGACAAGACAAGCAGCTATTTTATGAAAAGAGTTTTTGGACTATCGCTGACTCAACCAGTTACTATGTGTTATTTTATGACTTTGGTGAGTCTCAACTAAACTTTTAAAATGCCAATAAAACTAACATATTGAAGCTGTGGTAATTCAGAAACTCCCATGTTCTACAAGGTAAAATTAGTTGTTGTTTTTTTTTTGTTCTTTAAAGAATCTGGTTGCTTTGGAGACAGTGATAATTGTCATATATTATAATGGTTTCCAAACAGAAAATTCTGCTGGATGGCAAAGTAAAACAGTGAAAATTTTCTAAATATAGTGCACACTTAAACAGATCCTAATTATTTTTTGCTGTTGATCATGATCATCCTCTCTGCTTCTCTAAACTGAGAGTGTGCCAACCTCCATCTAATGTAGTTAATACACTGACATACAGTCCCACTTCAGATAATCCCCCCCCCCCCCCCCCCCAATAAAACTGTACACCCCGTTTTTCTTAGATACTGCATTATCAGTGTTACTTTCGATGATGCCATTCCTTGCGGTACTCAACATTAATCGACATTCAAATGAATGTAAATGCACCCACATTAGCTAAAGGCTAGTTTTCATCATCAGCTCCTTTGCTAGATGTTGTTAGGCACCCTAGAGTAATAAAAATAATAAAATATGTACAATAGTTATGATAGTTTAAAACATACTATGTTAGTGTTAATTCTGCCTCTGCACTGTTTTGTTTCTGCTTTTCCTTCCTCTATTTTTGTAGCGTCTCTCTCTCCACACTATCCCTTTCCTTCTTTACCCTCCATATTGGTATCACTCTCAGTTATCCCCTCCCCCACCCCACTCTTGGCCTCCTTTTCCCGCTTTTATGTCTCTGTCCTTCGTTTCCTCTTTCATATGCCACCCATTTCTGTTCTGTCTGTACTATTCCTTATCAGTCTCTCTTTCTGTAGCGTACCTCCTCTCTCATTCTGCCGCATGCTCTTTAGCTCTGTGTTGCTGTGCCTCATGCCTGTAGGGTTGTGGCTGTGGATGCAGCATGTGCTGCTGTGTGTCAGTAGGGCACATTCTCTCTTATTGCTCCAGCTTTGTTGGAGCATGGCGCCGCTCACATTGAGGTCAGCGGCAGTGATGGTAATCTAATTTACACACACAGTAGGGCACAACGAAAACAGCTACGATCTTTATGTTCACACTTCACACATGTATGCTTGGGCTCATAGACACACACAAACAGAACAGATCACACATACTGTCATGTGACTAATCCACCTTATTGGAAGGCATTTTTACAGCAGAAAGGGGCTGGATGGATGAAGGGAGAGACATGCAGAGAACAAGAAAACAAAGCATAAGGAGAGCATACCCCCTTGGTGATATAACGACTCACAGACAGAAAGGAAGACAAACCCACTGCACAACAACTATATCAATCAAAGCCCTGTGCCAAAAATCACATGACCTGAATTGATTTTAAAATAGAATATCACAGGGATGTGTCTTTTTTCGTGATGTCAGTTTCTTCTGAGCAATCTATTTTATGCCATCAGCTTTATAAACTGTACACAACAGCTTCCTTCACAACACATTTCATCTTCCATCCCAGACCAAATGTTTACAACTGAAACATACAAAATTGACAAAACAATAGCACTGGTTAACCCAGGTCAGAAAGTAGACTGGGTGAGTAATTACATAAGTAATACAGCTGTTCACTGGGACTAACAATAGCTTCTGTATCTCACTGCTCATTCTCTCTTGCTCAGTATACTGTACAATACATTGAATGAATTTCTGTTCTTTTTTTTCTCACCTAGATGTTAGTTTAAACCAGGATTTCCCAGTTAATGGGGTGAGTGGGGCGCATGTACCCCTTGGCAAGAGGAAGACTGTAATTGCAGTGTAATGGGGCAATTTTGGTATTATTATTACTACTATGTTACTGAGCCTACTCACACATCTCTCTCTTTCTTTCTCTCTCTGTGTCTTCTATCAGTGGGAGAGCCTACTTATCTGTTTCTGAGCCTCCGCATGTGTCATTCTTTGTTCTTCAACTGGCAGATCATGTGTGACTTTATTGCAATTTAAGTCAAATTGTTGCAGTAGCTTTAATAATATCTCACTGCACCGCATTCATCACAGCGAAAGCTATAAATAGGCGATGCTGCTGGTATTTTGGAAGGTGTTGGGGACTGGGGATGCATAAACCTGATCAGGATGTAGAAAAGGGTGCATGCCCTATTTGGAAACCGCCGGTTTAAGTGATTTCATTCTATCTGTGCCCTTCTCTCTACTGCTGTGCTTTGCAAACTTTAAGCCTCTTCCTTTGCTTTCTATCTCAGTGTGTGATATATCTTTATAGGTATTTCTCCTGTAAAGCTCGCCTTAGGCAGTACTTACACAGATTTTGTTCCTTCCTGCTCTCTTTTCCTATCTTTGTTGCAGTTTCAACTCAGAAAAAACAAATAAATAAATAAAATAAAACTATCACAGGCATTCAATCTGGTAAACAAGCACCAAACATGATTCAAATATTAAGAAAGGTGAATTGTGGAGGAAGGTGATTAGCCATCTATATTATGTTTATCAGTATCCTTTTTTTCTCAACACTATTTTAGAAGAGAACAAGCGATCTTAGAGGAGATTACTGACCATAATTACTAGTTTAAGATACAACCCTGATATTTTTGTTTACCCAGACTTTTCTCCTCTGCTGACACAGGACAGAGATTGTGTTGTGTGTTAGGTCTGGCAGTGCAATAGTACTCTGAGTGCAGTACTTAAACAACGGCAGGAAGATCTATCTTACCAGAGCAGGGCAACTCAAACTGTGGGCATGGATGACCAGGGGAAAAAATATGAAGTGAAACTAAGTTGAATAAAGATGATTTTCTTCAGCTTTTGAAGTAGGCCATGTTCCAAAAATTTTGAGAGCCACTGTAGTAGAGCAATGTTTTTCAATTTGGTCCTATTTTGGTCCTACTAGCACTATTTTGACATCATTAACATATACCCATACTGGTTTAATTCAGAGTGGGAAACAGCCTTTTTTCTGCATCACCCAGTGATGATTTTTTTTAAAGACCAGGTTGTTAAGTTATGTTTCATGCTGAAACATGCAGAAGTTATGTTATGTTTATGCTGATCTGACTCAGTGAATGGAGAAAGGGAAGTGGTGTATCAGCTTCCTGTTTGTTTGCTATTATAGTGGTGCTGTGTTGATTCCAAGTTAATAGAAAAACTTGCTGTTTTAGGTTTTGTTATATTATGCCTCGTAAACTGCATGCTATTCAGTTGCCTCAGAATACTTAATTATCTGTGCAGATACTAAATTTATTATCTCTGTTTCTGTGCTGGTGAGTGTGTGTGTGTGTGTGTGTGTGTGTGTGTGTGTGTGTGTGTGTGTGTGTGTATCAGCTTTTCCTCTTTGCAGACCATTCAGGTGATTTGGTGTTCAGCAAGTTGTTATTGTCAATGTCAGCAAAGACAGGGACTGCTGCAGTGCAGCACATAGAGTAATGGTCAATAAGCTGTTCGTACATCTCTGTGTGTTGTTATACTCTGAGGTAGTAGAAAGTAGAGCAGAGAAGGGTTTGACAAATAAGTGAAATGTCTTTTCTCTATATGAAGTAAAACTAACTGTATTATCAATTATTATTTCTCAGTATTATAGCATTTACATTTTGTGACTTTACCTAAAAGTACTTAATTTTCTTATACAGTAAAGAAAAAACTTTTTTCTGATTATGACAATTTGACAATGACATTAAATTAACTAGTAATGGCACAACATGCAGATGTACTACCGTGTTTTTCTCCTGGGTTGACAGGGCGAAATCAAGAGTCAGTGGGCCAAAAAATGTCATTGTGGGCCAAGACTCCCTGGCACAGCTCCTTTCACTCTTGTCATTTGTCCTAGAACATGACGAGACTGGTTCAGAGCCATGTGTGGCTTTGATGTGAACTGGCCCAGGCTAGCGACTGCTCTTAAGTATATGGGTCAAACCTGGTTCTTCCATGTTGATAAAGAGACATGCTTGTTTTATTTGTGAGCTTGTACAACAAGTCTGGACAGGTTACCTTCATATTGTAGCAGACGAGTAGTAACGATAGCTGGTAAATATCTTTTAAATAATCTCAACAATTCCATTTTTGTCTCACTTTTCTCACTCTCGCTGTCTCATTCTTTTTCATGCCTACTATTGTGTGAGTGGGTCTGACCCTCTCCCCTCTCTACCACTCGGTTATATAAGCCCTCAGTTTCATTACATCTCAGTCCATTGACTCATGGCTGGGTGGATGAGTCCTATAGATTGGACCTTGCCACTCTCATTTTATAATCACTCCACTGCAGCTGAATCAAGGCACTGAGGCCTTTTTCCTGGATGTTAACTAGCTCTACTTCTATGAGCATTAGCAACATTGCACTAATGAAAATCATTTGCTCACACTATTTTCATGTGTCATTTTAAATCCATGCTGGGTGATATGAGTTTGGCTCAGGGTGCTGCATCATGCTGATGGTGCTATCTTGCTCTATATAAAAACACTCTGTTCTGACCTGTTAATGTAATCATTTACCAGCAATAATAATATCCATTCAATATATCTATTTGTCTGACGTAACAACCAGTGCTTAAGAGCTTTGTTAAGTGCAGTTAGCCCTGTGCTATGTTTAATTATTTCTTTTTTTGTCTGAATCAACAGAGATCAGAACAGATGTAGGTCTGCACTGCTCTTGTTTGGCATCAGTGCTCATACAGCCACAACATCTGCTGCTGCTGTGCTTAGGTCATCACTGCATGCCTAGAGGATTGAACTGACTGAGGGGTCAGTGCAAGGCTGCGTGCAAGACAGCCAGCTATTAAGTGGAAAACTAGTTAAGACACACAGTTGGTTGAAAATCCACTTTAGGTTCACTCTGTTGCTAACCTACAAGTGTCCAGAGTCTGGAGCTCGAGATTAAGAAACAGACTTGTGATGTCTGATTGAAAGAATGTATGAATGGGTGAGGGAAATCCAGAGTCAGCTGATTTTGGATGCAGCCTTGGTAAGAGGATTGCCTTCTTACAGCAGTATCCCTGCTCTGCTCACTGTGGGGTAGATGGAGTATACGGCCACAATCGCCATACACTTGTCCGATTAATAGCGTATGTTGTATTTATTTCTGGCCACTCTGAGATGGGATCAAATCTTGGCTGTTAGAGGGATCCAGTGTCTCACTGCAGGGTTTCACTTCCCCCCGTGGCTATTTGCCCCTGCCTCATGCCCCCACTAAACATCTTGGGTAGTTGCTTAGTCTTGGTTTTAGTTAGTGCATTCTTATTTCTCTGAATGTTGCCTGTTTGGTTATTCACAACAATTAAGCTGTATACTCAAGTTTGTGTGTGTTAAGGACATATTTAATGAAGCCACATTATTGTGTTGTATTGCTGACTTTTTACTTTTAGTTTTCTACTTACATGGTCATGTCCTCATGTCAAGAGGACAGACTGACAATTACAGGCTATTTCCTATGATTTGTGTGTAGACAAGAGACTGACTAGATCAGTGGTTCTAAAAACTGCAGGGCATAGAGCCACCATAGATGGGGCATGGAGGATCAGGAGAAAAAATGGAGTGAAACTAAGTTGACGGAATATGATGTGCAGAGAAAATTATAAACACAAGTTTGCTGAAGCTATGTGTTGACCTTTATTTTATTCAAATTTAGTTTGGATCCTTTTTATTAATTGCTTCCCATATCATGATTAAAACAATGTTTTAGAAACACTAACAATCACTTACTCTGCCTGCTCAGTTAGGTATTAATTAGAACTAAACTGTCTGAATACCTATACAGAAACTACTTTGCTTTGCACATTTTTTCAAATATGTCTCATTAGTTGCACATTCAGTTCATTAAGTGGTCTGGTCAAACTTAATATGACTTGCCTATGTAAGCCTCTGGTGATATTAGTGTCATACAAATAGTATATTGGTGCTGTCAGGTAAAAAAAAAAAATGACTTCAACATGTTTGACTTTAGTTCCAGAGTTGCATGACCCTCTAAGAAGATTCTGCATCTCTTTAACTGTACAGCATTTTTTTTTTTTTTTTTTTTTTTTTTAAGCAATTAGATCAGCTCACACAATCCAGATTGTCTGACTGTAAATTAATGACAATATGATAAAAATAAAACGTTATTTATATAACACCATTCACACAGGGAGTTTAGCTCTAAGTGCTTTACAATAAAATGAAGAAACGGCAGGATAAATGGTACAAATTTAAAATAAGAGCAATCTTATAAAATATTTCTATGTGGTTTATAGTCAGGTTATCATTTAGGGTACCTGTGATAATAATTAGAAAGGCTGCTGACAGCCCACTTAAATTCTCATGGTAAACAATATTGCAAAAGCGTATGTGTGTCTGAATCTGGTAATTTGGTATGTTAATTTGATATGCCAAATTAAATTTAAACTATTAAGATGAGCTGGTTAAATGCTGGTAACTCATTAACAAATATGTGATGGAGCTGACAAGTATAAATGCTGGTTGATGGAGGAGACAGAGTAAGCTCAGTAAGGTATGAGATGTGAGTCTTAACAGTACAGATAAATGTGGGCTCATTATTTGGCATGCAACAGGTCACTGTTGCCCTTTTAATCTAATGTGTTGTAACAGTTTGTCAAGGATTAATACAGTCTTTCCAACCCAATTAATAACCTAATTATAAGCCATTATAAATTATTAATTTGGGTAGTAGTTGTACTGGATAAAATCATAAGAATAAATTACATTTTTCTTTTTCTTTATTTAAAATGTTTTTTAAAAATGGATGTTTTCACCTGACTTCAGTGGTAGATTATTTTACTACAAAACAGCCCCTTTTTAATTAAAAATGTTAATGTGGTCAGTGTGCATTCATCTTTACCAAGCTATAGTGCATTTTATTGATCTGTGGTTCTTTAGGACTGCACAGGGAGTCACTGTGCTGATACTCTGTGTGTAATCACATGACAATGAAATGATTCTATACAGAGAGAGAGGCTTTTTAAAAATAAATAAATAAAAAAATACTGTTTAAAGCTACTACCTGAAGCATCTCCTCAGATTTCTTTTTATATTTCAAATGGTCTGAACGTCATTTGGCTCCCTCTGGTCAGGAGGGTGAACCAGTGAGCTGTTCTGAACAGTGGGTGAGTCATCTCATCCCACATGTAGCTTTTCATTTTGTGAAGTTGGTCTGCTGTGTTTATTTTTAGGTGAACCATCTGTCATAAAAAGATGAAATCAGGAAGTTCAGCATTTATGGTTAGTGCTGGTATTATACTATCATTATATTAAGCAGATGTGGTTATGTGATGCCCTGTGGCCTCACACACTTGAGTTGGGTATGTGTTTACATGTGTCGACCGCTAAATAGCCCACGTTTCCCGCCATCTTATCTAGTGGGTGCAGTGTATGAATAAAACAATGAGACATGGGTGTGGAAGATGAGTGTTAATGCTGTAAGCCTGACTCATATCCCACTCTCTCCTCCCACCGACTGCCTCTCTCCCTCTCCCTTTCCTCCTCTGCCTTTGTTCCCGTTATCACTACCCCACTTTTCTCCAGCCTCGTGTGTTTTCCTTCTCATCTTCACCTTTTACTGGTTTCTTTTCCTCTGCTATCTTATTTCTTCAATCCATCATCTATCTCCTCGTTCTCATCCTTACACAAAGAATCTTTTTCTCTGATTTTCTTCCTCCCTCTCCTCCTCCTACGCATCCTGATTTCCTGTGGCTGGTACTCTCTCTTATGCCCCCTCCTGTCTCTTTAAGTAACTGCAGGCTGATAGAAAATGGCTGACACCTTTTGGGGGTTATTTTACTCTCTTGCTTGTTCTTTCTCATTCTCTTTTTCATTTAAGTTTGTTATTCTTAGTTTCATTGCTAACTGATACTGGAATACATAGCTTTGTCCTTTAGTCTTTATTTCACCTTGTACCCTCTTTTCTCCTCTCTGTTTCTGACCACAGAGAGAGTCTCTCCTCTCTACAGTACCTCCTTTTTCTGTAGAAACCGGAGCTCTGAGTAGAGCTTAATATTTCAGAGCACCATCCTCTGTCTGTCATCCTTATGACTGCAGCAAAAGTGGGGAGATGGGACACATTATCAAACCGTAGTGTGATTCCTCACAGCCTCAGGGATGGAGCCAAAGGCAACAGAATCTGAACCTATTCTCTGTCACTGTCTGTCTGTACATGAACCCAGAATGACTATTTGGGCTATTTGCTGTTGAACTGACTTGGCTTTCACAGTTGTAAATGGTTGCTTTATATGCAGAGTGAGAACTGTCAGACAAAGTGATATGGCATGGTTTTATGTTCAATAATGTCAAAATAGTCTTTTCAACTGGCACTTCACTATTCGCATTATGAATGTGTTGACATGTGTCCACACTTAAATATTCTATGTATTGGACATATTTCTCAAACTTTTTCATGTCAAAGACCCTAAATTAGGCCATGGACCCCATTTTGATAAGATTTGTACTTCTAGATGTTTTATTTAAAAATGGAGAAAAAAACATCACCCACCCAGTATCAGACTTATCTGACATGCTGTAGCTACGGATTAAAATTAATGTGGTTTTATTTATCACAGAAAGTGTCACCCCTGAGGACCCCTGAGAACCGTCTGTTGTATATAACCTAGCTGAATATAAAAAACAAAACAGAGATGTACAAACTATATAAGTTTATTTGTGTGGGTTTTTGATAGTGTGTAAATAAATACACAATAAAACGTGACCTACTTTCTGTCATGTTACTACACATTTATATTTTTCTCTAATTAGTATTAATATATCACTACAGTTTTTAAAGCTGAGTTCTTGTAGGGTTAAGGTTAAGAAAACTATTATTTCAGTGTGGACAGATTTTCAATACTTAATTTAAAAAGAGGATTTCTGTGAGATAAAGCAAATTATGTTTTAGTCCTATGAGTTACAATATTGCCCCTAACCTTTGTTGATTTGATGCAGTGCTCTATGCACTCAGTAATTAGGATCAACTTAGGCCATATGCACTGTATGATACATGCTTATTTCTGTATTGTTAATTGAGTCCTAATTGACAGCGCTTGTCTTATGTCTTATTAAAAGGTGAAAAATTGCTGGTTCCTGGAGTGCAGCCTTGGGCCTTATGTTATGGCTTCAGTTTGTTTATGTGTGGGTTGCACTATTATTGTTCACAATTACTAGTGAGAATTACGTACTGTTTCCAAGAAGCAATGTAGTATTGCAGTACATAAACATAATTTAACTGATCAACAATGAGTGCTTTATTATTTTGCATCTCAACCTCAAGTGCAGTCATATAGCCACCTGTAAAAAATATATATATTTATAATTATCTGATTTATAAATTATAACACCAAGAGTGTCTCTAAAGGTCATGGGACGATGTATTTTCTGGAGATGCATGAGAACTTTTATTTCATGCTGCACTTTAAATTCTTGTTCCACTTTCTTGTTACAGTAGTGTGAGGTTGCTTACTTTCAGAATGTTGAGTTTTCCTGCAGTTTACCATTGGTTTGGGTCCTATAAGTGCATATAATACTTCTCAAGGTAATGTCAAGGTAAGGGCTAGTATGACACATGCTTAAAGGGATAATTCCACCCAAAAATGAAAATTCAGTCATTATCTACTCACCCTCATGCCGACTGAAGGTCAGGTTTAGTTTTTTAGTCCACAACACACTGCTGGAGTTTCACAGAAAAACAGCATTGCCAAATATATCAAACAATTTGAAAACTGGTTACCATTCACTTAAATTGTTTTGGAGATGCTGCATTGCTGTTTTTCCTATTAAATTCCAGCAGTGTCTTGTGGACTTAAAAACTAAAGCCTACCTTCAATCAGCATGAGTGTGAGCAGATGATGACTGGGTGAACTATCCATTTAATACAATGCTGTATTTCACTTGTAAGGGTGTTTATTGTGGTAGCATGACATTACGATGTGCTTTATTGTGCAGCCCATGTTCATCTCTCTGAGTCTGTGTCTCCCATCTCATGTGGCTTTTGCCCTACAGGTATAGGATGCTTGGTGTTAGCAGTGGTGGATTATTGTTCTGCAGCTTAACTGTGCTATTTTCTTAATTTCTTTAAGTTCTGCTAGTTCAGCTCAAGTTCTCATAGCTCCCCTCCCTTGTTTAGTGACTTTCTTGCCAATTCTACAACGGTTTACAGGCTGTTTTTGCTCTGTTAGTTACCATAGGCTACTTTAGCATTAGTTGCTAGAAACGGCCTCTCTGTCTCTCTTGCTCAGAGTGTCCCATGTTCAGTTACTCCTCTGCCTCCTTTAACGATAACAATAAAGGTAATAAATGTAGTTTATTTGCAGCATTGGAGGCAAGGCTTAGTGAGAAGTGCCCGAGGTAACTTTGTTAGGATTTGGAGTTCTACAAATAAAACTACTACGTGTCACATCATATTTGAAATTATCTGATGTAAAGATAATAACATAAAGGGTGTCTCTGAAGGTCAGAAGAAGGAGATTTGGGTGTTTTTTTTTCTTTTTTCAATTTTTGGCCTGCTTTCTTGTTATAATTTTGAAAGATGATTTATATGAGGGTGCTCACTTTCAGATGCTTCAAGAGAAAAATAAAATCTGTCATGCACACCAAAACTCAGTCGTCCACAGTAAAGACTAGAGGGCTAGATAATCTAAGCATCACATTACAGTTAATGAAGTGAGAATCTGCTTAATGCTAGTAGAAGAGAAAAACTGAGCAGAGACAACAAAGTCGTTAAAAAACATGCTTCCAAAATAACAAGCAGAATTTGGTCTGCTTGTTTACAGACCACTGTAAATGGGGTCTTTGCGATAAGACTGGGGTATAATTGTTCCCTAAGCCCTTGTTTACTCCCTAATGTTCGTCTTAATCCAAACTCACTTTGCTTTGTCCTCTAACTGAGAACTGGAGTAGTAAATTGTGATGGTGGTGATTCTTATTGAACAAAGATATATAACCTAATCTATGAGGTGTAAGAAAATATACACTCACTGACTAGTAGAATAGGAAAATATCTGTAAAATATAATGTAACTGCAGTAAATATTACCTTTATTAAACCAGTATATTAACTCTCAGTGCACTGTATGGAAAGTAATTACTTGTCCCACCGAATGCTTAAAAATCATGAAAAAATATCACTGCTCCTTCAGGTGTTTTAACTAGGACATTCATGTCAAAGCATTCCTTTGCATTCTGCCACTACTGTCAATACTCCCAGTTGTCCAGGATTAAGGATTCTGTAAAGTGTGTAAAGTGATAATTCTACTATGTTGCTCCTCTAATGCGATTAGGTGGAATCATCTTAACGATGCCATGAAAAGAAGCTCTGAAAGGGCAACATCACAGGCAGCAGGCTAGGATGCCACTCCAGGCTGATGTGCAGGCTGCTTTTTAGTTTTTTTTTTTTATGCTCATATGGTGGTTTTTGTTGTTGGTGCTGTTGAATTGTACTGAGAGGTTTGTATATTATATACTCCATCCACTACATGGAGTAGACAAAAAGACCACCAAGGTTCAGCAATACCCCTCTAAAATAGTTTAAACAAAAAATGAACATTATAACCGTCATGAAATCAGGATTTATTGCAGGGTTGTTGCATCAGAGTGCATTAGTTTTAGCCAGGTGGACCTAATGAACTGGCAGCAGAGTGTGTACTCCCACTACCTCTCTCTCTCTCTCTCTTTGCACACACACACTAACCAGCATACCACACATGTGCAAGCTACAATGCACACTCATGTCACCCTTACATCCTTAATCTCCTCACTGCATTAAAAAAGGCTTCTGTTGCTCCACATGCTAGGCTGATGTCCATGTAGCTGTTTAAGTTTTGATGCTGATGAGAGTGGAAGATGGTGTTTGCTATTCTGGGAGAGCGGAAGCAACCAAAGTCAAACTTAAATGATTGGTAGGCAAGTCATTATTTTATAAATAGTTATCTTCATTTTCTGTGGAAAGTGGAGCAACCTCACAAAACCATTTCAGCCGTTTGCTACATCAGATCCTCTGCAGGCCAGCACTCTCCTCTATTATTCAGACATTTTTTTTATATATTTAAAGAAATGGGCCAAGCCCTGGCACAGCAGGCCTGCACCTGCAATGCACTTCCCATGCAGCACTGCCTGCTGCATATTCAGTACTGCATGACTAATAAGAGAGTAAAAATAGACATTACACAATCCTACATTTATAAATACATGTACAATTTGTCAATGTGTGGAAAATCTAAATGAGACACAGAAGTGTGCATAAACTATGCTTTACAGCTGCCTGTCTTCACAGTCTGCCCTTGTAAATTAAAACGTATGCAGCTTCTCTATTACGGATACTGGCTGATGGAATTATCTCCCCATCTTTGCCTCTTTTGTTTTGGTATGTATCAGGCTGGATAGGAATGTGCAGGTATTCTTAGATACATACACATTTCCTATCCCATCTGGAAGAGATGACATTTTAATTTCCGTAGGCAGAGGAGATGTGTGACAGACACCAAGGCTGCTAGTGTATCTGTACCACTGATATGATTTTTGGAGTGTGTGAGAGTGCTAATCTAATATAATGCTTTATAGCAATGCCTGCCTCTGACATAAGTGTGTGCCTGTCTGTGCATGTGGGCTCTGCTATAGAACAAAGGACAAGGGTAAAAAAGCGCCCCCTTGTGGTGAAAATGTGAAAATGACTTGCCACTTCCTTTGTGCTCGATGTGTGTCTGTGTGTCAATACATTCAATTATTTAGCATGTTTCTACTCTGTGTGTGGTAGTGTATTGACTGGTATGGTTATTGAGTTTCTGTGTCAGAATTGATCAACAGAGAGTGGGTCCTGTCCCATTTTACATTCTGATTAAACTAAAGCCAAACACAGTCCATGTCCCCTTCCCCTGTGAACTGTTTGACTGACAAATCTAGGTTATGCATGTCTGACTATAAAGCTAGATTTATTCTTAATCCGACAAAAAAATTGTTTGGTTTTGGCTGTTTCTGTGTGTGAGTGAGAGGCAGAGAAAAGGGGAATAACGGAGATAGAGAGTATACAGGGAGCATTTGTGTTCTCTGTTGTATGAAATGCTTGTATAAAATGAGTGAACAGTACACAGTATGGAAAGTATATGCATTTGAGTTGAATATAACCCAGATTTTTGAGTTTGTGTGGTTGTGATATGGGAAAAATAAATGGCCTGTCCTTGTCATAATGTACTGGGTCTTCATAAAGAGGGGTATAGAGGAGGGAGGTACAGGGAGTGGCACTGTCAGGGGCTGCATCTGCATCACCATGGATACAAGAGGGGCGATAGTGAATCAGTTACTGGTGCTCCCTGTGAAAGCAGAGCTCTATCGGACCCTGCCTTTGTCTCCAGGCACAGTGCTGAGCCAATCAGAGTGTCCATTGCAGTCACATTGATTCTAGCTAACCAATCAGATTTCCATGCCACCTTTGCTGATACCAAAGCTTGCTGTACCTCCTGTTTTATTGACAGTTTTGATTAATGGTCTGCTGTTGCAAAGTGAGCCACGACTGTGCCTCTTCTATCAAGACCTTTTTTATGGATTATACTTTTCTGGTCGAATAAGTCAGACAGGACATTCTCACTGAGCTACAGTGTACTATACATGAATGAAATTTGTGTGCACACTTTAGGTTTGTCTCTCTCACCATGTATTTCTCGCTCTCACACCTCTCTTACACACATAAACACATCCAAATCACACAAACCTTGATCATTCCTGCCTGCACTTAAATGCCATACAGAGACACTATGATTCATGCAGTATAAGTACTTACAGGTCCAATAACACCCTGTCTCTGATGACTTTGTGTAATGACTAAAACTGTGTTTTATGATTCCCAACCTGTTTCCTTAAGGAACTACCCAAATAGCAAAGTCAATAACTGCACGACATGTATGTAAAACAAACAATTTTTAGAAGCTTATGATAAAATTATGTCTGTATTATGCTTTTTTATTTTATTTTTAACAGTCATACATGCTTAAAATGCTTTATTTTTGTACAAATTCAGTGTTTTCTTCCCCTGCTTGATGGTTGACCATTGTTCTATTAGCTCTTTGGTTGTTTTAACTGTGTCCTTTGCTAATGCAGGAGGAGGCTGTGAGTGATGGCTCTGTGAATGCAGCTTTTATTCAGACATAATAGTGTGTGTTCTGTTATCTTGTGAGTTTTTTAAAGTAATGCTGACATATGAGCCTACTGTTTTTTGTTTGTCTTTTTGTCTTTTTTTTAACTTTCATTCTTGTGACACCCCATGAAGCTTTGACAACCCACAGTGGAATTCAGGACCCCCAGACTGGAAACCAGCGACCTTATATTTACTGTAAACAACAGCTAGCCAACAGCTAGTGTGAGTGCACTGATAGAAGGGGTTAAACATCAACTTAAGTGTAAAATTGTAACAAACCAGGCAAAGGACAGTATAGAAAATTTACTGGACATGTAGAGTGACTACATATACTGAGTTAAGATCTAAATTCTGCTGTCCTATCCCCTTCACTGGGCAGTGACATTTTGTGACAACAACAAAAAGAACAATCACTTCAGCAACAAGAGCATGCTGCTTCTCCTGCCTGTTGTTTTACAGTAGAGTAACTAATTATGTGATATTTGGGCATTGTGCAATTACTTTCCAAATGAGTGAACACTGTGTTGGTGTGCTTCTAGTTTTATCTCAGGGGTATGTGCATGTGTGTGTTTGGGCATGCTCCATATTGCTGTGTCCTGGTTTTCATCTTGTTCCGGCTCATGTTTTCCTGGACCCGCCCCTGTCCTACTTACTCCAGAAACCAGTGGAGACGAGCGCAGATTTGGAAATAAATGATTAAGTGGCAGTTGGATTAAATACTAGGAGTGATTCATCTTCCCCCACCCCTTTCTTTTTCTTCCCATCCATCCATTCATCTACCTATCTACCTATCTATCCATCCATCCGTCTATCTATCTATCCATCATCATTATGGACGATATCTTTGTGTAACTGTACATGTGTACCTGTTTCTGTGCGTAAATGTGTGAGTCTAGTCATCTAGTAAATGGATATGGCTGGGGATCCTGAACATTTTTTTTAATCTCAGTGTCATATGATAGCTATAGGGTGGGCATTCTCACAAGTACACCCTGCTCTATTTTTAGACTTCTTTATCTCCCATGTGCCATTTCCCTTCCTCCCTCACATTTTCTGTTACATGGGTTGGTCGTCTGCAGTTACACTTCCCCATGCTGTTTCTAATACATTACTCCAGTCTTGTTACCTTTTTATCAGATAATCTAAGCCATTAGTGTACTGCTGCAGTTGGGTGTGGTTCTAGTCACACTGTGTCTAAAGTCAAGTGTTGTATGAGCCATATCACAGCAGTTATTCAGAAAATCAACACAAAATTAAAAAAATAAAAAAGGAACAGATCTGAACACAGTTGTGCTAGAAGGTGGATTGAGTGAGGATGGAAACATGCACAAGGAGTAGGTTGCCCCCTTGTGCCGTAATCAGCTCAACTCCACACAAAAACAGCCCAATGACATCAGTATCTCGTCACATGAAGCAGGATATAGTGTGTGGACTGCAGGAGTGGGGGTAGTCCCCAGAGCCCTAGCCCAAAGAGGGTATAGTGGGCTGGGCATGGCTGAATGCAAAGGTCAGGCTCTCTGTGGGGCTGTGGGGGTGGAAAGAGAAGCAGGCGCTGCTGCTAAAGTGGATATGTCATACTGAATATGCTGCTGCAGTGCTACATTACCAATGCATGAGCAGCCCAACTGCAATTGTGGACAGCCTGGTATGGTATGCACAGTGTGGGCTTGAATTTGCTTGTGTGGTGTTAATGTGTGTGTTTTGTGCCTGTCACAACAATATGGTCTAATTCGTTCAGTTAGATGAAAGATAAATAATGTGAAAGTGGGCAACAAAATTCAGTGTTACTTTTTATACTATCCGATACCTTTTGAAAATTAAACCAACAGGCTTCCACATTAGTGAGAGTGTGTGGTTTTGCACACATGCATCATGTCTGTGCCTGAAATGGCGTTGCTATGGAGACAAGAGAGCTGTGCAGAAGGAGAGAGGAAGGGGGGGCTCGCCTTGAAGCATGTTCAGCTAACACCCTTCCCCCATCTACTCACACACATATGAACAGTGCAGTACACTCCCTTAGAACATACACTTGTTATTCACAAGTGCACACACACACAACCGATGGCTACACAAAGTGCTACGATGAAATCATTAGTATGAAGTAGATACAGTAGCTAATTTGGAGAGCATATGTGGTGGGAGCCCTTTAATAATCTAGTGAATATTCTTAAAACACTGCTGTGGACTGCTTCCACCCATACCACCCTCCTCCCCGACTCTCACCTACCACTCCCTGCTCCCTCTGCCCCTTTGATCCCACTGCCCTTGGTGCTTCCCTACTGTTTCTCCTTCACCACGTCATAGGTAAACCTCAGAGAATCAGGTTATCTGGCACACATGTATTTAACCATTAGATTTATTATGCAGCTCCCTGTGCTCAGGGAGCAAATACTGTGTTTTTTCTTAACCACTATTTATTCACTATTAATTATTCAACAAATTCAATTATCATATCCTCAGGAAATATGACTTTCATCAATGCATACAGAGTTTATAAATAAAAAGTGAAATACTGCCCTCACAAGGACTTGGTAAATGAAATCAACTAAACATTATCAAATAAGAAGAAGCACACATGTGCACCTCTCTCTGTTTGTATGTTTGCATATTATGATTTATTGTTTCTGCATTCAGAGCTCTTAATGGATTAACTGACCCCCTGTAAATTTTTCCCAAAAGAGCTATATCAGGCAGTGGAAGCGGAGGTGATGTGTGTTCAGCATCTTTTATATTTCCATGACACAATCAGTGTTTCCTCCACATGGCTGAGTGGGCATGCTCAGTAATGGGCCTTGACATTCCTCATACTACAGCCTCTGATATCCTTCATATACTGTAGGCGAGCTGTGCAGCAGGATTGTAAATGTAGATGCTATTGTAGCTTTGTTTATTATTTCTTGGAGAGGTGTGATTGCTTGCAGTACAGGTGTGTATTGCACATTTAAAATGGCTTGTTTGATTAGCTGACAAAATAAGGTCACAGTGTCAGCAGGCCATGAAGAGAATCCCTGGTAAGAAATATGCTTTTTAAAAGATAAATTCTCCTTACAGTGCTGAGTAAACTGTAGCATCAGTGGTCTGTGTGTGTCATGTTGATTTTATGACCGAGATAATCTAGAGTGAAGCCCTGTCAGGTCGTAGCAGTATAGACAGTGACCTACAAATAAACTATGAATCATTGAATTTCATCATGGGCTGTCTGAGTCTGATGGGCCAGGTGGTCTTTGTCTGTGTCTGTGTGTGTGTGTGTGTGTGTGTGTGTGTGTGTGTGTGTGTGTGTGTGTGTGTGTGTGTGTGTGATTGAGTGAAATGGACTTGTAGGTTAATTTACGTACATACAGTGGCCTTGTTCACAATACATACTATTTTCTCTTGCCATACATTAGGTAAATTGTGCACACAAGTCATCCTTTTGTGAGCTATTATTATTATTGCATACCGGGGTGAACAGATGACTATGGCTCAGTGTGTGATGGTTATTAATATTTTCAAATCAAATCATGTTTCCTACAGAATGGAAATAGGACAGGAGTTTCTGAATCCAGGGCTTAATCCTGGGATTACAAACGAGGGAATGTTCATAAGCCCATGACTACTGTCTCTGTGGAAATGTGCAGAAATGTTAAAACACACCAAAATACACCACAGCACACTGCTGAAACCTGTGTTCATGTGCAGGAAAACAATAGGGTCCAATTAACGTTATTTATTGCCCTTAAGGCTGGCAAAAAAGGAAAGGAGAAGGCAGTGATAGGGGAGTAGTGGGAAGAAATTTTATTATTTATTTCTACAATTTGTGGCCATTGTTCAGCCTTCTAAATTGAAATTATTATTTCTGCAAATATGTGGTAATTTGATACTACAATAATTTGTGGTAATTTGATACTACAATAAAAAAGAGCATCAACTGAAGACAATTTATTATATTGTATATATTATATATTATAATTTATTATATAGAACCATGGTGCAATTAAGAAATTGCCCTTAGATCGGGATACATGCATTTTATATAAGCATGGAATCCCAGTGAGGTCAGGCCACCAAAACTAAATTTACTGACACCAGAGGGAAGAAACATTGTATTTCCCAGATGATGCTCCTCTGCTTTAACAACACAGTTTATACATATACTTCTTTCAGTTCTACTGACTGAAATATGATGCTGAATTTAGCAGAAGAAATCAGTAAGATATAATGTTTGTTTTGTCAGGTAGTAAACACTTACATTGACTGAAAACCAATAATGGTGCATGAATAATGACATATTCATTCATTTTTATACATGCTATGAAAGAATTTGTCAGCTAACACATTGTCAACCTATGACTAAACACACAGCTCAAGGTTTGCTTACTTCTTTCTCATTGAAAGTTTTACAGTTGGGAGAAACATCTTTCAGTAGAATCATTACAGTATCATGAAATGAATGATTTATGACTAACACTGACTAAATCTTAACACTGTATGAGGTGTGTGTGTGTGTGTGTGTGTGTGTGTGTGTGTGTGTGTGTGTGTGTGTGTGTGTGTGTGTACTTAGATTTACCATCTGAAGGACAGTTCTTACAGTCACTACACATCAGAACAGGCAGAACAGTCTTTACATTCAGGACACAGTCTGGTGTGCTGTCCATGGTGCTGAAATAGAATTCCCAGCTTTCTTAATTGAGTTGGGCTGTTCAAGTATTACATGTAATTCTATAATTAAATTTAATGATGAATTATAGTATATATAAATATAACATTTCGGGGTGTGTGACGCAATGGCTGCTTTAGAGGAGGCATCATTACATTTTTGCTGCTGCCTGCATATTGCCCGTTTACCCACGTGGCGTCGCTGTTGACCCATCAGAGACAGCACTACCCTTTGATACGACTAGGCCCCTCCCGTTTTCAGGCGATTGAGACCTTTCCTTAGTCTTTGTTATAAAGAGAGGGCGGTGGAACAAACAGCATTTTGCAATCGGTTTCAAAGCTCACCTCGACTGATACCTTTCATACCGTCTAAAATATCTGGCTGTGACTGTTAGTCATATTTATGCCCTCTTCACATTGGACAGAAACATGTCTTCGTCTTGGAGATGGAGCTATTTTGGGATATATCTAGGGCTTTTTCTACTGGATTGTTACTGGGAAACGGTGTCAGGGCAGCTCTCCTATTCCGTGTCAGAGGAGGTAAAACCGGGGACTCCTGTCGGAAATATCGCAAAGGACCTAAACTTTAATTCACAGGAGTTGGAACTCCGTATGTTTCAAATTGTTACTGGATCAAAGAGGAAATTCTTGGAGGTAAATCTAAAGACTGGTGTTCTGTATGTCAGTGACAGGATAGACAGAGAGGAGCTCTGTGCAGACAGACCTAAATGCTCAGTCAGTGTAGAAGCCGTGATAAATAACCCTTTGAAGCTTTATCGTATTGATATTGACATTTTAGATGTAAACGACAATGCCCCACTGTTTACTACCAAATTACAAAACTTGTATATCGCAGAGAGTACTTTACCAGGAGTGAAATTCGCATTATCTGAAGCTACTGATGCGGATGTAGGAAAAAATGGAGTGAGCACTTACAAATTAAGCCAAAACGAGCATTTCTCTTTAGCGGTGCACAAAGCAGGAGACAGTGTGTCTGCTGAGTTAGTGCTGCAGAAAGCTTTAGACCGAGAGAAGCAGCCTGTGCTCACCATGACACTGACCGCTGTAGATGGAGGCAATCCTCCAAAATCAGGAACCTCACAGCTCGTTGTTAATGTGTTAGACAACAATGATAACATACCGATATTCAGCGAACGGTTGTATAAGACAAAAATTAACGAAAACACTCCACTTGGTACTACAGTAATCGCCGTGAATGCCACCGATGCAGACGACGGCTTGAACAGTGAGATTGTGTATTCACTGAGAAGCAAAGATCAAGATCACGTACTCGATATCTTTGAAATTGAAAGTCAAACTGGTGTCATTAAAGTAAAAGGCAATATAGACTTTGAAGACAAAGAAGCTTTTGAGATACGAGTAGAGGCGAGTGATAAAGGCCAGCCTCCGATGTCAGCTCACTGTAAGGTGCTGGTAGAAGTGGTGGACCTAAATGATAATGCTCCTGAGATCACTGTGACGTCACTGCACAACACAGTGAAAGAGGACGCTAGTGTTGGCACCGCGGTTGCTCTCGTGTCAGTGCTCGATAAGGATGGTGGTAAAAACGGTGAAGTGACAATTCAAATTACAAGTGAGGTTCCACTAAAACTCGAAACAAACTACAAAAATTATTATTCTTTGTTAGTTGACGGGTCACTGGACAGAGAGAGTGTCTCTAACTACAACGTCACCATGGTCGCCACTGATAAAGGAACCCCGTCGCTCTCCAGCACGAGTATTCTCTCTATATACGTTTCTGATGTCAATGATAACGCGCCTCTGTTCCCAGAACCCCTTATTAATGTATATGTGAATGAGAACAGCCCAGTGGGAGCAATTATTAAAACTGTGACTGCAAATGATACTGATGTTGACCAGAACAGCCAAGTGAGCTATTCAATTTTACAAAATGACAATAACCCATTGCCGTTTTCTACAATGGTCAACATCAACTCAGAGACTGGAGATATAGTCAGTCTGCAGTCTTTTAACTATGAGGAGTTAAAAACGTTTCAGTTTAAAGTTCAGGCCACAGACTCTGGTGTCCCTCCCCTCAGCAGCAACGTGACTGTCAACGTTTTAATTCTGGATGAAAATGACAATAATCCAACTATTCTCGCGCCATATTCTGAGCACGGCTCCGTTAACAGTGAGACCATCCCCTATTCTGCTGAAGCGGGATACTTTGTGGCAAAGATCAGGGCTGTAGACGCAGACTCTGGATACAATGCGCTGCTTTCTTATCACCTGTCTGAGCCAAAAGGAAACAACCTCTTCAGGATCGGAACCAGCACCGGAGAAATCAGGACTAAGAGGAGAATGAGTGACAATGACCTGAAAACTCACCCCTTGGTGGTGTTGGTTTCTGATAACGGAGAACCCTCCCTGTCAGCTACTGTGTCTATTGAGGTGGTGGTGGTTGAGAGCACAGCTGACATCCAGACTCAGTTCAGACATGTGCCCATAAAGGACGAGAGTTTCTCTGATTTAAACCTGTATCTGCTGATCGCCATTGTGTCGGTGTCAGTCATCTTTCTGCTGAGTCTCATCAGTTTAATAGCTGTCAAATGTCACAGGACAGACGCCAGTTTCAGCAGGTACAGCGCCCCAATGATCACCACACACCCTGACGGGAGCTGGTCTTACTCCAAATCTACTCAGCAGTATGACGTGTGTTTCAGCTCAGACACCCTCAAGAGTGACGTAGTAGTTTTCCCTGCACCGTTTCCACCTGTAGATGCTGAACTCATCAGTATTAACGGAGGAGACACTTTTACCAGAACTCAGACTTTACCAAACAAAGAAAAGGTAAGAAGATAAAGTAATGTGATATTTTATTGTCGAGAGGTGCAACTGAGATATCTCTTCTTTTTCTTTATATGTGAAATTAAATTACTTTGTGATGACTTTACACATTGTATTTGTAATGTGTACCAGTACATGGGTCAAATTAATGACAATATTACAGTTAATACACATGAAAACGCCCCTTCATTCTTGCAACAGCAGTGCAAGTGTTTTGTCGCTGTCCATGGTGCTGAAATAAGCGCCAGTGTGTGTTGTGTGCACGGTCTGCAGTGTTCAAAACTGATATCAGTCAGTCATTATACTTACCAGATACAGTGTATAACCCGTTTTCCTTGAGTTTCAGTTTTCTTACAGTTATTTATACTTAGTACTATGTGAGGCGTGTAGAGTTTCACAGTATCTAAAGAAGATGTCTCTATGGATAATTTCAATAACTTGGTGTGGAAACGTATAATAAAAATATGGAAAACAGAGATAGACGGTATTCTATGGGTCGATATACAATGTCTCGTTTGACTGCCTGTGCTCCAATAATAAACTTATGTCATTATTTTACAAGAAGACAGGTCGCATGTTTTCTCAAGGACTGTCAGTACGGCTTAACATTAAGTAAGACCTCCTGGATCTTGTTGTTGTTACTATTATTGTTCATTGTAGTTGTTTATATTTAGCCTGCTTTTGCACTAACAAGTATCTGTGAATAGGTTAATAACGCAACTGAGGGGTGTTATGTTCCTTGTGATTTGTGACTTCTCGAGAGCTGTGTGTTGAATTGCATGTTATGAAGAGTGTAGGTGATTTATCTGTTTTTAGTAGTGAATGTAGTAACTTCAACTGACCACAAGGAGACACCGTAGACCATCACATTTTGATGGTCCTCTTGGTTGCTTCAGGCTCCTCCCAGATTCAGAGCATGATGATGTTTCTAAGGCTTTGTTACAAAGAGACGCAGTGCAAGAACTGATTGTGTGTCCATCGTTTTGTCTGTTTCCGTCCTGAATCATCAAAAAGGAATTCGGCGACTACATTCCATATGCTCTGCTCAAGTTGGATAAAAATATGTCGACGCGGAGGATATGGAGCCCGTTTGGAATTTATATCATCGTTTTCCTTTTGAATTGTTGCTGGGAAGCGGCGTCTGGGCAGCTCTCTTACTCGGTATCAGAGGAGGTGAACCCGGGGACTTCGGTGGGAAATCTTGCTAAAGACTTAAACCTAAATGTTCACGACTTGGAGACACGTATGTTTCAGATTGTTAGCGGATCAAAGAGAAAATATTTTGACGTTAATCTGAAAACGGGACTTCTTTATGTCAATGAAAGAATAGACCGCGAGGAGCTCTGTGCGAAGGCTACAAAATGTACCGTCAATGTAGAGGCCGTGATCAACAATCCACTAAAGCTGTATCGTTTGGAGATCAACATACTCGATATAAATGATAATACACCACATTTCCCTGAGAATGTGCAGTCTCTTAACATTGCTGAAAGTACTGTGCCAGGAGGGAAATTTGGATTTATTGGAGCGACTGATCTAGATGTTGGTAAGAACAATGTCGCTACATATAAGTTAAGTCCAAATGATTATTTTTCTTTAGAGATCCATAAAGGGGGGGAGAGTGTGTCTGCGCAGCTCGTGCTTCAGAAAGCTTTAGATCGAGAAAAACAACGTACTTTAAGACTTACAGTGACAGCTGTCGACGGTGGAAATCCACCAAAATCAGGAACGTCGCAGATCATAATTAATGTTTTAGACATTAACGACAATGCTCCGGTTTTCAGCAGTTCTTTATACAAGGCACGGATTTCTGAGAACTTACCGGTAGGTAAAACTGTTATAATTCTGAATGCAACAGACGCAGACGAGGGTTTAAACAGTGAAATAGAATATTCACTGAGAAGTAGAGGTCAGGATCGTGTTTTAGATTTATTTCAAATTGATTCTAGAACAGGTGCGATTTTAGTTAAAGGTGAGATTGACTATGAAGAAAATCCTGCTTTTGAGATTCATGCACAGGCCAGTGACAAAGGCCAGCCTCCGATGTCTGCTGATTGTAAGGTGCTGGTAGAAGTGGTGGACCTAAACGACAACGCTCCTGAAATCATTGTGACGTCACTACTGAACACAGTGAAGGAGGATGCAGAAGTAGGTACTGCTATTGCACTTGTCTCTATACTGGACAAGGATGGTGGTAAAAACGGTGCGGTAAAAGCTGTGATTGCAAACGATGCTCCTTTTAAATTAGACACTAATTATAAAAACTATTATTCGTTAGTAGTTGACGGTCCGCTTGATAGAGAAACAAGAGGCCAGTACAGTATCACTATCGTAGCAACAGATGAAGGGACTCCACCTCTCTCCAGTTCCAGTATCGTCACGGTTCATGTTTCTGATGTTAATGATAACCCGCCGCGCTTCTCGGAGTCACTGATCAATGTCTATGTGAAAGAAAACAGTCCAGTAGGAGCAGTTATCAAAACAGTAACTGCAGCTGATGACGATATTGATCAAAATGGTCGTGTGAGCTATTCAATTTTACAAAGTAATAGTGACTCATTGCCGTTTTCCACAATGGTCAACATCAACTCAGAGACTGGAGATATAGTCAGTCTGCAGTCTTTTAACTATGAGGAATTAAAAACGTTCCAGTTTAAAGTTCAGGCCACAGACTCTGGTGTTCCTCCGCTCAGCAGCAACGTGACTGTCAACGTTTTAATTCTGGATGAAAATGACAATAATCCAACTATTCTCGCCCCATATTCTGAGCACGGCTCCGTTAACAGTGAGACCATCCCCTATTCTGCTGAAGCGGGATACTTTGTGGCAAAGATCAGGGCTGTAGACGCAGACTCTGGATACAATGCGCTGCTTTCTTATCACCTGTCTGAGCCAAAAGGAAACAACCTCTTCAGGATCGGAACCAGCACCGGAGAAATCAGGACTAAGAGGAGAATGAGTGACAATGACCTGAAAACTCACCCCTTGGTGGTGTTGGTTTCTGATAACGGAGAACCCTCCCTGTCAGCTACTGTGTCTATTGAGGTGGTGGTGGTTGAGAGCACAGCTGACATCCAGACTCAGTTCAGACATGTGCCCATAAAGGACGACAGTTTCTCTGATTTAAACCTGTATCTGCTGATCGCCATTGTGTCGGTGTCAGTCATCTTTCTGCTGAGCCTCATCAGTTTAATAGCTGTCAAATGCCACAGGACAGACGGCAGTTTCAGCAGGTACAGCGCCCCAATGATCACCACCCACCCTGACGGGAGCTGGTCTTACTCCAAATCTACTCAGCAGTATGACGTGTGTTTCAGCTCAGACACGCTCAAGAGTGACGTAGTGGTTTTCCCCGCACCGTTTCCACCTGTAGATGCTGAGCTCATCAGTATTAACGGAGGAGACACTTTTACCAGAACTCAGACTTTACCCAACAAAGAGAAGGTAAGAAAATAGTTGATTTAATACTTACTGCAATGTTTCTGCATTAAGAACTGGGGGCGAAATGCTGCAGTTCTATTCATATCGTTTTTAAGGGCTTAGGCTTAACTGGCAAGGAAACGAAATCTGAACTAGAGTTTCAGTTACAAATATAAATTATATTAAGTAACTGCGGAGTAGGTCTCTATTTTATGAAGTGTTACCTGCTGTGACCCACTTCTCATGATTGTGCTCTCAGAACTGAAATCATGTCTCTTGTGTTTTTACTTATTTAGGGAGTTAGATTATTTTCTGATAACCTTCCACATTTTATTCATGAATATGTTTTGGTGTTTATGTCGACGTATGCAGTGGTACAGGATCCAGAGTAGTGACGGTGTGTATAAACCTCACAGTACACAGAAAGTCCATGTCGTTGTCCATGGTGCTGAAATAAGCATCCCATTGTGTTGTGTATGGGCCAGAGAGTGCAACGTTTAAAAAGAGTTTAATGGAAAATAAGTAGTGTCATTTCCTGCCAAATATATTTGGACTTTATGGCAATTATTTTACGTGCTGATAAAACATATAAAACCCGTTCCATCACAATAAGAGAAGATATTTCATAGCTATTCCATTACAATAGTCTCATTTGCTTTTTACTCCCTTTTTTGAAACAGGCAACTAAAAGTACTTACAATTGTCAGTATGATCTTTCTCTACATCTTCAGTGCGTTTAATATTTTACTTCTAATGTACATCGTGTTTATATTTTATGTGGCCTTCTACGTGGCATATCAATATGAGGTGAGGGTCTACTGGTATGGATAAAAAAATAAAAGAAATAGGTTAGAAAAGGAAAACTATGGAAAATTAAAGAGATAATTGTATCGAACTGCGTTAACAACGATCGTTTTACATAGGTGAACGCAATTATACATTATATGTGAAGCTATAAAATTGCTCCGTTTCCGTAGTAGAGCAGTCAATCCATTGATGTTGTCAGAGGTATAATGCCTTATTTTATATCACCACATGATGGCACTGTAGACCATGACATCTGCACGTTACTTCATGATGCATAAGACTCCTCCCAGAAACGAAGGATGATGATGTTGATTCTCTGGTCTTTGTTACAAACGCACGCAGGACGAGAGAGAAAGGGGTGAAAACGTTTTCCACCTGGCTGATAAAAATGCAAGAAACTATAATCCTATGCTCGTCTTTGAATATGACTGTTTGACAGGAGTTGTTGAACTGGGATTTATGCCATTTTCTAGCTGGATATAATTATGGATTTCTCAAGCAGAACGAGCCTTTCTCGGATATATTTTGTGGCCGTGTTGCTGAATTGTTGCTGGGAAGCGGTGTCTGGACAGCTCTCGTATTCGGTGTCAGAGGAGGTAAACCCGGGGACCTCTGTTGGAAATATCGCAAAGGATCTAAATCTCAATGTCCAGGATTTGGAGTCTCGCATGTTTCAGATCGTTAGTGGTTCAAAAAGAAAATATTTCGATGTCAATCTGAAAACGGGTGTGATTTATGTCAATGAAAAAATAGACAGAGAGGAGCTTTGTGCGAAAGCTCCAAAATGTGCTGTAAATGTAGAAGCCGTGATAAACAATCCACTGAAGCTTTACCGATTAGAGATCACTATAATAGATATAAATGACAATGCTCCCACGTTCTCTGAGCAATTGCAGTCAATTGATGTTGCAGAAAATACTTTACCAGGAGTGAAATTTGGACTGACCGAGGCATCAGATTTAGATGTTGGTAAAAACGGTGTTAGTACATACAAGCTTAGCAATAACGACTATTTTTCTTTAGAAATACACAAAGGGGGAGAGAGCGTGTCTGCCGACTTGGTTCTGAGAAAATCTTTAGACCGAGAGCATGACCCTGTTATAAAACTCATACTGACTGCAGTAGATGGAGGAAATCCATCGAGGTCAGGAACCTCACAAGTTATAATCAACGTTTTGGATACAAATGACAACCACCCTGTTTTCAGTAAATCTTTATACAAAATCCAAATACCTGAAAACTTACCAACAGGGTCCACTGTGATTATTTTGAATGCAACAGACGCAGATGAGGGTTTAAATGCTGATATAGAATATTCACTGAGAAAAAAACGTCAGGATCGTGTTTTGGATTTATTTCAGATTGATTCTAGAACAGGTGCAATTTTAGTCAAAGGTAAAATCGACTATGAGGAAAATCCTGCTTTTGAGATTCATGCACAGGCCAGTGACAAAGGCCAGCCTCCGATGTCTGCTGATTGTAAGGTGCTGGTAGAGGTGGTGGACGTGAATGACAACGCACCTGAAATCACTGTGACGTCACTACTAAACACAGTGAAGGAGGATGCAGAAGTAGGTACTGCTATTGCACTTGTTTCTGTACTGGACAAGGATGGTGGTAAAAACGGTGCGGTAAAAGCTGTGATAGTAAATGATGCTCCTTTTAAATTAGACACTAATTATAAAAACTATTATTCGTTAGTAGTTGACTGTCCGCTTGATAGAGAAACAAGAGGCCAGTACAGTGTCAATATTGTAGCATCAGATGAAGGGACTCCACCTCTCTCCAGCACCAGCATCGTTACGGTACATGTTTCAGATGTGAATGATAACCCGCCGCGCTTCTCGGAGTCACTGATCAATGTCTATGTGAAAGAAAACAGTCCAGTAGGAGCAGTTATTAAAACAGTTTCAGCAATCGATGCTGACATCGATCAAAATGCTCAGGTGACTTATTCATTGTTACAAAGTAATAGTGACTCATTGCCGTTTTCCACAATGGTGAACATCAACTCAGAGACTGGAGATATAGTCAGTCTGCAGTCTTTTAACTATGAGGAATTAAAAGTATTACAGTTTAAGGTTCAGGCCACAGACTCTGGTGTTCCTCTGCTCAGCAGCAACGTAACTGTCAACGTTTTAATTCTGGATGAAAATGACAATAATCCAACTATTCTCGCGCCATATTCTGAACACGGCTCCGTCAACAGTGAGACCATCCCCTATTCTGCTGAAGCGGGATACTTTGTGGCAAAGATCAGGGCTGTAGACGCAGATTCTGGATACAATGCGCTGCTTTCTTATCACATGTCTGAGCCAAAAGGAAACAACCTCTTCAGGATTGGAACCAGCACCGGAGAAATCAGGACTAAGAGGAGAATGAGTGACAATGACCTGAAAACTCACCCCTTGGTGGTGTTGGTTTCTGATAACGGAGAACCCTCCCTGTCAGCTACTGTGTCTATTGAGGTGGTGGTGGTTGAGAGCACAGCTGACATCCAGACTCAGTTCAGACATGTGCCCATAAAGGACGACAGTTTCTCTGATTTAAACCTGTATCTGCTGATCGCCATTGTGTCGGTGTCAGTCATCTTTCTGCTGAGCCTCATCAGTTTAATAGCTGTCAAATGTCACAGGACAGACGGCAGTTTCAGCAGGTACAGCGCCCCAATGATCACCACCCACCCTGACGGGAGCTGGTCTTACTCCAAATCTACTCAGCAGTATGACGTGTGTTTCAGCTCAGACACCCTCAAGAGTGACGTAGTGGTTTTCCCTGCACCGTTTCCGCCTGTAGATGCTGAACTCATCAGTATTAACGGAGGAGACACTTTTACCAGAACTCAGACTTTACCCAACAAAGAAAAGGTAAGAACATAGTTATATAAAGTACACATTGCATTTTCTGTCAGAGATTTAGGTACAATATGGCAAAATTTACAAAGACCATTCTGAATCATGATGAAATCATTACCAAGTAACACGTAAATTATCAAGACTAACAATTCAGTGGCTTAGAGTGCAGCTTGCTGTTCGTTTGATATAATTATAAACTTTAGACATTTTTGGTTGCTGATTCGCATTCTCTGTGGTTCGCTATCCGTGGTGCTGAACGCAACTTTTTAAACTTGCGTGATTATACACAGAGCATGATGTAAAACAAAACATTGTTGAAATACATGTGTTGTAAAATACACTAACATATATCTTTCATAATAAGGTGAATAATATATTACAGTTCCCATAAAATATCATCAAGAAAAGTCTGAAAAGTTGACTTCACAGTCGACTTTCTCTTTTTTTTTTAGAAAAAAAAGTGTGTTTCAGCATGCCCACCCAGAATATCTGGCTGTCACACTTATGAGGCCATTCCTTATGGATTCAGTTAATTTCTTAAATCAGCTGTATTTAAGAATATATAGGACTTCAGTCAAAATCATGACTTATACCTATTGGTCGGCTAAACCTTCATGTTTGTTATTTCACCTCTTTTTTTTCAATCTCTTCATGTTTAAGGAGATTTGGAGAATGTTTTCACTTTCAAATGTATTATATTGGCTATAGCATGTAGGAATGACTTTTGTCCACACGGGGACACTGTAGACCATCACATCTGGACGTTCTCTTCGGTGGCTCGGGGCTCCTCCCTGTTTCAGCGGATGATCTATCTGTGTGCTTTGTTAAAGAGAGCGCGGACGACAAAGGACGGCTGCCTAATTTGCTCTGAAAGAAATGCTTAAATATTTGTTAGGGATGTTTCTCCCGTCATCTTGATGTCGTGGTTGTTGTAGCATGTGAGCAAGATTTCTTACATGTTCTTACTTGATGTATGGAATAATGAATTTTCCGGGCAGGACGAGCTCTGTGTGGATATATCTGTTGGTCGTGCTGTTGGATTGTTACTGGGAAGTGGTGTCTGAGCAGCTCTCTTATTCTGTCTCAGAGGAGGTAAATCTGGGAACTGCTGTCGGAAATATCGCTAAAGATCTGAACATCAATGTCCAGGATTTGGAGTCCCGCATGTTTCAGATCGTTGCTGGATCAAAGACGAAATATTTCGAGGTAAACCTAAAGACTGGTGTCCTGTACGTGAATGAGAGAATAGATCGAGAGGAACTCTGCAGCGAGGAGCCCAAATGTTCCCTCAGCGTAGAAGCAGTTATTAATAATCCATTAAAACTGTATCGGATTGAAATTATAATCTTAGATGTGAATGACAACTCTCCATCATTTCTAAGAACGTCACAGGTAATCAACATCAGTGAGAGCACAGCAGCAGGGACTAAATTTCCTCTGCATCCTGCTGACGACGCAGATGTTGGTAAAAATACTGTAAATACCTACAAGCTGAGCCAAAATGAACACTTCTCTCTCGCCACACATAAAGGGGAGATTGTATCTCCCGAATTA
This sequence comes from Lutjanus erythropterus, assembly GCF_056507025.1. Taxonomy (NCBI): domain Eukaryota; kingdom Metazoa; phylum Chordata; class Actinopteri; order Lutjaniformes; family Lutjanidae; genus Lutjanus; species Lutjanus erythropterus. Next base: position 21,967,071 of record NC_139321.1, on the reverse strand, counting down.
GTGCTCCAGAAAGTTTTGGACAGAGAAAAACAGTCTGTCATTCGGCTAATATTAACTGCCATTGATGGAGGAAGCCCTGCTAAATCTGGTAGCATGACTATAATAGTGAATGTGTTGGACATTAATGATAATGCTCCTATTTTTAGTCAAACTCTGTACAAAGCCAGTGTGTATGAGAATGTAAAAATAGGAACATCGATAATAACATTAAATGCAACTGATTTAGATGCAGGAGCAAATGGAAAAGTATTCTATTCATTCAGTGAAGTAGGACGAGGGAAGCAAACTGAAAACCGGGACTGGTTTGCCATAGATGAAAAAACAGGCACTGTAACAAATAAAAAGAATATCGACTTTGAAGAAAATAATGCTTTTGAGATTCGAGTACAAGCCAGTGATGGGGCCTCTTCTCCTCTTACCTCAAACGCCAAATTATTGATTGAAGTTTTAGACATAAATGACAATGCCCCTCAAATTTCAGTTACGTCGCTGTTAAATGCGGTCAAAGAAGATGCGTCCATTGGCACCGCTATTGCACTTGTTTCAGTACTTGATAAAGACGGAGGTAAAAATGGGATTGTGCACAGTACAATTACCAACAATGTCCCCTTTAAATTAGAGTCAAATTATAAGAATTATTATTCTTTGGTGGTGGACGGTCCTCTTGACAGAGAAAGTGCATCTCAATACAACATCAGCATCACTGCTACAGATGAGGGCAGCCCCCCATTATCAAGCACGAGCGTTATTAATATACATGTCTCAGATGTGAATGATAACAAACCTCGATTCACACAAAACATCATCAATGTCTTTGTGAAAGAAAACAGTCCAGTAGGAGCAGTTATAAAAACAGTATCAGCAATCGATGCCGACATCGATCAAAATGCTCAGGTGACTTATTCACTGTTGCAAAGTAATAGTGACTCATTGCCTTTTTCCACAATGGTCAACATCAACTCAGAGACTGGAGATATAGTCAGTCTGCAGTCTTTTAACTATGAGGAATTAAAAACGTTTCAGTTTAAAGTTCAGGCCACAGACTCTGGTGTTCCTCTGCTCAGCAGCAACGTAACTGTCAACGTTTTAATTCTGGATGAAAATGACAATAATCCAACTATTCTCGCGCCATATTCTGAACACGGCTCCGTCAACAGTGAGACCATCCCCTATTCTGCTGAAGCGGGATACTTTGTGGCAAAGATCAGGGCTGTAGACGCAGATTCTGGATACAATGCGCTGCTTTCTTATCACATGTCTGAGCCAAAAGGAAACAACCTCTTCAGGATTGGAACCAGCACCGGAGAAATCAGGACTAAGAGGAGAATGAGTGACAATGACCTGAAAACTCACCCCTTGGTGGTGTTGGTTTCTGATAACGGAGAACCCTCCCTGTCAGCTACTGTGTCTATTGAGGTGGTGGTGGTTGAGAGCACAGCTGACATCCAGACTCAGTTCAGACATGTGCCCATAAAGGACGACAGTTTCTCTGATTTAAACCTGTATCTGCTGATCGCCATTGTGTCGGTGTCAGTCATCTTTCTGCTGAGCCTCATCAGTTTAATAGCTGTCAAATGTCACAGGACAGACGGCAGTTTCAGCAGGTACAGCGCCCCAATGATCACCACCCACCCTGACGGGAGCTGGTCTTACTCCAAATCTACTCAGCAGTATGACGTGTGTTTCAGCTCAGACACCCTCAAGAGTGACGTAGTGGTTTTCCCTGCACCGTTTCCGCCTGTAGATGCTGAACTCATCAGTATTAACGGAGGAGACACTTTTACCAGAACTCAGACTTTACCCAACAAAGAAAAGGTAAGAACATAGTTATATAAAGTACACATTGCATTTTCTGTCAGAGATTTAGGTACAATATGGCAAAATTTACAAAGACCATTCTGAATCATGATGAAATCATTACCAAGTAACACGTAAATTATCAAGACTAACAATTCAGTGGCTTAGAGTGCAGCTTGCTGTTCGTTTGATATAATTATAAACTTTAGACATTTTTGGTTGCTGATTCGCATTCTCTGTGGTTCGCTATCCGTGGTGCTGAACGCAACTTTTTAAACTTGCGTGATTATACACAGAGCATGATGTAAAACAAAACATTGTTGAAATACATGTGTTGTAAAATACACTAACATATATCTTTCATAATAAGGTGAATAATATATTACAGTTCCCATAAAATATCATCAAGAAAAGTCTGAAAAGTTGACTTCACAGTCGACTTTCTCTTTTTTTTTTAGAAAAAAAAGTGTGTTTCAGCATGCCCACCCAGAATATCTGGCTGTCACACTTATGAGGCCATTCCTTATGGATTCAGTTAATTTCTTAAATCAGCTGTATTTAAGAATATATAGGACTTCAGTCAAAATCATGACTTATACCTATTGGTCGGCTAAACCTTCATGTTTGTTATTTCACCTCTTTTTTTTCAATCTCTTCATGTTTAAGGAGATTTGGAGAATGTTTTCACTTTCAAATGTATTATATTGGCTATAGCATGTAGGAATGACTTTTGTCCACACGGGGACACTGTAGACCATCACATCTGGACGTTCTCTTCGGTGGCTCGGGGCTCCTCCCTGTTTCAGCGGATGATCTATCTGTGTGCTTTGTTAAAGAGAGCGCGGACGACAAAGGACGGCTGCCTAATTTGCTCTGAAAGAAATGCTTAAATATTTGTTAGGGATGTTTCTCCCGTCATCTTGATGTCGTGGTTGTTGTAGCATGTGAGCAAGATTTCTTACATGTTCTTACTTGATGTATGGAATAATGAATTTTCCGGGCAGGACGAGCTCTGTGTGGATATATCTGTTGGTCGTGCTGTTGGATTGTTACTGGGAAGTGGTGTCTGAGCAGCTCTCTTATTCTGTCTCAGAGGAGGTAAATCTGGGAACTGCTGTCGGAAATATCGCTAAAGATCTGAACATCAATGTCCAGGATTTGGAGTCCCGCATGTTTCAGATCGTTGCTGGATCAAAGACGAAATATTTCGAGGTAAACCTAAAGACTGGTGTCCTGTACGTGAATGAGAGAATAGATCGAGAGGAACTCTGCAGCGAGGAGCCCAAATGTTCCCTCAGCGTAGAAGCAGTTATTAATAATCCATTAAAACTGTATCGGATTGAAATTATAATCTTAGATGTGAATGACAACTCTCCATCATTTCTAAGAACGTCACAGGTAATCAACATCAGTGAGAGCACAGCAGCAGGGACTAAATTTCCTCTGCATCCTGCTGACGACGCAGATGTTGGTAAAAATACTGTAAATACCTACAAGCTGAGCCAAAATGAACACTTCTCTCTCGCCACACATAAAGGGGAGATTGTATCTCCCGAATTAGTGCTCCAGAAAGTTTTGGACAGAGAAAAACAGTCTGTCATTCGGCTAATATTAACTGCCATTGATGGAGGAAGCCCTGCTAAATCTGGTAGCATGACTATAATAGTGAATGTGTTGGACATTAATGATAATGCTCCTATTTTTAGTCAAACTCTGTACAAAGCCAGTGTGTATGAGAATGTAAAAATAGGAACATCGATAATAACATTAAATGCAACTGATTTAGATGCAGGAGCAAATGGAAAAGTATTCTATTCATTCAGTGAAGTAGGACGAGGGAAGCAAACTGAAAACCGGGACTGGTTTGCCATAGATGAAAAAACAGGCACTGTAACAAATAAAAAGAATATCGACTTTGAAGAAAATAATGCTTTTGAGATTCGAGTACAAGCCAGTGATGGGGCCTCTTCTCCTCTTACCTCAAACGCCAAATTATTGATTGAAGTTTTAGACATAAATGACAATGCCCCTCAAATTTCAGTTACGTCGCTGTTAAATGCGGTCAAAGAAGATGCGTCCATTGGCACCGCTATTGCACTTGTTTCAGTACTTGATAAAGACGGAGGTAAAAATGGGATTGTGCACAGTACAATTACCAACAATGTCCCCTTTAAATTAGAGTCAAATTATAAGAATTATTATTCTTTGGTGGTGGACGGTCCTCTTGACAGAGAAAGTGCATCTCAATACAACATCAGCATCACTGCTACAGATGAGGGCAGCCCCCCATTATCAAGCACGAGCGTTATTAATATACATGTCTCAGATGTGAATGATAACAAACCTCGATTCACACAAAACATCATCAATGTCTTTGTGAAAGAAAACAGTCCAGTAGGAGCAGTTATAAAAACAGTATCAGCAATCGATGCCGACATCGATCAAAATGCTCAGGTGACTTATTCACTGTTGCAAAGTAATAGTGACTCATTGCCTTTTTCCACAATGGTCAACATCAACTCAGAGACTGGAGATATAGTCAGTCTGCAGTCTTTTAACTATGAGGAATTAAAAACGTTTCAGTTTAAAGTTCAGGCCACAGACTCTGGTGTTCCTCCGCTCAGCAGCAACGTAACTGTCAACGTTTTAATTCTGGATGAAAATGACAATAATCCAACTATTCTCGCGCCATATTCTGAACACGGCTCCGTCAACAGTGAGACCATCCCCTATTCTGCTGAAGCGGGATACTTTGTGGCAAAGATCAGGGCTGTAGACGCAGATTCTGGATACAATGCGCTGCTTTCTTATCACATGTCTGAGCCAAAAGGAAACAACCTCTTCAGGATTGGAACCAGCACCGGAGAAATCAGGACTAAGAGGAGAATGAGTGACAATGACCTGAAAACTCACCCCTTGGTGGTGTTGGTTTCTGATAACGGAGAACCCTCCCTGTCAGCTACTGTGTCTATTGAGGTGGTGGTGGTTGAGAGCACAGCTGACATCCAGACTCAGTTCAGACATGTGCCCATAAAGGACGACAGTTTCTCTGATTTAAACCTGTATCTGCTGATCGCCATTGTGTCGGTGTCAGTCATCTTTCTGCTGAGCCTCATCAGTTTAATAGCTGTCAAATGTCACAGGACAGACGGCAGTTTCAGCAGGTACAGCGCCCCAATGATCACCACCCACCCTGACGGGAGCTGGTCTTACTCCAAATCTACTCAGCAGTATGACGTGTGTTTCAGCTCAGACACCCTCAAGAGTGACGTAGTGGTTTTCCCTGCACCGTTTCCGCCTGTAGATGCTGAACTCATCAGTATTAACGGAGGAGACACTTTTACCAGAACTCAGACTTTACCCAACAAAGAAAAGGTAAGAACATAGTTATATAAAGTACACATTGCATTTTCTGTCAGAGATTTAGGTACAATATGGCAAAATTTACAAAGACCATTCTGAATCATGATGAAATCATTACCAAGTAACACGTAAATTATCAAGACTAACAATTCAGTGGCTTAGAGTGCAGCTTGCTGTTCGTTTGATATAATTATAAACTTTAGACATTTTTGGTTGCTGATTCGCATTCTCTGTGGTTCGCTATCCGTGGTGCTGAACGCAACTTTTTAAACTTGCGTGATTATACACAGAGCATGATGTAAAACAAAACATTGTTGAAATACATGTGTTGTAAAATACACTAACATATATCTTTCATAATAAGGTGAATAATATATTACAGTTCCCATAAAATATCATCAAGAAAAGTCTGAAAAGTTGACTTCACAGTCGACTTTCTCTTTTTTTTTTAGAAAAAAAAGTGTGTTTCAGCATGCCCACCCAGAATATCTGGCTGTCACACTTATGAGGCCATTCCTTATGGATTCAGTTAATTTCTTAAATCAGCTGTATTTAAGAATATATAGGACTTCAGTCAAAATCATGACTTATACCTATTGGTCGGCTAAACCTTCATGTTTGTTATTTCACCTCTTTTATTTCAATCTCTTCATGTTTAAGGAGATTTGGAGAATGTTTTCACTTTCAAATGTATTATATTGGCTATAGCATGTAGGAATGACTTTTGTCCACACGGGGACACTGTAGACCATCACATCTGGACGTTCTCTTCGGTGGCTCGGGGCTCCTCCCTGTTTCAGCGGATGATCTATCTGTGTGCTTTGTTAAAGAGAGCGCGGACGACAAAGGACGGCTGCCTAATTTGCTCTGAAAGAAATGCTTAAATATTTGTTAGGGATGTTTCTCCCGTCATCTTGATGTCGTGGTTGTTGTAGCATGTGAGCAAGATTTCTTACATGTTCTTACTTGATGTATGGAATAATGAATTTTCCGGGCAGGACGAGCTCTGTGTGGATATATCTGTTGGTCGTGCTGTTGGATTGTTACTGGGAAGTGGTGTCTGAGCAGCTCTCTTATTCTGTCTCAGAGGAGGTAAATCTGGGAACTGCTGTCGGAAATATCGCTAAAGATCTGAACATCAATGTCCAGGATTTGGAGTCCCGCATGTTTCAGATCGTTGCTGGATCAAAGACGAAATATTTCGAGGTAAACCTAAAGACTGGTGTCCTGTACGTGAATGAGAGAATAGATCGAGAGGAACTCTGCAGCGAGGAGCCCAAATGTTCCCTCAGCGTAGAAGCAGTTATTAATAATCCATTAAAACTGTATCGGATTGAAATTATAATCTTAGATGTGAATGACAACTCTCCATCATTTCTAAGAACGTCACAGGTAATCAACATCAGTGAGAGCACAGCAGCAGGGACTAAATTTCCTCTGCATCCTGCTGACGACGCAGATGTTGGTAAAAATACTGTAAATACCTACAAGCTGAGCCAAAATGAACACTTCTCTCTCGCCACACATAAAGGGGAGATTGTATCTCCCGAATTAGTGCTCCAGAAAGTTTTGGACAGAGAAAAACAGTCTGTCATTCGGCTAATATTAACTGCCATTGATGGAGGAAGCCCTGCTAAATCTGGTAGCATGACTATAATAGTGAATGTGTTGGACATTAATGATAATGCTCCTATTTTTAGTCAAACTCTGTACAAAGCCAGTGTGTATGAGAATGTAAAAATAGGAACATCGATAATAACATTAAATGCAACTGATTTAGATGCAGGAGCAAATGGAAAAGTATTCTATTCATTCAGTGAAGTAGGACGAGGGAAGCAAACTGAAAACCGGGACTGGTTTGCCATAGATGAAAAAACAGGCACTGTAACAAATAAAAAGAATATCGACTTTGAAGAAAATAATGCTTTTGAGATTCGAGTACAAGCCAGTGATGGGGCCTCTTCTCCTCTTACCTCAAACGCCAAATTATTGATTGAAGTTTTAGACATAAATGACAATGCCCCTCAAATTTCAGTTACGTCGCTGTTAAATGCGGTCAAAGAAGATGCGTCCATTGGCACCGCTATTGCACTTGTTTCAGTACTTGATAAAGACGGAGGTAAAAATGGGATTGTGCACAGTACAATTACCAACAATGTCCCCTTTAAATTAGAGTCAAATTATAAGAATTATTATTCTTTGGTGGTGGACGGTCCTCTTGACAGAGAAAGTGCATCTCAATACAACATCAGCATCACTGCTACAGATGAGGGCAGCCCCCCATTATCAAGCACGAGCGTTATTAATATACATGTCTCAGATGTGAATGATAACAAACCTCGATTCACACAAAACATCATCAATGTCTTTGTGAAAGAAAACAGTCCAGTAGGAGCAGTTATAAAAACAGTATCAGCAATCGATGCCGACATCGATCAAAATGCTCAGGTGACTTATTCACTGTTGCAAAGTAATAGTGACTCATTGCCTTTTTCCACAATGGTCAACATCAACTCAGAGACTGGAGATATAGTCAGTCTGCAGTCTTTTAACTATGAGGAATTAAAAACGTTTCAGTTTAAAGTTCAGGCCACAGACTCTGGTGTTCCTCCGCTCAGCAGCAACGTGACTGTCAACGTTTTAATTCTGGATGAAAATGACAATAATCCAACTATTCTCGCGCCATATTCTGAACACGGCTCCGTTAACAGTGAGACCATCCCCTATTCTGCTGAAGCGGGATACTTTGTGGCAAAGATCAGGGCTGTAGACGCAGACTCTGGATACAATGCGCTGCTTTCTTATCACCTGTCTGAGCCAAAAGGAAACAACCTCTTCAGGATCGGAACCAGCACCGGAGAAATCAGGACTAAGAGGAGAATGAGTGACAATGACCTGAAAACTCACCCCTTGGTGGTGTTGGTTTCTGATAACGGAGAACCCTCCCTGTCAGCTACTGTGTCTATTGAGGTGGTGGTGGTTGAGAGCACAGCTGACATCCAGACTCAGTTCAGACATGTGCCCATAAAGGACGACAGTTTCTCCGATTTGAACCTGTATCTGCTGATCGCCATTGTGTCGGTGTCAGTCATCTTTCTGCTGAGTCTCATCAGTTTAATAGCTGTCAAATGTCACAGGACAGACGGCAGTTTCAGCAGGTACAGCGCCCCAATGATCACCACCCACCCTGACGGGAGCTGGTCTTACTCCAAATCTACTCAGCAGTATGACGTGTGTTTCAGTTCAGACACCCTCAAGAGTGACGTAGTGGTTTTCCCCGCACCGTTTCCACCTGTAGATGCGGAGCTCATCAGTATTAACGGAGGAGACACTTTTACCAGAACTCAGACTTTACCCAACAAAGAGAAGGTAAGGAAATATGTATATCAGCTGCTATTTTTACTTGTACTGAGTAGAGAATTAGTTTCAACATGGTGCAGTGTTGTTTAGCTTATTCTAAAAAAAACATAGGTCTGTGCTGCATAGTGGTGAAAAAGCCGTCATGGTATTCAGGCGGACTCCGTTATTCAATTAAGACGCAATTACTATCAGGTAAAATCAACCAGTGTTATTGAGCTTCTAGTTTCATATTGTAGACTGCAGCATGCCGATAATTCTTTCAAACTTCTGTGCTTTGTCTCTGCTACGCATTCACTATGTGAATCGCTATCCGTGGTGCTGAACAAATCTTTTTTTAACTTGCTTGAAATACCCAGAATATGACGCAAAACGTTATTAAAATGCAGTTCATTTTAAATATCACTGGAACATATCTTTGGCAATGAATATTAAACAATGTGTTTATTACCTAATAAAAACCATAACTCTTGATCAAATGTTAACAATCGACTTGCTGTTAAAGGAAAAAAAAACATACAACCACAAAGTGTATTGCTGTGTTTCGATATCAAATAACTGCCTGAAACCATGAAGAGCTTTTTGCTTGAAAATTCAGTTAATTTCTAAGAGAGGCTGTGTTTAAAAGAACACGTCCGTCATATACTGTGCATTTTAGTCAAAATTATGTTGAACGTTCTTATTTATGATTTAAGCTGTTGACTTTTGCACCTGCTTCATGTTCAAAGTGAACTGACAATGTTCTTTACTTCACAAAATATTGTTTGATGAAACATGTAGCCATGACATTTGTCCACACGGGGACACTGTAGACCATCACATTTGGACGTATTGTTTGGTGGCGCGGGGCTCCTCCCAGATTCAGCGGATGATGTATCTGTGGGCTTTGTTGCAAAGAGAGCTCGGACGACAAAGGACGACCGTCTTGTTGGATCGTGAAAATGCTTAAACAATTCTTTTGAATATTTCTTCCGTCATTTCGATCTCCTGGTTGTTGTAAAATATCACCCAGAGTGGCCTTCATGTTCTTTCTCGATGTATGGAATAATGAATTTTCCGGGCAGGACGAGCTCTGTGTGGATATATCTGTTGGTCGTGCTGTTGGATTGTTACTGGGAAGTGGTGTCTGAGCAGCTCTCTTATTCTGTCTCAGAGGAGGTAAATCTGGGAACTGCTGTCGGAAATATCGCTAAAGATCTGAACATCAATGTCCAGGATTTGGAGTCCCGCATGTTTCGGATCGTTGCTGGATCGAAGAGAAAATATTTCGAGGTAAACCTAAAGACTGGTGTCCTGTACGTGAATGAGAGAATAGATCGAGAGGAACTCTGCGGCGAAGAGCCCAAATGTTCCCTCGTCATAGAAGCAGTTATAAATAACCCACTGAAACTCTATCGGATTGAAATTATAATCTTAGATGTGAATGACAATTCGCCGTCATTTCTCAGCACGTCGCAGATAATCGACATTGGTGAGAATACAGCAGCAGGGGCTAAATTCCCTCTGCATCCTGCTGATGATGCAGACGTCGGCAAAAATACTGTAAATACCTACAAGCTGAGCCAAAATGAACATTTCTCTCTCGCTGCAAATAAAGGAGAGAGTGGAACTGTCGAATTGCTACTTCAGAAAGTTTTAGACAGAGAAAAGCAGTCTGTGATCCAACTCATACTGACTGCCATTGATGGAGGAACGCCGGCGAAATCAGGCAGTATGACTATAATAGTCAATGTGTTGGACATTAATGATAACCCTCCAGTTTTCAGTCAAACTCTGTACAAAACCAGTGTGTTTGAAAATGTGAAGATAGGTACATCGATAATAACACTGAATGCTACTGATTTAGATGCAGGACAAAATGGACGAGTATTTTATTCATTCAGTAAAGTAGGCCGAGGGAAACAAACTGATCTCTTTGCCATAGATGAAGACACAGGGATCGTAACAAATAAAAAGATTATCGACTTTGAAGAAAATAATGCCTTTGAGATTCGAGTACAAGCCAGTGATGGAGCTTCTTCTCCTCTCACTTCACATGCCAAATTATTGATTGAAGTTTTAGACATAAATGACAATGCTCCTGAAATTTCAGTCACGTCACTAGTAAATGCTGTCAAAGAAGATGCGTCCATTGGCACCGCCATTGCCCTTGTTTCAGTACTTGATAAAGACGGAGGTAAAAATGGGATGGTGCACAGTAAAATTACCAACAATGTCCCCTTTAAATTAGAGTCAAATTATAAGAACTACTATTCTTTGGTGGTGGACGGTCCACTTGACAGAGAAAGCGCATCTCAATACAACATCAGCATCACTGCTACAGATGAGGGCAGCCCCCCATTATCAAGCACGGGCGTTATTAATATACATGTCTCAGATGTGAATGATAACAAACCTCGATTCACACAAAACATCATCAATGTCTTTGTGAAAGAAAACAGTCCAGTAGGAGCAGTTATAAAAACAGTATCAGCAATCGATGCCGACATCGATCAAAATGCTCAGGTGACTTATTCACTGTTGCAAAGTAATAGTGACTCATTGCCTTTTTCCACAATGGTCAACATCAACTCAGAGACTGGAGATATAGTCAGTCTGCAGTCTTTTAACTATGAGGAGTTAAAAACGTTTCAGTTTAAAGTTCAGGCCACAGACTCTGGTGTTCCTCCGCTCAGCAGCAACGTGACTGTCAACGTTTTAATTCTGGATGAAAATGACAATAATCCAACTATTCTCGCGCCATATTCTGAGCACGGCTCCGTTAACAGTGAGACCATCCCCTATTCTGCTGAAGCGGGATACTTTGTGGCAAAGATCAGGGCTGTAGACGCAGACGCTGGATACAATGCGCTGCTTTCTTATCACCTGTCTGAGCCAAAAGGAAACAACCTCTTCAGGATCGGAACCAGCACCGGAGAAATCAGGACTAAGAGGAGAATGAGTGACAATGACCTGAAAACTCACCCCTTGGTGGTGTTGGTTTCTGATAACGGAGAACCCTCCCTGTCAGCTACTGTGTCTATTGAGGTGGTGGTGGTTGAGAGCACAGCTGACATCCAGACTCAGTTCAGACATGTGCCCATAAAGGACGACAGTTTCTCTGATTTAAACCTGTATCTGCTGATCGCCATTGTGTCGGTGTCAGTCATCTTTCTGCTGAGTCTCATCAGTTTAATAGCTGTCAAATGTCACAGGACAGACGGCAGTTTCAGCAGGTACAGCGCCCCAATGATCACCACCCACCCTGACGGGAGCTGGTCTTACTCCAAATCTACTCAGCAGTATGACGTGTGTTTCAGCTCAGACACGCTCAAAAGTGACGTAGTGGTTTTCCCTGCACCGTTTCCACCTGTAGATGCTGAGCTCATCAGTATTAACGGAGGAGACACTTTTACTCGGACTCAAACTTTACCCAACAAAGAAAAGGTAAGAACATAGTTATATCAAGTACTCAGTGTCGTTTTTTGTAGAGAATTAGTTACGACATGGCCGAATTCACAGAGATTCTTCCTCAAAATGAAAATGGAATTGAAATTGATTAGTTACTTGTTCCAACAAGTAACTGACTTGTTCCAACAAGTAACTAATCAAGGTTAATGACTTAATAGTTTAATGTTGTAGACTACAGCTTGTTGTTCATTTGCTGATGCTTTTTTCTGTCTGTTTCTCTGCACGGGTCGCTATCCGTGCTGCTGAACGCAACTTTTAAACTTACATCCCTATACATCCCTGATCATGATAGAGAACAAAACGCTGTTGAAGTGCATGAGCTTATAGAATACATTTACACATAACTTTGGTAGTTACAGTTGAGTTATACATAACAGACTCCATATCAAGAAAACGCATTTGATTTACTATCAGTTGACTTTCTCTTTACAAGAACAGTCAGACTGTATTTCTGGATTCCATACCAATAAACTCACTGCCACTCTTATATGGCTTTTGGTCAAAGATTCAGTTAATTCCTAAAAAACGCGATATGTAAAACGTTTCACCTGCACAATGTCAGGGTAATACCTGCACAGAACGCTCTTGTTTATTATTTGACATTTTGATTCTTATATTTTCTTCATATTTAAAGAGGACTGAGGATGTTTTCTTCTTCCAAATGTTAAGTGTGATGTAGCATGCAGACATGTCTTTTGTCCACATGGGGACACTGTAGACCATCACATTTGGACGTTCTCTTTGGTGGCGCGGGGCTCCTCCCAGATTCAGCGGATGATGTGTCTGTGGGCTTTGTTGCAAAGAGAGCTCGGACGACAAAGGACGACTGTCTTGTTTGCTCGTGAAAATGTTGAAATATTTGTTTGGAATATTTCTTCCTTCATCTTAATCTCGTCATTGGTGGAACGTTTTTCGCAGATTCGCTTACATGTTCGTTCATGATGTATGGAATAATGAATTTTCCGGGCAGGACGAGCTCTGTGTGGATATATCTGTTGGTCATACTGCTGGATTGTTACTGGGAAGTGGTGTCTGAGCAGCTCTCTTATTCTGTCTCAGAGGAGGTAAATCTGGGGACTGCTGTCGGAAATATCGCTAAAGATCTGAACATCAATGTCCAGGATTTGGAGTCCCGCATGTTTCAGATCGTTGCTGGATCAAAGACGAAATATTTCGAGGTAAACCTAAAGACTGGTGTCCTGTACGTGAATGAGAGAATAGATAGAGAGGAACTCTGCAGCGAGGAGCCCAAATGTTCCCTCAGCGTAGAAGCAGTTATTAATAACCCCTTAAAATTGTACCGGATTGAAATTACAATCTTGGATGTAAATGATAATTCACCATCATTTCTCAGCAAGTCACAGATAATAAACATTACAGAGATTACAGCAGCAGGGGCTAAATTTCCTCTGCATCCTGCTCACGATGCCGACGTTGGCAAAAATACTGTAAATACCTACAAGCTGAGTCAAAACGAACACTTCGCTCTCGCCACACATAAAGGAGAAAGAGAAACTGTCGAATTGCAGCTCCAGAAAGTGTTAGACCGAGAAAAGCAGTCTGTGATCCGACTCATACTGACTGCTATTGATGGAGGAACACCAGCGAAATCAGGCAGTATGACTATAATAGTCAACGTGTTGGACATTAATGATAATGCTCCTATATTCAGTCAAACTCTGTATAAAGCCAGTGTGTATGAAAATGTCAAGATAGGTACATCAATAACAGTGCTAAATGCTACTGATTTGGACGCAGGGCCAAATGGACAGGTGTTTTACTCATTCAGCGAAGTAGGAAGAGGGAAAAAAACAGATCTTTTTGCTATAGATGCAAAAACAGGGACAGTAACAAATACAAAAAATATCGACTTTGAAGAAAATAATGCTTTTGAGATTCGAGTACAAGCCAGTGATGGAGCATTTTTCCCGATGACCTCACATGCCAAATTATTGATTCAAGTTTTAGACGTCAATGATAATGCCCCTGAAATTTCAGTCACGTCACTATTAAATGCGGTCAAAGAAGATGCGTCCATTGGCACCGCCATTGCACTTGTTTCAGTACTTGATAAAGATGGAGGTAAAAATGGGGTGGTGAACTGTAAAATTTCCAATGATGTTCCGTTTAAATTGGAGTCAAACTATAAGAACTACTATTCTTTGGTCGTGGACGGTCCACTTGACAGAGAAAGTGCATCTCAATACAACATCAGCATCACTGCTACAGATGAGGGCAGCCCCCCATTATCAAGCACGAGCGTTATTAATGTTCATGTCTCAGACATCAATGACAACAAACCTCTATTTACAGAAAACATCATCAATATCTATGTAAAAGAAAATAGTCCAATAGGAGCAGTTATTAAAACAGTTTCAGCAATCGATGCTGACATTGATCAAAATGGTCAGGTGAGTTATTCATTGTTACAAAGTAATAGTGACTCATTGCCTTTTTCCACAATGGTAAACATCAACTCAGAGACTGGAGATATAGTCAGTCTGCAGTCTTTTAACTATGAGGAGTTAAAAACATTTCAGTTTAAAGTTCAGGCCACAGACTCTGGTGTTCCTCCGCTCAGCAGCAACGTGACTGTCAACGTTTTAATTCTGGATGAAAATGACAATAATCCAACTATTCTCGCGCCATATTCTGAACACGGCTCCGTTAACAGTGAGACCATCCCCTATTCTGCTGAAGCGGGATACTTTGTGGCAAAGATCAGGGCTGTAGACGCAGACTCTGGATACAATGCGCTGCTTTCTTATCACCTGTCTGAGCCAAAAGGAAACAACCTCTTCAGGATCGGAACCAGCACCGGAGAAATCAGGACTAAGAGGAGAATGAGTGACAATGACCTGAAAACTCACCCCTTGGTGGTGTTGGTTTCTGATAACGGAGAACCCTCCCTGTCAGCTACTGTGTCTATTGAGGTGGTGGTGGTTGAGAGCACAGCTGACATCCAGACTCAGTTCAGACATGTGCCCATAAAGGACGACAGTTTCTCTGATTTAAACCTGTATCTGCTGATCGCCATTGTGTCGGTGTCAGTCATCTTTCTGCTGAGCCTCATCAGTTTAATAGCTGTCAAATGTCACAGGACAGACGGCAGTTTCAGCAGGTACAGCGCCCCAATGATCACCACCCACCCTGACGGGAGCTGGTCTTACTCCAAATCTACTCAGCAGTATGACGTGTGTTTCAGCTCAGACACCCTCAAGAGTGACGTAGTGGTTTTCCCTGCACCGTTTCCGCCTGTAGATGCTGAACTCATCAGTATTAACGGAGGAGACACTTTTACCAGAACTCAGACTTTACCCAACAAAGAAAAGGTAAGAACATAGTTATATGAGGTACTCATTGTAGTTTTTTTCTGCAGAGAATTAGTTACGACATGGCCGAATTTACAGAGATTCTTCTTCAAAATGAATATGGAGTTGGAATTGATTAGTTACTTGTTACAACAAGCAACTAATCAGGGTTAATGTTGTAATGTTTTAATTTTGTAGACTATAGGTTGGTGTTCATTTAGTGATGTTTTTTTTGTCTGTTTCTCTGCACGGGTCGCTATCCGTGGTGCTGAACGCAACTTTTAAACTTACATGATATACATCCCTGATCATGATAGAGAACAAAACACTGTTGAGGTGCATGAGCTTTTCAAATACATTTAAACATGTCCTTGGTAGTTACAGTTGAGTTATACATTACAGACTCCATATCAAGAAAACGCATTTGATTTACTATCAACAGTTGACTCTCTCTTTACAAGAACAGTCAGACTGTATTTCTGGATTCCATACCAATAAACTCACTGCCACTCTTATATGGCTTTTGGTCAAAGATTCAGTTAATTCCTAAAAAACGCGATATGTAAAACGTTTCACCTGCACAATGTCAGGGTAATACCCGCACAGAACGTTATTGTTTATTACTTGACATTTTGATTCTTATATTTTCTTCATATTTAAAGAGGACTGAGGATGTTTTCTTCTTCCAAATGTTAAGTGTGATGTAGCATGTAGACATGACTTTTGTCCACATGGGGACACTGTAGACCATCACATTTGGACGTTCTCTTTGGTGGCGCGGGGCTCCTCCCAGATTCAGCGGATGATGTGTCTGTGGGCTTTGTTGCAAAGAGAGCTCGGACGACAAAGGACGACCGTCTTGTTTGCTCGTGAAAATGTTGAAATATTTGTTTGGAATATTTCTTCCTTCATCTTAATCTCGTCATTGGTGGAACGTTTTTCGCAGATTCGCTTACATGTTCGTTCATGATGTATGGAATAATGAATTTTCCGGGCAGGACGAGCTCTGTGTGGATATATCTGTTGGTCATACTGCTGGATTGTTACTGGGAAGTGGTGTCTGGGCAGCTCTCTTATTCTGTCTCAGAAGAGGTAAATCTGGGGACTGCTGTCGGAAATATCGCTAAAGATCTGAACATCAATGTCCAGGATTTGGAATCCCGCATGTTTCAGATCGTTGCTGGATCAAAGACGAAATATTTCGAGGTAAACCTAAAGACTGGTGTCCTGTACGTGAATGAGAGAATAGATCGAGAGGAACTCTGCGGCAATGAACCAAAATGTTCACTCAGCGTAGAAGCAGTTATTAATAACCCATTAAAACTGTACCGGATTGAAATTACAATCTTGGATGTGAATGATAATTCTCCTTCATTTCTAAGTACGTCTCAAGTAATAAATATTACAGAGAACACAGCAGTAGAGACTAAATTCCCCTTGAAACGAGCTCATGATGCAGACGTTGGAAAAAATGCTGTAAACACCTACAAGCTGAGTCAAAATGAACACTTTTCTCTAGTTACACACAAAGGACAGAGTGTGACTGTTGAATTACTGCTCCAGAAAGTTTTAGATAGAGAAAAACAATCCGTGATTAGACTAATACTGACTGCCATTGATGGAGGAAGCCCTGCCAAATCAGGCACTATGGTCATTATAATCAATGTCTTGGACAGCAATGATAACCCTCCTGTATTCAGTCAAACGCTGTATAAAGTCAGTGTGTATGAGGACGTAAAAGTAGGTACATCTATAGTAGCAATAAATGCTACTGATTTAGATGCAGGTCACAACGGACAAATATCGTATTCCTTTATTGAATTAGACCAGGGTAAACAAGCTGACCAATTCTCTATCGATGAAAAAACTGGGACTGTAATAATTACGAAGAATATCGACTATGAAGAAAATAATGCTTTTGAGATTAGAGTACAAGCCAGTGATGGGGCTTCTTCTCCTCTCACTTCACATGCCAAGTTATTGATTGAAGTTTTAGACGTCAATGACAATGCCCCTGAAATTTCAGTCACGTCACTATTAAATGCGGTCAAAGAAGATGCGTCCATTGGCACCGCTATTGCACTTGTTTCAGTACTTGATAAAGACGGAGGCAAAAATGGGATGGTGCACAGTACAATTACCAATAATGTCCCTTTTAAATTAGAGTCAAATTATAAGAATTATTTTTCATTGGTGGTGGACGGTCCACTTGACAGAGAAAGTGCATCTCAATACAACATCAGCATCACTGCTACAGATGAGGGCAGCCCCCCATTATCAAGCACGAGCGTTATTAATGTTCATGTCTCAGACATCAATGATAACAAACCTCTATTTACACAAAACATCATCAATGTCTATGTGAAAGAAAACAGTCCAGTAGGAGCAGTTATAAAATCAGTTTCAGCAATTGATGCCGACATCGATCAAAATGGTCAGGTGAGTTATTCATTGTTACAAAGTAATAGTGACTCATTGCCTTTTTCCACAATGATAAATATCAACTCAGAGACTGGAGATATAGTCAGTCTGCAGTCTTTTAACTATGAGGAATTAAAAACGTTCCAGTTTAAAGTTCAGGCCACAGACTCTGGTGTTCCTCCGCTCAGCAGCAACGTGACTGTCAACGTTTTAATTTTGGATGAAAATGACAATAATCCAACTATTCTCGCGCCATATTCTGAACACGGCTCCGTTAACAGTGAGACCATCCCCTATTCTGCTGAAGCGGGATACTTTGTGGCAAAGATCAGGGCTGTAGACGCAGACTCTGGATACAATGCGCTGCTTTCTTATCACCTGTCTGAGCCAAAAGGAAACAACCTCTTCAGGATCGGAACCAGCACCGGAGAAATCAGGACTAAGAGGAGAATGAGTGACAATGACCTGAAAACTCACCCCTTGGTGGTGTTGGTTTCTGATAACGGAGAACCCTCCCTGTCAGCTACTGTGTCTATTGAGGTGGTGGTGGTTGAGAGCACAGCTGACATCCAGACTCAGTTCAGACATGTGCCCATAAAGGACGAGACTTTCTCTGATTTAAACCTGTATCTGCTGATCGCCATTGTGTCGGTGTCAGTCATCTTTCTGCTGAGTCTCATCAGTTTAATAGCTGTCAAATGTCACAGGACAGACGGCAGTTTCAGCAGGTACAGCGCCCCAATGATCACCACCCACCCTGACGGGAGCTGGTCTTACTCCAAATCTACTCAGCAGTATGACGTGTGTTTCAGTTCAGACACCCTCAAAAGTGACGTAGTGGTTTTCCCTGCACCGTTTCCACCTGTAGATGCTGAACTCATCAGTATTAACGGAGGAGACACTTTTACCAGAACTCAGACTTTACCCAACAAAGAAAAGGTAAGAACATAGTTATATGAAGTACACATTGTAGTTTTTTTCTGTAGAGAATTAGTTACGACATGGCCGAATTTACAGAGATTCTTCTTCAAAATGAATATGGAGTTGGAATTGATTAGTTACTTGTTACAACAAGTACAACAAGTAACTAATCAGGGTTAATGTTGCAATGTTTTAATGTTGTAGACTACAGCTTGCTGTTCATTTGCTGATGTTTTTTTGTCTGTTTCTCTGCACGGGTCGCTATCCGTGGTGCTGAACGCAACTTTTAAACTTGCCTGACCCATATCCCTGATCATGATAGAGAACAAAACACTGTTGAAGTGCACAAGCTTTTCAAATACATTTACACATAACTTTGGTAGTTACAGTTGAGTTATACATTACAGACTCCATATCAAGAAAACGCATTTGATTTACTATCAACAGTTGACTCTCTCTTTACAAGAACAGTCAGACTGTATTTCTGGATTCCATACCAATAAACTCACTGCCACTCTTATATGGCTTTTGGTCAAAGTTTCAGTTAATTCCTAAAAAACGCGATATGTAAAACGTTTCACCTGCACAATGTCAGGGTTATACCTGCACAGAACGTTATTGTTTATTATTTGACATTTTGATTCTTATATTTTCTTCATATCTAAGGAGGACTGAGGATGTTTTCTTCTTCCAAATGTTATTAAGTGTGATGTAGCATGCAGACATGTCTTTTGTCCACATGGGGACACTGTAGACCATCACATTTGGACGTTCTCTTAGGTGGCGCGGGACTCCTCCCAGATTCAGCGGATGATGTGTCTGTGGGCTTTGTTGCAAAGAGAGCTCGGACGACAAAGGACGACTGTCTTGTTTGCTCGTGAAAATGTTGAAATATTTGTTTGGAATATTTCTTCCTTCATCTTAATCTCGTCCTTGGTGAAACGTTTTTCGCAGATTCACTTACATGTTCTTTCTCGATGTATGGAATAATGAATTTTCCGGGCAGGACGAGCTCTGTGTGGATATATCTGTTGGTCGTGCTGTTGGATTGTTACTGGGAAGTGGTGTCTGGGCAGCTCTCTTATTCTGTCTCAGAGGAGGTAAATCTGGGGACAGCTGTCGGAAATATCGCTAAAGATCTGAACATCAATGTCCAGGATTTGGAGTCCCGCATGTTTCAGATCGTTGCTGGATCAAAGACGAAATATTTCGAGGTAAACCTAAAGACTGGTGTCCTGTACGTGAATGAGAGAATAGATCGAGAGGAACTCTGCGGCAATGAACCTAAATGTTCCCTCACCGTAGAAGCAGTTATTAATAACCCCTTAAAATTGTACCGGATTGAAATTACAATCTTGGATGTAAATGACAATTCACCGTCATTTCTCAGCACGTCCCAGACAATTAACATAAGTGAAAGCACAGCAGCAGGTGCAAGATTTCCCCTACAACGAGCTCACGATGCCGACGTCGGTAAAAATACTGTGAATACCTACAAGCTGAGCCAAAATGAACACTTCTCTCTCGATACACACAAAGGAGATAGTGTAACTGCTGAATTACTGCTTCAGAAAGTTTTAGACAGAGAAAAACAATCAGTGATCCGACTCATACTGACTGCCATTGATGGTGGAACTCCTGCGAAATCAGGCACAATGGTCATTATAGTCAATGTCTTGGACATTAATGATAACCCTCCTGTATTCAGTCAAAGGCTGTATAAAGCCAGTGTGTATGAAAATACCAAAATTGGAACATCGATAATAACCCTGAATGCTACTGATTTAGATGCAGGACAAAATGGACAAATATTTTACTCCTTTAGTAAAATTGACCGCGTGACCAAAACGGATCTGTTTGCCATAGATGAAAAAACAGGGACAGTAACAAACACAAAGAACATCGACTTTGAAGAAAATAATGCTTTTGAGATTAGAGTACAAGCCAGTGATGGAGCTTCCTCACCGATGACCTCACATGCCAAATTATTGATTGAAGTTTTAGACGTTAATGACAACCCTCCTGAAATTTCAGTTACATCTTTGTTAAACAGCGTGAAAGAAGATGCGTCCATTGGCACCGCTATTGCACTTGTTTCAGTACTTGATAAAGACGGAGGGAATAATGGGATGGTGAACTGTAAAATTTCAAACAATGTTCCTTTTAAATTAGAGTCAAATTATAAGAATTACTATTCGTTGGTCGTGGACGGTCCACTTAACAGAGAAAGTGCATCTCAATACAACATCAGCATCACTGCTACAGATGAGGGCAGCCCCCCATTATCAAGCACGAGCGTTATTAATGTTCATGTCTCAGATGTGAATGATAACAAACCTCGATTCACACAAAACATCATCAATGTCTATGTGAAAGAAAACAGTCCAGTAGGGGCAGTTATAAAAACAGTATCAGCGATCGATGCTGACATCGATCAAAATGCTCAGGTGACCTATTCATTGTTACAAAGTAATAGTGACTCATTGCCTTTTTCTACAATGATAAATATCAACTCAGAGACTGGAGATATAGTCAGCCTGCAGTCTTTTAACTATGAGGAATTAAAAACGTTCCAGTTTAAAGTTCAGGCCACAGACTCTGGTGTTCCTCCGCTCAGCAGCAACGTGACTGTCAACGTTTTAATTTTGGATGAAAATGACAATAATCCAACTATTCTCGCGCCATATTCTGAACACGGCTCCGTTAACAGTGAGACCATCCCCTATTCTGCTGAAGCGGGATACTTTGTGGCAAAGATCAGGGCTGTAGACGCAGACTCTGGATACAATGCGCTGCTTTCTTATCACCTGTCTGAGCCAAAAGGAAACAACCTCTTCAGGATCGGAACCAGCACCGGAGAAATCAGGACTAAGAGGAGAATGAGTGACAATGACCTGAAAACTCACCCCTTGGTGGTGTTGGTTTCTGATAACGGAGAACCCTCCCTGTCAGCTACTGTGTCTATTGAGGTGGTGGTGGTTGAGAGCACAGCTGACATCCAGACTCAGTTCAGACATGTGCCCATAAAGGACGACAGTTTCTCTGATTTAAACCTGTATCTGCTGATCGCCATTGTGTCGGTGTCAGTCATCTTTCTGCTGAGTCTCATCAGTTTAATAGCTGTCAAATGTCACAGGACAGACGCCAGTTTCAGCAGGTACAGCGCCCCAATGATCACCACCCACCCTGACGGGAGCTGGTCTTACTCCAAATCTACTCAGCAGTATGACGTGTGTTTCAGCTCAGACACCCTCAAGAGTGACGTAGTGGTTTTCCCTGCACCGTTTCCACCTGTAGATGCTGAGCTCATCAGTATTAATGGAGGAGACACTTTTACCAGAACTCAGACTTTACCCAACAAAGAGAAGGTAAGATTACAAAATGCATTTGCATTCAAACAAACAAACATCTGTTAAGATATTCATTGTACATTTTACGAAATGAGATTTAACCTAATTCCTCCCAATGTACCACAGAAATGTTCTTTCACAAACCAATTAGCTTATTTAATTGAAACAAAGCCCACATATAATTAGATTCATAATTAGATTTTCATGTTTGACTGGAATCTGGGGAGCTTTGATTGACATTATTGTCTTTAATGTTGCTTTCATTTACGAAAGTGTGAACCCGTTCTTAACCTCATTGTGGTTTGCGTTACAACAAGTTAGATACACGCAGCGTTCAATCTGTTCATTTACTTGCAAGATTTGAAATATAATCTATTTTGTAATGAGTCGTAGAGTTATGTAAGACTTTCTCTTTTGTTAAGAGATAACACATTGCTGAGCTGTTGCTGAAATTAGTTAAAGTTCAACATATGAACAGCATCATAAACAGAGACAATTAATTGTGATAGTTTGTATGTTTGCTAATTTGAGAATCCTACTGTTGTTTGTATGGCAAGGAAAGTCCTCGACGACGTGCCTTGTTGTTTAAATAGTATTATTTTCAAGAAGGTTAAACAATTCACTGTTGTGTTACGCCTGGCATGTATTTTACTTTGGATCAACCATTTTTACTATTCATTGACTCGTCTCTGATGTGCTTTGAATACCCACTGAAGCGTCACCATCAAACTCTGTCCATGGTTCTGAAATGTGGTGGTTACACTTGCTCCATTTTAAGGCTATTTAAGTGCACTCAGTAATGAAGGGGAATGCCATTTTTGTCGTTTATCGCTGACACAAATAACTGAAATCATGATGACTTCTCGCAGAAAAATAGTGTTGGACTGTATTTATTTCAGAGCGCTGTAGTTACGTCAAATGGCCATGAGGAGACACTATAGACCGTAACACTGTCAGCAGGTCGCTGATGTGTAGAGGCCCCTCCCACATTAAAAGGATCATCATTTTGCCAGTGCTTTGTTGGAATGAGAGGCAGGGCGACGGAGCATGGATATGGAAAATATATCGACAAAAAATTCGATCTTTGAAGCGATAGTTTCGTCTTAAAGGTACAGGGCGCGTTGATATAAGGATATATGCTTTGTTCACGTTGTATGGAATTATGCATCGGCCGGGAAGAACGACTTCCATCGGGATATATCTAGTGCTTGTTGTCTTGGAGTATAACTGGGGAGCGGTGTCTGCGCAGCTCTCCTATTCCGTCTCAGAGGAGGTAAACCTGGGGACTTCTGTTGGAAATCTCGCCAAGGACCTAAATCTTAATGTACAGGATTTGGAGTCACGTATGTTTCAGATCGTTGCTGGATCTAAGAGAAAATATTTCGATGTAAATTTGAAGTCCGGTTTTCTCTATGTCAGTGAAAGAATAGACAGAGAGGAGCTCTGTGCGAAAGCTACGAAATGCACAATAAATGTAGAGGCTGTGATTAATAATCCTCTGAAACTTTACCGTATTGAAGTTAATATTGTTGACGTAAATGATAATCCACCCTCTTTCAGTGCGAAAACACAAACTATCGATATAGCAGAGAGCATATTACCGGGAGCTACATTCCCTGTGCTGTCAGCCTACGATGCCGATGTAGGGAAAAATAGTATTAACACATACAAGCTGAATCCCAATGAATATTTCTCTTTAGCGGTGCATAAAGGAGAAAGTGTGTCAGCTGAGCTAGTTCTTCAGAAATCATTAGACCGAGAGAAACAGGCTTTAATTAAACTCACGCTGACTGCTGTAGATGGAGGAACACCTGCAAAATCAGGCACTTCAGAAATCGTCATTAATGTCTTGGACATAAACGATAATATCCCGACGTTTACCAAAACACTGTACAAAACAAGTATTGCAGAAAATGCACCACTTGGCAGTACAGTAGTAGCTGTGACTGCCACTGACGCTGATCAGGGGACAAACAAAGAAATAGTATATTTTCTAAATTCGAAAGATCAGGACCATGTGTTGGACATTTTTGAAATTGATTCAGAAACAGGAATAATAACAGTTAAAGGAAAAATCGACTTTGAAACGAATCCTGCCTTTGAAATTCGTGTGCAGGCTGCAGACAAAGGCCAGCCTCCGTTAACAGCCCAGTGTAAAGTACTAGTGGAGGTGGTGGATATGAATGACAATGCGCCTGACATCACGGTGACGTCACTGCTCAGTACCGTGAAGGAGAACGCTGAAATTGGTACTGCTATTGCACTTGTTTCAGTTCTTGACAGAGATGGGGGCAAAAACGGTGAAGTCAAATGTGAGATCTTGAATTCGGTTCCCTTTAAATTAGAGACAAACTATAAAAACTATTATTCTTTAGTTATTGGTGGACCTCTAGACAGGGAACAAATTTCCCACTATAATATCACTATAAAAGCTACAGATGAAGGCACGCCCCCTCTCTCTAATACCAGCTGGGTTGTTATTCAGGTTTCTGACGTAAATGACAATACACCTCGGTTTTCAGAGACTGTAATTAATGTGTATGTGGAAGAAAACATGCCAGTTGGGAAGGTCCTGAAAACAGTATCTGCAACAGATGACGACATTAGTGAAAATGGTCAGTTGAGCTATTCACTAGTCAGTGATAATAACACAGTGCGGTTATCTACAATGATAAACATCAACTCAGAGACTGGAGATATAGTCAGCCTGCAGTCTTTTAACTATGAGGAGTTAAAAACGTTTCAGTTTAAGGTTCAGGCCACAGACTCTGGTGTTCCTCCGCTCAGCAGCAATGTGACTGTCAACGTTTTAATTCTGGATGAAAATGACAATAATCCAACTATTCTCGCGCCATATTCTGAACACGGCTCCGTTAACAGTGAGACCATCCCTTATTCTGCTGAAGCGGGATACTTTGTGGCAAAGATCAGGGCTGTAGACGCAGACTCTGGATACAATGCGCTGCTTTCTTATCACCTGTCTGAGCCAAAAGGAAACAACCTCTTCAGGATCGGAACCAGCACCGGAGAAATCAGGACTAAGAGGAGAATGAGTGACAATGACCTGAAAACTCACCCCTTGGTGGTGTTGGTTTCTGATAACGGAGAACCCTCCCTGTCAGCTACTGTGTCTATTGAGGTGGTGGTGGTTGAGAGCACAGCTGACATCCAGACTCAGTTCAGACATGTGCCCATAAAGGACGACAGTTTCTCTGATTTAAACCTGTACCTGCTGATCGCCATTGTGTCGGTGTCAGTCATCTTTCTGCTGAGTCTCATCAGTTTAATAGCTGTCAAATGTCACAGGACAGACGGCAGTTTCAGCAGGTACAGCGCCCCAATGATCACCACCCACCCTGACGGGAGCTGGTCTTACTCCAAATCTACTCAGCAGTATGACGTGTGTTTCAGCTCAGACACGCTCAAGAGTGACGTAGTGGTTTTCCCTGCACCGTTTCCACCTGTAGATGCTGAGCTCATCAGTATTAACGGAGGAGACACTTTTACCAGAACTCAGACTTTACCCAACAAAGAGAAGGTAAGAACATTAGTATTACCTAGTACGTCTTATTAGTACCTTTCATATATGACGCTGATGAGGAAAAGTCAGAGTTTGTTGTCACTTCTTGATATAGGCCTGCACTACATTTATTGCTGCAATATTCCCATTTTGGCTGCTAACGCTTTCAAATCCTCTGCATTTAAAGTTTTATGTCGCTGTCCATCGTGCTGAACGCATGTTTTTGGACGTGTTCTGTCTGCAATCCTCTTGACATATATGGAAACATATACTCTATAGCTACGTGTGTTCCATTCTAAAAACGGGTTTGTTTATTAAAATGTGCAATATAGATGCAAGTCAATGTTTTTACTCTGATAAAAGAGATTGCATGGAGAAAAAAATATTATTTTATCTTAATGTCATATTTCTAAATCTTTACAATATCCTTTTTTCCTATTAAAAAAAATCAATGTGTTCTAGAAACTGCCAGCCTAGGATTACACACTCAAGATGTGTCAAGTCAGTGTTGACTTTTATATTTATGGGGGCTCTGTGTCAGCATTTAGTGATTCCATCATTTGGCTCGTCTTATAATATTTTATCTGTTGCAGGAACGCTGCCAATTCATTTTTAATAGCTAACCACATAAATAGGAAAACCCCTTACTCCCATGCAAACTTGAATATTTGGACTACTATTATGCAGAAGGTACGTCAAACAGCCAAAGAGAAAATTTCTCTTATGAACATTGTGTTTTTATATATCCAAATTCTTGCAATGACTTATAGAGCCGCTTATAATTATAAGTGCTTATGACCGTTTCTGAATGAGGAGAGGTATTTCTTAGTTCTTCCTAACATGTACAGTTACTTAGAGTTACCACATAGTGACGCTATAGACCGTAACACAGAAATGTTGAGGCTCCTCCCAGAGTAAAAACAGAGTGATTGTGTTTTTCATCACAAAGAGACACGGCAAAAGAAGAGAGAGCATAATGGAGTCTTCGTCCGTAAGGATAAGAAACTCGGAATAGCGTTGGCTAAAATTTTGTCGCATCTCGTAATTATACGGTAGAACCCCGTTGTGGATGAATGTTTTGTTCTTTTCACCGGAATTATGTCTTTAACGAGCAGCAGGAAGTCTATTGTTGCATATCTGGTGTTGGTGCTGTTGGATCGTTACTGGGAAGCGGTGTCTGGGCAGCTCTCCTACTCCGTCTCGGAGGAGGTGAACCTGGGAACTAATGTCGGAAATATCGCTAAGGATCTAAATCTAAATGTGCAGGATTTGGAGTCCCGTTTATTTCAGATTGTTACGGGATCAAAGAGGAAATACTTTGAGGTAAATCTAAAGACCGGATTTCTGTATGTCAATGAGAGGATAGACCGAGAGGAGCTTTGTGCTGAGGAACCCAAATGCACCGTTAATGTAGAGGCTCTGATAAACAGCCCGTTAAAGCTTTACCGCGTAGAGATAGAAATTAGAGATGTGAATGACCATTCTCCGTCTTTTAACACAAAATCGCAAATACTGGACATCGCAGAGAACACCTTGCCTGGATTTAGATTCGCGTTGTCGGAGGCCAGCGACGCTGATGTAGGTAAAAACGGTGTTGGTGCGTATAAACTTAGTCAGAACGAATACTTCAGTCTTTCGACACACAAAAGAGGGGAGAGTATATCTCCAGAACTAGTGCTGCAGAGAGCACTAGACCGTGAAAAAAAGCCACATATGCAGCTCATGTTAACGGCGGTAGACGGGGGAACTCCACCAAATACAGGTACATCGGAAATTGAAATAAATGTATTGGATAGCAATGATAACGCACCAGTGTTCAGCAGCACTCTTTATAAAGTTCAGATGGTTGAAAATGCCCCCATCGGTACAGCAGTCTTCACCTTAAATGCGACCGATGCTGATGAAGGCACAAACAGTGAAATCGTATATTCTCTCCGTAATAAGGATCAGGATCATATTCTCGATATTTTCAAAGTTGACCCTGCCACGGGCGTCATTTTAGTGAAAGGCGACATCGACTATGAGGAAAGAAAAGCTTTTGAGATCCGAGCAGAAGCTCGAGACAAAGGCCAGCCTCCGATGTCTGCTCACTGTAAAGTGCTAGTGGAAGTAATTGATGTCAACGACAATGCTCCTGAAATCACTGTGACGTCACTGTTCAATACAGTGAACGAGGACGCTGCTGTAGGTACTGCTATTGCACTTGTGTCCGTGCTAGACAGAGACAGTGATAAAAATGGTGAAGTGAAATGTGAGATCTTAAATACTGTTCCGTTCAAATTGGAGACAAATTACAAAAACTATTACTCTTTGGTGGTTGGCGGAAATCTGGACAGAGAGGTAACTCCTCAGTACAATGTAACAATTTCCGCTATAGATGAAGGGAATCCTCCTCTTTCCAACACCACTGTTATTACTGTCCACGTTTCTGATGTTAATGACAATGCGCCTCACTTCTCCGAACCTTTAATAAACGTGTATGTGAAAGAAAACAGCAAAGTAGGAACAGTTCTTAAAACTGTGACTGCAAGTGACGCTGACGTCAGCAACAACGGTCAGGTAAGCTACTCGTTTTTAGAGAGTAATAGTAAATCTCTGCCTCTCGCCACAATGGTGAACATTAACCCAGAGACTGGAGATATAGTCAACCTGCTGTCGTTTAACTACGAGGAGTTAAAAACGTTTCAGTTTAAAGTTCAGGCCACAGACTCTGGTGTTCCTCCGCTCAGCAGCAACGTGACTGTCAACGTTTTAATTCTGGATGAAAATGACAATAATCCAACTATTCTCGCGCCATATTCTGAACACGGCTCCGTTAACAGTGAGACCATCCCCTATTCTGCTGAAGCGGGATACTTTGTGGCAAAGATCAGGGCTGTAGACGCAGACTCTGGATACAATGCGCTGCTTTCTTATCACCTGTCTGAGCCAAAAGGAAACAACCTCTTCAGAATCGGAACCAGCACCGGAGAAATCAGGACTAAGAGGAGAATGAGTGACAATGACCTGAAAACTCACCCCTTGGTGGTGTTGGTTTCTGATAACGGAGAACCCTCCCTGTCAGCTACTGTGTCTATTGAGGTGGTGGTGGTTGAGAGCACAGCTGACATCCAGACTCAGTTCAGACATGTGCCCATAAAGGACGACAGTTTCTCTGATTTAAACCTGTATCTGCTGATCGCCATTGTGTCGGTGTCAGTCATCTTTCTGCTGAGCCTCATCAGTTTAATAGCTGTCAAATGTCACAGGACAGACGGCAGTTTCAGCAGGTACAGCGCCCCAATGATCACCACCCACCCTGACGGGAGCTGGTCTTACTCCAAATCTACTCAGCAGTATGACGTGTGTTTCAGCTCAGACACGCTCAAGAGTGATGTAGTGGTTTTCCCTGCACCATTTCCACCTGTAGATGCTGAACTCATCAGTATTAACGGAGGAGACACTTTTACAAGAACTCAGACTTTACCAAATAAAGAAAAGGTAAGCCACGTCTAATTTCATTACTCTAAAGGAGTGAATCTGTACTGCATTTGAGTTAACATGTGTGTACAGAGACACTAATGTGTTTGGAAAAAAAAAAGAAAGTTACGCCCCCGGATTGCATATTAACGAGGTGTTGGCTGTAATGTTATTAAACCAGTTACATGTATTGCAAATTCTTCGATGATCTGCAGCTGCATTTGTAATAAATGGTCTGATGTCCCTTTGAAGTTGTACTTGAAATTTAGCAGGTGATTTATGGAGTGTTAAATTTGTCGACGATGGTTTCTGTGATTTAAGAGCAGTTCTAGTACAAGGTTCAATTACTCTCACTAAGTTTTACGGTGTCATGGAGACAGAGTTGTGCTCTTACCTGAGTAATGCCATGATTTGCATAAGAAGTGCACTGAGGCGCTGTCCATGGTCCTACAAACGTCTTTTCTCTCCTCTCTTCTCTGTACTTGGAGTCGGGTGCTGTCCGTGGTGCTGAAAATTTGAAACGCAATGAAGCGTCAATGATATGTTAATGAATAACATGACATAATTTATTATACTACAAATTTCACAGATGAAAGGCAATTAATAGCAGCAGTTTGTTCAGCATCGAATTTCTTATCATTAAGAGTATTTTGTGTATCTTACAATGAACACATCCTCCTCTGTACTGAGCCCTGTTTCTCTATACAAAAGAATCACGAGATGTCGCTAGAGACCATGCAAAAATCTTGTGTTCACCGTTTAGAAACCCCTCCTCTTCATGACAAAAAAAGAAAACGTCATCATCTGACAATGCCTTGTGAAAATAGCGTACAGACGAGTGAAACCCTGAAGAGTGAGAATCCTAAGCGAGAATGGATACATAAAAAAGACATTTTTGTTTTGTCGTGGACAGGCCAGGAGGCAGGAACCAGGATTCGTAGCTTTTATCTAAACAGTGATGGCCGCTCGGGAACAATGGGATAATATTGTGGGTCTGTTTTTCATTCTGCTTTGTCTCTGCGACTGGTCCGTGGCTCAGATATCCTACACCATTTCAGAGGAAGTGGACAAAGGAACGGCGGTGGGAAATCTCGCTAAGGATTTAAACCTCAGTGTGCAGCAACTCCATTCATCGGGTCTGCAGATTACCTCTGGGTATAAAAAACGGTATTTTGACATAAATCATGAATCTGGAATACTTTTCGTTAGTGAGAGGATAGATCGGGAGGAGCTTTGTCCTAATACGGTAAAGTGCTCTTTAAATATAGAGGCCATATTGAGTAACCCTCGCAGCCTCCATCGAATAGAAGTTGTGATTACTGATGTTAATGACAATGCCCCGTCTTTTCTGGAAGACATAACTACAATAGATATGTCTGAATCTTCATATGTTGGAGAAAGACATCCACTCCCGATAGCTCACGATGCAGATGCTGGCACTAATTCTGTAAAGACGTACAAATTAAACCCCAACGACCATTTCGTTTTGGATATACAGAGCATCGGTGACCAAAGCGTGTCCGCTGAGTTGGTGCTGCAGAAAACATTAGATCGAGAAAAAGAGGCTGTTATTGAACTCACACTGACAGCGATAGACGGAGGAAAGCCTCCCAAAACGGGGACTTTACAGATAAAAATTAATGTACTAGATGTAAATGATAATTCACCAGTGTTCAGTAAATCTCTTTACAAGGTACAAGTTGTTGAAAACGCAAATATTGGCACAACGTTATTAACACTGACAGCTACTGATTTAGATGATAGTGTCAATGGTCAAATTGTATACTCTTTTACAAAAGGAGGAGGTTTAAATCCTGATGACAAATTTGCCCTCAATGAGAATACTGGAGAAATTACCGTAAAAGGTAATATTGACTATGAGGAAAATCAAGCATTTGAGATTCGTGTTCAAGCACGAGATAAAGGCAATCCCCCTCGCAGTGCACATGGAAAGGTTTTAGTCGAAGTTATTGATGTCAATGACAATGCTCCAGAAATCTCGGTGTCATCACTCATGAGTCCAGTAAAAGAGGACGCTGAAATAGGCGCAGCTGTTGCTATGGTGACTATCTCTGATAAAGACGGAGGCAAAAATGGTCTAACAAACTGTAAAATTACAAGTTCAGTGCCCTTTAAATTGAAATCTAACTATAAAAACTACTATTCTTTGTTGGTTGATGGGTCTCTTGACAGAGAGAGTGTTTCCCAGTATAATGTATCAATTACAGCTGCAGACGAAGGAACTCCCTCTCTGTCGAGCACAAGCATCATTACTGTTCAAATTTCTGACGTTAATGACAATCCTCCTCAGTTTCCGGAACCTCTGATTAATATTTATGTGAAAGAGAATAGCCCGATTGGAACAACTATCAATACACTGACAACGTTAGATTCAGATTTGAATGAAAACGCAAAAGCAACCTATCACCTAATCAGTTCTCCGAAGACCACACAGGTAGCTTCAATGGTCAACATCAACTCAGAGACTGGAGATATAGTCAGTCTGCAGTCTTTTAACTATGAGGAATTAAAAACATTTCAGTTTAAAGTTCAGGCCACAGACTCTGGTGTTCCTCCGCTCAGCAGCAACGTGACTGTCAACGTTTTAATTCTGGATGAAAATGACAATAATCCAACTATTCTCGCGCCATATTCTGAGCACGGCTCCGTTAACAGTGAGACCATCCCCTATTCTGCTGAAGCGGGATACTTTGTGGCAAAGATCAGGGCTGTAGACGCAGACTCTGGATACAATGCGCTGCTTTCTTATCACCTGTCTGAGCCAAAAGGAAACAACCTCTTCAGGATCGGAACCAGCACCGGAGAAATCAGGACTAAGAGGAGAATGAGTGACAATGACCTGAAAACTCACCCCTTGGTGGTGTTGGTTTCTGATAACGGAGAACCCTCCCTGTCAGCTACTGTGTCTATTGAGGTGGTGGTGGTTGAGAGCACAGCTGACATCCAGACTCAGTTCAGACATGTGCCCATAAAGGACGAGAGTTTCTCTGATTTAAACCTGTATCTGCTGATCGCCATTGTGTCGGTGTCAGTCATCTTTCTGCTGAGTCTCATCAGTTTAATAGCTGTCAAATGTCACAGGACAGACGGCAGTTTCAGCAGGTACAGCGCCCCAATGATCACCACCCACCCTGACGGGAGCTGGTCTTACTCCAAATCTACTCAGCAGTATGACGTGTGTTTCAGCTCAGACACGCTCAAGAGTGACGTAGTAGTTTTCCCCGCACCGTTTCCACCTGTAGATGCGGAGCTCATAAGTATAAACGGAGGAGACACTTTTACACGGACACAGACTTTACCTAATAAAGAAAAGGTAAGAAAAACGCAACCCAGTTCATCTAGATTTTTTTCTTGTATAGGCTATTAATTGCCATTCTCATTACTTATTGTTTTTGGATTTTTTTATAGTGTTAGTTTTAAAAGTTTGGTTGAATTTTGAAAGCACTGATTCGGTTTTCAAACATTTTTGGGGGGAACAAGAATATGTTTGGTGCGATGGTGTGGCTGGCTGGCTGTATAATGTTTTTATAATTTTATATGAAAACTGAAAACACTTAGCCTCTCTTGGAAATAGCACCTTAATCTCCTCACCAATTATTATTATTATTATTATTATTATTATTATTATTATTATTATTATTATCATTATTAATATTATCATTATTATTATTATTATTATCATTACCGCAGTTGTGAAATATTTCCACATGGTGACACTGTAGGCTGTAACACTGAGAGCTCCTATGTGGTAGTTTGCTCCTCCCAGTTCTACATGACGATTTGGCTTCTCTGGGCTTTGTCACAAAGAAAGACTGAAAGGACGAGGGAGGATCCGTTGTATCTGTGTGCAAAATATGTTAGATGCAGTGTTAAGTTATATATTTCTATACTTGTAAAATCGGTAACGGAGTCTCCTTGCATTGGATGTGTATTTAAATCGCTTTATGGAATTATGCTTGTACAGATGAGGACGTCTATTGTTTCATATCTGGTGCTTGTGCTACTGGACTGTTGCCGGGTAGCGGAGGGTGGGCAGCTCTCTTATTCCGTATCAGAGGAAGTGAATCCAGGGACTTCTGTAGGAAATATCGCAAAGGATCTAAACCTCAACCTTCAAGATCTGGAATCCCGTATGTTTCAGATTGTTACTGGATCGAAAAGAAAATATTTCGAGGTAAATGTAAAGACTGGTGTTCTGTACGTTAATGAGAGAATAGACCGAGAGGAGCTCTGTGCGAAGGCTCCAAAATGCATAGTCAGTGTAGAAGCTGTGATAAACAACCCTTTAAAGCTCTATCGCTTAGAAATAAATATACTAGATGTGAACGACAACGACCCGCTATTCACAGAAAAGTCTCAAGTTATAGACATAGCAGAGAATACTCTGCCTGGAATGAAATTCGCTTTGTCTGAGGCTATTGATGCAGATGTAGGGAAGAATACGGTAAATACGTTTAAATTAACACCAAACGAACATTTTTCTCTCGCTATAATCAAAGGAGGAGAGAGTGTGTCTGCCGAATTAGTTTTACAGAAAACGCTGGATCGAGAGAAACAGCCTGTGATACATCTCACTGTGACTGCTATAGATGGGGGGATTCCACCGAGATCTGGCACATCACAGGTCATCATTCACGTTTTAGACATAAATGATAACCCCCCAGTGTTCAGTAGCCCGTTGTACAAAACTCGTATATATGAAAACACGCCAATCGGAGCAACAGTGATGGCACTAAATGCAACCGACGCAGACGAGGGGACAAACGGTGAAATAGTGTATTCCCTAAGAAGTAAAGGGCAGGATCGGATATTAGAGATTTTTCAAATTGACTCCATAACAGGTGCAATAATGATCAAAGCTAATGTCGATTATGAGGAAAACACAGCGTTCGAGATCCGTGCAGAAGCAAATGATAAAGCTCAACCACCGATGTCTGCTCACTGCAAAGTGCTGGTAGAAGTAATTGATGTAAATGACAATGCTCCTGAAATCACTGTGACGTCACTGTTTAATTCTGTAAAGGAGGACGCTGATGTTGGTACTGCTATTGCACTTGTATCCGTTGTAGACAGGGATGGCGGTAGGAATGGTGAAGTGAAATGTAAAATCGTGAATCAGGTTCCATTTAAACTAGAGACAAACTACAAAAACTATTACTCTTTAGTTGTTGATGGGGTTCTTGACAGAGAAATGATCTCCACTTACAATGTCACAATTTCAGCTACCGATGAGGGGAATCCTCCCCTGTCCAACACTAGTGTTATTACAGTTCACGTTTCTGATGTCAATGACAACTCGCCTCGTTTCTCAGAGCCTCTTGTTAATATTTATGTCAAAGAAAACAGTCCAATAGGATCCGTTATTTATACAATTAATGCATTTGACCCTGATTTGGACAATAATGCAAAACTGACTTTCAAATTGTTAGATAGTTCTCCAAAAAATATTCCAGTTGCGTCAATGGTAAACATCAATTCAGAGACTGGAGATATAGTCAGTTTGCAGGCCTTTAACTACGAGGAGTTAAAAACGTTTCAGTTTAAAGTTCAGGCCACAGACTCTGGTGTTCCTCCTCTCAGCAGCAACGTGACTGTCAACGTTTTAATTCTGGATGAAAATGACAATAATCCAACTATTCTCGCGCCATATTCTGAACACGGCTCCGTTAACAGTGAGACCATCCCCTATTCTGCTGAAGCGGGATACTTTGTGGCAAAGATCAGGGCTGTAGACGCAGACTCTGGATACAATGCGCTGCTTTCTTATCACCTGTCTGAGCCAAAAGGAAACAACCTCTTCAGGATCGGAACCAGCACCGGAGAAATCAGGACTAAGAGGAGAATGAGTGACAATGACCTGAAAACTCACCCCTTGGTGGTGTTGGTTTCTGATAACGGAGAACCCTCCCTGTCAGCTACTGTGTCTATTGAGGTGGTGGTGGTTGAGAGCACAGCTGACATCCAGACTCAGTTCAGACATGTGCCCATAAAGGACGACAGTTTCTCTGATTTAAACCTGTATCTGCTGATCGCCATTGTGTCGGTGTCAGTCATCTTTCTGCTGAGTCTCATCAGTTTAATAGCTGTCAAATGTCACAGGACAGACGGCAGTTTCAGCAGGTACAGCGCCCCAATGATCACCACCCACCCTGACGGGAGCTGGTCTTACTCCAAATCTACTCAGCAGTATGACGTGTGTTTCAGCTCAGACACCCTCAAGAGTGACGTAGTGGTTTTCCCTGCACCATTTCCACCTGTAGATGCGGAGCTAATCAGTATTAACGGAGGAGACACTTTTACCAGAACTCAGACTTTACCAAACAAAGAAAAGGTAAGCTACGTCTAATTTCATTACTCTAAAGGAGTGAATCCATACTACCTTTGAGTAAACACAATGCCTGTACAGAGATACTAATATGTTAAAAAAAAAAAAAAAGAAAGAAAGAAAGTTATGCCCCAGATTGCACATTAACGAGGTGTTGGCTGTAAAGTTATTCAACCAGTTACATGTATTGCAAATTCTTTGATGATCTGCAGCTGCATTTGTAATAAATGGTCTGATGTCCCTTTGTAGTTGTACTTGAAAGTTAGCAGGTGATTTATGGAGTGTTAAATTTGTCGACGATGGTTTCTGTGATTTAAGAGCAGTTCTAGTACAAGGTTCAATTACTCTCACTAAGTTTTACGGTGTCATGGAGACAGAGTTGTGCTCTTACCTGAGTAATGCCATGATTTGCATAAGAAGTGCACTGAGGCGCTGTCCATGGTGCTACAAACGTCTTTTCTCTCCTCTCTTCTCTGTACTTGGAGTCGGGTGCTGTCCGTGGTGCTGAAAATTTTAAACGCAATGAAGCGTCAATGATATGTAATTAATAACATGACAATTTATTATACTACAGATTTCACAGATGAAAGGCAATTAATAGCAGCAGTTTCTTCAGCATCGAATTTCTTATCATTAAAGCGTGTTTTGTGTATCTTACAATAAACACATCCTCCTCTGTACTGAGCCGTGTTTCTCTATACAAAAGAATCACGAGATGTCGCTAGAGACCATGCAAAAATCTTGTGTTCACCGTTTAGAAACCCCTCCTCTTCATGACAAAAAAGAAAACGTCATCATCTGACAATGCCTTGTGAAAATAGCGTACAGAAGAGTGAAACCCTGAAGAGTGAGAATCCTAAGCGAGAATGGATACATAAAAAAGACATTTTTTGTTTTGTCGTGGACAGGCCAGGAGGCAGGAACCAGGATTCGTAGCTTTTATCTAAACAGCGATGGCCGCTCGGGAACAATGGGATAATATTGTGGGTCTGTTTTTCATTCTGCTTTGTCTCTGCGACTGGTCCGTGGCTCAGATATCCTACACCATTTCAGAGGAAGTGGACAAAGGGACGGCGGTGGGAAATCTCGCTAAGGATTTAAATCTCAGTGTGCAGCAACTCCATTCATCGGGTCTGCAGATTACCTCTGGGTATAAAAAACGGTATTTTGACATAAATCATGAATCTGGAATACTTTTCGTTAGTGAGAGGATAGATCGGGAGGAGCTTTGTCCTAATACGGTAAAGTGCTCTTTAAATATAGAGGCCATATTGAGTAACCCTCGCAGCCTCCATCGAATAGAAGTGTTAATTAATGACATTAATGACAACGCTCCGTCTTTTCTGGAAGAAATAAGTATAATTGATATGTATGAGTCTTCATATGTTGGAGAAAGACATCCACTCCCGATAGCTCATGATGCAGATGTGGGCACTAATTCTGTAAAGACGTACAAATTAAACCCCAACGACCATTTCGTTTTGGATATACAGAGCATCGGTGACCAAAGCGTGTCCGCTGAGTTGGTGCTGCAGAAAACATTAGATCGAGAAAAAGAGGCTGTTATTGAACTCACACTGACAGCGATAGACGGAGGAAAGCCTCCCAAAACGGGAACTTTACAGATAAAAATTAATGTACTAGATGTAAATGATAATTCACCAGTGTTCAGTAAATCTCTTTACAAGGTCCAAGTTGTTGAAAACGCAAATATTGGCACAACGTTATTAACACTGACAGCTACTGATTTAGATGATAGTGTCAATGGTCAAATTGTATACTCTTTTACAAAAGGAGGAGGTTTAAATCCTGATGACAAATTTGCCCTCAATGAGAATACTGGAGAAATTACCGTAAAAGGTAATATTGACTATGAGGAAAATCAAGCATTTGAGATTCGTGTTCAAGCACGAGATAAAGGCACTCCCCCTCGCAGTGCACATGGAAAGGTTTTAGTCGAAGTTATTGATGTCAATGACAATGCTCCAGAAATCTCGGTGTCATCACTCATGAGTCCAGTAAAAGAGGACGCTGAAATAGGCGCAGCTATTGCTATGGTGACTATCTCTGATAAAGACGGAGGCAAAAATGGTCTAACGAACTGTAAAATTACAAGTTCAGTGCCCTTTAAATTGAAATCTAACTATAAAAACTACTATTCTTTGTTGGTTGATGGGTCTCTTGACAGAGAGAGTGTTTCCCAGTATAATGTATCAATTACAGCTGCAGACGAAGGAACTCCCTCTCTGTCGAGCACAAGCATCATTACTGTTCAAATTTCTGACGTTAATGACACTCCTCCTCAGTTTCCGGAACCTCTGATTAATATTTATGTGAAAGAGAATAGCCCGATTGGAACAACTATCAATACACTGACAACGTTAGATTCAGATTTGAATGAAAACGCAAAAGCAACCTATCACCTAATCAGTTCTCCGAAGACCACACAGGTAGCTTCAATGGTCAACATCAACTCAGAGACCGGAGATATAGTCAGTCTGCAGTCTTTTAACTATGAGGAGTTAAAAACATTTCAGTTTAAAGTTCAGGCCACAGACTCTGGTGTTCCTCCGCTCAGCAGCAACGTGACTGTCAACGTTTTAATTCTGGATGAAAATGACAATAATCCAACTATTCTCGCACCATATTCTGAGCACGGCTCCGTCAACAGTGAGACCATCCCCTATTCTGCTGAAGCGGGATACTTTGTGGCAAAGATCAGGGCTGTAGACGCAGACTCTGGATACAATGCGCTGCTTTCTTATCATCTGTCTGAGCCAAAAGGAAACAACCTCTTCAGGATCGGAACCAGCACCGGAGAAATCAGGACTAAGAGGAGAATGAGTGACAATGACCTGAAAACTCACCCCTTGGTGGTGTTGGTTTCTGATAACGGAGAACCCTCCCTGTCAGCTACTGTGTCTATTGAGGTGGTGGTGGTTGAGAGCACAGCTGACATCCAGACTCAGTTCAGACATGTGCCCATAAAGGACGACAGTTTCTCTGATTTAAACCTGTATCTGCTGATCGCCATTGTGTCGGTGTCAGTCATCTTTCTGCTGAGTCTCATCAGTTTAATAGCTGTCAAATGTCACAGGACAGACGGCAGTTTCAGCAGGTACAGCGCCCCAATGATCACCACCCACCCTGACGGGAGCTGGTCTTACTCCAAATCTACTCAGCAGTATGACGTGTGTTTCAGCTCAGACACGCTCAAGAGTGACGTAGTGGTTTTCCCTGCACCGTTTCCACCTGTAGATGCTGAGCTAATCAGTATTAATGGAGGAGACACTTTTACCAGAACTCAGACATTACCCAACAAAGAAAAGGTAAGCGGCATAAAAATGAACACTATCACTCAGTGCATATTTTGTTTCAGATTTGGATGCTTTAACCTCAGCCAAAAATGTGCAATGTACACTGTAATTATCCGTTGGTGTTTTGTAGGTGGTGCGTGTGTGGTTCCCTTCATCACTGATAGTAATAATGATCAGTCTGGCAACATAAAAAGTCTGGTTGATTGCATATATCCACCAGTTTTATACTCTCATACGGCCTAAAGGGGGAGGTGCTCTCCATGGTGCTGATAAGCTCTCTGCTCTCCTCACTTTTCTGGCACATACTTAACCTCATGTATGTATGATGAACTCGTATTGCACGTACCATAGTTTGTTTTTGTCAATGGGTCTGCACATTTTGAGAAAAAAAAGTTTGTATATAAGTTTGTAGTTTTTATCATAGGGGCCTAGACGTTTAGCCACAACAACAATATCATGTGCTGGTGAAATACTAGGAAAATAAATGAAGAGTTCAGTTTTAAATGGTCATCTGATATTTGAAACAACGCTTTTAAAAATATATATATATTCGGTGGTGGGAGCATATTTCAAAGTATGTTCAGCAGCAAATGCTTGGGGGTCATACACCACCATTCACTCATTAATAATGTTATCAATATTGTATTGTCTCTCTTGGCGGTTCTTCTTTGTTTAATTAGTCTGCAATTACTTGGCATCTGGTTCTTACGGTTTTTTTTTTCCAGCAAACACACAAAATGCTCCACGGAATCCGATCAACAATCATACATTTCTGGTGTGTTGTAGCTGGTGTAAAAAAAATTACCCTAACTCATATTGTGTGGATAATGAAGAATCCACTGTAGTCTATCACAGGGCCGCAAGATGTCGCTGGAGACCACGAGTTCAATTGTGTTCATTAATGACTCAGAACTCCTCCTCCACTGCCCGTGAAACAGCCTGTACATTTCGTAGGGGATTGGTTAGTAAACCACCTCCACTTCGTCTTGAAAGATGATCTCTCCATGAAGAGAGCCTGACTGTCTCTTGGATATTTTCTCGTTTTTGTGGCTGAATGACGTTCGTTTGTCTGGAATTGTCATCGAAACCAAAGGATGAATCGTCGACGGTATAGGGAGGCCGAATGGATGTTGTACGCCATTCTTCTTTGTTTATCTGACTGGTCTGCAGCTCAGATTTCCTACTCCGTTTCCGAGGAGGTGGACAAAGGCACAGTGGTGGGAAATCTCGCTAAGGATTTAAATATCCATACACAGCAACTGGAGGAACGGGGCTTTCGGATTGTATCGGGACACAGTAAGAAATATTTCGAGGCAAATTTAAGAACAGGAGCTTTGTTTGTGAACGAAAGGATAGACCGTGAGGAGCTTTGTCCGAATTTACCCAAATGTTCCTTAAATATAGAGGGGCTGTTGAACAATCCTATGAATATTTATCGCATTGAGGTCATCGTTAATGACATAAACGATAATGCACCATCATTCCTTGAGCAAACCCATGTGTTTAATATCTCCGAGTCGTCTTCATCGGGGGAGAGATACCCGCTCCCCATAGCCCAAGATGCAGACACTGGTAGTAATTCAGTAAAAACCTACAAGTTAAGTCCCAACGAGCATTTCTCAATAGAAGTGAGCAGCGGGGGCGACAGTGCTTCTGCTGAGTTAGTGCTACAGAAAGCTTTGGATCGAGAGAAACAGCCTATTATTAAACTAACATTAACCGCTGTAGATGGGGGGAAACCTGCTAGGTCTGGCACCATGCAGATTCTTGTGAATGTGATAGATGTGAATGATAACACACCTTCGTTTAGCAAGTCGCTCTATAAAGTAAGAGTAAGTGAAAATATACCCATAAGTACAACAATACTGAAACTAAATGCAACCGATTTAGACGAAGGTCCACATGCAGACATCAGATATTCTTTAATGAAAAGAGGAAATGTGAACTCTGCTGAAAGATTCGCTGTTATTCCTGAAAGCGGTGAAATCATTGTAACGGCTAATTTGGATTTTGAGGAAAGCAATGCATATGAATTAAGAGTACAAGCAACAGACCAAGGTGCTTCTCCTCGGAGTGGTTATTCTAAAGTGCTAATAGAGGTTGTCGATGTCAATGATAATGCACCAGAGATCTCTATAACTTCCCTTATGAGTCCAGTGAAGGAAAATGCTGAAATTGGGACAGTCGTTGCATTGGTGACTGTTACTGATAAAGATGCAGGGCAAAATGGCCTCCTCACGTGTAAACTTACAGGCTCGGTCCCTTTTGCATTAACGTCAAATTACAAAAACTATTATTCTTTGATAGTTGACGGTCTCCTCGACAGAGAATTTGTGTCACAGTACAATGTAACCATTACTGCCACCGATGGGGGTGATCCGCCTCTTTCTAGCACAGCTGTAATATCTGTACAGATTTCTGATATTAATGACAACGCGCCCCTTTTCCTAGTTTCTAGTATAAATACTTATGTAAAAGAGAATAGTAAAGTAGGAGATGTTATCACAAGGACAACTGCACAAGACGCAGATGAAAATGAAAACGCTAAACTGACGTATTCGTTAATGGATAATAATTCGAAAGGTTTCCCAATTTCATCAATGGTCAACATCAACGCAGAGACTGGAGATATAGTCAGTCTGCAGTCTTTTAACTATGAGGAGTTAAAAACGTTCCAGTTTAAAGTTCAGGCCACAGACTCTGGTGTTCCTCCGCTCAGCAGCAACGTGACTGTCAACGTTTTAATTCTGGATGAAAATGACAATAATCCAACTATTCTCGCGCCATATTCTGAACACGGCTCCGTTAACAGTGAGACCATCCCCTATTCTGCTGAAGCGGGATACTTTGTGGCAAAGATCAGGGCTGTAGACGCAGACTCTGGATACAATGCGCTGCTTTCTTATCACCTGTCTGAGCCAAAAGGAAACAACCTCTTCAGGATCGGAACCAGCACCGGAGAAATCAGGACTAAGAGGAGAATGAGTGACAATGACCTGAAAACTCACCCCTTGGTGGTGTTGGTTTCTGATAACGGAGAACCCTCCCTGTCAGCTACTGTGTCTATTGAGGTGGTGGTGGTTGAGAGCACAGCTGACATCCAGACTCAGTTCAGACATGTGCCCATAAAGGACGACAGTTTCTCTGATTTAAACCTGTATCTGCTGATCGCCATTGTGTCGGTGTCAGTCATCTTTCTGCTGAGCCTCATCAGTTTAATAGCTGTCAAATGTCACAGGACAGACGGCAGTTTCAGCAGGTACAGCGCCCCAATGATCACCACCCACCCTGACGGGAGCTGGTCTTACTCCAAATCTACTCAGCAGTATGACGTGTGTTTCAGCTCAGACACCCTCAAGAGTGACGTAGTGGTTTTCCCTGCACCGTTTCCGCCTGTAGATGCGGAGCTCATCAGTATTAACGGAGGAGACACTTTTACTAGAACTCAGACTTTACCCAACAAAGAAAAGGTATGTGGTCTTCAGTTTTAAATGTGTGCTTTCAGTTTTCATCTGCCATTATATATTTTGCTACTGGACTTGACTGATAGCTACTCAGTTGCCATAGAAACGATTTCCTATGTTTATGTGAGCGCATATTGTATTTTATAACTGAATTAATCTTTAGTGATAGAATTCAGTCATGAGCTTATATTGAACCTTGACATTTATGAAAGAAAAACCTACTTCACACGCTGGTGTGTTTGTGGTTTACAGCCTGAATGAACAGCGCTCTCCGTGGTGCTGAAATGAATCTATACAACCTAAAGATTCTGTAAGCGGTCTGTATCCGTCCATTGTTAAAACCATATCTTCATCAAAAACCATCAGGAATAGTAATGAATTCACATATTAATTCAATAATCCATTGTTTTATGTAAATAATTCTGTTTAACTTTACAACGCGTATTCCTGGTTACACATTGCTGGAGTGTACATAACCTTGAATGGGACCTTATATTTTCACTTTTACATTTGAAAATAGCATGTTCAAATATGGCATTTCATATTTGATATTTCATTAAGACTAAAAAATAACCTACGATGTTGTTTCTATACACTGACGCCAACTTGTGTGTCAATGACTTCAAAATGCATCTTTTATACTATTGCAAATCACTAGATGAAGTGTACACACATTTATGTTGTCGTATCTCTCCTTCACCACATGATGTCGTTGGAGACCATAGATATTATTGTTACAATATGTGTGAAACTCCTCCCTGCACGGAAAACCTTACACCGTCATTCGCTATGAGTTAAGAGATACGCTGATACTGTATTGTGGCGAGAAGGGCGGCTGTCGATGCAGAATAGTCGTGTTTATGACGGATATAAACATAAACTGGAAATACATGATTAACGGGATTCGATGTTCATTGTGCAACGATGGGGAACGAGGAATACGTCTGGATTCATATTGTTGTTTTGCTTTGTCTTTGTGACTGGTCTGCTTCGCAATTATCTTACTCAATTTCCGAGGAGGTGAACAAAGGCACCGTGGTGGGGAATATCGCAAAGGATTTGAATTTAAATGTACAGGACCTAGAAACCAGGAATCTACGTATTGTTTCGAGTTACAATAAGAAATATTTCGACGTTAATTTGAGGACCGGGAACCTCTTTGTTGACGAGAGGGTTGACAGAGAAGAGCTTTGTCCGGACACAGCACAATGCTCCATAAGGATACAGGCTGTTTTAAACAATCCAATGAATGTTCACCGCATTGAGGTCAGTGTTTTAGATATAAATGATAACTCGCCAGAATTCATTGAACAGTCCTATTCGTTAAACATCTCCGAATCACTGTTTTCGGGAGAGCGATATCTTCTCCCGATAGCAGTAGATGTAGATATAGGCAGTAACTCCATAAACAGCTACAAGCTGAGCCAAAACGAATATTTCTCGCTTGATATGCAGACCGGTGGAGATAACGGTGTGTCTGCAGAGTTGGTTTTACAGAAAGCTTTAGACCGAGAGAAACAGCCTGTCATTAAACTAATTCTAACTGCTGTGGACGGAGGGAAACCTGCTAGATCGGGGACATTGCAGATAAATGTAAATGTAATAGATGCGAATGACAATGCTCCAATATTTAGCAAAACACTTTATAAAGTCCGTGTGCGTGAAAATACTGCATATGGAACAGTGGTAATAAAACTAAATGCGACAGATTTAGACGAGGGTTTGAATGGTAAACTTGTGTATTCGTTTATCAAACGAGGAAATATTGATCCGTCGAATATTTTTTATCTAAATTCAGAAACAGGAGAGATCTCTGTGAAGGGAATATTAGATTATGAAAAGACACCTGCGTATGAAGTTAGAGTCCAAGCAATGGATCAAGGCATCTCTCCTCGTGGTGCACATGCTAAACTACTCATAGAGATAATAGATGTCAATGACAATGCCCCAGAAATATCCGTGACGTCACTGATGACTCCAGTAAAAGAAGACGCAGAACTGGGGACAATAGTTGCTTTGGTTACAGTGAGTGATAAAGATGGAGGAAACAATGGTGTAACGAACTGTAAGGTAGTTGGGTCTGTTCCTTTTAAACTCAAGTCCAACTACAAAAATGACTATTCATTAGTAGTAGATGGACCACTGGACAGAGAAAACACTTCTCTTTACAATGTCACCATTACAGCTACAGATGAAGGAAGTCCGCCTCTGTCCAGTATCAGTGTCATTACTGTTCACGTTTCTGATGTCAATGACAACGCACCTCGATTTATGGAGCCTGTGATTAATATTTATGTCAAAGAAAACAGTCCAGTAGGCTCCGTTATTTATACAATTACTGCATTTGATCCTGATTTAGACAGTAATGCAAAACTGACTTACAAATTGTTAGACACTTCTCCAAAAAATATTCCGACTTCATCAATGGTGAACATAAACTCAGAGACTGGAGATATAGTCAGTCTGCAGTCTTTTAACTATGAGGAGTTAAAAACGTTTCAGTTTAAAGTTCAGGCCACAGACTCTGGTGTTCCTCCGCTCAGCAGCAACGTGACTGTCAACGTTTTAATTCTGGATGAAAATGACAATAATCCAACTATTCTCGCGCCATATTCTGAACACGGCTCCATTAACAGTGAGACC
This sequence comes from Lutjanus erythropterus, assembly GCF_056507025.1. Lineage (NCBI taxonomy): Eukaryota > Metazoa > Chordata > Actinopteri > Lutjaniformes > Lutjanidae > Lutjanus > Lutjanus erythropterus. The sequence goes on along the minus strand of NC_139321.1, from coordinate 21,922,352 downwards.
ATCCCCTATTCTGCTGAAGCGGGATACTTTGTGGCAAAGATCAGGGCTGTAGACGCAGACTCTGGATACAATGCGCTGCTTTCTTATCACCTGTCTGAGCCAAAAGGAAACAACCTCTTCAGGATCGGAACCAGCACCGGAGAAATCAGGACTAAGAGGAGAATGAGTGACAATGACCTGAAAACTCACCCCTTGGTGGTGTTGGTTTCTGATAACGGAGAACCCTCCCTGTCAGCTACTGTGTCTATTGAGGTGGTGGTGGTTGAGAGCACAGCTGACATCCAGACTCAGTTCAGACATGTGCCCATAAAGGACGACAGTTTCTCTGATTTAAACCTGTATCTGCTGATCGCCATTGTGTCGGTGTCAGTCATCTTTCTACTGAGCCTCATCAGTTTAATAGCTGTCAAATGTCACAGGACAGACGGTAGTTTCAGCAGGTACAGCGCCCCAATGATCACCACCCACCCTGACGGGAGCTGGTCTTACTCCAAATCTACTCAGCAGTATGACGTGTGTTTCAGCTCAGACACGCTCAAGAGTGACGTAGTGGTTTTCCCTGCACCGTTTCCGCCTGTAGATGCTGAGCTCATCAGTATTAACGGAGGAGACACTTTTACTCGGACACAGACTTTACCCAACAAAGAAAAGGTAGGATATTTGTGCTAAACGCTTGTAAATATATAACAATGCTATCATACAATACAAAGCCATTTCCTGACTTCTTATGAGTGTCAAAATTTACACTAATTTAATACATAAAATCCTACATATTTATGTCGTCAATTTAACATCATAAATAAGGCAACCAAATAAAATCACTGTAATATCACCAATTTATCATGCTTGTTGGAATAACAACTAATATGACTTTTTACAATAGTGCAATCCAGACCTAGGACATGACGAGAATTAGCTGCCTAACCACAAGACGAAACATAACCTCTAGTCCTTTCAGAATTTTCTCTACGTTGTCTACCTGAAGTGCTCGGTGCCGGAATAGACTGTGACGTCGAAATAGTTTTGTAACCCTCTTTTCTTGGTTGTTGGCGTTCATTAGTTCTTCCAGGCTGTAATAAGCAGGCTACAGCTTCTCTTTCTTTATCTTCTTTTATTTAACCTCAAAACGGCATGACAATACAATACATCCAACTTCGGGGTTCAGAGCAAACCTCTCCCTGTTTGCTCATGCAACTCTACTCTGATACACTCATGCCTTTCCCCACAAAATAATGACAGGCAGAAACTAATTAACTCATAGCCAATGGGACCTGAAAGATACTGCACATGAAAATATATAAATGAAATAATATTTAAAGTGCTATAAATGACAAATAAATAATGCATTTACCAGTAACTTAATTCTGCATATTATGATGTGAAAATATTAATACTGTAAAATATAATTTATACTGTACAGCTTAATAAGAAAAACAAAATCCAACACAGCAACTTCAGCAATTAAAAAATAATGTAATGTGTACAGCAAATACGGTTAGTTTGTTGTCGCTGTCTAGGTAGAGATCTCCGTGGTGCTGAAATACGTTTTTATGCCATTCTGCTACAAACCCCGCTGATTTGTTTGTCTGCTGAAAAAAAATCTTCGGTGATTAAAATTTATCTAAGCTGGTATCTGTTGAAACAGTGTATGTCATGATGCAGAGTTGTTTAACCTTGGGTGTGTGTAGATGTTATTATCATGTTAAGTAAAATTTGCAGTTTCACCGAGTGAAAGTAGTGAAAAGTTGCTGTCCATTGTGCTGAACTACGTTTTTGACCAAGTCTGCTGAAAAAAACAAAACAGTTTTCATGTCTGGCCAGAGCGTTTAATTAGTGACAGGTGACAATTATTTAAGCTGGTACGTAGCTGAATTAAAACAGCGGTCACCGTGATGCTGACTTGGTAACCTCTGATGTAGCTGGCATCATTCTGTGATATGACATTTGCACATTCTCCTGAAACTGACCGGAGTGAAAAGGCGCTGTCCGTGGTTCTGGACTTTGGCTTGACTATATGTGATTTCTATACCATCCTGCGGTGAATCAAGGTCATGTCGTTGATTCATAATTAATTCTAAAACTGGGACTTTTATAATATGGTTATTACATTCAAGTATTAATTCAAAGTGATTTTTCTGAATCGGTTCTATTATTTCTCCTTTGCAGTGGCTCTGTTACTACTAAAATGTTCACAGAGTAAACTACATTATTTGTGCCGTTCATAGTAATTTGAATTCGCTATATATGTGTGTAGATACCTCTAATTCACCACAGGATGTCGCATGAGACCATAGACATGATTGTGCTTGCATATCCAGAACTCCTCCCACCTGCATGGGAAACATGAAATCGTCATCGCTCTTTAGTACATCCGCGGAAGCTGCTGTGCCGAGAAGGGCAGGAGCTTCAACAATACAATATTTCTTTGGACGAAAATTTCTGCACTGAGGATAAATGATCGTTTGGGATCAGTTTTTTTGCTGCTTCAACAATGTATATTCGGCGACAAGAGGAATACGTCTGGATTTACATTGTCTTTCTTTGTCTGTGTGACTGGTCGGCTTCGCAGTTATCATACTCGATTTCAGAGGAGGTGAACAAAGGCACCGTAGTGGGGAATATTGCAAAGGATTTAAACCTCAATGTACAGGATCTTGAAACCAGGGATCTACGAATTGTTTCGAGTTACAGTAAGAAATATTTTGACGTGAATCTGCGGACCGGGAACCTCTTTGTGGATGAGAGGATAGACAGAGAGGAGCTTTGTCCGAATGAGTTAAAATGTTCGTTAAAAATACAAGCTGTTGTGAACAATCCAATGACTGCACATCGCATAGAGGTTAATGTTGTAGATATAAACGATAATTCGCCTGTTTTTATTGAACAAACGTATGTTTTGAATATTTCAGAATCATCCTTAACGGGAGAACGATATTTTCTCCCAATAGCAGAAGATGCAGACATAGGCAGCAACTCGGTAAAGACTTACAAGCTGAGCCAAAATGAGCATTTCTCGCTTGATGTGCAAAGCGGTGGGGATCACGGTGTGTCTGCTGAGTTAGTGCTGCAAAAAGCTTTAGACCGAGAGAAACAGTCGGTGATTTCACTTCGCTTGACTGCTGTGGATGGAGGTAAACCGCCTAGATCAGGGTCATTACAAATACACGTCAATGTATTAGATGTCAATGATAATATACCAACTTTTAGCAAATCACTGTATAAGGTCCGTGTGCGTGAAAATGCTTCACACGGTACAGTGGTAATAAAATTGAATGCAACAGATTTAGACGAGGGCATGAACGGTAAGATCCTGTATTCCTTGATCAAACGAGGTAATACTGATAAATCAAATACATTTGATGTTAATTCCGAAACAGGAGAGATCACTGTGAAGGGTGCATTAGATTATGAAGAGACGCCTGCGTATGAAGTTAGAGTTCAAGCAATGGATCAAGGCACCTCTCCTCGTAGTACACATGCTAAATTACTAATAGAGATAGTTGATGTAAACGACAATAACCCAGAAATATCTGTGACGTCACTGATGACTCCAGTTAAAGAAGATGCAGAACTGGGGACAATCGTTGCTTTGGTTACAGTGAGTGATAAAGATGGAGGAAACAATGGTGTAACGAACTGTGAGGTTGTTGGGTCTGTTCCGTTTAAACTCAAGTCCAACTACAAAAATGACTATTCATTAGTAGTAGATGGACCACTGGACAGAGAAAACACTTCTCTTTACAATGTCACCATTACAGCTACAGATGAAGGAAGTCCGCCTCTGTCCAGTATCAGTGTCATTACTGTTCACATTTCTGATGTCAATGACAACGCACCTCGATTTATGGAGCCTGTGATTAATGTTTATGTCAAAGAAAACAGTCCAACAGGCTCCGTTATTTATACAATTAATGCATTTGACCCCGATCTCGACGGTAATGCGAAACTGACTTACAAATTGTTAGATGGTTCTCCAAAAAATATTCAGATTTCATCGATGGTGAACATCAACTCAGAGACTGGAGATATAGTCAGTCTGCAGGCCTTTAACTATGAGGAGTTAAAAACGTTTCAGTTTAAAGTTCAGGCCACAGACTCTGGTGTTCCTCCTCTCAGCAGCAACGTGACTGTCAACGTTTTAATTCTGGATGAAAATGACAATAATCCAACTATTCTCGCGCCATATTCTGAACACGGCTCCGTTAACAGTGAGACCATCCCCTATTCTGCTGAAGCGGGATACTTTGTGGCAAAGATCAGGGCTGTAGACGCAGACTCTGGATACAATGCGCTGCTTTCTTATCACCTGTCTGAGCCAAAAGGAAACAACCTCTTCAGGATCGGAACCAGCACCGGAGAAATCAGGACTAAGAGGAGAATGAGTGACAATGACCTGAAAACTCACCCCTTGGTGGTGTTGGTTTCTGATAACGGAGAACCCTCCCTGTCAGCTACTGTGTCTATTGAGGTGGTGGTGGTTGAGAGCACAGCTGACATCCAGACTCAGTTCAGACATGTGCCCATAAAGGACGACAGTTTCTCTGATTTAAACCTGTATCTGCTGATCGCCATTGTGTCGGTGTCAGTCATCTTTCTGCTGAGCCTCATCAGTTTAATAGCTGTCAAATGTCACAGGACAGACGGCAGTTTCAGCAGGTACAGCGCCCCAATGATCACCACCCACCCTGACGGGAGCTGGTCTTACTCCAAATCTACTCAGCAGTATGACGTGTGTTTCAGCTCAGACACCCTCAAGAGTGACGTAGTGGTTTTCCCTGCACCGTTTCCACCCGTAGATGCGGAGCTAATCAGTATTAATGGAGGAGACACTTTTACGCGGACTCAGACTTTACCCAACAAGGAGAAGGTAGGCCATTGTTGTGATTGATGTACTTGGAAAACCTTAACAATGCCACCATAAGGACACAATGCCATTTACTGCTCATGAGTGTCAAGATGTACAGCATTTTGATACATTAAAATGCAAATACGTTGAGCATCATGAATACAATAACGAAATACTATCAGTCACTCCCATCGTTCTTGTTTAAACAGCGACTTGTAATGTCTCTTATTCGACTCTCCCACAAGGCAATGTTCAAATCACAAATCAGTTTCCTAACGTCACTTTATATAACTTCTATTATTTTCAGAACGTGTGCAGATGCTCTCTACCTGAGACCGTCTGTGCAGAAATACCAAGATTCCATCATTTTTCATATAAATAGCTCGTGTGCTAGAGGGCTGTTTTAAATAGTTAATTGTAGCTCGTCATGGCTCTGAACTACGTCTATGTTCCATTCTCCTGCAAACCTCCCTGACTTTTTGTCTAGTGACAACATTTCATTAGTTATTAAAATGCTCCAAATTGTTGACATAAGGGTTGTCTTAGTGCTGAGTTTGTAACATCGGGTGTGCATAGCTGGTATCATTCTGTGAACATTTGTCTCCTGAACTTGATTGCAGTGAAAAGGCGCTGTCCGTGGTGCTGGACTTTGTGTTGACAATATGTGATTTGTGTAACAACCCAGTGAACCAAACTCGTTTGATTGATTGATTGATTGATTGATTGATTGATTGATTGATTGATTGATTGATTGATTGATTGATTTATTTATTACTCTTCCTAAATATGTCAGCGTTAAAAGGTGGCAATCACATTCAATATTTAATTTCCAATTCATTTTCTTGTTGGATATATTGCATTATTTGATCGTTATTCAACAGCTATTCAATAGTTACTGAAATTTTTCGCTTTTCCATCAATTCAGAGTCGTCACACTAAAAAGATTAAAATAACTGTTTGCACACTAAACCCGATAATTCGTCTCATTCATGCAAATCTAAAATTTCTGACTCTATATTTTCTTACCTATCATTTAACACAAGATGTCGCAAGAGACCACAGACATGACTGTGTTTATTTATCAAGAACTCCTCCTCCCTGCAAAAGAAAAAAAGGAAATCGTCATCAGCCATTAGTCCACCCGCTGAAGGAGCGGTGACGAGAGGGGCAGGAGTTTTAACACTAAAGGACTTCTTTGGGCGAAAATTTCTGGACTGAGGATAAATGATCGTTTGGGGATCAGTTCTTTTGTTGCTTCAACGATGTATATTCGACGACAAAAGGAATACCTCTGGATTCACATTTCCATGTTTCTTTGTCTGTGTGACTGGTCGGCTTCGCAGTTATCATACTCGATTTCAGAGGAGGTGAACAAAGGCACCGTAGTGGGGAATATTGCAAAGGATTTAAACTTCAACGTGCAGGATCTTGAAACCAGGGATCTACGAATTGTTTCGAGTTACAGTAAGAAATATTTTGACGTGAATCTGCGGACCGGGAACCTCTTTGTGGATGAGAGGATAGACAGAGAGGAGCTTTGTCCAAATGTAGTGAAATGCTCCTTAAAAATACAAGCTGTTGTGAACAATCCGATGACTGCACACCGCATAGAGGTTACTGTGTTGGATATAAATGATAATTCGCCTGCTTTTATTGAGAAAACTTATTCCTTGAATATTTCAGAATCATCTTTGACGGGAGAACGATATTTTCTGCCAATAGCAGTAGACGCAGACATAGGCAGCAACTCGGTAAAGACGTATAAGCTGAGCCAAAATGAACATTTCTCTCTTGATGTGCAAAGCGGTGGAAATAGCGGCGTGTCTGCTGAATTAGTGCTGCAAAAAGCTTTAGACAGAGAGAAACAGTCGGTGATATCACTTCTCTTGACGGCGGTGGATGGAGGTAAACCGCCTAGATCAGGGTCATTACAAATACATATTAATGTATTGGACGTGAATGATAATATACCAACTTTTAGCAAATCGCTGTATAAAGTCCATGTGCGTGAAAACGCGGCACAGGGAACAGTGGTTATAGCATTAAATGCAACAGATTTAGATGACGGAATCAACAGTAAGATCATCTATTCCTTTATCAAACAAGGAAATATTGATCCATCAAATACATTTGATCTAAATTCAGAAACAGGAGAGATTACTGTGAAGGGTGCATTAGATTATGAAGAAACTCCTGCTTATGAAGTTAGAGTTCAAGCAATGGATCAAGGCACCTCTCCTCGTAGTACACATGCTAAACTGCTCATAGAGATAACTGATGTGAATGACAATGCCCCAGAAATATCTGTGACGTCACTGATGACTCCAGTAAAAGAAGATGCAGAACTGGGGACAATCGTTGCTTTGGTTACAGTGAGTGATAAAGATGGAGGAAACAACGGTGTAACGAACTGTAATGTAGTTGGGTCTGTTCCTTTTAAACTCAAGTCCAACTACAAAAATGACTATTCATTAGTAGTAGATGGACCACTGGACAGAGAAAACACTTCTCTTTACAATGTCACCATTACAGCTACAGATGAAGGAAGTCCGCCTCTGTCCAGTATCAGTGTCATTACTGTTCACGTTTCTGATGTCAATGACAACGCACCTCGATTTATGGAGCCTGTGATTAATGTTTATGTCAAAGAAAACAGTCCAACAGGCTCCGTTATTTATACAATTACTGCATTTGATCCTGATCTCGATGATAATGCAAAACTGACTTACAAATTGTTAGATGGTTCTCCAAAAAATATTCCGATTTCATCAATGGTGAACATCAACTCAGAGACTGGAGATATAGTCAGTTTGCAGGCCTTTAACTATGAGGAATTAAAAACGTTTCAGTTTAAAGTTCAGGCCACAGACTCTGGTGTTCCTCCGCTCAGCAGCAACGTGACTGTCAAGGTTTTAATTCTAGATGAAAATGACAATAATCCAACTATTCTCGCGCCATATTCTGAACACGGCTCCGTTAACAGTGAGACCATCCCCTATTCTGCTGAAGCGGGATACTTTGTGGCAAAGATCAGGGCTGTAGACGCAGACTCTGGATACAATGCGCTGCTTTCTTATCACCTGTCTGAGCCAAAAGGAAACAACCTCTTCAGGATCGGAACCAGCACCGGAGAAATCAGGACTAAGAGGAGAATGAGTGACAATGACCTGAAAACTCACCCCTTGGTGGTGTTGGTTTCTGATAACGGAGAACCCTCCCTGTCAGCTACTGTGTCTATTGAGGTGGTGGTGGTTGAGAGCACAGCTGACATCCAGACTCAGTTCAGACATGTGCCCATAAAGGACGACAGTTTCTCTGATTTAAACCTGTATCTGCTGATCGCCATTGTGTCGGTGTCAGTCATCTTTCTGCTGAGCCTCATCAGTTTAATAGCTGTCAAATGCCACAGGACAGACGGCAGTTTCAGCAGGTACAGCGCCCCAATGATCACCACCCACCCTGACGGGAGCTGGTCTTACTCCAAATCTACTCAGCAGTATGACGTGTGTTTCAGCTCAGACACCCTCAAGAGTGACGTAGTGGTTTTCCCTGCACCGTTTCCACCTGTAGATGCTGAGCTCATCAGTATTAACGGAGGAGACACTTTTACTCGGACACAGACTTTACCCAACAAAGAAAAGGTAGGATATTTGTGCTGAACGCTTGAAAATATATAACCATGCTATCATACAATACAAAGCCATTTCCTGACTTCTTATGAGTGTCAACATTTACAGTAATTTGATACATAAAAACCTACATAATTAGGTCATCAATTTAACATCATAAATAAGGCCACGAAATAATACCAATGACAACAATCATATTTATCACGCCTGATCAAAAACCAACCAATGTAACTCTTTACGATATTGTACTTCAAAGCTTTGTCGAATAACAGTTGCTTCACCACAAGTTTTAACCTAACCTCTGTTCCTTTCAGAAGTTGTGAGAAATGTTATCTACTTAAAGTGGTCTTTACCGAAATACCAAGATTCTATTATATTTTAAAGGGAGAAAAAACTCCTGTATTATACTGGGACGTCGGACATGTTGATTGCACGTATTTAGAACTCTCCATGGTGCTGAACCACGTTCTTGTGGCATTCTGCTGGAAAAAATAACTGAAAGCATTTATTTTGTGATTAAGATGTGCCTAATTATTCTCTACATGAATTGAAACGGCGGTTGTTGTGGTGCTGACTTTGCACCGTTGGTTGTTTGGAGCCAGTATCTCTGTGATCTATCATTTGTGGTGTCTTCTGATACAAACTGCAGTGAAAGGCGCTGTCCACGGTGCTGGACCTTGTGTTAAGAACATGTGGTTTCTGTACCATCCTACTGATTTCAACTTGTTCTCTTTAATTTATGTTATTCTAAATATGTGAATTTTAAAATATGCCAATTATGTTCAAAAATTAACTTCTAACTCACTTTATTTCTTGATGAATTGCATTATTTTCCCTCTACAATAGTTCTTTTAGTCATTGAAAGGTTTATATAGTTTACCCGATCATTTGTGTCATTCATAATATTTTAAATTCTTTGACTGCGTTTTTTTTAAACTCTCATTCACCACAAGAGGTCGCAGGAGACCATAGTCATGACTGTGTTTGTGTGTCTAAAACTCCTCCCTCCAGAACAGAAAAAATTGAAATAGTGAACGCCCATTAGTCCACCCACTGACGGTGCTGTGACGGCGGGCAGGAGCTTCAACACTACAATATTTCTTAGAACGGAAATATCTGCACTGAGGATAAATGATCGTTTGGGATCAGTTCTTTTGCTGCTTCAACGATGTATATTCGACGACAAAAGGAATACCTCTGGATTCACATTTCCATGTTTCTTTGTCTGTGTGACTGGTCGGCTTCGCAGTTATCATACTCGATTTCAGAGGAGGTGAACAAAGGCACCGTAGTGGGGAATATTGCAAAGGATTTAAACCTCAACGTACAGGATCTTGAAACCAGGGATCTACGAATTGTTTCGAGTTACAGTAAGAGATATTTTGACGTGAATTTGCGGAACGGGAACCTCTTTGTGGATGAGAGGATAGACAGAGAGGAGCTTTGTCAGAATGTAGTGAAATGCTCCTTAAAAATACAAGCTGTTGTGAACAATCCGATGGCTGCACATCGCATAGATGTTAATGTTGTAGATGTAAACGATAATTCGCCTGCTTTTATTGAAAAGACGTTTTCGTTGAATATTTCAGAATCATCTTTAACGGGAGAACGGTATCTTCTGCCAATAGCAGTAGACGCAGACATAGGCAGCAACTCGGTAAAGACTTACAAGCTGAGCCAAAATGAGCATTTCTCTCTTGATATACAGAGCGGCGGAGATCACGGTGTGTCTGCCGAGTTAGTGCTGCAAAAAGCTTTAGACCGAGAGAAACAGTCGGTGATTTCACTTGTCTTGACGGCTGTGGATGGAGGAAAACCGCCTAGATCAGGGTCATTACAAATATACGTCAATGTATTAGATGTCAATGATAATATACCCACTTTCAGCAAATCTCTTTATAAGGCGCGTGTCAAAGAAAATGCCACTCCTGGAACACTTGTTATTAAGTTGAATGCAACAGATTTAGACGAGGGAATGAACAGTAAGATCCTGTATTCGTTTATAAAACGAGGAAATATTGATCCATCAAATATATTTAACCTAAATTCAGAAACAGGAGAGATCACTGTGAAGGGGATATTAGATTATGAAGAAACACCTGCTTATGAAGTTAGAGTTCAAGCAATGGATCAAGGCCCTGTTCCTCGTAGTGCACATTCTAAACTGCTCATAGAGATAATTGATGTGAATGACAATGCCCCAGAAATATCCGTGACGTCACTGATGACTCCAGTTAAAGAAGATGCAGAACTGGGGACAATCGTTGCTTTGGTTACAGTGAGTGATAAAGATGGAGGAAACAATGGTGTAACGAACTGTAAGGTAGTTGGGTCCGTTCCATTTACACTTAAGTCCAACTACAAAAATGACTATTCATTAGTAGTCGATGGACCACTGGACAGAGAAAACACTTCTCTTTACAATGTCACCATTACAGCCACAGATGAAGGAAGTCCGCCTCTGTCCAGTATCAGTGTCATTACTGTTCGCGTTTCTGATGTCAATGACAACGCACCTCGATTTATGGAGCCTGTCATTAATGTTTATGTCAAAGAAAACAGTCCAGTAGGCTCCGTTATTTATACAATTACTGCATTTGATCCTGATCTCGAAGGTAATGCGAAACTGACTTACAAATTGTTAGACACTTCTCCAAAAAATATTCCGATTTCATCGATGGTGAACATCAACTCAGAGACTGGAGATATAGTCAGTCTGCAGGCCTTTAACTATGAAGAGTTAAAAACGTTTCAGTTTAAAGTTCAGGCCACAGACTCTGGTGTTCCTCCGCTCAGCAGCAACGTGACTGTCAACGTTTTAATTCTGGATGAAAATGACAATAATCCAACTATTCTCGCGCCATATTCTGAACACGGCTCCGTTAACAGTGAGACCATCCCCTATTCTGCTGAAGCGGGATACTTTGTGGCAAAGATCAGGGCTGTAGACGCAGACTCTGGATACAATGCGCTGCTTTCTTATCACCTGTCTGAGCCAAAAGGAAACAACCTCTTCAGGATCGGAACCAGCACCGGAGAAATCAGGACTAAGAGGAGAATGAGTGACAATGACCTGAAAACTCACCCCTTGGTGGTGTTGGTTTCTGATAACGGAGAACCCTCCCTGTCAGCTACTGTGTCTATTGAGGTGGTGGTGGTTGAGAGCACAGCTGACATCCAGACTCAGTTCAGACATGTGCCCATAAAGGACGAGACTTTCTCTGATTTAAACCTGTATCTGCTGATCGCCATTGTGTCGGTGTCAGTCATCTTTATACTGAGCCTCATCAGTTTAATAGCTGTCAAATGTCACAGGACAGACGGCAGTTTCAGCAGGTACAGCGCCCCAATGATCACCACCCACCCTGACGGGAGCTGGTCTTACTCCAAATCTACTCAGCAGTATGACGTGTGTTTCAGCTCAGACACGCTCAAGAGTGACGTAGTGGTTTTCCCTGCACCGTTTCCACCTGTAGATGCTGAGCTCATCAGTATTAACGGAGGAGACACTTTTACCAGAACTCAGACTTTACCCAACAAAGAAAAGGTGAGTTGTGTGCAGCCTTACTATATTCTAAGGTTGAAAAAGCCCATTAAGAGCAAATGTTCCATTTCTGAATGGCCTTCCTGATGCTGTCTGTTGCCAAAAAGTTTATTCGTGCTTTCGCCCACATACATGGCAGAAATCATAACTATGATCAAACCACACGTTTATACCTTTATACCATTTAATCAGATAACAGATTTGTCTTAAGGTGAAAAACAATGGCTGTATCAAGTAAGCGGTAGGCGCTTTTCATGGTTCTGAAAACATGCTGTTTTCCACAAACTCTGGCGTGGCAGCTTTGAGTTGTGTTGTCACTATTTTTTTCAATTACTTAGGCTATCAGATCATAAGTTCTTTATGTACTTTTGTTTTTAAGGTGACAGATGAAAACCAATTTGTTTAGTTGGTGCTCAACAGGCTTCAAAGGATAGACGGTGATTGTACTGTCGACATTAACCTCTGTATAGGGAGAATACTGACATGCCTTGGAACTCATTTGTCTTGAACATGTCTTTGATGTACTTTTTCATCTGTATTATTATTATTTTTTTTTTGTCTTTTCTCTTCAGTAATCTGTTAGTATTTAACGTGATCCTTTTTTCTCTATACAACTTGTCAAATGGAACTTCATGGTTTGTACTGAACCCATTTACAACTTTAAGATATGCGGTATTAGACGTGTTGAGAGTGTGGAAATTATTTTCATATCTAAGCTGTTCCGCGCGAGGTCGCTGATGACCACGTCTTTTTTGTAAGCTCCATGTTTTCAGTCTCCTCCCTTCCGCGTGAAGCGTCAGCAGACTGCGAGTGCTTTGTGAGAGGAACACGGATGGCGATGAAAAGGAGAGGACTCGAGTGGATGGGATTAAAAATGTTGGCCGATCGAGCAGCGTTTTACGGATAAATATATTTTGTTTTTCTTCAGTTTACCTGAAAGCAGCGATGGGCTGTGGGAGGAAAAACGAAGTGCTCAGTTTGCTGTTCATTCTGTTTTTTTCTGACTGGACTGCTGCTCAGATATCGTATTCTGTTTCCGAGGAGGTGGACAAAGGGACTGTGGTGGGGAACCTCGCAAAGAATTTAAATGTCAACGTCCGAGAACTGCAAACGAGGAATCTAAATATCGTGTCTGGGTACAGTAAGAAATATTTCGAGGCGGATTATAAAACGGGGGATCTTTATGTTAATGAGCGACTAGACCGGGAAGAGCTTTGTCCAAACACGGTAAAATGCACGCTAAACTTAGAGGCCATTCTGAGTGATCCTATGGTACTCCATCGCATTGAGGTGGTAATTGTTGATTTAAATGACAACGCACCCACATTCGTCGAGAACTCATATTCACTTAATATATCTGAATCGTCACCTACGGGCGAACACTTCTTGCTTCCCCTGGCAATTGATGCAGATACGGGGAGCAATTCTGTTAAGACTTACAGGCTCAGTCCAAATGAATATTTCTCTCTAGATGTGCAGAGCGGTGGGGAACACAGTGTATCTGCTGAATTGGTGCTGTTGAAAGCTTTGGATCGTGAAAAACAAGCTGTTATTGAACTAACGTTGACCGCTGTGGATGGGGGAAAGCCTCCTAAAACAGGAAGCTTACATATAAATGTAAATGTTCTGGATGCCAATGATAACACGCCTTCATTTAGTAAAACACTTTACAAGGCACGGGTAAATGAAAATGCGCCAGCTGGATCACTAGTAATTCAACTGAGTGCCACAGATTCAGACGAAGGGGACAATGGGAGAGTTACTTATTCTTTTGTCAAGCGAGGAAACTTCAATCCTGCAGATGTGTTTTCAATAAATGCACAAAGTGGGGAGATCACGGTCAAAGGTAATTTGGATTACGAAGCACAGCCAGCATATGAAATTCATGTTCAAGCAACAGACCAAGGGGCTTTTCCCCGGAGGGCAAATGGAAAGCTGCTAGTGGAGGTAGTTGATGTGAATGACAATGCCCCAGAAATTGTGGTGACGTCACTCATGAACCCAGTTAAAGAAGATGCTGAACTAGGGAGCGTTGTCGCTTTAGTGACAGTTACTGATAAAGATGGAGGGAAAAACGGTCAGACTAGCTGTAAGCTTATTGGTTCTGTACCCTTTAAGCTGACTTCTAATTATAAAAATTATTACTCTTTAGTTGTAGATGGGGCCCTTGATAGAGAAGAACGCTCTTCTTATAATGTCACGATTACGGCTGCTGATGAGGGAACCCCACCTCTATCCAGCACCGGCGTTATTACTGTTCACGTTTCTGATGTCAATGATAATGCGCCTGGTTTCCTTGAACCTGTGATTAACATCTATGTAAAAGAAAACAGTCCGGTTGGAGCTCGTATCCATACAATGACTGCAGTCGACCCGGATATAAATGAAAACGCAAGAGTGACATACTCATTAGCCGGTGATTCAAAGAGTATTCCAATAACATCTGTTGTAAACATCAACTCAGAGACTGGAGATATAGTCAGTCTGCAGGCCTTTAACTATGAGGAGTTAAAAACATTTCAGTTTAAAGTTCAGGCCACAGACTCTGGTGTTCCTCCGCTCAGCAGCAACGTGACTGTCAACGTTTTAATTCTGGATGAAAATGACAATAATCCAACTATTCTCGCGCCATATTCTGAGCACGGCTCCGTCAACAGTGAGACCATCCCCTATTCTGCTGAAGCGGGATACTTTGTGGCAAAGATCAGGGCTGTAGACGCAGACTCTGGATACAATGCGCTGCTTTCTTATCACCTGTCTGAGCCAAAAGGAAACAACCTCTTCAGGATCGGAACCAGCACCGGAGAAATCAGGACTAAGAGGAGAATGAGTGACAATGACCTGAAAACTCACCCCTTGGTGGTGTTGGTTTCTGATAACGGAGAACCCTCCCTGTCAGCTACTGTGTCTATTGAGGTGGTGGTGGTTGAGAGCACAGCTGACATCCAGACTCAGTTCAGACATGTGCCCATAAAGGACGACAGTTTCTCTGATTTGAACCTGTATCTGCTGATCGCCATTGTGTCGGTGTCAGTCATCTTTCTGCTGAGCCTCATCAGTTTAATAGCTGTCAAATGTCACAGGACAGACGGCAGTTTCAGCAGGTACAGCGCCCCAATGATCACCACCCACCCTGACGGGAGCTGGTCTTACTCCAAATCTACTCAGCAGTATGACGTGTGTTTCAGCTCAGACACGCTCAAGAGTGACGTAGTGGTTTTCCCTGCACCATTTCCGCCTGTAGATGCTGAACTCATCAGTATTAACGGAGGAGACACTTTTACCAGAACTCAGACTTTACCAAACAAAGAAAAGGTAAGAATCAATCCTCCCCAACCAGTTCACGATTAGTTTCGTATTTTTTGTGTACACCTTCTCCCCCTGTATCAAAATAACTAGCTGTGCTGAGTTGTGGAAGACGTGTTTCTATAGACTACTTTTGTTTCCTTCCCTGTCTGCTTTGGCGCTGTGCACGGTATCCAAATCGCAAGAGCCTTTAAGGAGACTTGGGGCCTTCATGATGATTGTGTTATTCCATTTATGAAAGTATGGCCATCTGATTATCAGGTCTTAGTCGTGTATACCTGACAGTATCACAGAAAAGCTATTCAAAGTATGGTGCTGAATATCATGATTTGTTAGACAGTATTCGAAGCCGTTGCTAAATAATAGTATTTTAAGCAGAGAAGTCACTGGTCAAAGTAGATCTCCAGTGTGCTGTTGACCAGTGATGACGCTGTCCATGGTGCTGAACACTAGATGGCATTTTTTTCCATGCATGAAAAGGCTGCTTCGTTTTTATATTATATAAACCCTAATACGACATTATGTGTCACTTCTTTAATATGTTTTGTCCTGATAACACACAACTGTTAGCGTTCACTTGTGTTGACCGAGGTTTTATATAATTTTCCACTGCTTTGACTTTCTGCACAAGTACAGACTATACGCTCGCGAACATCCATGTCTTACACTCGCACCAAAATAACAGTTGGTGTCACTGGAGACCACGATCTCCATGTGGCTCCTTTTTCCTCCAGACTCCTCCTCTCCGTGCGACGCATGAGCAGTCCACGGGTGCTTTGTCAGAATATAGAAATGGTCACAAGACAGAGAGGGTTTCGTCTGTTTTTCACCTAAAGCGTGGACATGTTCGAAAATGGTTATTTCTTTTATTCTGTTGCAGCTATGGGACGTGCAGGACTAACAGTCACGATATGGATACAAATTACAGCTCTGCTTTGTTTGTGTGGTGGGGCTACAGCGCAGCTCTCGTTCTCCGTGTCCGAGGAGGTTGACAAAGAAACGGTAGTGGGAAATCTCGCAAAGGATTTACAAATCAGTGTTACCGAACTGGAAAAACGGGAGTTACGAGTTGTATCTGGTAATTCTAAGAAATATTTCGACGTGGATTTAAAAACGGGTTCTCTCTATGTTTGCGAGAGGATTGATCGTGAGGAGCTCTGCCCAAATACGGCAAAATGTTCCCTGAACATAGAAGCCATTCTGAGCAATCCAATGCATCTGCATCGCATAGAGGTACAAATTATTGATATCAATGATAATGCGCCATCCTTTCGTGAAAAGGAGAAGACTTTCAATATTTCGGAATCTTCTTTTACCGGAGAGAGGTATCTACTCCCAATGGCAAAAGACGCAGACACTGGCAGTAACTCGGTAAAAAGCTACAAGCTGAGTCCAAATGATTATTTCTCACTGGACGAACAGAGCGGCGGACAACACAGTGAATCTGCTGAATTAGTGCTCCAGAAATCTTTAGACAGGGAGAAACAGTCTGTTATCCACCTTACTTTAACTGCTCTGGACGGAGGAAAGCCTGCCAGATCAGGTACATTGAAAATAGTGATACATGTTATGGATGTAAACGACAATGCTCCGGTATTTAGTAAATCTCTGTATAAGGCCCAGGTATCTGAAAACGCTGCATTAGAGACATCCATGCTGACTGTAAGTGCTACAGATTTAGATGAGGGGATAAATAGTCAAATCGTGTATTCATTTATTGAAAGGGGAAATTTCAATCCCGAATCTGTGTTCTTTATAAACCCAGACACAGGGGAAATCATTGTGAGGGGAAAAGTAGACTATGAAGAGAGTACAGCATATGATATTCGTATACAGGCAAGAGATAAAGGTATGCCTTCTCGCAGTGTGCATGGTAAATTGCTAGTGGAGGTAATTGATGTTAATGACAATACACCTGAAATCATTATCACCTCTCTTATGAGTCCAGTTAAAGAGGACGCTGAGTTAGGTACAGTGGTTGCTTTGGTGACTGTGACTGACAAAGATGGTGGTAAAAATGGTCTCACCAGTGCTAAAATTCTTGGATTGGTGCCTTTTAAACTCAAGCTTAACTACAAAAATTATTATTCATTAACTGTTGATGGACCTCTTGACAGAGAAAGAGTTTCTCAGTACAATGTAACCATCATGGCCACTGATGAAGGCACACCACCTCTCTCCAGCACCAGTGTTATTCCTGTGCATATTTCTGATGTGAATGACAACGCCCCTCTATTCTCAGAGCCTGTGATTAATGTATATGTGAAAGAGAATAGTCCAGTGGGAGCTACTATCTTTACTATAACTGCAGTTGATGCAGATATGGAAGAAAATGCAAAAATAACATTTTCATCATTAGATGGCATTTCAAAAAGTATTCCAATAACATCTGTTGTAAACATCAACTCAGAGACTGGAGATATAGTCAGTCTGCAGTCTTTTAACTATGAGGAGTTAAAAATGTTTCAGTTTAAAGTTCAGGCCACAGACTCTGGTGTTCCTCCGCTCAGCAGCAACGTGACTGTCAACGTTTTAATTCTGGATGAAAATGACAATAATCCAACTATTCTCGCGCCATATTCTGAACACGGCTCCATTAACAGTGAGACCATCCCCTATTCTGCTGAAGCGGGATACTTTGTGGCAAAGATCAGGGCTGTAGACGCAGACTCTGGATACAATGCGCTGCTTTCTTATCACCTGTCTGAGCCAAAAGGAAACAACCTCTTCAGGATCGGAACCAGCACCGGAGAAATCAGGACTAAGAGGAGAATGAGTGACAATGACCTGAAAACTCACCCCTTGGTGGTGTTGGTTTCTGATAACGGAGAACCCTCCCTGTCAGCTACTGTGTCTATTGAGGTGGTGGTGGTTGAGAGCACAGCTGACATCCAGACTCAGTTCAGACATGTGCCCATAAAGGACGAGACTTTCTCTGATTTAAACCTGTACCTGCTGATCGCCATTGTGTCGGTGTCAGTCATCTTTCTGCTGAGTCTCATCAGTTTAATAGCTGTCAAATGCCACAGGACAGACGGCAGTTTCAGCAGGTACAGCGCCCCAATGATCACCACCCACCCTGACGGGAGCTGGTCTTACTCCAAATCTACTCAGCAGTATGACGTGTGTTTCAGTTCAGATACGCTAAAGAGTGATGTAGTGGTTTTCCCTGCACCGTTTCCGCCTGTAGATGCTGAACTCATCAGTATTAATGGAGGAGACACCTTTACTAGAACTCAAACTTTACCTAATAAAGAAAAGGTGAGTTGTGTAAAGCCTTTCACTCTATTTTAAGGAGTGAAATGTCCATTAACAGCAACCTTTCCTGTTCTGAATGTCATATTTTATCATAGGCTTACCTGCTGTTTGTCGCCAAAGTTCTCTCCTTGCTTTCACGTTCATGACCTGAAAACATGACAGAAATCATAATTAAGACATACACTTTAATAGTTCTGCATAACTGTGCAGTTAAACAGGTAACAATTTGTCATAAGTTGGAAATTAGTGGACATATCCAAGTGGTAGGCACTTTCAGTGGTGCTGAAGACATATGTTGTCTTCTTTGTCATCAATCAAAAAACTTTAGTGTGACAGGTATGGATTATGCCATCAGTAGTTTTTCAGATTTAAAGTGTCAATTTGTACATAGACTGTGGCACTTAACATTTGTTACTACCCTTACTATAAATTATTTCTCAAAGAAAAGGTTCAGGGGTGGTGCTTAAAATGCAGGGATGCCTATAATTAACCACAATAGGAATACGTCTTTCACTTCATTGTGTTGTGCTTGACAGCTGTGTGGTTGTGTTATCTAATGTACTTCTTCTCATGATGCCAATTTAAAATTAGTCATCTGTGCCATAATTGTAAGGGCAACACTTTTGCAAACAGGAAAATCTTGTTCCTCTGTGACCAGTTGGTCAATTACTTTAGCCATTCTGTATAGCATTCAACACTTTTGGACTTTCCAACAGCTTAATGATATTTATCTTCTCTTTAAATAGATCTATTGAAAGTTTTCTCTTCAGAATGCCTGGTAAAAACGAGTGTCACCTTTCAGTTGATTGCAAATCATTATGGATTTGGAATCAGTTAAGTCACCAAAATATCAAAGATTTTATGTAAATCATCATCTGTTTTCATCATTTCTTGCCTTTGACTTTAACATTTACCACCACAAGATGTCGCTATGAGCTCACAGAGTTTAAGTATTTATTTTCTGTGCGACGCTCCTCCCTTTTCGTCTAAGAGAGAGACTTGTAATTCTTTGTTCGTTGTGTGGCAGTACAGAACATCGTCAGTTTTGCGAAGCTCTGACCTGGATGTATCATTACTGAGCAATGTTACCGCTGGCGTGTTTTTTTTAAACTGACTTGTTTTAGCAGTCTGTGGACAGAATGCAACAAGGGACTATTTCTCGGAATTGGATTTATTTTTTGATCCATGTTTCTCACATGTGGAGTATCGCAGCAGCACAAATTGTGTATTCTGTTACCGAGGAATCCAGCCCGGGTACAACTGTGGGGAATTTGGCGAGAGACTTGCATCTAGATGTACAAGAATTGGAAACTCGAGGTTTTCAGATTTCAGGACCTAATACGAGGTATTTCGAAGTCAATGTTAAGACTGGGATTCTTTTGGTGAAAGACAGAATAGACAGAGAGGAGCTCTGCTCTCGTAATGTGAAGTGCTCTCTGGAAGTGGAAGCCATTGTGAACTCTCCGCTCAATCTTTATCGCTTTGAGGTGAAAATTCTGGATATTAACGACAATGCACCTTCTTTTCGGATACCGGGAATTGTTTTGAACGTGTCTGAGTCAGCTTTTCCTGGTGAAAGATTTGCGCTTCCAAAGGCTTTCGATGCAGATGTCGGTAGCTATTCAGTTAAAGGCTACAAGCTGAGTCAAAATGAACATTTCACCCTGGATGTGCAGAATGGTGGAGAGCCGAGTATGTCTGCTGAAATGGTGCTACATAAAAATTTAGACCGTGAGAAACAGCCTATTATCAAACTAACATTGACAGCTATCGATGGAGGAAAACCTCAGAAATCGGGCACGTTACATATCACCGTTAATGTGCATGATGTAAATGATAATATTCCAGTTTTTGATAAACCGCTGTACAAAGCCACAGTGCCCGAGAATACGCCGCCCGGTGCAACAGTAGTTTCTGTGCTTGCTCGGGATTTAGATGAGGGTCTTAATGGCGAAATACTTTATTCTTTTATCAACCAAGACAATGATAACGATGTCGATAAATTTGCCATTAATCCTATGACTGGAGAGATTACAATTAAGGGTGAACTGGATCACGAAAAAAGCAACGCAGTTGAAATCCGGGTCCAAGCAAAAGACAAAGGGCCAAATCCAAGAGCATCTCACTGTAAAGTACTGGTTGAAATC
The DNA here is from genome assembly GCF_056507025.1 of Lutjanus erythropterus. Lineage (NCBI taxonomy): Eukaryota > Metazoa > Chordata > Actinopteri > Lutjaniformes > Lutjanidae > Lutjanus > Lutjanus erythropterus. The sequence goes on along the minus strand of NC_139321.1, from coordinate 21,901,622 downwards.
ACGGATGTTAATGACAATCCACCAGAAATATCTGTAACATCTTTAGTCAACGTAGTGAAGGAAGACGCACCTCTAGACACAATGGTGGGACTTATAACGGTGAGGGATAACGACGCAGAAAAAAATGGCGTTGTTCAGGTTAGAATCGTTGATTCAGTGCCGTTCAAAATTAAGAACACGTATAAGAATCATTATTCTCTGGTCGTAGACGGACCTCTGGACAGAGAACGAGCTTCTAAATATAATGTCACAATAACAGCGACTGACGAAGGGGTGCCGCCTCTTTCTGGTACAAGCGTTATTACAGTCCACGTTTCTGATGTCAATGACAATGCACCTCGTTTTAAAGAGCCTGTGGTAAACATTTTCGTCAAAGAAAACAGTCCTATAGGCGCTGTTATCTACACTTTGACTGCAGACGATCCGGATGTAGACGAAAATGCAAAAGTAACGTTTTCGGTAATTAATAGTAATAAAAACAATGTAATAGGGTCAGTTATAAACGTCAATTCTGAGACTGGAGATATAGTCAGTCTGCAGTCTTTTAACTATGAGGAGTTAAAAACATTTCAGTTTAAAGTTCAGGCCACAGACTCTGGTGTTCCTCCGCTCAGCAGCAACGTGACTGTAAACATTGTAATCATGGATGAAAATGACAACAGCCCCACGATTCTTTCTCCATATTCTGAACACGGCTCCGTTAACAGTGAGACCATCCCCTATTCTGCTGAAGCGGGATACTTTGTGGCAAAGATCAGGGCTGTAGACGCAGACTCTGGATACAATGCGCTGCTTTCTTATCACCTGTCTGAGCCAAAAGGAAACAACCTCTTCAGGATCGGAACCAGCACCGGAGAAATCAGGACTAAGAGGAGAATGAGTGACAATGACCTGAAAACTCACCCCTTGGTGGTGTTGGTTTCTGATAACGGAGAACCCTCCCTGTCAGCTACTGTGTCTATTGAGGTGGTGGTGGTCGAGAGCACAGCTGACATCCAGACTCAGTTCAGACATGTGCCCATAAAGGACGACAGTTTCTCTGATTTAAACCTGTATCTGCTGATCGCCATTGTGTCGGTGTCAGTCATCTTTCTGCTGAGTCTCATCAGTTTAATAGCTGTCAAATGTCACAGGACAGACGGCAGTTTCAGCAGGTACAGCGCCCCAATGATCACCACCCACCCTGACGGGAGCTGGTCTTACTCCAAATCTACTCAGCAGTATGACGTGTGTTTCAGCTCAGACACGCTCAAGAGTGATGTAGTGGTTTTCCCTGCACCGTTTCCACCTGTAGACGCTGAACTCATCAGTATTAACGGAGGAGACACTTTTACCAGAACTCAAACTTTACCTAATAAAGAAAAGGTAAGACGCAGTCGTAAACAATGAGTTCGCTATTAGTTTTCTAACTTGTGTGTACATCATCTCCTCCAGTATTAAGCTCTGTTGAACTGTGAAAGAAGTATTTTGTAGCCTTCTTTTTCTTCCCTCTGTCTGCTTTTGGCGCTATCCATGGTACTGAAATCAAAGAGGCCTGTTCGAGCCTCTTTGTAACAATAGTGTGCTTGTTATATCCCAGACCGTCCCACAGAGTATTACACAAAACTGGTAGGGGCTGGGGTGTAGTACTTTATATCAAAATGTAGTAAAGTAAAATTATTAGAGAAAATAACAATGGTAATAATGTATCTAGTGGAAATACAACTTGTGAGTAAGGTCATGAAAAGCTTTGATAGACCCTTTTCAAAGCAGCCGTTTTGACAAGAAATAGTGGGATAAATACAACGGGACCTTAATTAGTACTATTGATAACACCTGTGTTTACCATATTGTTCCATATCAATATCGCTACACTGAAATTACAGTAAATTACTGGCAGCTGCAGTTGCCAGTATTTAACTGTTATTCTGCAGTTTACCTACTGTAATCTATAACAACATTTTGTTAGTGTAAAATATATTACAGTACTGTGCTGTATAGAATGTAACTTTTACACTAAAATACTGGCAGCTACAGTTGCCAGCAGGAAACTGTTATTTTAGTCTTCCTACTGTAACCTAATTAATCAATTCATTACTGTTAAACTTATTTAACTACTGTTTAATGTGATCTTTACAGTATAACACTGCTAAAAGTTAATTTGAACATTTAAGATTACATTTCAAAATAAAAGTCACTGAAAATTGCTAGAAATGGCTCAAACAAGAAAATGACCTTACAACATTGAGCTTTTATTAAATTCTGTGAAGCATCAAACACATTCTGTGGCTGACATACTTAAACTAAATACATTTTTTTAAATCCAACCCATAAAATCAAAATGCCTTGCACAGAACATTTTCTCAAACTGCATGGCTTAGTCCATGTACCCTGAATTCAGTTTCCTTTTTTCTGTACTTTGGTAAGAGAAGAGAGTGAGTGAAAAAACAAACCTGGAGCTGCACAATTGAGACAACTGGAACAAACTACACTGAACATAACACAATGCTGAGGCTTGTTACCTTAAAATGAAAGCATGAACATCTGGTTGGAGTGTGGACTTCCTTTCTATGAAAGTGAGGTCCTCTATGGAGATGTCTTTTGGGCTTTCCTGTAAGGATGGCCACATGGGGGATTCACAGTTGCTGCGTTTTTCTGGACCAGCTTCCCTGTCTTCTTGGGCACCACCGTCCCCTGGCTGGTCTTTGTTCCCTTCTCAGGATTAATTCCAATTAAGCACCTAAACGTGTAATAACAGAGAAAACACATAAGATATTAGGTATTGTAAGTAAATATTTTTGTATTTAATACTGAAACCCAAACACAAAATAAAAATTCTTTTTTTTTTCTCATGAATATGACCATTATATATGACACAGCTCTAACTTAAGTGCACATTTCAATCAATTTTGTTGACTCCTGTTTGCACCAACTTGCATAAACGAGCATGTTTCCCCTACCTAGGTGGGGAGAAAAGCAATATAAAACATCCTACAAAGAGTTTTTTATTGAAATAGCCAAACAATAAAGGGCGAAAATCAGCCTAGCACCTTACATATACTTATTTTCAATCAATGGTTAATTACATCAGTTAACTGTGAATGCCCAATCTAGCAAACTCAACTTTACTGATTAGTAACATCAAGCAGGAATTTCATCTTTATCAGGCTTATTTTGGCAAAAACAAACAAAAAAGGCAATATATTGTAAATTCAACACAAAATGCAACAACAGGGTGATAATTAATTTGATAAGATCACAGTTACTTTTTTAAATAAACCAGGATGGTGCGATGCACAGTGTTTGTAGACAAGATGGAAAGCAGCAGACGGCCCTCCGTTCACTTCTTTGCATTGAATTTGTGCTAAATGAGATGGTGGGACTTGATGCCACATGATTTTTCTCTAATGAGTTATGGGTGGACTAGTGAACGGAAAAAGAAAAAATACTGTATATTATCATACATTTTTACAGTAGCTACTTGTTAATACTTGCTCCTTAAAGACAAACATTTACAGTATTACACTGTTCACAAAAAACAGCACAATACTGTACAAAATTTCCTGTTTTTTTACAACAATTTGTTACAGTGTACTGTGAAAAGGGTCTATTGGGTTAAATCAATGACAACATGTAATTAAAGCGATAGTTCACCCAAAAATTAAATTTTACTCAATATCTGTGCTGTGCTGATGTGAGGATGAGTGAAGATCTCCAGTTCACAAAACACTCCCAGAGCTTCAGCAGAAAACAGCATTGCAGCCAAATCAAGCACAATTGAAGTGAATAGTGACTAAAATGTAAAAAAAAAAAAGAAAACACAAAAAAAAAAAAACACAAAATGTCTCCATACTGCTCGTGTGGTGTAATGCAAGTGTCCGTAAGCCACAACATTAAAATTTGACCCGAAAAGATGCCATTTTCGCAAACTTTCAACAAAGAAGAAAATGTTTGAGGACTTGGGTGAGAACTTTAATATCGCGCCTTACGGACACTTAATTACACTATCCCTTTAAGTGCCTAATATGAACTCACAGCTTAAGAATTGTAGCTTGTGTACATGGAAAACAAGAGTAATTGAACATATTTATGTATTACACATGTATTCAGTGCTAAAACCGAGGGCTTAAGGGACAGCATAATCAAACCTTATTGCTCTGATCAGATCCGCACGATGCTCTAATGCACTAACCTTGAAGATTTATATATATATTTATACATATATATATATATATATATATATATATATATATATATATATATATATATATATATATATACATATATATATATATATAAGAAGGTCTCGTTGTTGTCGGATAGCCAGATACATAAGTTAGAACCACTAATGGAGTTTGTGGGGTCTGAGGTGGTTCTGCTATATCATAGACTGAATGGCTGCAATAACCTTTAATATTTAATGCATAAATATTAAAGGTTAAAACGTTAAAACTAAAATTCTGAGTAGTTTTTGAGAATAATAATAAGAGAATAATAATACTTTAATACCCAGTGATTTCAGAGATGTAACAGTACTTCTAGTAGTGTACAGATTTAGGACTTTTCTATCACATGGTCTGTATGTATCACAAAACGCCGGTTAAGTTAAACCAGCCAACATGAGTCTAAAATGAATTGTTTTGTTCAGTGTTTAATACTCACCGTCAGGAGGCTTGAGGTTAGCTGAGAAAGAGTTGTAACTTGCTTCTTCTCAGAGGACAGCAGTTGTAGCAAGTAAACTTGGATTCACCGCAGTTTGAATGGATTTGAATGGCGATACAGACACTGCAACAAAAGGCACAAATATATTATCCTAACACCAACAGCAGCCACTTGTGTATCATAAACAACGTCTTCAAAGTTTAGATAACTATTCGTTTGCTCCAAACACAGAGTCAGGGACCAACGTTAGCACCAGCCACCAGACAAATGCTGCTAAAATATATAATTGGTTGATACATTTCATTCACCTATTAGCCCAAAAAGTGGTATTATTAGCCGTTTGGGTGGTGGACTTAACAGTTAAAGGTGCCCCACGCTCACTGTTTCTCCACAACCTAAGCTAGCTTAACACGCGATATAGCCTCACACTGCAGTAGCTAAAGCTCAGTCGAAACCAGCTTATTTAGGTGATCTTGCTAGCTGCTACCAAAGCTGAGACTGTTTGGAATAGACTCAATGTACATTCAAAGTGCAGAATAATGGGTTTTTGTTACGGGGGTAGTTAATTATGATAGTTTATATTGTAATAAGTTTGGAGCACTGAGTGTCTATGACATTTATCGCTCGGTAAGTTCACTTCACGGTTGTATGTCTCACCAGATATAAGCTGGATATAAACTTCTTGGTAACGCGTCTGGCGAAACAAGTCAAGGTTATACGGGTGTTAGTGTAACGAAAACACGACTTGGTTTCAGGGAGTCCAAAAGATTCCCATAGTGTTCACAGGCTATTTAAAAATCCAAGATGGTCGCTACGTCTTCTTCGCTTTCTGAAAACCGTTGCTCCACCGCATCGCGCTCCGTGCTGCCACGGGTGGCTGGAAGCCGTGTGACATGTTGTCTGATAACAGCTAACGTTAGCTTTCGGCCAGCGAAGGTATTTGGACTACACACGAGCTATATTGTCTCACACGAAAATGACCGCTCTGCGTCTGAGTGAGTCTTCATTTTGTTACTTTACAAACGTCGTTTGTCTAACGACACTTTGATCTTTAATCTCATATTAAATAACCTGGTCTTGATCCAGTGAGGTTACCTGTGATACACGGTTGGCTCAAGCGCTATATGAATGAGTTCGTGGCTTGGTTGGAAAACCAGAAGTAAACAGAGCTGGAAGATGACCTAGATTTCTTACATGCTTTGTGAAACCAGTGCCTGAAGTTGACATGTTTTGTGTTACAATGGAGAGCAGTCGCCTTATGAGGTATTACACTTGACAGGGAATTATTGACAGCAGCTAGCCTGTCTTGGGTGGAGTGTTGTTTTGATTCGCTCTTTACATTTAGCCTCAGGCCTTTTGCCCTATAGCCAGCTGAACAAATTTGCCTTAGATCTGCATACAAACTGTACGTTTTATCAGCCTTTCAAAACTAACTACTTTAGTGTAATATATATATTCACAAGGCAAATCTGGCATACAAGAGTTTTTGGTACATACTGTTGTCTTTATAGAGGTGTTTTCTTCAGTTATTCTGGTTTTTAGGAGGGGTTATGCTGGGAATATACCTTTTTCACAGCAGCCATTTTGCATTGCTATTTTGCATGATGGCTCACTGGAAAGACACTGCTGCACTAAATTGAACAAGACCGTAATTAGTATCATTCTAACATCTATGTTAATCTAAGGATTTCATATCAATATGGCTGCTGTGAAAAAGGTCTGTAAAGTCACCAAACTCAATGCAACCATAGGCCCTTTTCACAGCATTTTACTTGTCATAGTGGTAAAAACACAGGTGTAATTATTTGACAATGTTCTGTTCAGGTGTCCTCGCAAGGTGTGACAGTGATAGGGCGACCAGATCCTAACAAACCAAATATAGGATAAAAAGTGTTTGTGTGCAACAATGTGGAACATGTTACCACTGATGAGACGTCTAAACGTTTGATATGTTGATCTGAGTTAAAGAATAGATTAAATTGTCTCTCACAATCGCCCTCACACAGTAAGCAACAGATATATATAGTTTTACACTCTTTGTTGTCACTGTATTTCCTCTTTGTAGTAGTTTCCATCATATTCCACCTATGTCTGTGCAGTTTGTAAATTTAGGAGAGCATCCAGTTTTCCCTGATCCCCGTTTCCCCATCTATCGTAGTGGTTTCACTTCTGACAACTAAGGACAATCAGAATGTAGGACATCTTCTCAATATGCAGGATGGTGGGACAAGGGATAAATATGCTGTGCAGCCTCACATGGCGTGGGACACCTGGTCACCCTAGACAGTGAGCTTGGTATGCACAATACCATGATCTTGAATCTGAAGCAGCTAAGTGGAATTTAGCTACCTTTTAAATGTGTTATTTACACCTTTGCTTTTCCTCCTGTGTTCATGTCAAAATGTCTTCTGTGAAAAAGGTCTACACTTATAGGCCTTTTCACAGCAGCCACTTTGACATGAAATAATAGGGTAAACAGATGTGACCAGTGATACTAATTTCAGTTCAGTTCCATTCATGTCAAACAGAGTCAGTGTGCTGCATGTTTGTGTTCTGGAAAGGCTCTCCTACACTAAATAGAACAGGATCTCAATTAGTTTCATTGGTAACACCTGTGTTTCCCTACATCGTCATGGCTGCTGTGAAACATGTCTATAAAGCTGTGTTTGTGCCACCTTATCAGGTATAACAGGAAAGAGATGAAGATGTCAGTCGAGAACAATTTGTACATGTGCACACCACTGTCCTGATAGGAGCTCTAATTAGAAAGAAAAAAAAAAAAACAGAAAGAGTGGTGTGGTTGTGTGCAGGGCCTTTCATTCTCTTAGAACTGTAACTCTTTAGCCTTAAAACAGTCCCTAATTTGGAATCCGTTGTTTCTTTGATTGCAATTCAATATTGCTCAGCTCATATTTGTTGTATTCTTCTAAATGAATGTGTTTCTCAAAAGACATTTCCATTAGTTTCTGTGGAGGCAGACATTCACCATGAGAGATTTTAATTCTCTGTTGTTTGTTCTCATATCTCTGCATTCTGCCCAGAGAATTTGCTTATGTTGTTAATGTCTTTGTGTGTAATTTAGGCTTATGCTTTCAGTTTGTCACGCCATGCCCCTTTTCTTAATATTACAGCTGTTAGGAACTGCACTTCAAGGCCCAAGTGTATTGTGATGAAACACAGTTATACTTTTGTAGGGTAGTGTGTAATGGTGTATTCCTAAAAATAGATAGCACCCTGAGAAAGGGTCGCTTTTGCAGAGCCATCTTTTTACTTTGAATACAAAAGAATAGCAAGCCTAAGAAATTGTCTTCCTTGGCTGTTTATTCTCTGCTCTAAAAATACAACTGCTTAACACATGCTTTTAAATATTTAGTTATTTATTAAATTAACATGCTCGCATCCTCCTAGTGATGCATTGTGCGATTAGAGCTACTTGTTCTACTTGTAGTTCTTTTTTTAATTTTCATTTTTCTAATTCCTGCTTGCTCCATGTCACAAATATATTGATAATATGTTGATATGGTAGGAGAATAGATATCATCTTGGATTATGGACATTGTATATTGTGATATGGCATAAGTGTTGTCTTTTCCTGGTTTTAAATGCAGCATTATGGTAAAGTGATGTAATTACCAGACTGTTCTATCTGTTCTATGATTTGTCTTTACTGACTTAGTCATTAAATCTACACTACTGATAATTATTTATCAAAAATCTCATTGTGTTAACATTTTATGAAAGCACTCATCCCTTTGTAGCAATATATCAAAATTGGCCTATTTGGTCAGAAATATTGTGATATTTGATTTTGTCCATATCTCCCAGCTCTACCATGTCCCTATTTCTCTTGATAAATATCTAGACGTATACAAAATATGATATTATGTATTTCACGCCTGCTCCTTTTTCTCTTCCTCCTCTTCCACCATGCTGCCAGATCTCTTTCCCCTCCCCCTCTCCTTCACTAGCACTCCCTGAGAAGGGGAGCAGCTGAGAGATCTAACAGGGAATTAACGTTCATCTCTGCAGACATGTGTGCCATCAGCGTTAGAGCACTGTAAACACGATCTAATATATTTTCATTAACATCCCTAATGTGCGCACAGTGTGGATACAACCCTGATCCGCTCATGGCAAGTGGGACAGAGGCGCCTTGTGTATTCTGTTTAGATCTAATTTGCCAGGTTAAATCTAGCTTTATGCATATTTGCGTGGTATGTATAATATGTATTTGATTGTGTTATTATTTCTTCAGACTGGTGGAATGTGAATAGATATCCCCGGTAAAGCTCACTGTATTTGTGCTGTGGTGGACCTGTGATGCTTTGACTCACTCAGACGATGTGACCTCATTTCAGGGAGTGGTACAGCACAAACAAGCGTGGCCAGATCTGTCATAACTGCGTACGTGTGGCCGGTTCAGTGTGAAGGAGACTGAACCAGGGCTTTCTGCGCTCTCAAACAGACTTTACACAGTGCAGTCGATGCGTATTGGCTATGTGAAGCGTCTAAGTGGGTCAGCGTGTGATTTAAAGATGGCAGCGCGCTACATCATGCGCCATCTGAATAAACTTGTGCTCGGTAGCTGCCTCTCGGTTTTTCCGATACCATGCACACGCTCTCCATCCATACTGTGGATCCTGAAACAATGCCTGGAGGTGTCTCTGCGTAAAAAAAAGTGGTTCAGTACGTGTTCTGTATGCTGCAGCTCTCTGTGAATGTGAGTGGGGGAGAGAGGGGGAGGGGCAGGTAATTTTCCGCTACTCTCTGCTGCAGCAGCAGCAGGAGGGAGCTTCAGTACCGATCGAGGTATCAGCTCCGCTCGGCTCAGCTCTCCCTCCTGCTCGGCTCTGCGGCTGGGCGGGGTCGACAGCACCTAGTGTCAGTCACAGCCAAACCGGCTGGGCGGGGCAAACGGCCAGGGCGGATGAGGAGGAGAGGCTTTTATCCATGCATCCATCAGAACATCGTGTGTCTGTGTCGGTGTTAGTTGTCACAGGATATTTTAATGGAATACACAGCTGAAATTGCTTGTTGTGGGTGTTTTATAGAACCACAATAATAATAATATAAACATTGAGAGAGCTATAGGTGTTTGGCAGTATAAGCATAAGGTGATGATTTGGGGTTTAGAGTGTGTATCTGGTAAAGAGCTTCTACCTCCGCCTCTCCTAGTGCTGCAAAGTGCATTCAATTATTGATTCTACAGTACATTATCTTGGTTGAGGCATACAGCTAAGTGGTATGCAGCTCATAGTTTGCAGTCCTACAGTAGAAGCATTCACCTCATTTTGGTGGATTACACAGATGGGTTCAACAGATGGAGCAAAACCATGACGTAGAAATGTCATTACCTCACCAGTTTTAGTACAAGGTGACAGAGCAGCAGAGTGGTAACTAAAGAAATGAAGAAAATCAATGTATTCTTCGTCTTTATCCATCTCTCTGTCTGTCTGTCACATCTTGTGTAGCACTTCCTGTTTTTCTCCTTCACAAGGGTGTGTCCTTTGTGTGAGAGTGAGGTTAGCTCTGCTATCTGTGGTTACCATGGAGACTGTTCTGAGCCATAATGAAATGATGAACTAGTCTGTTTCCAGGGAGCTGCCAGTATGTACCCGCCCCCACACACACACATCCATCCTAGCATGTGTTGTAAAGATGCAAACAGGAAGGGACACAAAGGGAGGCAGGAGAAATGGAGAGGGAGACAAAGAAAAAGATGACTACCAAAGATGTGCAGCATCTCGAGTGGAAATGCCAAGTCAGACGCAGGGTAAAGGAAGTGGGTATGTGAGGGAAAAGTGTGTGAGATTATAGAATTGGTTCTAAAAATGGAGAGGGTTTCAGAGGAAGTCACAAATACAGCAGCACAGACTCGAGCCTTGAGCATGAGATAGTGAGAAAACTGGAGCTTCTTAGGATGAGATGGACAAAAAACACATTAAATACATGCCCTGAAGCTGAGTGAGAACATCGCAGGCCTACAATTGGTCACAGATAAAAGAAGGAACTTATCACCACCCCTCCCCTTCTCCCCCACCAAACCATCCTGCATCCCTGCTCCCTCTTAGTGGCATCGGGATGTTGTTGCACTCGTTAGATTAGCTTTGTCATGCTCAGAACCACGGGTTCCATCCTCTCCCATCCGGCAAGGATACAAAGCCAGGGCATCCTAAGAGGGAAGTATCCAAAGCCTGTCTGCATTTCCTGATAGCTTTGTTCAGTGCCACAACAAGAATCTGTTTGATTTATGCACAGGCTCAACCAGGACGACCAAGGAGCTGTTTAACCCTTGCAGGGCCCCAGAGGGAGGGATTTGTACTGCTTTTAGTTCTCTCATGCCCTTTATTTTTGAAAGCAAGGTACACAAGGGATCAGCCCAAACAAACATACCCAGAGAATGCCTCCTCCACCCGCTTACTGTGTCCACCTGAGTAAAAGGATTGTGGTTACCAGGGGACTTTTGTGTTGGAGACAAAAAATGGGAAAGTTCTTGTGCATAGAGAAAAGTATGATGAGAAGAAGGTATGAGAGCACAGCTTTGTCATACTGTTGCAAACCTATTTACTAAATGATACCATTCGCCAGTATGTTTTTGCTTCTACAATTCACAAGTCTGTATTTTGAGGTTTGTAGCTTTTTTAGTGTTGCAACGATTATATATATTAGTTGAGCAAAAGAAAATTATTTACTATTTTGATAACCAATTGTTTGACATTCTTCAAGCAAAAAATGTCAAACATTTGTTGGTTCTAGCTACTAAAATGTAAGAATTTGTTGCTTTTGTCATTTATGATAATATATGAAGAGTCACTTGGGGAAAATGTGATGAGCATTTTTTTGACATTTAATAGATTAAACAAGTTAATGTGGAAAATAATCAGCAGATTAAGCACTAAAGGAATAACTTAGTTGCAACCCTATGTTTTTCTACACAGTTCTTCTTTTTATTTGAAGGAATGATGCTGATAAAGCAAATGACAGCAAAACTAGAGCATGTTGTGGTACCTTGTCTGCAATATCAATCTGTTCAATTCCTTTTTTGTTAATGTTAGAGACAGAATACTTAAGTTCATCTGGTTGTGTTCTGTGTATACTGCATTTTGCACTAGAATCCTCCTTTTAAAAGTGTGTTTGATGTGTGTGTATCTGTGTATGTCAAATATATAGTTACCGTTTTGATAAATACACATATGACTTTCCCTTATAAGAATCACAGATAGATTTACTGTAGATTCTGCCATCTATATGCTTTAAGCTGCTCTTTCTCATCCCACCTCTGGAGGGTGCCTTGCCATATATATTGCTTTATCCATTGCGGTCACTGTATTGAAAATGAGAAAGAAAATGACTGCCACTGCAGTCTGACGTCTGTGCCCTCTTTCTCCCTTTCTCTCTCTTTCTCTCTCTTTATCCCCCTTCTCTCTCTCTCTCTTTCTCTCTCTCAAACATGCACAGCAGGGATTATGCTTTAGTGCTTTGGTTTAATGAGAAAGCCTGTGTGGATGGGCAGTGGGGTGATGATCACGTGTCCAACCCTTGTACTACCGATTTAGTCCAACAGAGGGACCAATTTCACTGTCTCTCCCACCTCTGCTCACTCTTGTTCAGCCTGCCTCTCCTACTCTTACAGTAGGTTTACAGTAGACTTTGTTACTCAGGCATTAATCATACACCCAAATGGTGTTGGTTAGAGTTATGCTGAAGATGTTTTGTTGTCATATGTGATAATAATTTTGCTCTCAACTGAAGAGATAATTGAAGGACAACATGAGTAGACCCTAATGACACATTTGATTTATTGTCAGTATAATTGGGTAGTGATTAGAACTGCACAACATTGTAAGAAAAATAATTCTGAGATTATGAAAAAAAATAATTTTGACATTGTGACAAATGTTGCATTTGCAAAATCACTGCATCACATTTTTTTTGTTTTCACTGAAAAAACATTTTAAAATCACAGTGATGTGATATTTGTTGGGGTCTGTACCAAACAAGCATGTCTTTTTTAATCCGGAGAACAATACTTGTAAGCTAGGGCATCTCTGCAGCACTACAGTACCTCATTATAATACTGTTTTGTCGCACATTTTATCAAAAACTTGCAGCATCTGTAAATTGAATATTTCACATGGCCATATTGCAGTTTTAATAATACTGTGATTAATTGTGCAGTGCTAGCTGTCTTCAAGTATTTCCTCAGCTGTTTTTTGGTTTTATACATCCACACCCCCAAAAGGTGACCTTAATCTTTAAAATACTTAAATTGTTTGACATATTTGTTTAGGATACTGATTCTGCTGTCACTTAACTTAGTTTCCGAGTTTCTGTATTTCATTGCATCTTTTTTAGTTAGCTAAATCTGAAAGCACATTTCCTGACACCACAGACGTTGCTACCCACCTACACAACAGCCTGCAGACATTTCCTCTTTTTTTTTAATATTTCCTTATCTCTCCTGGAATGAAGAAAAATGAGACTAGTATTTGTGTCTTTAACAATTTATCAATCTAATCCATAATACCACATGACTGCTGCCCTGTGCACAAAGTGGCACTAAACCAAAACTTTATATATGGTTTTGATTGGAAAAACATGGTTTTGAAAACTTTGGGCCAGCAGTCTTTCATCATGGTTGTGAATAATAATATTTTCTCTAAATGTGTTTAAGAAAGGTCCATACATTGAACATTACCTGTGAGCCAGTAGATGTAGTCAGTATAACCTCTAAGAACCTGCATGCTCCTATGCCACAGTTGATCTGTCTGTCAAAGCTCTTGATAGCTGTTCCCTCCCTGCCATTTAAGAGTGAGATGAAACAAGAGCAAAATATGTTCTGAGATTCATTCAGACAAAATAGTTTTGTCCTTGGATAGCATTTGTGTTTTTACTGCCTGGATGTGTGTCTGAGAGCATAGCACATGCCTACAGGCACAAATGGCCTTTAAGTTTGCTTGACTGCCTCTGTTTGTGTATGTGTTGACGGAGGGAGTGATGTAAGGACTCCTGCTTCATGATAGCCCAGCCGTGACCCGTTCCTCTGTTGATCTCTGCTTTCATCTGACTCATTAAAAATGGGGGGATTCCAGATAAAAGACTCTTAGGGGAAGTTATATGAATGGCTTTTAGAGTGGCCGCTTACAGTATTAATGAGGTTGAGTCTTAGTGAGGAGAATGTTATTAATATGGTGGCCACCTTGCATAATTGATGGGATGGGGGATGTTAATATTCTGGCAGAGAGAACGAACAAAGAGGAAGTCTCCATTTCTTAAATCTGAACTATCTCTCTTACCCATGTCTATCACTGGTCTATTGTATAAGGCTACATCTTTCTCACCAGTTTCTTACTTTTTTGTCAGTCAGTCTGCAAAAGGGATGAACTCTTGTGTTTCCACATAAGACCCCAGTATGCCCCTCTGCAGAAATCTGTCAGAGGCGCAGCTGGAGACACTCAGAGTGGAGACAGGAGACTTGTGGAAAGTGATAATGTGGAGGGTGAGGGGACTGAGAGTGCAAAAACATGTCAAGGTCGGGTAAATGATGAGATGACTGCATTTTTTAAAGACTAGATACAGTAAAAAAAAAAAAAAAAAAAAAAAAACTCCAATTAGCCAATTAAGGTTTTGAAATCAGAGTTTGTTGATGTGTAACAGGCATCTGTGTGCAGGTGGAATAATGGTGATAACTTCATCTGCAGCACCCTTGAGTGAAAAATGAAATAATTCACAGCTGAGTGGCGTGCAATTAACGCAGAAACAGATGGGCGTATTTGAAACGGGTATGAGAGAGCTGTAACATATCAAACAGTGGAGGATAGAGGGAGGAGGGGAGAAGGAGACAGACAGAGACAGGTACAAAGGTCAGGTGTAAATCCAGCTCTGTGTTTGTTGTTGACGAGATAAACGTCGCCTGTTTTCATTTTTGTGTCACTGCCAAAAACTGAGGTCCACACGTCCCACCGGGAAAATCTGCTAAATGTCACGGTTGGCGTGGCGGACCGCATATACAGACCATCAGAGACTGTTTGCCCCTGTTGAAAGAGATTCTGCGTTATCACCACTGCTCAGCAGGACGATCACGCAAAGAGAGAAATGCCAAATATAGTAACTCTTAAAAAGGTTTGCAGAAACACTGCGTAAAGGCAGCTAGATATTTGTATATATGGTTTGAAAACGACAATCAATCTGCAGTGTGTTATGTCAAAAAAGTTTTTATATTGGCACATATGTAACAACATACGCCAGTAACGATATAGACCGGTATAACTCTGATAGGCCAATATTGGCTGATAATATCAGCTGACTGATGTATCTGCCAAGACGTACACATAAGTTTTAACCTCGACCCACAACATGCACACTTTTTTAAATTAATATACTGATACCATTACAAATGAACTATACCTTAAATTGGTTCTTTTATACATGTCCTTTATGTAGAAGAGGATTATTTATGTAGCTAATAATTTGTCTTCCTTCAACGGACATTTGGCTGCTTCTCCGACTCCCATTTCGCCACCTCCTCCTCGTCGCCTTTGAGTGTGAAGAGTCGCTCTCTATCTACCCATCATCCACTAGCAGCATCCTAGTGAGTCACTGTCTTCTTCCCGTCTCCCGGGATGCCAAGCTCTGTCATCGCCGTGGGCAGACTGGGCGTGGGTGAGAGTGGCAGCGCACCAGGAGAGGAAAAAAGATTATGTGGGCGATGGACGATCATTTTGGCCCAGTGGCCAGGGCGAACCAAGAAGGCGCAGGGTCTCACAAGGCCACTTCTTCACAGCTTAAAACTTGTTTAAAGAGTTGCGTTAATGACGCCTACAATACTGGATGCACCATTGTTCCTGAGAGAAATTTGTATTCATATTCTTGGTGCCTTGGCAAATACTAGACTTCAGTTGATTATTTTTTTCCGTCGGCGTCAGTGTCAAGGGGTTTCTTTTTTTCTCTTTATTTTCCACCTTGACTGCATGCGGTTAGGGGTAAAGTCTCATCCAGTTCAACTGAATCCAATTTAAATCTCAATTTAATTGATGTACATGGGTTCTGGGACAGGAGTAAGGACAGCCAGAACAGTATGAGTTGGGTGTTAATTTCAGCACCTGTTACACAACACATAAGCTACTCAGACCTTCCTGCAGGTTACAGTGATAAAAAAAACAAACATCTTAATTAGAATCTCATAATGTACGTCTTGTTTTGGTCTGATGTCATCTGGTAGCTGTTTGGTAATTTGTATATTGACAGAATATATGCAACATAGATAAACAGTGTGTAAATATCCTTCCAAAGTGTTGCTTTTTGTAAGTGCTGTAGCAAATAGTGGTGTGGTTACTTTGATAGGGAATGCCTTGTAGTAAGGGTACACGAATTATCATGAATTCGTATACGTGACGTCATGCATTAAAAAGCATGAATTCTTACGTGTGGTACTTTATAAACTATCAGGAATGTACAAGAATTCACAGTCTGAATCTCATGCACTCAATGCAAGAACAATAATTAATGTAACAACTAAGGTCGAGATTTCTGAGTTGATAATGGTGCTCATGTCTTCTTGTTGAGTATGCAATTAAATGGGCTGAGCAAATACCTGAGCAATCACCGCGGTAGCCACTGTTGTAATAATGATTAACTATGCATTAGTCCACGTCTTCATTAATGCATTATATATTTGGTGGGAAAAAAAATGCAAATCAGATAATATTTTTGGAGTCCACCTCAATTATCAGTTATTTAGTTAGGAAAAGGAAGTGAATAGGCAACCAAAAAGGCCACTTTATTTGGGCACAATCTTGACAAATTAATTAAGAAGTCATGCTTAGTTAATCATGATTACAATAAACAACAGTAAACACGTGAAAATTATGTTGAGAATAAAATGAAAACAACAGAAAACCAGTATAACTTCACTGAAGAAATTCCAAAAAAAAGTTAACATATATCCTCGAAAAGGAATAGGAAGCAGCACACACTTATTTAATCCCACCCCTTAATCCTACCCTCATTATAAATCCTGCTGATTGAAATATCTTTCAAAATATTAATGAACGCACTTTTCTTTCATGAAGTCATAGATACAATCAATCCTTGTACATTCTTGATCGTTCATGGAGTACTAAATTATGAATTGATGCTTGAATTCATACATTTTCATGGATGAAGTCATGTATTAATTAGTGACAGTCTATCGATATCAATCTATATTATCGTGAATGTTACCCTTTTAAATATTAGTTCAGTTTATGCACGCGTAATCATCACTGCCTGTCAGGCGAGTCCAGCGTATTTTTGGCAGATGTGGGAAGGGGTCACATCTGGAGCATCTTGTCTGTGACCCGGTTAGCGTCGTCACCAGTGAATATCTTCGTGATCATCTCGGGCTTTGTACTCTGTGTGGGCATGCACTTGTGCCGCAAAGGGCATTGCAGCACCTACATTCAATAGCGGTGTATAAATACAAAGCATTGTAAGCTGTCATCTTGGGGAAGAGTGATAAGAAAAGTGCTGACAGAATCCCCGGTGTCTCAGCGCTGAACTCGTGAACAGAGACAGGGTGAAACAGCCCAGCCCACTCTCGGTTTTTAACAGCCAGATTCACATTACTATTGATCAGATGGTTGTGTGTTTGAAAACAGGTAGAGAGACCTCAAACACATGGCGTAATTCACCTGTCACTCCCAATGACGTTTAACATTACCGAGAGTTGCTGCACTAAAACCAATTCGCATGAAGCATTTTTTTTTACAGTCGGTTTATTTCTTTATTTATTTGTTTTATTTATCACTTTACTTTTTCCAAAATATAGTCTGCATGTATCAGAAATCTGCTTTTCAATTTGGCTGGAGGGCTCCTGGGTAATTGTGTGTTTCCATCAGTGAGGACGTCTAATATTCAGGCTGGTTCATAAATCAGATCCCGGGCGCACAATGAAAAGGGCGGTGGCGCTGACAAAAAGAGGGAAAACGATTGTGTCGAGTTCATTTACCGAAATCAGTGTGCAGATGACACTGACCGCACCGTGTACGACGTCCAGATCTGCGGGAAGATTAAACACCACCGCGTTTTCGTCTTTTGTGTTTTTATTTGCATTAGATGGTGCTCGATCATTTTATCGGAGGTGCTGAAATGCAGCCAGCACCGCTTGAGCAAGAGGCTCCCCCTCCCCTTTTGCCCACAGACACCATCACCACATCGCAGGGAGAGAGAGGGAGAGGGAGAGAAAGAGACCAATAGACAGCACCAGTGAAAGTCAGCCTTGCTGGGAGGATAGAGAAATTTAAAAACAGCACCCGTACAGACAAAGGAAAACATGGATGCACAGGGGAAGATTCCCTTTAAACAGGCGACAGAGAGGATGCGGTGGTCGTCCTACACATAGTCGGACTTATGCACGGACTATTCCCTCGTTTTTAATGAGGCGGGTGGGGACGCACAGCAAGCTGAAAAGGCGGAAAGATTTCTCAGACCCGTCTGCAAATTCTGCCTGCCTGCGATGGCTGTGACGGCGCGATGCTGTTACAGTGTAAAGGAGAATGTGCCTTTTTCCTTATATCTCGTTATTTTCGTACTCAGTGGCCTTACAAATGCACAAATTCGATACTCCATTCCGGAGGAGCTGGAGAACGGGGCACTGGTCGGTGACATTGTCCGAGATTTGGGTCTGGACCTGAGAAAACTTTCCACCCGACGGATCAGAATCACATCTGACAGTGGCCGCAGGTATTTCACCATAAATCACAAAACCGGGAAGCTGGTGGTGAGTGACCGCATTGACCGAGAGACAATTTGTGAATTCAGTGGCACCTGTTCGCGCAACCTGGAGGTGGTATTAGAGAATCCACTGGAGGTGCACAACGTGGAGGTGGAGATTTTGGACGTGAACGATAACGCGCCACAGTTCCCAAGAGATGAATACCAGCTTGAGGTGTCGGAGTCCGCGCTCACCGGGTCGAGATTTCACATCGAGGGAGCTCAGGATGCAGACGATGGCTCCAACTCTGTGAAGCAGTACCGCCTCAGCCCAAATGACCACCTCACCCTGGACTCTATTAAACCCTTCTCCAATAAACAGCACATCGAGCTTATTCTCAAAAAGCCCTTTGACCGTGAGCAGATGGCCTCTCATCAGCTAATCCTGACAGCGATGGATGGAGGCACCCCACAGAGAACTGGCACGGCCAAAATCAATGTACGCATCCTTGATGCCAATGACAATGTGCCTGCTTTTGACAGCTCCGTGTACAAAGTAAAACTGTCTGAAAACTCCCCAAAGGGCGCACTTGTCATTAAGTTGAACGCAACAGACCCGGATGAGGGCTCGAATGGGGACGTTTTCTACTCTTTTAGCAGTTACACGCCAGAAAGAGTCAGACTCATGTTTTCCATGGACACAGACACAGGGGAAATTCGTGTGAAAAACAATATAGACTATGAGGAGACAAACTCATATGAAATGTATATACAGGCTATGGACAAGGGGCCGGCCCCTGTGGCAGTACACTGTAAAGTAGTTGTAGAAGTTTTGGATGTCAATGACAACATTCCTGAAATTGTACTGTCTTCACTCTCCAGCCCTGTGCGCGAGGATGCGCGGGCTGACACGGTTGTAGCATTGATCAGTGTGAATGACCGTGACTCTGGACCAAATAAACAAGTTACCCTGGAGATCATGCCCAATTTGCCTTTTAGGATCAAGTCCTTCCGGAATCACTACACCATCGTTACTTCCGCTTTCCTGGACCGAGAAACCATCTCATCCTACAATGTTACAGTCAATGCTGTGGATGGAGGCATTCCACCCCTGTCATCTCAAATGACCTTTAAAGTGGATGTTGCAGACGTGAATGATAACCCACCTCGCTTTGAGCAGACATCATATACAGTTTATATAACAGAAAACAATGCACCTGGTGCGTCTCTGTGTGTTGTGAAGGCCACAGACGCTGATGCTGGAGAAAATGCTCGCATCACCTATACTGTCCTCAATGACAACAACCATGGTATCCCTATAGCCAGCTACGTCAGCATCAAACCTAACACAGGTGAGGCCTATGCCCTGCGAGCCTTTGACTTTGAGAAGCTGAGAGAATTTCACTTTCAGATCAAAGCCCAGGACAATGGTGTGCCTCACCTCAGCCGTGTAGCCACAGTTTATGTTTACATCATGGATCAGAATGACCATGTGCCCAAGATATTCTACCCACCTGCCAATGGGAGCCGCACAATAGAGACGCTAATGAAAAATGCTGAAGCAGGAGTTTTGGTTAGCAAGGTGACAGCATGGGATGGTGATGCAGGGCAGAATGCTTGGCTGCTCTATGCCCTGGACCACACCAGTGCAGACGTCGACCTGTTTAAGGTGCATGAGTACACAGGTGAGATTCGCACCACAAGGCGTGTCATTGAGGACAACTCCACCTCCTTCGTTTTGACTGTGCTCGTGCGAGATAATGGCTTGCCACCACTTTCCTCCACCGCCACCATCCATGTGCATGTAATGGAGCTGCCACCGAAGTTGGCACCTGACCCCAAGCGCATCATCAGGCCCACCAGTCCCCTAATGTTTTCCAATGTCACCCTCTACCTCATCATTGCCCTGAGTGCCACAACCTTTGTGTTCCTGGTCACTGTTTTTGTGCTGGCTATTGTGCGTTGCCATGCCTACTGCACCCAGCCTGGCTCCTGCTCCCCATGCTGTGTATCCAAGAAGAATGTTCCAGAAGGGGGCGCCCCAGCAGCAGGAGGTGGTGGAGGTGGAGCAAGAGCTGCAAGTGGAGGAGGTGGAGGTGGAGGTGGAGGTGGAGGAGGTGGAGGGCAACCAAATAACAATGTGGCCCTGCGCCGTGACCTCAAAGTGGAGCCGCATTATATTGAAGTGCGGGGAAATGGGTCTTTGACCAAAACATACTGTTACAAGACATGCCTGACTGCCACGTCAGGAAGTGACACTTTTATGTTCTACAATACAGGACGGCCGCACAGTGGCACTTGGGGCTCGGGCTACGTCACCAGCCACAGTGGACAGAGCCAGATATTTGTACGGCGTCTCAGTATGCCAGACGCAACTGCCATTCAGGTGTGTGTCTGGTATGATCTCTGTGTTTGTTATTTTAAGATTGCCTTACAACAGTTAATGACACACTTAGCACAAGCCATGAAAAATAGAGAGTTATTCCTCAGGTTTTGTTCTAGGGCGGTGTTCTTGCAGTGGGATTGCAGTTGACATTTATGGAGCTGTTGAATCCTTTCATCTGTTCTTGCGTGTGAGGTTGGAAAAGATCTATTTTCTTGTTGCTAATTCAAAGTAGCATATGAACGTTTATTGGATCTGCTTAATCCTTCAAGTTCTCTAAAACAAATGTATTTGATCGATCTATCAGGATGTAGAAAGATATGCTATCAGTTTGTTTATGTATATGGCTCTATTATTACATTTAGTGGCTGTGACATTATGTTCCATTTATTTTCATGTCTGTCTGCATCTTAAACCGGCAGAACAAATGCAGCTATCTTCTCTGGGTTGTGTCTTTATTGAAGAGGGCAGGTGGGAGCACTCTGATTTGCTGGATTTGGTAGATAGTGACTTTTTGAGTGTTCCACTAGTTGTTTGGTGATTCAGCATGTTAGGTGTTAACCAGAGAGCACAGCAGAGAGCTGTAATCAGAATGTTTGTCAAGAACCATCTCTTGTTCTTTTTCTGCTTACTGTTAATTATTGTCTTTTCAAAACAAACCAGTAGTTTTCAGTAGTTTGTTCACCTTTGACCCCACACAGCCAGTGTCATTTGTCTACTACGGGCTGTGTGCCACAACATTCAAGTCCAGTAGATCCAAAGGGCATTCAGTGGTCATCTCTATAGAGAGGGAGAGTCTGGGAAATAGTGCAGCCTTTGCCAGCTACGAGGGCCACCAGTCCCACTGCACCAAAATATCCTCTTCTGGTCACGTACGTCTGTGGTACTGAGCAGTAAGCCAGAGTTTGGGAATCCGTGAAGACGGCAGGAAGGAGGCAGGGTTTTGTTTGGACAAGAGCCTCTTCTCATGATTTAGTGGTATTTTTCCCATGCAAAAGGTTAAAGACAATATGCACATAGTTGTTTGCATCATTTCTGGTTGTAGGAAAACAAAAAGTATTATTAGGATTAAACAAACATTATTTTCTTTCTACATAATAGTGTTTGCCCCAGAGCCTCTCTGGGTTTCTCTATGCAGTGCAGAAAAGGATGCTAGAGAAAATAAGTGATAAAAAGAGGACTAAAAAGTGTTTAAGGAAATTGTTCTGTTAACACATGATGTGTTCCTCATTAAATGCCAGTCATGTTTGTTCTTGCTATGTAATTAACTGGCAGCAATGTGTTTCTCAGCACTGTGTGTGGATTGGCTGGCTCCGCGCAAATGAGGCGGGGGATGAAAGGTGATTGGACACAGTGTTGATGGCGGAGGTGTGAGCTCTGTATCCATGCTAGGAGTGTTCACTCAGAGGGAGAAGGAAGAATGGAGAAAAAGGCGAGAAAAGGGTTGAGTAGTCAAACCAAAAGCTTTCTTTATTCTTTGATTTACATTGTACAGCCAGGCAAGGAAATGAATCCACTAAATACCCATGGGATTTTTTTTTTCAATTTTCACTTAATTGGGTTTCTACCTTTCCGGTGATGAAACGCAATGCATTTATTTCTCCTCCTCGGAGTCAGATTTTTTGTTCCTTTTTGTTTGTCTGTTTTTATTTACACTCACTGTGTGGTGACTGGTAACATTCTCATTTTGCATGTCTTCCCTTGGGATTATATCAGACTGCAGACATGTTTAGGTTCCAGATGCTTGTATTGGATGTGTGTATGTGCTAGTCTGTGTGTTTATATCTACCCCAATCAACACCATACGGCCAAGCAGACCTCTGCCTTCAGCCACTGGCATGCTGCAACACGGCACACATTTCGCAAAGCCGTTTAGTCCCATTTGTGGACAATCTGGCCTTATTTTGAATGTTTTTGTCTTACTCTTTTCTAGTGTGTTGTGCAATATTTGAGATAGAGCTTTTGCTTCCTCTTTTATCATACATACTAAAACTTTTCTTTTTGCAAACCAATCTAAACTATTGATCAAGCTACTAACTGATTGTCCTACTGAGTGCACACGCAGTCTCCAGTGTGAAGAGTCTCCGTTACTGCAGTTCTTCATATCCCTGTACACCTTCTGCTCTGTTTGATTGACTCCAGCAGGAATACCAGGCTTCTCTCATTAAGACTAAATATTGGATTTCAAGGGTGATGAATGTCCACTGCAGACTCATAGAGGTCAATGCAGCCTCAGCACCAAGTGAACATCTGTCATATTAGAAAGGAAATGGGATTGGAAATGGGTCTCTTATGAACTGCACGGCCAAGCAGGAAGAATTTAGAGGTCTCAGTCAGATTGGTTTAGCCCTGTCTGTGCTTTACGTTGAGATTGGAGAAAATGTAATCTCATCTGAGTAGTGTGGTGAATTTAACATTCCATTTTGCTGTACTATGAGCTTGTTCTTACAGGAAAAATCCCAACTGCTAATGATTTTAGACCTCTAACCACATTTGGTCAGGTTTTATGATGTTGTATCCTTACACATTTGTGATAATAGAATTTACTAGAAGCACTAACACTGAAGCCTCATATTAGAATGTCAGACACATCACGAGAGAGGGACACAAAGGGGCACCATACCGCTATAACTGAGTCTAGATGCAGTGTCGAGGGGGTTAATCTGATATCTGCCCTCCCCTCGCCCCTCCTTCCTCCACCTGTGACCTTCACAAGAGTGAAATGACAGAGAGAGAGAGCAGTGGGTGCAGGGTAAAATGTAGGCCCAAACTGGGCTCTGCACAGTTACCATGGTGAGATGTGTCAGAATGACTCAGGCAGACTGTGCCAGTGAAACTCAAGGTTTTGATCAGTGTAAAGAGGATATAACAGGGAGAAAGAATTCAGCAGCACAGCAGAGGGGGTGGTGGATATACAGAGGCAGAGTAGAGGAAGGGAGGGAGGTACAGTCAGTGAAAAGGAAAAATACAGCACAACCCGTTAACAAGCCACGATCTCGCCGAAAAACGCCTTGATATTTTAGCAGTTTTGTGACGACATTTTTAAAGTTTTTGATAGAGAATGGAGCGGAAAGAATGGAGAGTATTAGGTAGACTGCAGCTTTGAATTGATTGAGGCTGTCATAACCACACACAGCAATGTGAGATTTCTGCAATGTTTCCATAGTAATGGAGTGTACCATGAACAGCCCAGTCTAAGTGGACAGCCCAGGACACAGCGTCAGGGTCTATGTATCTCAGTGCCAGGGTCAGTGGCTTGCTGGAATGAAATCTCTTGAAAGTCATCTTTTTTTGTCAAAGGACATGGATGGAGGTGGGAAGGAGGAGGAGGTGTGGGGATGGGAGCAGATGAGTGCACCTATAAGCTTCAATTCATCACTCACTTCTCTCCAAAGGCAAGGGGCCTCTGGAGATCCAAGCTGTCACTGCATGGTTGTGTGTGTGTGTGTGACTGAGTTTGTGCGTTTATGTGCGTGTGTGTGTATGTGTGTGATGCGCATGCACCAGCAGTTCTCGCCATGACTTATTAATGAGATGCTATTGGCTTTCTCCTGTACTTAAGACTCAATTCCTCTCACTCTCTCTTGCAGCCCAAAGTGCCGAGTGCAGACTGGAGATATTCAGCCTCCCTGAGAGCAGGCGGTGTAATGCAGAGGTAAGCATTCCATTTTTTTCTGTCACTTTGCAGTAAGCATCTCATCATACCTCACCATCATGTTTTGTTGAAGACCAAAAGACAAGTACATTATTGTCTTACCTGATGGGATTTAAACAAATGACCAAATCCTGCACCATTCTCTAACTGACTGATCTTAAACCCCATCCACCCTTTATTAAAGGCATAATATGCAACATTTTTGTAAAAAATAATATAGACTCATAAAGCATAATCCCTTTCAAACATTACCCACTAGAAGTGTGTGGTGGTGGCTGCAGAAACCCTTAACTCTGCCTGTATTTCCTTATTTTCTCATTATTTTGCTATGTCCGGGACACCCAGGACCAACTCCATGTGCTGGTATTTGATGTCCTAGCATCTTTCTGATGCATTTATGAACGGCTTGGACAAATTCTACTGATTCTACCTTTAAGACTGATTGCTACCTCAGACAACTTTGCACAAAGTTTTATTTAACTGCCTAACAGAAATTAATTCTGGAAGTCATGCAACTTTTTGTCAAATAGTCTACAGTAATGGTATGCTATTAAGCCATGTTTTAATTTAAGATCTAAACTAATAGAAACATTATTGTTGTTGTATATTATTATAGTCTATCACAAAATGGCCAAGTGCAGTATCGAAAGCAAAATTTTGATAAATGAAAAATGTTAATGTGCATTTTTTGCACAAACCCAACAAATATCACATCATCATGATTTTGTTTTTTTTCTCTGAAAATGAAAATTGTGATGATCATTCCCACTAATTGTGAATCATATTGCAATCTCAAAATATATCAAAATAATCACAATATGATTTTTTTTACATATTGTGCAACCCATGATGTAAAATGAAATGAACATAAAATGACTATGACTAAATAAAGCAAAGTCATTCTTCTGTCAGTTCAAAGTGAGAGGATCTGTCATCCTGCAGTAGAGACCAAAGAAATTAACTTCATGAATTAACTCATTCTCTTTTATCATTAGCTCATCACCATATGTTTAAAGCAATGTTGTACATTAGGGCTGAAAAATTAATTGAAAATTTTATCAAAAACGCAGTATGAAGTACTGCAATTTTCAAAGGCATAATATTTGTTGAAGGTAAATTTAAAAAAGGTAAATTAAAAAATAAATAAATAAATAAAAAAGATTTAGGCCCATGTTATCTTATATATCTGACAATGCCCTCTTTCTAATTTGAGTAATGTTGGAGAACCAGTTGATGCATAGTCTTTGATGGCAATAATAAGCCTGGCTTGCTACCCAGAGGCAGACTGTTACCTAAAAGAGGATCTGTAGTCAGGTGATAATGTTACTTTGAAAAGATTTCTTGGGGGTGGTGTTGATGTTGAGCTGACACTAAGGTCTACTGCTCAGTCTAATCCATTCTTGACATTTCGCTGAATCCGTTTTAGGTTGTTGAAATGTAATAAACGGCATCAACATGAAAAGGGTACAGAGTGTCCCTATTACAAGGCCACCAGGCAAACTTCATAAATGTCTTCAAAGCCCTACTTATCTTGACATTACAGAGCTAGGTGAGGCATTTAGGTTCATCCACTGGCCTGTTCCAGTAAAGATGTCCAAGATCATCTTTGCTGCCAGCTGTTGCTCAGCTGTGATTCGTGCTGAGGGGAAAGCAGGGGACCTAAATATCAGTAGTTTCCAAAACAAAATAATTAATGTCTTGTTCATCTTGACCATTTACATTTACATTTCCCACTGTACATTATTTCTGTTAAATATGCATCTAAGTTGAATTTAGAAAATGACATACGTTTGATTAAAAACACGAGATTTTAATAAGCAGAAATTATTACTTTTGTAATGAGCACTGAAATCAATTGAATGTGAAATATCAGAGACACAACATAGTGAGGAGAAATGCAGTTGAAATAGCTCTCTCAATATTTCCGTAGACAGATGGAAAACTGACAGGAGGGAAGGGTAAGCAGAGAGGGGGTTACTGATGGATGAAGGGCAGACAGTCAGGTGGAAAGATGGCCTATCAGGGACGTGGGGATTGCTGCATGGCCACACCAGTGATCACATTACCCATAAGACACTGCACTGTTACCTGCTGTGGGATCAGATGGACATCACTAAATCAAGGGTCATGTTAATGAGATGGCACCATAATTACACAAGCACAGAGGCTTAATGAGTCAGAGTCAGCCAAAGTATCTATCTATCTATCTGTCATATCTATGTAATCAATCTGTTCTATCCACTTTCTGTTTGACAGAGATACTGACATTTAACAGAAAGCAACTGGCTTTCCAATCGCTATGTTAGAGAAAATAAGAGTATTGTTTGTTTG
This sequence comes from Lutjanus erythropterus, assembly GCF_056507025.1. Taxonomy (NCBI): domain Eukaryota; kingdom Metazoa; phylum Chordata; class Actinopteri; order Lutjaniformes; family Lutjanidae; genus Lutjanus; species Lutjanus erythropterus. The sequence continues at coordinate 21,874,920 of NC_139321.1, read as the reverse complement.
TAATACCCAAATCCATAATAAAATGAGATGCATTTAGGCAGAAGTCTATTAATGTGTCAAGGACAGTATTATGGCAGAGACAACCACATTAAAAGATGGACAAGTCTTTCATAGTTCCAAATAAAAACACCATTCATCTGTTGATGGACAAAGACAACAAAAAAACAACAGGAAAAAAATGAACAGTAAACCGTGACTAGCTTACCTTCAATTCTTTCTGCAAAATGGGCAAGCCATACTGTCCATGTCTTCCTATTCACCTTTTTATTGATTTAATTATTTATGTATTTATGTTTGTTTCTTTGTTGTTTTAAGCTGTTTCAACACTTAGGATGGCACTCAACTCTTAGCCTGCAGCTGTAATGTAATGTCTTTGTCTCAGCTCACATGCAACCTGAATCATGTAATGCAGTTTAGATTATGCATTATCTGTATATTGTATATACACATGCAGCATATATGTATTCATGTGTGTACTCTGTTTCCCATGTCAAATTTATAATTGTGCACTATCTGAGTGTTAATAATGATACACAGATTCCCTCATAATCACAGCAGGGATTAATGAGAGATTAATGAGAGTTAATGTGCTTGTGTTGAACCAGTCTAATATATTAAATCTGTCTGGTGACTCACAACCTCTGATGTGTTTTAAGTTGACTGCCCCACCATGTCCCACAACCAAGCCTCACTCAATGTTTATCTGTAATCAGAGCTTGTATAAGAGATTTTAGATACCACACTCAAACACCATGTAATTCAGTGACCTATTTAGTTTCGTTTAATATCTGGTAGAATGCAGAATGTTTACCGGAGGTTGTGTCCGAGTTCATTTTGTGATCAGTGTAGTTAGAAATTCAGTCTTATGAGAAAGAATTAATGCTGCAAAGTGATGAATCTGTGTTTACAGACAGTAGGAGAGGATGAGAGGAGTGAAGAATGAGAAAGGACTGACATTAACTGAAAAGTGCATTATCAGTCCAGCCTTGATGATGCTGTTGCTTAGCAGCACTTAAAATGGCCTCCATCTCCAAATCATTTTTAGACTCACTCTTCACAGAACCACTGTACATAGGGATCTAGATTCATACATCTTTTAATTGTCTTTTAACATGATTAAACTACTGATTTTTACTCTTTCATCCCAACATTCTCGATATCCCCTTGTTTTCAAGAGGTAAAACAATTATTGATGCCTTAGAGCACACAAATAACCAGGAAAAGAGACCAGCACACATAGACCTTAGTAAAGGTTTTAACTTCTAGAGACCTAGTTTTACACTTGGGGACAAAAGGGGGAGGAGTGGGCAGGTGGATTAAAGTGGAACAGCAGCAGATAGAGATTGAGAGTCAGAATAGTGTTTTGTTTTGTTTTTTTCTTTTTGAATAACAGTTTAGTTACTTTCATGTGTTTCTGTATCTGAAATATCTCCTTTTGCTTTGACAGTAAGTCTAGGTTAACTAAGTAAGTAACTAATAAATCATGGAAAAATACATGTGTATTATTGTCTGTATGGTTAGTTATCCTGTTCACAGCTTGGCTCATGGCTAGGCTGGTACAGTATGTTTGTATAAATTGGTGAACCGATCTATTTAAATGACGTTTTTCCTTCCTTGCTTGGATCACATCAGACCACAGTTGCCCTATTTTTTAAAGATTTACAGGTTTCTTTTGGATCATCATCACTAAAATCTTATGGTCAGACCTACAAAATATAATCCTTCCTTTTTAAAGATAAGGTTGAGGCAGTGAGAGACAACTGTAGTTTGTCGCGGCATTTCCGTCGCTGTTCAGCTCTACAGAGAATGTAGTTTTTTTTCAGTAGAGGGAAGGGTGCTGAAATCACACAGAGTGAGTGTGAAAATGTAAGAACAACCATCTGTAATCCATAATCCAGAAAATGTCAGGAAAATGTAGGGTGAATTCTTTAATCCTAATCTGAATGTTGCATTTCTCGGATTGTGTTTGCTACACCCCCACCCAATAACCACGCACAGAGTACCAAGGTTTGAACTTAGAATATTGTGCATTACAGGAGACATATGGAGACAAGAGTATTAGATATGTGAGGGCTTATGTTTCAGTCATTATATGATACCTTCTGTTGTGCAGTTTAATGGCTTAGTATACAGTAATACTATGAATGAGAGAAATCTGTTTAGTTTGTAATATTTGCATGTTTGTTTTTTGTGTTCCAGCTCAGTGCACATGGAAGAGTCCTCAGTAATGCAGGGAGCCCAAGGGGTCCTGGTTCAGAATTGGCCCACTGCATCCAGCGCCGCTGGTAAGAATCTGTCATGTTACTCTCACCTTAACCAATCACATCTAAATTCAAGACTGGCATAGACACAGGAAAAAAAAAAAACTTTAAAATAAGAGGTCTTTTTGGTGCACATAGACCAAGTCTAGTCCTTTAGGTTTAAAATAGTGACAACTGTCTACATTTCAACTGAATGGATCTTTATGCAGCCCATTCCACTGTCAGCTGAGACTATCTTATACCAATAACTGTACATTCCTAAAGAGCTTATCAAACCACAAGAGAGTAATAAAATGAGGAAAACAGAGATATCAGCTACGAGATCGCCCGACCCACTCGTACCCCTTCCCTTTGCTGCAGGGAGAGGAAATGACACATGCTTCGTAGGCGTAGATGGATATCTCTGCACTCTGCATCAGGAAGGGAGACAATACAAAGAAAAGGAGGGAGAGAAAGATTGTTCTTGAATAGTTATTTGGATTATCAGCAAGATGTTTACTGAGGCATAAGCCACGGAGCCACAGAGGACAAACATTCGAGAACACATTAGAGAAGAATAATAAAACACAATTACGTTCCCTCTTCACTTAATGTGAATCTCTGTCATTCTCTAGCTCATTAATAGACACAATCACAAAGACCAGGATTAGGGATGGGTGATGAAGGCAACAATAGAAATATCAATATTTGAGTATATTTCTAAGTTTTTTCTTTATATAAGGTATAGGCATTTAAAATTATTTATCTGTGCATTATGTAATTGTACCTTACATTCATCTGAATGCTAACCATTTTGTAGATTTTCATGTTGCTCCCATGTAGGAAACAGTCTTATAATGAATTTAAAGCATCAGGAATTTCAAAAGACAAAATATTTCTGGCCAACTGGCCTTTCATCAGGGTGGGAAAGACCTCACCAAGGTTCAAGCAAAGCACTGCAAAGGGGCTTATTAGAAAACTGGATAGTCCGCCTACATAGAGTTTACTGAGTATTGGCAACATTTCAACAGTTTATGAGTTGAGATGTAACAATTCAGTTGTTTCACTTTGCATGTAGCTGTTCAACAGATTATCTCTAGACTATATGTGACAATTCATAAACATATCTACATATTCTCAGAATAATTTAGTTGAATTTGAACTACTCACCACTCAAACTATGCTATACAAATATTCAGCAAACAATTAGATTATTAAATCATTAAAGTAAGCACTTTAATCAATCTTTGTCAGACATTCTAATGCTCAAAAAATGTTCAACATTATATATACAAATGTTTGACAATACATTGAAAAATGTTTTACATTATTTATTTTATTGATGTTGAGCATTTATAAACTTTCACTTGTATGTTCCTACACTTATTAAAGTGTTTTCTTTTTTCTTTACTGTGTATGTTGTTAAATATTCTAATATTCAGCTGACTCCAGTCACACCCTTTATTTGTTTGCTTTCTCACTTTTTTCCATTGACTTACTGAACAAACCACTATTGCCTTGTCCATGTATTTCAGCCGCATATGTAAACATGAGGTTGATTATCACTTGTATAACATGTAGATTTCTGTTTGGACTTACCACGTAAAAGTCTACAAATTTAGCTGCATATAGATATAGAAATTTAATTACTTGCATGGACTGTCCAAATCTGTTAGATCTTCTATTTCACATCTGTAGACAAGTTAATTCTCAACTAATAAGCTGTTGAAATGTTATCAATTCTCTGTAAACTCTCTGTAGGTGGACTATATAAATAGTGTTACTGAAAACAATGCTAGATGAATCATAAGAGCAGGAACACTGGAGCATAACAAAGCTCTAAATGACAGCGTACTCAATGTTAGATGACATTTCATGGACATTGTAACGTGAATGTCATTGCATATGATGCCATATCCCATGCCCCGTACCAAGATTTATGACCAAACATGCACTGCATACCCAGTGTCAGTGCCCTCCACGCTTTGAGGAGAATTCAGTTGTCAACTCTTGACTCTCCACACGGTGACAGGAAAGTGTGGTCTAAAAGGCTTAAGAGTGAAACAAAAAGAAGATTAGCCTGGTAGAGAAAAATTGAAGGAGGAGGTGAGATAACTAGACAGAAGTATGTGCAATGAGAGGACTGGAGCAAAGACGACAGTACAATTAGGTTTAGCTAAAGAGGTGATTTGTTGTAATTAAGGATGTAGAAATGGCCTGGCATGGTGTCTTTTATAGACAGGAGGCGGTGGGCTGGGCAGGCAGACAAACTACCCACACACTAACTACTGTCCCTTCCTATCCACACACACAGCCTCCTCCACTCTGCCATCGATTTCTTGCCTTGGCTGAAGACTTACAGCCTGCAGGCACTTCAAAACATGAGAGATAGTGAGATAGAAAGATAGACAGACACAACGACAGAACAGAACAGGCAGGAGTGACATCCTCAGGGTGGGTCAGTGGTAACAAGATCAGCTGGTGAGGATTTAAGGTGGTCTAATTAAGCCGTGGCAGTCCGAGAACAACACATTGTGCACACGCTAACCTTGATGTGCCTACAGGCTCACTGTCTCTTCTTTATCTCATTGTTAGTCAGGTTAAGAATTATGGAAATATTAGCTGAGGGCTATATTAGCTTCAGGTCACATTTTAGGGTTGGATTAAGGATAAATCTCAGTTAAGCGTATCAGATGATATGAAAAGCATTTATTTCGAGAGTTCCCTGACTGGAGGACAAGACAGAGAAGGATTTTTGTTCGGGTCTGACTTTCAAGTTCTGTTTATCATGTCTCAGAAACAAGAGGAATGTAGATATTGATTCAATGTGGCCTGTCACATCACTATGAGTCATGGTCTGTGCTATTTATAACTAAATCGTCTTGTTTGTTAGGCAGGCTGTGGTCCTTAGGTGGGGAGCAGGAGTACATGGGAGTGTGGTTTGTTGAGGGAATTGTTTCGGTCTGGGTGCCGTACCTACAGGGTGCTGTTTTGCCTCACAGTCTATTTTTTGCTTCGATGTGAGAGACACAGAGGTACAGCCGACAACGCCCCTATTTCTTCCCCTCTGATTTCCACCGTGTGGATTTGTGTGTTGGTATCAATTTGTGTCTGTGTCGCTGTTGCATCTTGTTTTGTGTCTCCATGTGCCATGTGTGTGTGTGTGTGTGTGTGCTTGGCTGTGTTTCTAAGTGTGTTTTGGCTGCCTGCTTTGTGTGCTGCTCCTGCTGTGACAGATGGAGCGCAGCCCACGCCCAGATTAACAGACCCACATTAATGAAATCAGGGTTCTGCTTGCTGTCTAACTCTCACTCCCTCTATGTCCCCCCACCCCGCCCCCCCCAGTCACTCCCAGTATTTCACAGCTCTGTCTCTAAACCAAGGACACATAGCAATTTAGTGAGAATTGTGCAGAATTGCAACTGTCCCCTGGAGAGACAGGAGGGAGACAGGCAGGTAGCAAGGTGAGGGCTTGAAACAAAAAAGAGACGAGCAATAAAGGACAAGCTGGATGAGAAGACAGAGAAGCGATGGACACTAACAGTTTGGGAGGGAGTGACAATGAGTAAATCAGAGTGATCGACTGTAGCAGAGGAAAGAGAGGAGGCTGTATGAGGCTGCTGTTGCTAGGGGAGAGTGGTTAGACTAGACAGAGAGAGGGGGAGAGAGCTTGCAGCATTATTCTCCATCAGCACAAGCACTGTCACCATGACTCCTACCAATGTCCTACTGCCTCACTGGAGGATGTAGTTTCCATGGCAACCATTCATGGCCCCTAATATTGGCAGGAGAGAGAGGGAGGGAGGGGCGGCTGTGATATAGAGGGGAGTGCAAACATATGGTGTGGGACAAAAGGTGCTGAAGGAAGGGGAAAAGGGGAGGGGAGAGGGAAATAAAAAGTAGACTGGCATCAGGAGGTGAAGGACAAGACAGGGAGGTGTTGACTAAAAAACATATGCATGAGCAAAAGCTAAAGCGCGGGGTGGGGGGGGGGGGGGGTTGATGAAGTCAGAGGGGGGTGGATATGATTAGGAAGTGAGAGCTGGAGGTAAGCATTGTAAAGCAAAGAACAGAGGAGTGAGTAATAGGAGTAGAGTGACCTACATTCACTGGGGCGGTGGTGTACTGCAGAGGTGGATGCAGGTGTACTGTTTTCTGTATCACCCCAAATCGCACACATACACTGAAGTATATTCACAAAGGAACAGAGAAAGACAGATTTGATTAGAGCTACAGTAATCGACTGCAGCAGGCACCTGTCAAGGCAAAAATAGATCTGAGGGTGGACTTAAAAAGCCAAATGAAGGGGAAAAAGTGTATATGATGATGGAGAAAAAGGTGGACAAGAGGAGACTCTATTGCAGACTTACCCTTCAAGGTTTGACCATATGATCTGCTACTTAGCATCTAGTGCCATGACCTCATCCATTTACATTCACTGTATAATTTTATAAATCAGTTTTGATGGTAGAATTGGGATAATTTGTCCAAGATGTTCATAAATGCAACAGAAAGATAGTTGCTTGTTGAGTCTCATTGCCAGCGTGTCAAATGCCAACATTTTGGGCTGATAAAACATCCCGAGCACAGCAAAATAAGCAGAAAATAAGGAAATAAAGGCAAAGGACAGTGTCTTCACATACAGCCACCACTACTCACTTCTAGAGGGTCATAAGTAATGACTGAAAGGGATTATTTTTATATTAGTCTGTATGTTGTTTTTCATGAAAATATTGCATATAATGTGATTTCTATGAGTGCTAAATAAAAAACTGAAGGGCAGGTAAAGAAAAGATTAAAAAAAAAACAGACAGTTTATGCAATTCAAGCCTAGATTTTATTCTTTAGTGCTGCAGTCATTTAGTTAAGATGTATTTGATATGAAAAGATTGATGGCACAATCAGAGAGGCAAAGTAGAAAAGTCTGGAAGCCGTCAGGGACTTTTCACTGAATCTCTCCACCCCATCTGCTTCCTGTTCTCGACTTCAGTTATTTGCTTTTCCTTTATTGTCACTGTTTTCTGCTCCCATCCTGAGCTCTCTGAGTCTTTACACAGCTTGCCAGCTCTGTCTCTCTTCCTCTCTGGAGAATAAATCAATTTCTACTTCTCCATTTATTGTTTTCATCATAGCACCTACACATACTAACATATACACACAGGTAGCAACTCAAACTCCCACTGGTACACCTACATTCAGTGTTATTTTTATTGTGCTAAGTCCTGTCACTTGGGATTGCTTGTGTCCACCATCTGCCACATGATCCAGCTGGGAGCAGACAGCAAGGTGCTCAGCCTGGCATGAAACCCAAACAGCCACACACACACAAACACACACACAAAATATGCATATGCAGAGGCATAATTGCGTGTAAAATCCAGCAACCAGCCATCATTATTGTACTATTACCCACAATAGTTTTATTTCTCTATTTCATTTGCTGTTAGCAGATAGGAGAATATATGGTAATTTGTGCAGGCAAAAAAATGTATTCTTCCATCACCACCCAGCTATATCAGTGAACACAGATGCATGAATAAGAATTAGGTTTTTAAGAGACAGGAACGTCACATTTTGTTTTTTACCAACATGGGCACACGCTGCACAGCACACCAACAGACGCAGGTGTTATCTTGAAGAAGGGTGTGGTCTCAGCTGACAATCATAGATTTCTGTTCCACTGCAGTGTGAAAGAAAAAAAAGTGAATTGCACCTTCAGGATCTTTTAATCCATCTTTTTTTCCTTCCCTACCACCCTCCGTTTTCGTGGTGAGCATCGTGTTTCATATCTGCATCCTTGCACTTCCTGGCCCCTTTTTTCTTCCTCCTCCTCCTCCTCTTCCTCCTCGGCTCAGTTATGTAACGCTGCACTGCGCTCCACTGCGCTTCTGCCCAACTGGCCGGTGGTAGGGTGAGACAAGGGGATGAATAAAGTAGACGTGGCAAAATGGAGCTTGGGTGATTTAAGTGGCTGTGAAAACCTTGGGGAGGGGAGCGTCGGGACATTCACACGCAGAGATGCTGGATTGAAGATTCCAGAAATCAAACTGAGGCGGGGAGATATGAGGAAAATCTGTCACAGTCTGTAATACAAAATTATTGATAAGAGAGACTTGTGGCACTCATATAAAATATTGTTGGCAAAGTTACAGATACATGGAGAGAGTAATTGAGTTGGGGGCAACAGTCATTGCTAGGAATCAAATAAACCATCCTCGTCTCTAATGTGCCTGGAAGTTATCACTGATGGACAAGCTGTTTAATACCCAATCACATTAATGTTGCCATAAACATTGATAGGCATGATTAAGGCTTTTGTTAATAACTGGGAGTGACGGGTGTTAGCTGGCTGAGTTTTCACGCAAGATTAGTCGAAAGGTCAGGGGAAATGAGTGATAGAGAGAGAGGAGAAGAGAGGAGAGAGGGTGGCAGGGAACAGAGAAAGGTGGAGGCTGAACAGAGAGAAGAGAGGAAGCTTTGCTCTGCAACAGCTATCGACAAATCAGATTGAAGCAATGGTTGTGTGGAGATCAGAGTTGGGCGAGGTGGGTCTGTTAATGTTACCGTGAAGGAAGAGACGCAGAGAAGAAAGAGCGAGCCAATCTAGTGAGGGAAAACATAAAGTGTAAGGAAACGGATAAAAGAATTACATACAGAGGGAGCACATGTGGCTGGCATCACAGGTCAAAGTCCATACTGTCAATGTTTTCTGTAAAAAAAAAAGTACATGCAGTAATTGCTTTTGCTCCCATTTTTTTATGAGTTAAAGTCTAAGATCTTAGATGACTTCTTTGCACACAATAGGTTTATTTCTCTCAACTTTGGCTCACAAATTTGTTCAAATGTATGTTAGTGTGAACTTCTTTTTTCCCAAGATAATCCATCCACCTGACAGGTGTTGCATATGGAGATGCTGATTAAACAAAATGATTATTGCCCAGGTGTGCCTTTGACCAATCACAATAAATGGACACTCTAAAATGTACAGTTATATCTTGAAAAAAGTTGTTTATTACTGCCTGTTCACACTACTAGCAATAAAGCTACAAAACGGCCAAACATAGTGAGTGTGTAGATCATCAAGCTGCCTTTTTTGTTGATACTGCAGTGAGAAAAAAGTGTAGGGTTTAATGAAACTGGCTGGCAAGTCCGCTGTTTACACAGCACAGAAATTATCTGGAGATGGGAAGTGGAGGGGGTCAAACAAAAACATATGATTTGTTGACATAGTGTCACCTCATTGGAGCAATGAAAGAAGCTGATGGACAGCTCAACTTTGACTTGTAGCACGTCATGCCAGACAAGCGGTGACAACTGTCCCATGTCAGTTTGTGGCTTCATGTCACCAGCTTCCTTGAAAACGACTTGTAGCCTAATGCTTTGTTGATGGTATTTTGAATATACCTTTAAGCACCAAACTATGACTCTGAAGATATACTCTGATATTCTTACCATAACCATAACCAATCACTCCTCATGCCTAAATCTAATCCAATGAAGGCAACAAGTACTAACCAATCAGAAGCAAAGTAGGGCAGATCATGACTTTGCCCTTTTGGGGGAAAAATGGGTATTTGTAGCCCTTTTTAAAATATCTGTAGTTCAGTACCTAATAAATGCCTTTTTTCAAGATCAAACTGCACCCTTTAGAGTGGCCAAGTCCAAGACACATCAGGTGGATGCATTGTCTTGGCAAAGGACAACTGTTGACTAACATGAATTTTAATTAATTTGTGATCAAAGTTTGAGAAAAATAAATCTTTTGTGCTTAGAACAATCAGGTCTTTACTTCAACTCAAGAAAAATGGGAGAAAAAACAAAAGAGTTGCATTTATATTTTTGTTGAGCATAAATGTTGTAAGAATTGATTTTCTAAGTACAAAAAGGACCCCTCCAGAGTAACAAAGACTATTATGATGTGACCTTTTCAGTTTAACACAGCCAGACTACGGCATGTCCCATGATTTGCCTCTTTTTTGAAATGTCTAATAAGACATTGACCCTTTCCAGAGAGTTGCCGTGCCCCGCCTTACCCTTTTCCATCTGTCTGCTCTCAGCATGACTCATCACTCTCTAGGGTGTTGTTTTGTTTATGGATGTAAGTTTGCATGGGGGCACTGGTGCCTCATCAAGTTCCCACATTGAGTTAGACAGGTAATTTCTTAGAGGCAAGAGAGTGGACACTTCAGAGCAAAGCATTGCCAACACTCTACTATTCTGGATTTTACATTTAGTATTTTTGTGCTCCTTTTTTTCTGTTTCTGCTTCCCTTCTGAGATTAAAGGATCAGGGTCATGTATCTGGTTGGGGAGTCAGATGAGGACTTATCAACTGAGGGAAGAATGTGACTCTAGCTGTCTCTGTGTCTAAATGTGGAGGAAGTAGTGACTGAATCTAGCCTGTCCTGTCTTGATCTTTTCAGTCTCTTTGTCAGATTTTGTCTTCTCTCTGTGGCTCTTGCATCTGTGTTGTCGCAGTCAGTAAAAGTATGGGAGTTTTTTGGGGAATAGTTATGTGAAACGATTCAAATGCATGACCCACTTAATTCTAGAACAGCAGCCCTACTGTGATTTTTTAAATATATCTGAGGGAATTAAACATTATATTGAAAATTACAATTCAGACTAGGGTTGCAACTAAAAGTATTGAACAATCTGCCATTTATTTTCTGTTTATAAAATGAAAGAAAATGGTGATGACATTTCAGCTCTAATTCAGACTAGAATCCATGGGTGTTAGTTCACACATTAAAAAATATATATTTAATACCATTGTCTGTTTCGACTTTACAGCAGTGCATGCCTCTATGAATGATTAGGATTAATGCCAAGCAGGAAACGTCATGTTTGCAGTGGATTTACTCCATGAATCCTTCACTGAGAAGAGATCTCACTGAGAGTTGTAATTGTAAATGGTAGAATATCAAAGGGAAAACAAGTGCGAAGAATTAGCAAAATATGAATTGAAACCAGAGACAGAAAAAAGTGAGGGAATAACATTGGGGCACATTATATTTGAAAAAGGGAGCTAATGAAGTTTGTGAATCTTTGTGACTTATGGCTGAATTAGTTTTAATTATTCATCACCCAGCATCTATAACAATGTAATGTAGCATTGTAGCAGCCAAACGCAAACAGAGTAACTGTATATGAGACTTATGTGGAGACTCACTATTTCTCATATCACCCAGGTCATCATAATTGGGTGGAATCCAGCTCATACCCAACAGTACATTCGTATTTAAGTCAGAATTACGTTTGCATTCTCTTTGTCCAACTATATTTAGGACGACAGTTCATTTTATGTAAGAGATGCAGCATGAAGCAAACTGAGACCAAACATTGAGTGTATATTTTGAGGCTGGTTGGGTAAGATAAGATTGGAGGCTGGTATTCTCTGCCCTGGGTACTGCATGAGGTCAGGCTCCCTCTTCCAGACACTGTTCCTTCTGGTTGGATGGAGCCCGGCTCAGTTAATCTCCCCTTTGGAAAGAACTCAGAAAAGGAGTCAGAGAAATAAAAGGAATATGTGAGGCAAGTGTGGCAAGTAGGTCACTGCTGTGAGGAAAGTAGCAAAGTGACGGGGTCTTTTGCTGGTAGACTACGTGCAGCATATAACAAAACTAAGCACAGACATTTATGTAATGACACACACTCACACAATGAAGTCAGGAATATGATCACTCCTTGATGCATGGTCAGGTTGGTTGCTGATACCCTCCTAAATACAGTTACACCTAGCAATTACTGAATGATCACGTGGTTGCTTTGTGTTCATTTTTCTTACCAGTGTCCTTTCCAAAAATTGGAATTGCATATGTACATTATGTACCATTTTAACCGTCTAATTTATTTCTGGGGAAAGACACTTCTGCCCATTGGCAAATCAGTAGTGAGACTTATGAGACTTATGGCAATGATGAAATGTATTTTCTTACCTATTACCGCCAGGAGGCTGTGGGCTGCTAAGCCAGACCCAGTCACCTTAAGAGACAGTTTACTTGTTCGGCTCCTAACATTAAAACTTACTGTAAACAAATGTCTGACACAGAAGAAGTTTTTGTATAGGGCAGAAAATACAGTATATAGCAAAAGTAAACTATTGCTTTTCTTGCAGAACAGTTCACTTCAATTTCACTAGCTTTACTTTATTATCTTTCTCAGCCTTTAACCTAATAATGAAGGCTTTAATGTTTCATCAAATCGTGCCATGGATGTTGGCTTTTGCCACGAGGGAGTCTTTGATTCATTGCCCGTTTAGCAGTCTCTCCTTGGAAAGCTTGTCCCATTAAGTTCCACCACCTCCCGCCTTTTATAGCATGTCATGACTGTTCCTCAGTGCCACTCATTATTGACCGCTTAGAGATTTTTTTTTTTTTTTTTTACAGTGAGTGCTGTGGATATTAGTGAACTCTCCTCGCAGTCAAAGTTTTGGCACAGTAGGCCTGATTTATGTTTTAAATGCTTAGGGCAGATTGGCCTTTTATTGGATTTGCAGTAGCTAATTTTATGGTCAGCCACTGAGCCTGGCTCCTGCAGGCACATTCTGTCCACTCAAAGGTGCTGTTCAGTGGTGGGGGATTTGTCTGAAGAAATCAAACTGCAGTAATACTAAATAAAGTTACTTGCTAATTGCATACCAACAGACTGCAGTTAATCTCTGATGAAGAAAACATGTGGACATCTATTACTGATTAAATGAAATTATGTTAATAATACACAGTATAGACTGTGCATAATGTTTATTTATAGAAAGAATTGTGGAGCTAATGCAGCAGGAGTTACTAAGTATATCCTACATCTTATTAAATCAAAAAGATATGGAAGGACAGATGATGAAGAAGGAAATATTACCTATAAAAAATACATGCCACCACAGTCTACCTGTCATCCTGAGATTATGTTTGCTTTGGTGCAGTGGTTGTGCACTCATTAAACATTACACTTCCCACTTTACTGGCTACACCTGCTCATATTTGCACCTGGTCTTCAGAAACAAATACACTGTCGCATACAGTTGACCCAGTAAATCGGGAGAACATTTGTAAATCCAGCTGGATGTGTTTTGTCAACATCCTTTATTTCATCACCTCTGGTTATTTGTTCAATCCTTGCTTTAATTTGCATGCATGAAGGACAGACACAACCTGTACCTCATATGCAGGGAAATCGTGTTTCCAAGCTGGTGTGTTTCATAAATAGCATTCATAACATTCATCTAGGAGCAGAATGCATCACAGATGAGAAGCAACAGGCTTAGCAAATCTCACTCAGTATGTCTTGTTCTTTACATAATAGTGCAGAGTGTGTGAAATAAAATGCTGGCAAATTTTTATGCTGTCTCTGAGTAGGAAAATCATCACATTTGGTTGTTTTAATGACAACATCTTTCTGGAGCAAATAATAACCCGTCATCCAACTCTGTGTTTCTTTCAGATGCTGAAGGGGGAGAGGTGTCCCCCCCAATGGGTGCTGGCGTAGACAGCAACAGCTGGCACTTTCGCTATGGCCCTGGCGGTCCCGGTGCACCCCCACAGCACCTGAAACCTGGAGAGGTTCCCCCAGAGGCCTTCATCATCCCAGGTTCCCCCGCCATAATATCCATCAGACAGAACCAGGGAGGAGAGGACGACAAGAGCGATTTCATCACCTTTGGAAAGAAAGAGGAGGCCAAGAAGAAAAAGAAGAAGAAGAAGGAGAAGAAAGACAAGAAGGATAAGGGGAAGGATGATGGAGATGAGTAAAGGAGCAGAAAGAGAAAATAGCAAAGAAGAAAAGGGCGTTGTTAAAACAGAGGTACCAACCAAAGCTCACTGGGCAAAAAGAAAATGTGAAAACTATTACAGATTTTCCAATTTCATTTTATTACATATTTTCACTGATAATATTTTAGAGCTCTTTCTGTTATAAACCTGGCCTTACCAAGATTTATTTTACCTTCAGGCATTCACTGAGGTAAAACATTGATCTTGCCTTGATAAACAATAAAATGATTGATTTTGCTCCACGCCCCTATGTGCCTATGCACCCTGAGTCAACTCATGTCAGTCATTATTCCCAATAAGGAAGGACCACTCTTTGCCCTCGTCTTGAATTTTTTCTCCTTTAACCCACTGGGCACGTTGGCACCTCTGTCTTACCCCCTCCCCAACTATAATGTGTAAACCATTCTCCCTGAGAGAAGACAAATACTTTGTACAAGAACAACAAAAAGCTCTGTGCCAGCTAAGGAAAAGAAGAAAGACATCAACGATTGAGACAGATGTATGTCATCTGGAGCTGGACACACACAACTTGTAAATAGCACAGGAGAGAGTCACTGAAACTAAGGCTAAAATGACACTGCTGCAGATTCCTCTGGTATTTACCAACAGTGTTTCCTGAGATCTCAATGAAATCACATGCACACACGCGCATGCTCACACATTCAAACATGCATACATACACTTACAATGACGAAGTAGGCACGGAAAGCACTTGAGACCTAGAGAGAGGGAAATAAATAAAAAAAAAGGTGAGAAAATCGACTGACATCAAAGAAATGTGCTTAAAACTAGACACTGCAAGCTTTTTGCCCTGCACAGTCGCCCATGCGGTGTGCATATGTACATCAACTCTCTCAGGATGGAAGCAGCATCCTTTGCAATCACTCTGCATTTGCTCACTGCATCTGAAGGACATTGAGAGCTTCATCTCCAACCAGAGCCCCAACTGAGGAATGCAGAGAGCTCCAGAAAGATGGAAAGATGAGAGGATACCTCACATTCTCCTGAGGATCACAGAGGGGAGAGTCCAGCTGAGCTGGCTTGTGACTCCACTTTCAGTTTGTGGACTCTGATGAAACCTTACAGAATATTAGGAGATCCTTGAGATTTTGATAAGACCTTCACTTCTCCCCCTGCTGCAGCAAAAGCCTGATGCTTTCTGCTTTGAATGTTTGGTAGCAACCAGTCCTTACCTGATACCTTGAGTTTACAACTGCTCACCTGCTTGTACTTGCCCCAAGCTGCCACGAGCCGTCCTCTCCTCCCCCAACTGCCTTTTTCGCCCTACCATCATCCATCCCACTGACTGCCTCTTCATGTGATAATGAAGTCTGTGAACTTGTTTTGATTTCATCTATTCTCTAAATAGATTCATCATTACATACTCTGGCATCTTTTTCTTTTCTTCCTCATAGCTTTAACTGCTTTTTGCGTGTCATGCCTGCCCCTGTTTACCCTCAGACACTACACCCAGCCCCCGCTCTGAACCCCTGCTCAGGATTGATCCTGGGAGTGGCCTGCTCTGAACATTGTGGTGTGCTGAGAACAGCATGGAGTAATGTGGATGAGGCCTGGGGAAGCCCAGTCGGGGGGTCTATGCCCTGAACTCTTGTCAGATGTCTCTCTAAGTTCACAACGGTTCAGTGCTTTTAACTTGCGAGTACTACAGTACGCTGTTCATTTTCCTGTTTGTAGCCACTGATGAGAGGGGACCAGGTGGGATGAGGCAGATTACAGGGATGGAGGACTGGGATAAAGTGAGGAGACAGGTGCCGTGGGCTGGCCCTCACCCTCTATGTTCAAAAGACGAACGTTGTTCTCCAAATTGATTGTTTAAGATCGTTGAGTCACATATTAGCTTTTATGTACGCTGTAAATGTAGCGTAGACTGTTCATAGATTGTCTCTACATTAGTAATTGAAACCTGTTAAAAAATTATGGGCATCTAGGGATTTCCACCCCGCAGCTATATCCCACCAATCCTCTCTCAGGAGGTTTTGAAAGACGGGCGCACACTTGCCTCAAGACTTGCTTCTGTTGGTTCCCCTCCCCTGCCTGTAACTTGTTGCCACGTCCCCAAAGTTTTGCGGCTCAGTATGATGTCACTCCATTAAGTGGCTGCTGCATGTACTGCTCTAAGGAAACACATACTATATAGAGAAATATATATATAAATAGATAGATGGCTATGATTTTATTCTTTTGTATTATCATTTTTCTTCATTACTCGCACAGGAGATATTTGTATGTACTTCTGTCTGCCAAACATCTATGTACTACAATCTTCACGCTCCACAGATGTTGTATGGCATCCACTAAACCTCTTTAGATATTTGTAAATGCTATAGTGTGATACCTTTCAAAGCAAGTTTATTATTTTTCTTTTACCAACTTTGATTTTTGCTTTTGAAAACAAGCAAAGCAAGAAAAAAAAAGAAAAAAAAAAAAACACTCTCTGTGTCCGGCTTTGACATGACGATCTAACTAACACTGTAATATTGTAACTGAAATATGTATGATCCTATGATGAGCTATCACTTCCCTTTCACTCTAAAAAACAAAGAAAATGACTGAAAAAAAATATTCCAGTGTAAAAAAAATGTATATGTAGTGTATGCTTGTGTTTAGTGAGCATTCATGCTGTCATTCTTTCCCAATGTATGGTGGTGAACTATGGTGGCAATGTGCTGTCCAAACTGGACTAGCCCAGATCTGTTGTAAAACCTTTTTTTGTACACCCGCTCATCAACTGTGACAGTGAAGTAGTGAATTTCATTTATTTCATTTCTTTTCTGACTTTTTTTATTTTACCTAAATGGATACAGTGGTAATGTGTTTTGTTTATAAATCACTAATAAAGTTTTCTTTCTTAAAAACAAATGTGAATTTATTGTCTTTACAAATGAACTAAGAGCTTGGTTAAAAAATTACAGACTGTGATTGAATTTAGATAGCTTTGTTCAGGATTTTATTACAAATAATTTTGGAGCACACAGTTCATTTGTATTTTTTACTACTGTGTAGTGAATAAGATGTTTTAATCAAAAGATACCCTTATGTAATGAAAACCTTAATTAAAAGTCAGTATCAGACTTCTTTTACAGGCCTTTTATCTCAAGAGAGATTTAAAAAGGGTCAGTGCAACACTGCAGAAGAGTAGGAAATAATTAATCAGTAAGAAGGAGAAAGAGTACATCTTTTCACATCAGTGAAGGCAGGGCTGATAAACTTATCTACAAGCTCCTCTCCTCTATCACACATGCTCATGTTCCACTTCTTTCTCTGCACTGACAACAATCCAGATGAGACACAGCCAGAATGACCTGCCCAGTACTGATGCCTCGTTTGTCCTTGTTGAAAGCTGTGGTCACAGATGGCCGAAAGAGTCCCATGTGAAAGGAAGCTTCCAGAAGCAACATAATTTAATAGAGTGGCTAAGTAGATTTATTGTGTCCCAGTGGGTGAGTTTATAGAAAAAAAAGATCACAATAGAAAGACATCAGTCATGCTGGCCTAGATAAAATGCAGCATTGATAATCAATACTTTCACCCAGTCATCTACTCCGGAAGCCAGTTCAATAGTTTCCTAAAGAGTCATTTAGAGCTCTAGGAACTACAACAGCTTTCCCATTTTGTTGTTTTGTCCGTCTAGAATAAACAAATTTAAGGATTTAGTCATGGCTGAGGCAACAGAAAAAGAACAAGGGACATCACATCACTATAGAGCACTCTCTGCTCTGCTTGGTGCCAGTGCTATTAAAGCCTAGTGTGACTTTTAATGAAGAAATTAAAAGTCTAAATAAAGCACTTCAGAGAAAAACATATTGATTGTTTTTTTTTTCCAAATGTGGGCATTTGTTTATTTGCTGAGGTCTCCATTATTTACATTTTATTTCCCATAAGCTGCAATAGAACTGTCCCCAAAGTCTGGATTCACTATAGAACATTAGGTAAATGTTCTATAGTGAACATTAGGTAAATGTTCTACAGTGATGTAATGTCCCTTCCTAATTTTTAGTTTCCATGGTCAACTCTGAGTGTTAAATAGATGTGTTTGTGCATCTTTGTGTTTATATACTGATATATATTAAGTTAATGAAGTCTCCCTTTCTCCACTTTTGGCTTTCATCTTTCACCCAGAGAGGGGGTGGCCATGAGAGACGTTCAAGAGTTCATGTTATGAAAAAAAAAAAGCTTGCAAAAATGCCACATCCCGTTCTTTATTTCATTCTCTACTGAGAAAGACTAAATTGTTTCTATGGTTACAGCTATTTTGGGAATGGTTTCTACGGCAACAGCCTTTTAAACCTAGCAAACACAGGGTTGAAACTGTGGGGTGCCCAGGATGGGGTCAAGGTGTGTGTGTGTGTGTGTGTGTGTGTGTGTGTGTGTGTGTGTGTGTGTGTGTGTGTGTGTGATGGGTGTGTCCTTTTATATGCCACAGGCAGCACAGATGACTCTGGCTGCTGATGTGATGATGCAATAACACCAACAGTGTCCCTGACTCCTCACTGACATTTCACTGTTCACAACAGCAGATCCATGGAAAAACAACACTTTAACAAAAACCACTAACACCCACACATTTAAAATGCCTACAGTTACATATTCCCATGAGCATTCACAAAATGTGCTCTGGTCTTTCTGAATTTTGGCTCATTTGAGTTATACAAACAAATTAACAAACAAGCAAACCAGCTCAGTGTGCAGAGAAGTAGCCTGCAGTGTTTGGTCTGTGGAGCACTGAATCTCTGGCTAATGAATATGGATATATATTATGGCAGAGTGAACCGAGCCACGCAAGCAGAGCAGTGGGCCACTGTGCTCACTGTCTTTAGAAGCTGTCCTCCCTACAGAGATGAATGAAAGCCAGTTTAAACACAACATAAACATAGGCTATATTGTGCAGTGCATAAGTCTACCTTCATTTATGCAATATGTACTCAACTGACCAAGAGAGGAAGGTCAAAATGTGAAATATAAACATCTAAATTGCAACGGTCATAATATGAAAGGGTATTTAAACATATGATAAGGCAGATTAAGGCAAATCAGGGTACACTGAAACTGAAGTGTGCATGTGTATATCTTAGTGGGTGTGTTGGCTTGTGATGTTGCCAGCTGCAGTGACTCAGCAAAACCATCATCCTGCTGAGGAAGGCAAATGGAGTGACTTGGAAGCAACCACGATGAAGATGGAGAGATTAATGTGCACAATAATTTTGGCCCGTGGCAATAACAGCACTATACACATTACACTACAGACTGTGTGTGTGAGAGAAAGTGCAAAGGAGTTAATGGAACAGGGGCAGACAGTAGGTTGAGAATTAAGTAAATTTGTTTCAGCTTGTCATGATTACTGCAAATTATCTTAATTGGCTTACTGGTACTCTAAATATAAATGCATGAGTGGTAGCAAGTGCAAATTTTGACATGATGTTTGGTGTTTTACAAAATAGAGTTATCATTTTATGAATTTTTAAAATAAAAACTGTGCTACAAGCTCATTAGAGTTTCCAATTTGAACAGTTTTAGCTGAATCCAACATTGTATAAAATGTTCAACATCTATCTATCTATCTATCTATCTATCTATCTATCTATCTATCTATCTATCTATCTATCTATCTATGTCTGTCTGTTTATCCATCTATTAAATGAAATGTATTAGCCTATAATATTACTTTTCAGTATCACAGGCGAAATTCCATTAACTATCATCTGCATGTACATTTATTACACAGTGCACACATACAGTACAAATACAACAGTAACAATATTATGTTATTATCCTTTGCAATATTGCTTTTCATTATTATTACAATTAACAAATTTATGTTGAATATCATGTGAAATTTAAAGTTCATTATCTGGTGCAACATAATGTTTTATTACTTTCAATATCACTGCTAATTTCTGTCTTGATTTATTATCATCATCATCATCATCATCGTTGTAATTATTATTGTCATTAGTAGTAGTAGTAGTAGTAGTAGTAGCAGTAGTAGTAGTAGTAGTGGTAGTATTTATTTTTTACTTCCAACATCACTGCCAATGTTACTTTTCTATTTTAGTTCATTTTAGTTTACTTTTTTATGTATGAGTGATAGCAAGTGCAAATTATGTGAATTTTTAAAATTAAAACTGGGTTGCAGACTCTTTAGAATTTCGATTTTGAACGGTTTTAACTAAGTCAGACATCTATAAAAAAAAATATGTCTATATATATAGCATGCATCACACATGCCTTGATGGTTTACTATGCACTGTGCATTTTACTGGACTGTCACCACAAGCAGCGGTAGCCTTTTGTATTACAGTAGGTGTGACGATGCGCCTGAACGACCACTGGTCTCCACTGTAATCAACTCTGCCCTCGATAAAATGAGACACACAAACATTGCAGTCAAAACGCAGAGGTCATCTGAGAGGCTACTGTGTCAATAGCTCTGCTGTGAGTGAGTGTAACAGAATGTAGTTTGGATGGAGTGAGAATGGACTTCATATACCATAATGCAGCGTGTGTATAACATACGACTTCGTGGATACTGTCTGAAACCCTCCATCATTGTCGGTTCGTTAATTCTAACAAGAATTTGGGCGTAAATGTCAGTAGTTCTGCATGATCTGAGACATCCGGAACCCGTTTAACTCTGATGTTCATGTTATAAAACCATACT
This sequence comes from Lutjanus erythropterus, assembly GCF_056507025.1. NCBI lineage: Eukaryota > Metazoa > Chordata > Actinopteri > Lutjaniformes > Lutjanidae > Lutjanus > Lutjanus erythropterus. The sequence goes on along the minus strand of NC_139321.1, from coordinate 21,854,237 downwards.
GTTTCAAAATAGTACATGGCAGCAGCTCATTACCTTTTCCGTTCATTCCTATCAGCTGCACTTGTTCTATCTGTAGAAGTGCTGAACAAAAGGCGCCATCTCCTGGTCAAAAAATCACAGCGCATTTGGCCTGAGTGGCAGAACAACTAACTAACCAATGCAAAAGTGTTTTATGAAAAGAGAATTTGTCATTTCCCCTTTAAACCTTTACCCAATAAACAATCAAAATCACAAGAAAGTGGTGGAGGGCAAAATGACGGTGGTATCATTAGTCTTTCAATGCAATGTTTTGTTGTTGTTGTTGTTGTTTTTGTTGTTGTTGTTTTTTTTGTCATTTATTATTCTGGCGATTTTCCAAATTGCCATTAATTGTTAAAGTCTTGAGTATCATTACCGTTTTTCACAGTCGTTTTGGCTCATGTGTCAACTGTAAGTGCAATTATAACAACTGTTTCATGGAACATCACAACTCTGGTGTGTTTGCAACTCACCCAAAACATTATATCAATGCTTCGAAACTACTGTATCGGTAAATTGGTCAATGCCACCAAAATGAGGAGTTGTTTTGTCATTGTGATAGTTGCTCTGCTTTTGATGTTTTTTCAGCATGACAGTCAACCCTGGAAATGTTTCTTAAGTCTGTTTCGTTCTACTTTTTGCTGACATTGACTGCTTACTGTACCATAAAAAAATGTTAGTTTTTGCTTTTTAGATTCAGATTTAACATTACATAAACGTTTACTGGGAAAAGACAATACTTTAAATACTGTAGCACACAGAAAATTCATATGCACATGTGAATCTATCCAGTAAATTTATTTATGACAGTAAACATACTGTGTATTCAATAACCTCCCAATACACACACACACACACACACACACACACACACACACACACACACACACACACACACACACACATATATATATATATATATATATATATATATATATATATATATATATATATATATATATAAATAATAAAAAGGCCAACTGCCAATATCATAAAAAGAGCAGTTTTAATTGTTGCAATGGACGTTGAACTGAATGTCTGTGTCTAAGTATGCAAACAGCAGCATGTTGATAAATGGCAAGCCTGTAATTCAGAAATAAAAAAGGCAATATTTTTTCTGCAACTCAAAAACAGTTTTAATTTCCCATCAAAACATATTTAAAAATATTTGTATTCTGTCACACTTGAAATATTAATCTGAATCTTTGGTCTGAATAATGAGTACAGTATGTACTGTATCAGTACATTATTTTTTTGTATGATGTGCTTTTACATTCTGTATATACAGTAACCTCAGGTAAGAATGCCTTTTGCATAAGAGGGGAATGATGTGCATGTTTCTTCAGTGGTTTACTGAACAGAATCAAAAATAGAGACAATTTTTTCACAGAAGTTGTGACTCTGGAGTGAAAACAGTAAAGAGGGCACCATGCAGTGAGGAACGGAAGTGCAGAAAGTAAGATGCATTCATAATAAAAAAGTTTCAAACCTTGGTTAAGATTAAAATGATTTTGTTCTGTGACTCAGAGTCAAATTATAACTAACACACCACTGTCATAAACACATACAGGGATTAACTATTCAACCATTTAGAAGCACATAGAGGCCAACTAATTTTCTAACATGTTGGGCAGCGTATAGCGCTGTATCACATCATTTCAGTGGGGCAAATTTGGGGTTTTATGTATCCTCCAAATGCAAAACAATATAAATAAAGAGCTTAATGACTCGGCCTTGAAAGGAGGTCAAGGAAATAGACCTATACTTAAAATACCAGCGACTAAACCTGAGCAAAATTACATGACACAACCTCATACTAGGGAACATATATAGTGGCTTGGCCAATCAAATTAAACACAAGGGGAAAACAAGATGGACATCAATGATAACTGATACGAAGAAAAACTAACTAAACCCGAACCCCCCCTTCACACGGCAGTACATGGTTTGGCCTGATTGGCCTGCTCCAGGATTTAAACAGTACTCATCCCGCGATCACGCCTTTTGCTTCTTCAAAGAGGGGACGTCCACACAACCACGGTAACTAAAAACACAAGGAAAGAATGATTAATATAACAGAAAACTGTTTGTTTAACCCTGCAGTGTGAAAGTATGTACACTCCATTTAAACAACATAAAATCAACAGCAAATAAACAGATTACAAATCAAATAAACCATGTGTAATATCGGATGTAATGAGGAAATGAATTGTTTGGGGTGTGGTCGACTACCGACGTATTGAGCATATATCCATTTGAAGGCACCTGGAGGCCCGCTGACTTTCTAGAGCCGCTCATATATCAGTGAGTTTTATTAGGCAACTGGGAGGACGGTGTGATTTTTGGCACACATTTAGTGATAAGCAGAAATACGTTGGATTTATTGCGCGCGTCTTTTAGTTGTGTCGACACATCAGCTATATAATTAAAGTGAAGCCCTCGTTCTTAGAGCAGTGTTTCCCAAACTTTTTTTTTCCTATAGGGACCCATTTTTAAAGTCAGAAAACATGGTATAAATTAACGTTCCTGACCATTTTTACTACCGTTTCCGCATCGCTATATTATTTTGGCGGGAGTTTTTAAAAACGTATAAGTCTTCACGTTAGATACCTGATAATTGAGAAACAAATGAATTTAGGCAGAGTTGACAGGCCACTAATTGTTTTTATTTTCTCTCATCTGGAAAACAGCAATAGACGCTTTAGCTTACTTTATAAATGAGACAAAATGAGCACATTTTGGCAGATTTAACAGGCTCTCATTCCCACCCTCAATGATAGGCCTACCCTCCCATAGTAATAATAATAATTATTATTAATAATAATATGATGCATAACGATTCTGACAGGCCAAACTATTCAGGTGGTGAGGCAAACATGTAATGTCATCAGTGTTCTGTCATATGATGTGCATGCCATCTAAGCTAAATGTACATTTCTACTACTTTAAATCAATAAAGTCAACAATGTAATTGTGCTAATTTAAACACTGGATTACTCATCTGAAGTCCTGTGCCAGATTTATTGTGGGTATACTGTATTGTATGTGTGTTACAATAATGCCCCAGCCAAACTTTCTTCTTGTAACATAGAAGGGCTACAAGATTGAAATGACCGTATCATCAAGTGTCTCTGGCAGAGGTCTGCAATCTTTATGATCAAAAGAGCTATTTTTGGCCAAAAAGGGGGGGAAAAAGTCTGTCTCGAGCTGCATCTATTAAATGCCCTCTTTTCCCTGATGACTGTGTTTAGCAGCCATAGCTTATGGAGACTCAAGAAGAGCCATCATCACAATTTAAAAGAAAAGACACCGAGCCATAGACAATCTTTGATATGTTAATTGATGAAATATTAACATTTTTTTTTTAATTTGGTGTTCAACATACTGCAATAGATTTTTGAGTTTTGTGTCCAACTCAAACTTTTGCAAACTTTCTGCTGACCTTTAGCTGAGATAATTTACTATTCTTCCTTAGATAAATTTATAGTAAAAGTAAAAGTTAGAGAAACTAAAAAAAAAATAATAAAAAAAATAAAGGAATTTCAAAATTTGGTCACAGTTAACTGTGAACCTGATTGTTATTATTTTGTTGCCTTAAAATTAAATGGTTTAAGCTATATATTTTTAAAATACAACATTTTGGGGTTTCTAAAATTCCAATATTTAAATATATCTAAAGAAGAAAAGTAAATTATCTCAACAAAAGATCAGTAGTTGGTAAAACTTTTTTAAAACTGAAGAATTTGACTTGGGCTCAAAACTGATGTACTATGTATGTAATATGTTGGCTTGAAATTTTGAGCGGTCTCAACTTTTTCAGACCTACAACAATGAAACATGCAGGCATCTCATAATTTTACAGCCCTTATTGTAAAACTAATATGTTTTGTGACATGGACCAACATAGCTATTGAGACTGGGTTGGCTTATTGGTTCTATGGGACATTACAGTTCTGATGCATGCCAGCAAAACTAACCCAAAATATTTCATCCACACTTCAAAACATAGTTATGGTGTCTGTTAATTAGCAATGCCATCAAAATTAAAAGTTGTTTAGTCATTGTGTGAGCTGTACTGGTCATAATGTTTTAATTTTTGGATGTTTTTTTCACTAAGTGTGTTGAGAAAATGGTTCTCCAGCACATATAGAAGAGCATCCCAGTCGGCCTGGACCCTCGCCTGTTCAGATCCAACAGAGCCATAGATGATGTCATCTACACTGCCCTCCACTCAATTTTCATGCACCTTGAGAAAAACAACTACATCAAATGCCGTTTCTTTATTTGAACTCTGTTTTCAGTAGAATCTCACCCACAAAGAAGCTGACTGGCAAACTTAACACCCTGGGCTTGAGTGCCACACTCTGCAATTGGATGTTGGACTTCCTCACAAATAGACCCCAGACAGTAATGATTGGCGGTCTCACCTTCTTTCATCTGGTGCTCAACACCGGCGTCTCCCAGGCTGTGTGCTGTGCCCCTTCTTCTTCATGCCCAAGACTGATAACACTTTATAGCTTAGAAAATCAACAGTCTTGCATAGTGGTGCACAGAAAACACCCTACTGCTCAACGTCAGCAAAGCTGAAGAGCTGATTGTTTGTTTTCGGAGAAAGGAGAGAAAGACACACGTCCTTGTGGAGCTGCTGTAGGCCAGGTGAACAGTTTAAGGTTCCCGGGAATCAACTTCACAGAGAACTTGTCATGGACATCACACATCTCCACCCTGGTAAAGAAGGCAAAGAAATGTCTGTAAATCTTAAGTAATCTTAAGAAAGACAAATTCCTGTGCCATATTCTTGTTAACTTTGACATAGGACTAATAGAAAGCATTCTGACTGGGAACATCACAAACTGATGTGCACAGCCCAGGACAGGAAAACTCTACAGTGTGTCATTAACACTTCTGAACATCATTTGTACCCTCTACTGAGCATCAGTGATATCGGGAAGGTGAGGTGTGTGCGAAGAGCCCAAAAGATATTAAAAGACAATACCTGCCACAGCCTGTTGACCCTGCTGTTATCAGGCAGAAGATACAGAAGTATGTTGCTGTGCCACCAGACTGAAGAGCAGCTTCCTGCCCTTGGCTGTGAGGCTGCTGAATTCATCCTCAGTGCTCCACCATACGAATTAGTTTGTTCTGTACTTTGTTTATCTCTTACACAAATTCCAGTCAATCAAAGAACCATTTTGTAAATTCTAGATAAATTGCCTTGTATCCTTTATTATACTATACAAAAAGCAATTTTGTGTAACTTAAGTCTACTGTGTATTGCATTGAGCTTTTTAGATTGAGAGTTTTAACAGGAGATAATAGTTTACTGGGGAAAGTCAATATTGTACACACAAAAAGCACATTTGTAATGACATGTACTGTATGTAGACAGTAATTTTTTTTGTGTGGACATGTACTCTAAAAAGTAAGATTCACCTTTGGATTTATGTACTTCCAAACTTGATTGGTTGAGTGTCAAACTTAGTTCATAAAAATACAAAAATAGGTCCACACACCAGAAACTGCTCCTTTAGAAAACTGAATTGCTCCTATATCGGAACAATCTAATGCTCCCTTTGAAAATTTAATAGTATCAAGTGATACTATTACATTTCCTAAAGGAGCAGTTTCTGGTGTGCTGACCTATTTTTGTATTTGTTCTGCTGTCCAGCACCCAGTATTCATCGTTTTTGGATATACTTGCTGTGTTTTTTGAGTCTTCAGTTCAAACTTAGTTCATAACTGCCACCTGACAGGCCATTGCCACTTTATCAGACATCACAAACATTCCATGTCATAGATATTGATACACAGATGTCTGACAGATTTTGATAATTGAATAGATTGTTTTGTATCAAAAAAATCAAATGGTGAAAGGATTTTTAAGTTGTGAGGAGTGTTGCAATTTTACTAGGAATCAACCCCTCAGTTTTGATCATTGATGCATGTGCAGATGGTTAGTGTACAAGTTATTGTTATCAAAACATGCAATTTACTTCAAGGAATGAGAAATTCAAATTTGTTGTGAATTACAAAGTAATTGGACAGAGATTTGAACTCATTGTTTTGAAATAAATAAATGAATAATAATCGAGAATTAAGCCGAGGCACATGAGAAAAACTGTAAACGTGGCACTTGGTTTAATATTTCTATTTAATAGCTTATTTTAAATATTCAAATTGCGGCTGGTGGCGGGAGTAAACTAGTCCGCCACATAAGAGTCCCCTTCTTTAATGTGCTACGCCAGTTAAATCTGCGACAACCATGGGTCGCGTTTAGAAGGGAACCCTTGATTTGTGAAACTCTCGCGATATTTGTACATGCTGCTTCTTCGTTGCGCGTTCTACAAAACAATTACGTACGCGGGTATAAGGTTACCTTCTACAGAGGACTAACATTAACTGTAAGTCAACGTTTTCACCATGGTAACCAGAACGGCCTCAGTAACCGAAATTAAGATTAGTTTAATAGTCAGAGTAACAGTTACTATCTTAAATACGAGGCTAGCAAGATTCAACAAACCGGACTCAGTCCTATTACCTGCTGTGCCAGTAAATGTTGTCCTACATGCGTGTGAATTAGCTTGTTAGCGCTCAAAGTTGGCACAGTTGTATGCTTCAGCGTTACAGCAGGACAGAGAACACGGTAAGCCCACAGGAACAGTAATGAGAAAAGAAAACAAACATCACAGAGGTTTAGAGGAATGAGAGCTGTCAGTTCTACCAAAAAGTCTCCATAAGGACATCATATTATTAAGGAGATAGATATGTTTTAAAGCTCATAATGGTCATATCATTTTTATAATCATTTATATTTTGTATGGTTGCACTGAACAGCAGTTATTTTGACATGAACACAGGTGTACCAATTACACTAATCAGTGTTCCTTCCATTCAGGTCAAAAAGTGTCGGGGTGTTGTTATTGTCCATGTTGGCTCACCGGAAAGGCTCTTTCATGTCTATGTGGTTTAGGTGAAAAATGTTTATTGAACTAACTAGCTTTTGAGTTTTTTTTTGTTCCTGGTGAAGGTAGGGTGAGGTATTTATGTGGAAATGATACAATTACGTTATGAAGGACATAAAATGAAAATGTAACACGTGCATAAAAATAAAAAAGGTGCTACACATGTACACAAACTTTTAAGTTAAGTCAGAGGTTTTGGGGAAAAATGTTCCATAATATTTCAAAAGCCTCTGTTGTTAAATAAACTGAGTGGTTTAAGTGAAGAATTCAGTTCAGGAAGAGAATGTGAGATCTTGGATAGTGACTTATTGCATTTAGCATAAAACATTTAATCAAGACCATCATCTACAGATATATATATTTCTTTATGCTTTTGGGGTTCCCCGGAAACCTCTGTGTTTTCCATCACAATGCTATGAACCAGGGATGAAAATTAGCACCAGCCACCAGCCAAATGCTGGTAAAATATGAATGTGGCTGGTAGATTCCAGACAAATCAATGATTAACTATCAAGTGGCTGGTGAATTTTGACATTTTTCTGTCAGTGGTAGATGTTCAGATTTTAAAAAGTTAATCTCTAACCCTTCTATGAACTGTTGGCAATTCGCAGTGTGAATTTTGTTGTTGCAGAGGGTTTAACATCTGTGAAATATCCTATATTAACATTAGTTCAGTTTTCCTTTTATATTTCTTTTCTTCATCCGCAGAGGGATTAGGAACAACTTTTGTCAGTGACTTTGGAAGTACACCATATCAAGGAAAGAGAGATGCATTAATCCTGTGATAATCATAGTATATATTTTATGCTGATAGCATAGTGATTCACAATGGACCTTTTTCACATTAACCATTTTGTCATGAAACAGTGAACACAAGCATTACCAATGACACTAATTAGGCTCTGTTACATTCAGGTCAGGGTCCTGCATATTGGCTCACTTGACAGACTAACTGGAACGGGATCTTAATTACTCTAATTGGTACCAACTGTGTTTACCCTACAAATTTATGTCAATATCACTGCTGTTGCCTTGCCTCTATTAACATTAATTCAGTTTTACATTTATATGTCTTTTTTTCCTTTTAAATCTGCAGAAGTAACCGAAGTAACTCTTGCCCAGGACTTCGGAAGTGCATCGTATCAAGGATGGAAAGGTGCAATAAAAACCCACAATAATGGTAAATATTGTATGCTGACAGCACAGTGACTCATAATTAAAAGTTGTTGATCTGTATTAACCCCTTTTCCACCTACCATAAACAACTGACCAGGCACAGCCCATCTGTACAGTTTGTCTGGAAATGTGTGTGTAAACAAAATGAAATACTATATATTTTTGTTAATTTGATTATATAGTTTTGTAATACAGTACTAATACAGCATGCTGTGTATTTTCTAAGTTGTCTGAAAAAATTAGGGTAACTTCATAGCAGACGGCACATTCCATTAGTAAAAAGTACAATACACTAAACAAAATTTGATGGTCTTGCATTCTCATCTTAGGTTTATCTTGATCCTGAGAGAAAACCCCTGCTTGTGGATGATGATGGACATACATGAGGAACATTTCTTCCACTCATCTTTCAAAACTGCGTCATTGGTGAGTTAGTTAAGTTTAATTCTCCTTTATGCGACAACTACGAAGAGAGGTAACATTTCACACAAAATATGGTCAATTTTCACTAAATCAGTGAAGAAAATTATGAAGTAGTGTTTTTGTTCTTGCGTGGGCCTGAGCTGCTGAACTTAATGCACTGCATGATGGACAGGAGTCACACAACAACACTTTAAGTGAGTGGATAAGTAATATAGGTCAGGCTGAAAAGAGTGAATAATTCAACAACAACAGTGTGGTAATGGTTGCAGAGAGTTCACAACACAACTTGGCTGCAGAGAGAGTGTTTTGCACTCTGAGCAACCTAAAAACCTTGTTTGGAAATACTTTGGATCTTGTTCAGTATACAAGTAGTTGTGTCTCTCATATTGGTTTGCGTTCTCTTGCACATAATGTGCAAAAATAGATAATAAAATGGCTCGAACCTATGTGTTGGTCTTTTTGTAGAAGGAGTAATTGAATGCAAGTTTTGCCTATGTTTTTACAGCCCTACCCTGAACTATAATATCGCTGCATCATTAGTATGATGCAGTGTTGATGCTGAGTCTGTGAATGGCCTTGTAGTAGTTTTTGCTAAATTGCTGAGCTGTGACATTTACCATCAAGAAGAGAAAAAGAGAGAAACAGAGTAAAACACGGCGATAGACTTACTGCAGTACAGACACTGTCAACTGAGACTCATAAGAGCATAGGATTTACATTTGATTTAGCGTTAAGATTCACAGTTGATATTTTGATGTGGTTGTAGGATATAGATATATTGTTTACATTTGAAGCAACTATCTCAAGAAATCGCTGACTTTGTTATTGGGGGTGGCACACATCAGTGCAATCCAGCTTTTCAGGGGCTTGAGGGGTTGTTTGGGAGGGCTGAGTAAAGGCATTAGCATGAGGAGATGGTGGAGCTGCTTGTCAGCTGGTTGTACTGAAGCTAGAATATCAAGCAACAAACAGCTGAAGTACAAATCAGCTGGTGTTTGTTTACAGCTTCAAGGCTTAAAGCAAGCAAGCAAAGGTAGATTTAAATCCAGTTTCAGGCCATAGTTTAATTCAATAGTAATTTATTTAGTTATTCACAGATAACAACAACAGAAACCAGAAGTTTGCTATGTGGAGTTGTTGATCAAGACCTGATAAGTTAGGTGGCAAATGGTAATTTGTGTTTTTGAAATACAGGAAATGTACCAGAAAAACAGTTTAGAATAACACTGGATCATGTGTATGATTCAGTGGATCTAATTTTCGGTGTAGAAAGACACCGTAAAAGTGCACAGCATCACAGTGTCTCCCAACTGTCTATCTTACATGTGATCCTGAGTTTAATGGAGCTTATTGCCTCTTAAAAGGGAACTCCTCTGTTTACTTTTCTTGTGAAGTATTACTGCTTATTTTAAAGAAATTCTATGATTCTATACTTTTTGTAGTTTTAGAGGAAGCTGTGTAAAATGTGAGAAATTGCCTAATGTGAAGTCACTTGAGTCTGCATCAGTTGGCACTATAGGCTACAAGTTTGAAAATAAAAGAGAATTTGGGATTGTGGAGTTTCAAAAAAATTATTGTAAATATTCAACATTGGTGATGATGATGTTGAGGAGTAAGTGGTAAGACCAAGAAGAAATGTTTGGCAATGTGTGACGCTTTCCAAGCTGCTTGATCCAGCAATCTTGCTGCAAGACCACTTAACTAGTATTCTTATGCGACTGCTTCTGTGTGTGTGTGCTGGAGTTTGTGCATGTGTGATCAAAGGACTTGCATCATGCCTGGAGCTAATCTCATATACTACTTGATCAATCAGAGTATTTCTCTTTTGGCACATTTATGACAGTATGCTGAAGGACCTCTGTAATTCAGAATTTTGAATTTTAATCTTAAAATTACTTTTATATGGCTCCATACAGGTGAAAGCCATGGCTAGAGGTATTATGTTTTTAGATCTTCCCATTCTTGTGAATGTAAAATCTCAGGAACCTCTTCAGGGATTTTTTTTTTTAAATTAGCCCAAATTACCACTTTGACTCAAGGATGAAGTACTTAGATTTTGGTTGTCGAAGGTCATGGTCATCGTGACCTCATGTCTGTGAAAGCTATATCTGAGGAACATTTGGATGGAATTTCTTCAAACTTGGTTTGAGGGTCCACTTGGAGCTGATTAGTTTTTGGTGGTCAAAGATCACTGATGTCACTTAACACATTTTTGGCCATACCACATGTCATGTGATGACATACATTATATTGAATTCCCTCAAATTCTTCACATTACATTCGTCTGGATGGACATGGATGTAAACTGCAACTTGACTGCATGTTGGAGGCATACAACAGGGCTGTGAGGCAGTAATTCTATCTTTGACGGCTCTGTTTTATACAACCATTGATAACTGCCTTCTCTCTCTTCTTAACTGATCACGAGGGGCCACAAGTGATCTGCAACTGCTTCCCTAGCTGAAATCTCGTTTGTATTATTTGTGGGTCATGTAAATGTTGGCAGAACTTTGCAAATCTCAGCTGGTTGCATCTGGCAGTTGTGGGGCCATTGCAGTAGGTGTTTCACCAGGTCAGAATCTGCACTCTACTGAGTGCTCTCTTCTAGTTGTCTGTGTGTTTTTTACATTTTTGACCATGCATTACCTATGATATGACAAACACTCATTAATATGATTTACATGTAAGGTAATTATTTGAATTTTGGATATTATGTATGAATTAGAGCTGAACAATTTATTGAAATCAAAATCACGATATGTCCAACTGCAATATTCAAATCACAGTAACTGCATATTTTTGAAAAATGTGTTACAGTAACATTACAAATGAAGCATTGTGGTGCTACAGAGATGCCCCAGTCTTCAGATCATATTCTCCTGGATTTGTTTGGTACAGACCCCTAACATCCTAATTTTTTTGTGACAATGAAAAAAAAACATTCCCACTAAAATCATGACTCATACTGAAATAGGATTTTTTGCATATTGCATATGTAAGTGTATTTTTGTAACCAGCCCTCTCATGTTATTAGATCAGCCTGTTGTCTCTGTCCATGGTCCTGAAAAAGCTACTATAACTGGAAACTTTTTTTTTCCATGTCAGCCATATTTTCTTTTTAATTTGTGACAGGTTCAATACTACTACTGCCACCTCTACTATCAGTAATAATAGTGATAATAATACAACTATTTAATTGTCCCTTCAAATGCTAATAATAATAATGTATATTTTGTACCAGAAATAGAAAGCTTGGTGGCCTGGTAGCTCAGTGGGTACAGCTTCTGCCCAATGAACTGAGGCTTTCAGTCCTCTGCAGTTGCTGTGGGTTTGACTCCTGCCTGCGTCCCTTTGCTGTGTGTCATCCCCCCACTCTCTCTCCCCCTTTCCTGTCCCTGCTTCAGCTGTCCTGTTAATAAAAGGCATGCAAATATTTAACAAACATAGAAACCTTCAAATGAGCTACCAATAAGCATACATGTGCAGGATCTAGGGATTTTATTATAAATGTATTTTGGCAACACTTGACACACATGATTTTGTAAGATTTTGATTTTATTCAGTGTTGCAAACTTGGCCACTTTCTCACTAGATTTAGTGACTTTTCTGACCTTCTTAGCAACTGTATTTCTAAAAAGCAACTAGTGACAAATTAATTAAGTATTCAGACCACCAGGGAAAAAGCAAGAAATTTATACATTGCAATTCATTCAGGGTAATCCATCCCAAAGTCAGCAGCAGGGTCTCTCTCTCCCTGTCCCCTTGCACTGTGCTGCAGTCAGTGTGGTGTGTAGAGCAGGCAACTTCTCTCTTACGCTTTTTCTCCAGATCTCTGAATTAGATGCTCCTGTATCTTGTAAATGTGCAAATTGTTCTTTTGAGCTTCTCTCTAAGTTTCACTAGGGATCTTGAATATGAAGCGTTTCTACTTGTTTGATCTTTGTAGATTTCTTTTAAACTTGTTTACTTAAATTATTCGATGTCCCTATACTGAGTTTGTGTTTATTTGGCTAAGGTAAATGCTGCTGAAATGCGTGCCACTTCTAGCCATGCATTTGCACATCATTGCAAAACATGACAACAACTCACTCAATACTTCAAATTTTCAGACTGAACAGGATCACAGTGTCCATTTTTTATACTAATGGGCAATGTGTCCAAAGTGTGTTCACTGTGCAACAGACTGGATGAATTACAGCTATTGGTATCACAATGACAAACACTGATTCACAACAAAACTGACAGTAAAAGACAGTTGAAGTTGCAAAGAAAACACTGTTTAAGAGTGGGGACAGGGACAAGAATCACAATACAGGTTTTATCATCGCATTGAGAGAATGACTTTACTACCTGCCCCTATCACCGTGTGTGACTCACACAGGACTGTTTTTTTTTTTTTTTTTTTTTTTTACTAAGAAAGCTAAAAGCCCAGCACAAGTTGTACTTTTTGGGACAGGTGAAGAAGTTCAACATTCCTTCAAAAGACAATGATGATGCACTCATACATATCACTGAGTCCATTTTCACCTCCTCCATCACAATCTTGTATATTGCTGCTGCTGCCAAGGACAAGGGCTGACTGCAGCCTATCATTCACTCCCCTGAACACAAACTTCTTGAGACACTCCTCTCTGTTAGGAGGCACAAAAACAGTGTTTTCCCCGACTGCAGAAGAGTATGTATACATTACATAGTTTTGGGTGTAATGAGCGAAGTTTGAATTTATTGCAGTAGAACTAAATTTCCCATTCATTGTATTTGTTGTATCTACCTGCAAATAGAAATAACCGACTAGCAAAATCTGGTACAAGGCATATCTTCTCCTTGTGTGAGATTAATGTTTGTTGTACATGGTCCCCAACAAATACATAACAAATTAAACTAAACAGAACTGTTTTTGTATAGTGACATGAATAATGGAGCATCTGTGGTTTATCCAGGATGCTAATAAGGGTTATTTTCAATCATTTTTTGTCAGTGCAAATTGTCTTATACTATACTACTATACATTAGTTTATAGGGTTTATATGTTATACGGGGCACACAATGAAAGTGGGTGAAATTAGGGCGGGTTTAGACTTTGTCGAGAAGATTTAATGCAGGTGCAAAGAGTGAAAAGTGACTCATGGTGCCGCTGTAGGCCAGCACAAAAGCAGGACAGACATCTCCACCCACTGTTACTGCATTCAAATTGGTTGTAATTTCTCAGAAGAACCCCTTCATTCATCGGCTATCTCTCATTCAGTTTGATATCTAAAATACTGGATTATTTATTCTGTTGTGGGATTAAATTTTCTGCATCCGCTCATTCTTTTGTACCAACTGTTTACGTGTCTTTTTCCGAGGATGGGAGACAAAGGATTTCCAACGCTTCGTCCGGTCCTCTGCTTCGCTTTCTTTATTGTAACGCTGCACCTCGTTCATGGAGACCTGAGTTATTCTGTTCCAGAAGAGATGAAACGCGGGTCTGTTATTGGAAATATTGCCAAAGATCTCGGCCTTGATCTGAGGAAATTGTCCTACCGAAGGGTCCGAGTTGATTTTGAGGGAACCCAAAAACGCTATTGCGACATTAATCTGAATACCGGAGATTTGATCACATCGGAGAGAATTGACAGAGAAAGTCTTTGTGGCAAGAAACCCTCGTGTGTTGTGAAAGTAGATCTGGTGTTAGAAAATCCTCTTGAGCTTCATCGACTGAGTCTCCATATTCAAGATGTAAACGACAACTCGCCAAAATTCAAAAAGAATTTGATTGAAATGGAAATCAGAGAGTCAGCTGAGAAGGGTAACCGCTTCTCTATCGAGGAGGCCCATGACGCAGATATAGGTCAAAATGCTGTTCAAAGGTACAACCTTCAAAAGAATGACAATTTTATTCTTGCTGTTGATAGTAACAAGGTTGAACTCGTACTGGAAAATAAACTTGATCGAGAAAAGCAAAAGGAGATAAATTTGCTTCTGACAGCTTTAGATGGAGGCTCTCCTCAGAGATCAGGTACAGTAGTCATACACGTCACTGTACTGGATGCTAATGATAACGCTCCAGTGTTCAGCCAGGACGTTTATAAAGCCAGTCTGCCTGAAAACTCTCCTTTAGACACTGTGGTGATTCAGGTTAGTGCTACTGATGCAGACGAAGGAGTGAATGGAGATGTGACATATGACTTTGGCCACGTATCTGATGACGATGTAAATGTATTTTCTATTGATCCTAAAACAGGAGAAATTCGAGTAACTGGCGTGATTGACTTTGAAGAAAGTAGTTCTTTTGATATGAGAGTGGAGGCTAAGGATGGCTTAGGACTAACCTCTTACGCCAAAGTTATAATAGATGTTACTGATATGAATGATAATGCTCCAGTGATATACCTGAAATCACTGACTACTCCCATACCTGAGAACATGTCACCTGGTACAGAGGTGGGCATCATTAATGTGCAGGACAGAGACTCTGAGACCAATGGACAGGTCCGCTGCTCCATTCAACAAAACGTCCCTTTTAAATTAGTTCCTTCTATTAAAAACTATTATTCGCTGGTGACCACAGGACAACTGGACCGTGAAGTAGTTTCTGATTACAACATTACAATCACTGCCACTGACGAGGGCTCTCCACCTCTGTCCTCCTCTAAAACAGTTCAGTTATCTGTAGCAGACATCAACGACAACCCGCCTGTGTTTGAGGAACAGTCGTACAGCGCATATGTGAGTGAAAATAACAAACCTGGCTCCACTTTATGTTCCGTTACTGCTCGAGACCCCGACTGGAGACAAAACGGTACAGTGATTTATTCTCTGTTAGGCGGTGAGGTGAACGGTGCCCCGGTGTCCTCCTATCTGTCTGTTAACGGAGACACGGGGGTGATCCACGCTGTGAGGTCGTTTGATTATGAACAGTTCAGGAGTTTTAAAGTCCAGGTGATGGCCAGAGACAACGGTTCTCCTCCGCTCAGCAGCAACGTGACCGTCAGTGTCTTCATATCTGATGTGAATGACAACTCTCCTCAGATACTGTACCCCGCCCCGGAGGGCAACTCCTTCATGACCGAGCTGGTCCCCAAAGCTGCACACGGAGGCTCTCTGGTGTCCAAAGTGATAGCGGTGGACGCGGACTCCGGCCAGAACGCCTGGCTGTCTTATCACATAGTGAAATCCACCGATCCGGGACTTTTCAGTATTGGTGTCCACAGCGGAGAGATCAGGACACAGCGAGACATTTCTGAATCTGACAGCATGAAACAGAACCTTATTGTGTCAGTGAAAGATAACGGACAGCCGTCTCTCTCTGCCACCTGCTCCATGTATTTACTTATTTCTGATAACTTGGCTGAGGTGCCAGAACTGAAGGATATTTCTTATGATGAGAAGAATTCCAAACTGACCTCTTATCTGATCATCGCTCTGGTGTCTGTGTCCACGTTTTTTCTGACCTTCATTATCATCATCGTGGGTGTGAGGTTTTGTCGCAGGAGAAAGCCCAGACTGTTGTTTGATGGAGCAGTTGCCATCCCCAGCGCTTATCTCCCTCCTAATTACGCAGATGTTGACGGCACAGGAACTTTACGCAGCGCTTACAATTATGACGCCTACCTGACAACAGGTTCTAGAACCAGTGACTTTAAGTTTGTGACTTCTTACAATGACAACACACTGCCTGCTGACCAGACTCTGAGGAAAAGTCCATCAGACTTTGCTGACCCATTTGAAGACTTGGATGCTGCTATAGAGGTAGGAGCTTCTTAAAGTCGTGTATTTAATACAAGTGATACATTTTGGATCGCTTGTTGGCCCTTTAATTCTTGCCTGAAGCTTTGTGTCTGTAATTCTTTGTGCTTTGTCACTGTTGAAGTGAAAATTTTCATTAATGGTTAAACGACCTTGTTAGTCTTTGAACGTATTGAAAGGTACTAGTTTGACATGTAGCATACAAGAAATATAATGGGTCGTTTCAACATTCTCTTTTCTGGGAGAAGACTTTGGTGTAAGGTAGTTTATACTATGACATTTTAAGAAGAAAGTACAAATATGTGTAATGTTGAGGCAGAGGTTCTTTGAATGAAGCGTTCAGGTCGGACTTCTCGTTGTTTGCTGTACAGCATTTTTGTCACTCAATAGGACGTGCCACAAGCTACAATTTGCCACCTAGTGTCACTGAATGATTGAAGCGCTGCCTTTCGCGTGATGTCACAAAGAATTTCGTCCCATTGTCTTTGTGAAACTGTCTTATTCACATTTGGAGCATACGAACGTTGTCCTGAGGCAGTAGATTGACTTAACATGTTGTACATTGATCAGCGATCTTGTCAAATCTGATTGTATCTGTCCGTGGTGCTGAAACATTCCTTATGCGCCGCTGCAGTTGTAGATGTGTTAACACGTGGTCAGGTTGCCAAATTTCAATAAGCTGAATGAATGATGACAGTAAAATAATTGTAATTATTGTTGTCATTGTTTTGATACTACTTCTATTACTACTACTACTACGAATTATAAATATCACAATAACCAATTCTTTAGAATGTCATGTACAATGTTTTAAAAGCTACATATTGCAAAACCGCCCTTTAGATTTTAGTAGCAAATACCGTGTTTTGTCCGTTTGTTTTCAACCATATGTATGCTCCAAAAAATGGTGTAAAGCAACTTAGAAAAAGCTAAGGCAAAATAGATATGTTGTTTTCCTTTTGAAGGCCTCTAAAGTGATAGAAATGAATTTAATTGGTCTGACTTTGTGAAGGCTGTTTTATTACATACTGTTGTGAGGATAAAAAATTACTCATGGTGTCGCTGTTGGCTAAAAGAAAATAGGTAATCACTACTCCACCCATTACTACATTATACAGATACCAGCTGCAGATTTACCAAAGAAACGCTTATATTTCCGACCATATGTTATCTTTTACGTAGTGGTGAAGTGTTGGATTATTGAGTGCTTTTGGACAGCTCCTTTGTTCCAAGGAAAGTATACGTTGTACGATCTGAGGAGCTGTTTTGTGTCAGGATGGAAGAAAAAGGATTTTCAGCGCTTCGTCTATTCTTCTGCTTCGCCTCCTTTATTGTAACGCTGCACCTCGTTAATGGAGACCTGAGTTATTCTATTCCAGAGGAGACTAAACGCGGCTCTGTTATTGGAAATATAGCCAAAGATCTCGGTCTTGATCTGAGAACCTTAACGTCACGAAAGGCCCGTGTTGATTTTGAGGGGACTCGGAAGCGGTACTGTGACATTAATCTGAATACCGGAGATTTGATCACATCGGAGAGAATTGACCGAGAAAGTCTTTGTGGCAAAAAACCCTCGTGTGTTGTGAAAGTAGATCTGGTGTTAGAAAATCCACTGGAGCTTCATCGACTAAGTCTTCATATCCAAGATGTAAACGACAATTCGCCAAAATTCAGAGAAAATTTGATTGAAATGGAAATAAGCGAGTCGGCAGACAAAGGTAATCGCTTCTCTATCGAGGAGGCCCATGACGCAGATATAGGTCAAAATGCTGTTCAAAGGTACAACCTTCAAAAGAATGACAATTTTATTCTTGCTGTTGATAGTAACAAGGTGGAACTGGTTCTGGAGAATACACTTGATCGAGAAAAGCAAAATGATATTAATTTGCTTCTGACAGCTTTAGATGGAGGCTCTCCTCAGAGATCAGGTACAGTAGTCATACACGTCACTGTGCTGGATGCTAATGATAACGCTCCAGTGTTCAGCCAGGACGTTTATGAAGCCAGTCTGCCTGAAAACTCTCCTTTAGACACTGTAGTAATTAAGGTTAGTGCTACTGACGCAGATGAAGGAGTGAATGGTGATGTGACATATCACTTTGGCCACGTATCTGAAGACGATGTAAATGTATTTTCTATTGATCCTAAAACAGGAGAAATTCGAGTAACTGGTGTGATTGACTTTGAAGAAAGTAGTTCTTTTGAAATGAGAGTGCAAGCTAAAGACGGTTTAGGACTAACGTCTTATGCTAAAGTTATAATAGATGTTACTGATATGAATGATAATGCTCCAGTGATATACCTGAATTCACTCAGTAACCTCATACCTGAGAACGTGTCACCTGGTACAGAGGTGGGCATCATTAATGTGCAGGATAGAGACTCTGAGAATAACCGACAGGTCCGCTGCTCCATTCAACAAAACGTCCCTTTTAAATTAGTTCCTTCTATTAAAAACTATTATTCTCTGGTGACCACAGGACAACTGGATCGTGAAGTAGTGTCTGATTACAACATTACAATCACTGCCACTGACGAGGGCTCTCCACCTCTGTCCTCCTCTAAAACAGTTCAGTTATCTGTAGCAGACATCAACGACAACCCGCCTGTGTTTGAGGAACAGTCGTACAGCGCATATGTGAGTGAAAATAACAAACCTGGCTCCACTTTATGTTCCGTTACTGCTCGAGACCCCGACTGGAGACAAAACGGTACAGTGATTTATTCTCTGTTAGGCGGTGAGGTGAACGGTGCCCCGGTGTCCTCCTATCTGTCTGTTAACGGAGACACGGGGGTGATCCACGCTGTGAGGTCGTTTGATTATGAACAGTTCAGGAGTTTTAAAGTCCAGGTGATGGCCAGAGACAACGGTTCTCCTCCGCTCAGCAGCAACGTGACCGTCAGTGTCTTCATATCTGATGTGAATGACAACTCTCCTCAGATACTGTACCCCGCCCCGGAGGGCAACTCCTTCATGACCGAGCTGGTCCCCAAAGCTGCACACGGAGGCTCTCTGGTGTCCAAAGTGATAGCGGTGGACGCGGACTCCGGCCAGAACGCCTGGCTGTCCTATCAGATAGTGAAATCCACTGATCCTGGACTTTTCAGTATTGGTGTCCACAGCGGAGAGATCAGGACACAGCGGGACATTTCTGAATCTGACAGCATGAAACAGAACCTTATTGTGTCAGTGAAAGATAACGGACAGCCGTCTCTCTCTGCCACCTGTTCCATGTATTTACTTATTTCTGATAACTTGGCTGAGGTGCCAGAACTGAAGGATATTTCTTATGATGAGAAGAATTCCAAACTGACCTCTTATCTGATCATCGCTCTGGTGTCTGTGTCCACGTTTTTCCTGACCTTCATTATCATCATCGTGGGTGTGAGGTTTTGTCGCAGGAGAAAGCCCAGACTGTTGTTTGATGGAGCAGTTGCCATCCCCAGCGCTTATCTCCCTCCTAATTACGCAGATGTTGACGGCACAGGAACTTTACGCAGTGCTTACAATTATGACGCCTACCTGACAACAGGTTCTAGAACCAGTGACTTTAAGTTTGTGACTTCTTACAATGACAACACACTGCCTGCTGACCAGACTCTGAGGAAAAGTCCATCAGACTTTGCTGATCCGTTTGAAGATTTAGAGTCATCTATAGAGGTAGGAACTGTTCAAAGTACTTAAGTGGTTACAATGCATTTTAAATGATTGTGTGGTAGTTCAAGGGAAATATTTTTGCTTCACAGGCGGAAACTTTGGTTTATCTCGTCTTTGCGTAGTTTTGAAATTATGTCAGCAAATTAATACACATTTTGTCCTGTCTTTCAATGTCATAGGACTGTATTTGTTAATGTTTTTTTTTTTTTTTTTTTTACTCGTCAGCACATAAGTTTCGATTCTTTTTCACTCCCTGTCTACGTGAAATTATCTTTAATTGTAATTTATTGAGAAGTCTTTGGTTTTATGAAATTGCGTTTTGCGGATCATTTTAAGTATGATTAATTTGATATAAAAAATATTGGTTACCAAGGAGTTTCTTCCTGTTCATATTCGCCAGCAAAAAGCCTGGACTACATGGGGAAATGCATAATTCCATGAACATTTTTGCCAGCAAGATGTAGTGATGTGTGAAACTGTCACAGAAAAAAATATTTATTTTAAGTCAAGGGGTTTGTGCCGTCTGTCCCGAGTATTTTCCTTAAATTCTTTGCTGTTAAACAATTTTTTTTAGCTGTAAGCAGGTGTCACTGATCAGTAGTCATCAGGAGGCTGATGGAAGTGCAGCAACTTTTTTTTAAAGTCAGGTGCCTAACAGTAAGGTCTTAGAATAAATTTGAGTATAATTTTGTCACAATGTCTAAAAAAGTATAAAACTGGAAAACAAAACAAAACAACAACAACAAAAAAACAAACAAACAAACAAACAAACAAACGAACAAAAAAAAAAACACTGACTAAGAGAACAAAACAGCGTTCAATATCTCTGTGCCATCAGTTCCATCAAGTCTTAAATTAGCGGCCCATGGCAATGGCATAGTCCCGAGGCGCTCAGGCACAACCTCAGCTTGAAATGTCTGTTTCTCCTCGTCCACTCTGTCCGAATGTTAGTAGTAATAATGTTGCTGATATTAATAAATGTATTTATAGTAAATTAAAACTTTTGATCGTGAATACTGTTTACCATATTTTTATATTACGTTATGTTACGTGATATTTAGAACTGCAGTGATTAATTGGTTAATCAATTATTAGTCGATTATTAAATTAATAACATGCTAATGTGATAATTGATTAATTGGTTTGAGTAAGTTTTCAAGATAACAAAAATGTCAAAGTCCTCTAATCCAGGCTCCTTAAATGTGAACATTTCCTGTATTTTTTCGCTGACAGTAAACTGGACTTCTGGTTTGTGAGCAAAACAAGATCTTTGTGGACGTCATCTTGGGAAACACTGATCAACATTTTTCACAATTTTCTGCCATTTTATGGATGAAACAGCTACCTGATTAATTGAGACAACATTTTACAGATCAATCGATGATGAAAACAATTGTTAGGTGCAGCCAGAGTGATATTACAGTCACAGTGTTAGTAAATGTTTTGTTGTTGTACCCAGCTCGGCCTCTCTTTCGGAGTCTCAAGTGGTATTTGTTTATCTGTTGCCAGTAGCATTCTTTAGAAAGCTAGGGAGGTTATTTCAAACCAAATCGTATTGAACTCTGCTGTACTGAGGTGAACATCTCTCTTTAAGACAATTATTATTTTTTTTTACCACACATGCACAGTTCATTTGAACGTAATGGGAATATTGTCTTAAAGTAGTTTGAGACTTAATGAAGGATGCTCTATCACATACTAGTGTGAAAATAAAAAGAATGACTCATGGTGTCGCTGTTGGCTGACAGAAAATAGGCACTCACCACTCCACCCTCTACTACAGACATCAGCTGCGGATTTTCCAGAGAAACGGTCATATTTCCGACCATATTTTGTCGTGTATATTGCTCTTAAATATCGGATTATTGAATGTTTTAGGGAAACTTTATTTTTCGTCCTGGAAAGTTTATGTTCTACAAGCCTTGGAACATTTTCGTGTTAGGATGGAAGACAAAGGATTTTCAGTGTTCCGTCCGATCCTCTGTTTCGCTTCCTTTATTGTAACGCTGCACCTCGTTAATGGAGACCTGAGTTACTCGGTTTCAGAAGAGATGAAACGCGGGTCTGTTATCGGAAATATAGCCAAAGATCTCAGTCTTGATCTGAGGACCTTATCTTCTCGAAAGGCCCGTGTTGATTTTGAGGGGACTCGGAAGCGGTACTGTGACATTAATCTGAATACCGGAGATTTGATCACATCGGAGAGAACTGACCGAGAAAGTCTTTGTGGCAAAAAACCCTCGTGTGTTGTGAAAGTAGATCTGGTGTTAGAAAATCCACTGGAGCTTCATCGACTAAGTCTTCATATCCAAGATGTAAACGACAACTCGCCGCAATTCAATGACAATTTGATTGAAATGGAAATCAGAGAGTCAGCTGAGAAGGGTAACCGCTTCTCTATCGAGGAGGCCCATGACGCAGATATAGGTCAAAACGCTGTTCAAAGGTACAACCTTCAAAAGAATGACAATTTTATTCTTGCTGTTGATAGTAACAAGGTTGAACTCGTACTGGAAAATAAACTTGATCGAGAAAAGCAAAAGGAGATAAATTTGCTTCTGACAGCTTTAGATGGAGGCTCTCCTCAGAGATCAGGTACAGTAGTCATACACGTCACTGTACTGGATGCTAATGATAACGCTCCAGTGTTCAGCCAGGACGTTTATAAAGCCAGTCTGCCTGAAAACTCTCCTTTAGACACTGTGGTGATTCAGGTTAGTGCTACTGACGCAGATGAAGGAGTGAATGGAGATGTGACATATCACTTTGGCCACGTATCTGATGACGATGTAAATGTATTTTCTATTGATCCTAAAACAGGAGAAATTCGAGTAACTGGCGTGATTGACTTTGAAGAAAGTAGTTCTTTTGATATGAGAGTGAAAGCTAAAGACGGTTTAGGACTAACCTCTTATGCTAAAGTTGTAATAGATGTTACTGACATGAATGACAATTCCCCGTTGATATACCTGAAATCACTGACTAATCCCATACCTGAGAACGTGTCACCTGGTACAGAGGTGGGCATCATTAACGTGCAGGATGCAGATTCAGAGACAAACGGGCAAATCCGCTGCTCCATTCAGCAAAACGTTCCTTTTAAGTTGGTTCCTTCTATTAAAAACTATTATTCTCTGGTGACCACAGGACAACTGGACCGTGAAGTAGTTTCTGATTACAACATTACAATCACTGCCACTGACGAGGGCTCTCCACCTCTGTCCTCCTCTAAAACAGTTCAGTTATCTGTAGCAGACATCAACGACAACCCGCCTGTGTTTGAGGAACAGTCGTACAGCGCATATGTGAGTGAAAATAACAAACCTGGCTCCACTTTATGTTCCGTTACTGCCCGAGACCCCGACTGGAGACAAAACGGTACAGTGATTTATTCTCTGTTAGGCGGTGAGGTGAACGGTGCCCCGGTGTCCTCCTATCTGTCTGTTAACGGAGACACGGGGGTGATCCACGCTGTGAGGTCGTTTGATTATGAACAGTTCAGGAGTTTTAAAGTCCAGGTGATGGCCAGAGACAACGGTTCTCCTCCGCTCAGCAGCAACGTGACCGTCAGTGTCTTCATATCTGATGTGAATGACAACTCTCCTCAGATACTGTACCCCGCCCCGGAGGGCAACTCCTTCATGACCGAGCTGGTCCCCAAAGCTGCACACGGAGGCTCTCTGGTGTCCAAAGTGATAGCGGTGGACGCGGACTCCGGCCAGAACGCCTGGCTGTCCTATCATATAGTGAAGTCCACCGATCCGGGACTTTTCAGTATTGGTGTCCACAGCGGAGAGATCAGGACACAGCGGGACATTTCTGAATCTGACAGCATGAAACAGAACCTTATTGTGTCAGTGAAAGATAACGGACAGCCGTCTCTCTCTGCCACCTGTTCCATGTATTTACTTATTTCTGATAACTTGGCTGAGGTGCCAGAACTGAAGGATATTTCTTATGATGAGAAGAATTCCAAACTGACCTCTTATCTGATCATCGCTCTGGTGTCTGTGTCCACGTTTTTCCTGACCTTCATTATCATCATCGTGGGTGTGAGGTTTTGTCGCAGGAGAAAGCCCAGACTGTTGTTTGATGGAGCAGTTGCCATCCCCAGCGCTTATCTCCCTCCTAATTACGCAGATGTTGACGGCACAGGAACTTTACGCAGCGCTTACAATTATGACGCCTACCTGACAACAGGTTCTAGAACCAGTGACTTTAAGTTTGTGACTTCTTACAACGACAACACACTGCCTGCTGACCAGACTCTGAGGAAAAGTCCAACAGACTTTGCTGACGTGTTTGGGCAACCAGATAACTCTCCAGAGGTAGGCCACATATAACTTTATATAAAACTTGTCTTTGCTTTTGACTATCAAATTTTATCTCCATAGACTTCCTATTACCTTACATTTAAATATTTCAGTATGTGTTGGGTTATTCAGAACATGAGTGTTTTCCCGCTTGTATGAAATTTGTATATAAGCCTCTATATTCATGACACGAAACCCTGACTGTTGGGTGTCTATTTTGTTGCCTTGTTATGCATTTCTTCAACAATATAGTTGGATTGATTTAAATTTTGTTTGCTTTTTTCGCTTTTCGCCCATTGCTTGATTAAGATTCAAAAGATTTTCACCATCCTATGCTTTTGGAATAAAGTAAATTCGCCACCCAAGAAACATGAATTTAATTATTTGCAGGTGAAACGGTCAATGTGAGTATAGGTTAAAGTTTTTAGAAGAAGCCAGTTACAGGGTATCTGTGACGGCAATCCCTTCATTCCGTTGATAACTCTCCTTTGCACGTGTTCCTTTCCTTCCAGCAATGATAAAAGTAGCAATCATACAAGATGAATTTGTATGTGCAATACTTCGTAGATTCACATGCTGACTAAACATATTTTAATCAAATTTTAGATTTTCTTAATTGAGAAAAAAGGCAGGTTGTTCAATATGCAGATCGTTTAGTGTATTGATATGGCCATCAGACATTGGCTGCCACATTTGTGTATTAGATTTCATAGTTGAGTGTACTGTAGTTAACCGCTGAATAATTTGCCATAAAAATAAAATAGTCATCTGTTTTGTTGAATTACAAATATTCAAGGTCTCGTCATGTTTAAAATTTGAGCACGTCTTTTCTCTTGTTATTTTATACCTGTATTTTCACTTCAAATGTAAGATCAGAAGTATGTTTCTGTGTTCAGTGATCAGTCTGTCTCAATTCTTTAAGAGCAGAAAAGTTAAATGCAAGAAATCTTTTGGTCTAATACTCGCCGTTCAAACGCTGTCCATGGTTCTGAATGGTGATGTCAGTATGCGCCTTTTACTCAAACCAAAAACCCCAATAAGATCGCATCACTTTGAATGTTAACACTAAAATATGGCATTGCAGTGTTGATCATGGCAACAACTGAGACATTTTTTCATCGAAGTTGTTTATTTGTAATATTTTAAATAAACTCACGGCGTCGCTGCTCACTCACAGATATATGAAGGCTTTCTCCACCCACTGCAAAGGGGGTAATGCTGCCATGAAAACCTAAGCTGCCATTGTCATAGTAGCGGCCTTCCTTCGTTCTGCCATTCCGTTTATTCCTTTTGGCGAAAAGGAAAATTTGCTTGTCTGTGTCTTCTTTCTGGTAAATACAATGAAACACAAGGGGAAATCGTTGTTGAGTTTTGTCTGCGGCTTTGCTGTCTTCGTCCATATCACCAATGCAGACCTCAGCTATTCTGCTCCGGAGGAGATGAGACCTGGATCTATTGTTGGAAATATTGCCAAGGATCTCGGGCTGGAAGTAGGGAAATTGTTCTCTCGTAAAGCTCGAATTGATACTGAGGAAAGCTACCAGCACTACTGTGATATTGATTTAAAAACGGGAAATTTTGTCACTCGGGAAAGGATAGATAGAGAGGAGCTGTGTGGGGAGAAGGTTTCCTGTATGCTTAAATTCGAGCTAGTCCTGGAGAGCCCTTTGGAGCTGCACCGCATTTTACTGCTCATTCAGGATGTAAACGACAATTCACCCATTTTCCCAAAGGATACAATAAAACTGGAAATAAGAGAATCGGCCGTCAAAGGAGCTCGATATCGAGTAAACGAAGCACATGACGCTGACATCGGACAAAATACAGTTAAACAATACAGTTTACAAAAGAATGAACATTTTGTTTTATCTGTTCGAGACGATAGTGATGGATCTAAGAACGTCGAGTTGGTTTTAGACAAAGAATTAGACCGTGAAAAGGAGCATGATTTAAATTTGGTGATGATTGCTGTTGATGGTGGTAATCCACAAAGGTCAGGAACTACCAATATAATCGTGACTGTGTTAGATGCTAATGATAACGCCCCAGTGTTTGACAAAGCATTTTATAAAGCCAGTCTACCTGAAGATTCTGCCCTTGATACTGTAGTCGTCACAGTAAGTGCCACTGATGCAGACGAGGGAATAAATGGGGAGGTGACATATGATTTTAGCCGCATTTCAGACAGAGCTAGAAAGGTTTTTTCTCTGGACAGTAAAACTGGAGAGATAAAAGTCATAGGTCCACTTGATTACGAGAGTAATTCTAAATATGAAATGCGCATTGATGCCAAAGATGGTTATGGACTTTCATCTGATTCTAAAGTAATGATTGATATCACTGATGTGAATGATAATGCTCCAGTGATATATATGAAATCACTGACTACTCCCATACCTGAGAGCGTGTCACCTGGTACAGAGGTGGGCATCATTAACGTGCAGGACAGAGACTCTGAAAGTAACGGACAGGTCCGCTGCTCTATTCAGCAAGGCGTCCCTTTTAAGTTGGTTCCTTCTATTAAAAACTATTATTCTCTGGTGACCACAGGACAACTGGATCGTGAAGTAGTGTCTGATTACAACATTACAATCACTGCCACTGACGAGGGCTCTCCACCTCTGTCCTCCTCTAAAACAGTTCAGTTATCTGTAGCAGACATCAACGACAACCCGCCTGTGTTTGAGGAACAGTCGTACAGCGCATATGTGAGTGAAAATAACAAACCAGGCTCCACTTTATGTTCCGTTACTGCTCGAGACCCCGACTGGAGACAAAACGGTACAGTGATTTATTCTCTGTTAGGCGGTGAGGTGAACGGTGCCCCGGTGTCCTCCTATCTGTCTGTTAACGGAGACACGGGGGTGATCCACGCTGTGAGGTCGTTTGATTATGAACAGTTGAGGAGTTTTAAAGTCCAGGTGATGGCTAGAGACAACGGTTCTCCTCCGCTCAGCAGCAACGTGACCGTCAGTGTCTTCATATCTGATGTGAATGACAACTCTCCTCAGATACTGTACCCCGCCCCGGAGGGCAACTCCTTCATGACCGAGCTGGTCCCCAAAGCTGCACACGGAGGCTCTCTGGTGTCCAAAGTGATAGCGGTGGACGCGGACTCCGGCCAGAACGCCTGGCTGTCCTATCATATAGTGAAATCCACCGATCCGGGACTTTTCAGTATTGGTGTCCACAGCGGAGAGATCAGGACACAGCGGGACATTTCTGAATCTGACAACATGAAACAGAACCTTATTGTGTCAGTGAAAGATAACGGACAGCCGTCTCTCTCTGCCACCTGTTCCATGTATTTACTTATTTCTGATAACTTGGCTGAGGTGCCAGAACTGAAGGATATTTCTTATGATGAGAAGAATTCCAAACTGACCTCTTATCTGATCATCGCTCTGGTGTCTGTGTCCACGTTTTTTCTCACCTTCATTATCATCATCGTGGGTGTGAGGTTTTGTCGCAGGAGAAAGCCCAGACTGTTGTTTGATGGAGCAGTTGCCATCCCCAGCGCTTATCTCCCTCCTAATTACGCAGATGTTGACGGCACAGGAACTTTACGCAGCGCTTACAATTATGACGCCTATCTGACAACAGGTTCTAGAACCAGTGACTTTAAGTTTGTGACTTCTTACAATGACAACACACTGCCTGCTGACCAGACTCTGAAGAAAAGCCCATCAGACTTTGCTGATCCGTTTGAAGATTTAGAGTTATCTGTAGAGGTAGGAAATGTTCAAAGTTCTTAAGTGATCACAATGCATTTCTGCCTTGTTTACGAATCCTCTTTAGCTGCAGCATGTGCTTGTCTCCGAAATTGTAAAGTGATATTTGTGGTTGTTGAAGAGAATTGCTTGCATAATGGAATGAAACTTTCATCTTTTAGGTTGCTACTTCCTTTTTAAATGAGGTGAGCGAATTATTACATTTTTGACATTGTCCTTCACTGCCACGAGACTGTATTTGTTGACGCTGTTTCTTGATATTCGTCCTTATCAGCACACATGTTTCAATTCTTTATGGTCTCTACCTCAGACAGATGAACTTTAAATATGATTAACTGAGTCGGACGGTCTGTCAGTTTGTTGGTATTATAAAGTTGCTATCTGTGGATTGTTTTAAGTAGCACGTATTTGGCATTAACTCTTGGTGCAAAATCACTTGTGACCACGGATTTGCTTCA
This sequence comes from Lutjanus erythropterus, assembly GCF_056507025.1. NCBI lineage: Eukaryota > Metazoa > Chordata > Actinopteri > Lutjaniformes > Lutjanidae > Lutjanus > Lutjanus erythropterus. The sequence continues at coordinate 21,825,770 of NC_139321.1, read as the reverse complement.
GGTTCATATTTGTCATCAGAAAATCCTGGCCTCTTGGTGAAAATGTACTATTACAAGAATATGTTTTTCACCATTGAAGTTCACATATGTGAGAAGCTGTCACAGAATTATTACTTTTTATATCAGTAGTTCTTTGCAGTCTCTCTTGAGTGGTTTTACATTCTTTACTTTAAAACGGTTTTGTTCTTCCCGTCATCAGCAGGTGTCACTAATTGCCACTGATGGAAACGCAGTAACTTTATTTTTACGTCGGCTAACCGTTAGGTCTTGGAAGAAGGTAGCGTTTACTTCTGTGAATATGTTTCTAACTGACATTATTAGAATAGAAGAACACTAAGAACCCCAAAACAGAGATTAATATCCCTCTTTCATCAGTCCCATCAAATCACAGAGTAGCTGTCCATGGTGCTGAAACAGTCCTGCATTGCTGAGGCACCACCGAAGCTGGAGATATGTTTATCCTTGATGTTGCCGCTACTACTCCCACTACTACTCCCACTATTACTACTACTACTACTACTACTACTACTTCTACTGCTACTACTACTACTACTAATAATAATAATAATAAAAATAATAACAAATTCCATACTAAATGAAACATTGCAATTTTGAATTCTGTGTATATCACATCTTCTATCATTGTATGCTAAGTATATAAGTCAATAAGCTGGTGAATATTATAACGTTATACTGAACTTGACTTTTCTTTCTCTTTCAATTAGTATTTATTATGTATTCCTTATATGGCATTCTGCAGAAAGTCTAGTGAAGGTAACACATTTCAAAACGAATCTCACTGAGCCTCGCTGTATTGAGATGAACATAATTAAAGCTCAGCGAGTTAAAATGAATAGTTCTTGAGTGTGGTTTAAAGAAAATTTACAAAAACGCATGCAAATTTCATTTGAACATAATGTTAATGTGATTTTAACGTAGTTGAGACTTAGTGAAAGGCTTTTCATTGCATACTAGTGTGAAGATAAAACATGGCTCCTGGTGTCGCTGTTGGCTGACAGAAAACAGGCACTCACCACTCCACCCACCACTGAGTAGGTATCAGTTGCGGATTTTCTAGAGAAACTGTGACATTCCTGACCATATTTTATCGCACACATTGCTGTTCAGTGTTGGATTATTTTGTATTTCTGGACAGTTTCTATGTTTTCGAACATAAAGACATAAGTTGTACAAGCCGGAGACGCCTGGTTGTGTCAGGATGGAAGACAAAGGATTTTCAGCGATTCGTCCCTTCTCCTGCTTCGCTTTCTTTATTGTAACGCTGCACCTCGTTAATGGAGACCTGAGTTATTCTATCCCAGAAGAGACGAAACGCGGCTCTGTTATTGGAAATATAGCCAAAGATCTCGGTCTTGATCTGAGAACCTTGACGTCACGAAAGGCCCGTGTTGATTTTGAGGGGACTCGGAAGCGGTACTGTGACATTAATCTGAATACCGGAGATTTGATCACATCGGAGAGAATTGACCGAGAAAGTCTTTGTGGCAAAAAACCCTCGTGTGTTGTGAAAGTGGATCTGGTGTTAGAAAATCCACTGGAGCTTCATCGACTAAGTCTTCATATTCAAGATGTAAACGACAACTCGCCAAAATTCAGAGAAAATTTGATTGAAATGGAAATCAGAGAGTCAGCTGAGAAGGGTAACCGCTTCTCTATCGAGGAGGCCCATGACGCAGATATAGGTCAAAATGCTGTTCAAAGGTACAACCTTCAAAAGAATAACAATTTTATTCTTGCTGTTGATAGTAACAAGGTTGAACTCGTACTGGAAAATAAACTTGATCGAGAAAAGCAAAAGGAGATAAATTTGCTTCTGACAGCTTTAGATGGAGGCTCTCCTCAGAGATCAGGTACAGTAGTCATACACGTCACTGTGCTGGATGCTAATGATAACGCTCCAGTGTTCAGCCAAGACGTTTATAAAGCCAGTCTGCCTGAAAACTCTCCTTTAGATACTGTAGTGATTCAGGTTAGTGCTACTGACGCAGATGAAGGAGTGAATGGAGATGTGACATATCATTTCGGCCACTTATCTGAAGACGATGTAAATGTATTTTCTATTGATCCTAAAACAGGAGAAATTCGAGTAACTGGCGTGATTGACTTTGAAGAAAGTAGTTCTTTTGAAATGAGAGTGCAAGCTAAAGACGGTTTAGGACTAACCTCTTATGCTAAAGTTATAATAGATGTTACTGATATGAATGATAATGCTCCAGTGATATACCTGAAATCACTCAGTAACCCCATACCTGAGAACGTGTCACCTGGTACAGAGGTGGGCATCATTAACGTGCAGGATAGAGACTCTGAGACTAACGGCAAAGTCCGCTGCTCCATTCAACAAAACGTCCCTTTAAAATTAGTTCCTTCTATTAAAAACTATTATTCTCTGGTGACCACAGGACAACTGGATCGTGAAGTAGTGTCTGATTACAACATTACAATCACTGCCACTGACGAGGGCTCTCCACCTCTGTCCTCCTCTAAAACAGTTCAGTTATCTGTAGCAGACATCAACGACAACCCGCCTGTGTTTGAGGAACAGTCGTACAGCGCATATGTGAGTGAAAATAACAAACCTGGCTCCACTTTATGTTCCGTTACTGCTCGAGACCCCGACTGGAGACAAAACGGTACAGTGATTTATTCTCTGTTAGGCGGTGAGGTGAACGGTGCCCCGGTGTCCTCCTATCTGTCTGTGAACGGAGACACGGGGGTGATCCACGCTGTGAGGTCGTTTGATTATGAACAGTTCAGGAGTTTTAAAGTCCAGGTGATGGCCAGAGACAACGGTTCTCCTCCGCTCAGCAGCAACGTGACCGTCAGTGTCTTCATATCTGATGTGAATGACAACTCTCCTCAGATACTGTACCCCGCCCCGGAGGGCAACTCCTTCATGACCGAGCTGGTCCCCAAAGCTGCACACGGAGGCTCTCTGGTGTCCAAAGTGATAGCGGTGGACGCGGACTCCGGCCAGAACGCCTGGCTTTCCTATCATATAGTGAAATCCACCGATCCGGGTCTTTTCAGTATTGGTGTCCACAGCGGAGAGATCAGGACACAGCGGGACATTTCTGAATCTGACAACATGAAACAGAACCTTATTGTGTCAGTGAAAGATAACGGACAGCCGTCTCTCTCTGCCACCTGTTCCATGTATTTACTTATTTCTGATAACTTGGCTGAGGTGCCAGAACTGAAGGATATTTCTTATGATGAGAAGAATTCCAAACTGACCTCTTATCTGATCATCGCTCTGGTGTCTGTGTCCACGTTTTTTCTCACCTTCATTATCATCATCGTGGGTGTGAGGTTTTGTCGCAGGAGAAAGCCCAGACTGTTGTTTGATGGAGCAGTTGCCATCCCCAGCGCTTATCTCCCTCCTAATTACGCAGATGTTGACGGCACAGGAACTTTACGCAGCGCTTACAATTATGACGCCTACCTGACAACAGGTTCTAGAACCAGTGACTTTAAGTTTGTGACTTCTTACAACGACAACACACTGCCTGCTGACCAGACTCTGAGGAAAAGTCCAACAGATTTTGCTGATGTATTTGGAGAGTCAGGTGAATCTCCTGAGGTAGGAATATGTTTTTTTATTTAACATCCATTTTAACAATTTTTTTTCTGTCTTGTATGACAGCGTTGCAAATCATAGAAAATATTTACTTGCGTTCATATGAATTCACAGATGCAACAAAATCCTCTTACATAATGTTTAATTAAGCTGTTGGTCTGGAAGGACTTTTGTGGTCTTAGGGTTTGAAATTTGAAGTCTGAAGTAAACATCTTCTTTCATTTGTTTGTGGTATTTATCAGATGTGTCATTGTTCTGAAAAGCAGGCAGTCCAGTCTTCCCTACAATCACTGTGCAGTATGTTAAAATATGTATGATCTGTCCTTCGAGTAATGTGTGATACTAATCCCTATGCTTTTAGACCAAACATTGAATAATTAACACAGAAACTGTAGCCCTGAAAATACAGTGTCATAATAATAATGTCCTTTTTGCATTTAGTTGGCTGTGTTTGAGGAGCTGCATTTTGGTTCTCCTCTGTAGAAGGAGGAATGTTGTGAATGTTCTCTGAATATCAAAGCACTTTATACGATGTACACATAACTTTCCATGTAGATTATTTATGAGTTTGACCCACCCCCGTTGTTGCATTATACAGTCAAGGTTTTGTTTTCTTACAACAGCGTTGAACTGCATTGTGTGTGATACAAGAAAAATTAACACCATATTCTTGAGAATGTTGTTGGAGATAATATTCAATATTGTCTTCCATCCATTTAGTTATTATACTGGAGGTCACTATTAAACTTTTTGAGGCAAGCACATTTCAGTTTTGGTTTAAAAATATTAAAAAGTCCTGATATTGAATGTTAAAATGGTTGTGCTGAACTTTTTGGTATTTGTTGAAGGCTGGTTAGTCTCAAAGAATAGTCTGTCAAAGAAATTGTTCAGACAAGTCATCAAGGCTTAAAACTATTGTGATACCTTTTTTTAACCACTTACCACATAAATGTTTCTGTGTTGTGCTGACAAAGAGCCATGGTCCTATTTATAAACACATTTGAAATTACTCCTTACAGTTTTAGTGCTAATTTTTATCTGTATCAACTTCAGCTGAGGTACAGGAATTGGCTCTATTTAGAGTCATATATTCAAAGTGAAGGAAACAAGAAAGAGGAAAAAACGACTTCGCTTTTGCTACAGATGTATTCACTAAAATACTACTTTACAATTTAACAATTTTAAGTATGTTAGTAAAATTATATTTGGTGCAAATGAATGAGATGCATGTATTATTATGTTTAAAGGAAAATTACAAAATAAAATCAGCGTAGAGGCCTGAACCATACATGACAAGCCAGCCAGCACAGATACAAATAAATCCAACCAATCTAATCTCCATAGGTTATGTGCTCCTTGTAATGGAGAGGACACTGCACAGGTCCCCCACCAGCAAATTCTAAGGGGTTATCAAATCACACGTTGTAAGATCAGATCCCTTTAATATAGTATTCACGGATAGTTCTTTTAATTTATTTTTATGAAACAGAACCCTAAAGACTCTCTGGGCCTTCAAGACCTGCTTCTTCCTCATCTGCGTAAATGTGCCCCTGCCCTGGATGTATCCAGACGAGGCACTTTTAAGGACCACAAACATGCTTTTAAGATTGATTTAATGCAATGTTGCTTAATTACGAAGGACTTAATTCTTAGTAAGAATTAGCATAAAGGTTATTTATGTCCCTCATATGCAAATATGTTGTGTGTACTACCATGGAAGTACACCCCTATGAGCATAGTAGCTCAGTAGGATTTTTCAACATATTCCATAATGGAACAGTTAATTTAGATTAGACTGAGTGTACATTTTTATCATTTTACAGCTCCCACTCCACTGAATGATTATTACTTATGTTTATCTCTACAATATATTTATTTAATCACTCTCTCAGTGGTACCCTCATCCATGAAATTCCTACTTGGCTAGAATAATAACTTCTGTAGCAAGAGAAAAAATGGTTTGGGTCAGAGTAAAGACAGTTGATTTGCACATAGGCAGTGAACTGTCTGCTTTGTTGTGAAATCAGTTACCATACCATAGCCTTTAAAGGTGGTTTTGGCTTTTCAATAATTAATGTGTCATGATATTTGTATATAAATTATGTGCTTATTCTCTATAATAAACCTCTCAAATGACTAATAATTGCTTACATATTCATAAACTTTTCTTTATAGGCTTGGAGTGGTGCCGAAATATAATAAATCGAACACGAAAACAATGACAGTGCAAACGTTTACTGTTCATCTTTCACGTGCAGAGATGAAATTGAACTCATAGTGTCGCTGTTGACCAGCAAAGGAAACACGCCTCCCCCTCTTGCTCGTGCATTGTGATGTTCTCCTTGTCAAATCACACCCTCGGATGTGCTTTGGTCAGCGTTCGCTTCAAATACATTGTTTTTCACTATAGCTGATTTTCGTTGTTATACTGGACCGCGTAAAATTTCACAGCGGGACAAACAACACCATTAAACGCTCTTGAGATATTTTCCATTTTTGTCCCAGGATGGCACACAATGGATATTCGGCGGCAGGCCTGCTTTACAGCGCTGTTTTTTTTCTTCAGCTGCTTTGTATCGGTAACGGAGATGTGAGCTTTTCTATTCCAGAGGAAATGAAACGCGGATCTGTCATAGGAAATATAGCCAAGGACCTCGGTTTAAACGTGGGGAAGCTATCTGCTCGAAAGGCCCGCATTGACAGCGAGCTGAATCGTGAACGGTACTGTGACATAAACCTTAACACGGGAGATTTGATTGTAGCTGAAAGAATTGACAGAGAGGCGCTTTGCGGCGAAAAGGCATCTTGCATCCTTAAATTTGAGTTAATCTTAGAGGCACCTTTGGAGCTGCACCGCATTTCACTACAAATACACGATATCAACGATAATTCGCCTGTTTTTACTAAAGATGAAATCAAGATCGAAATCAATGAACTGGCTGTACAGGGATCTCGCTTCCGCCTTTTGGAGGCACATGATATAGATATCGGTCAAAACGCAGTTCAAAGCTATATATTACAAACCAATGACTATTTAGTGTTGAAAATTCAGTCAAAGTCAGATGGAGGTAAATTTGCAGAGCTAGTGTTGAATAGAGAATTGGACCGGGAGGAACAGCAGGAATTCAAATTACTGCTCACTGCACTAGATGGAGGCAGTCCTCAAAGAACTGGCACTGCGACTGTACATGTGACCATCCTAGATGCAAATGACAACGCTCCAGTGTTTAGCCAAACTGTGTATGAAGCCACTCTGCCTGAAAACTCTCCTCCAAATACTGTAGTGGTAACAGTGGAAGCAACTGATGCAGATGAAGGTCTAAACGGTGCAGTGACTTATGAATTAAGTCGTATTTCAGAAACAGGCAGGAGAGTATTTTCTTTAAATCACACCACAGGAGAAATTAAAGTAATAGGGCCTTTGGATTTTGAGAAAGAGTCAATGTATGAAATACGCGTAGCCGCCAAAGATGGATACGGCCTTACCTCAGATTCTAAAGTGATAATTGAAATTTCTGATGTTAATGACAATACACCTGAAATCAGTTTGAAATCTCTTAATAACCCCATACCCGAAAATGTGTCACCTGGTACAGAGGTGGGCATCATTAACGCGCAAGACAGAGACTCTGAGACTAATGGACAAGTCCGCTGCTCCATTCAACTAGGCACTCCCTTTAAATTAGTTCCTTCAATTAAAAACTATTATTCTCTGGTGACCACAGGACAACTGGACCGTGAAGTAGTGTCTGATTACAACATTACAATCACTGCCACTGACGAGGGCTCTCCACCTCTGTCCTCCTCTAAAACAGTTCAGTTATCTGTAGCAGACATCAACGACAACCCGCCTGTGTTTGAGGAACAGTCGTACAGCGCATATGTGAGTGAAAATAACAAACCTGGCTCCACTTTATGTTCCGTTACTGCTCGAGACCCCGACTGGAGACAAAACGGTACAGTGATTTATTCTCTGTTAGGCGGTGAGGTGAACGGTGCCCCGGTGTCCTCCTATCTGTCTGTTAACGGAGACACGGGGGTGATCCACGCTGTGAGGTCGTTTGATTATGAACAGTTCAGGAGTTTTAAAGTCCAGGTGATGGCCAGAGACAACGGTTCTCCTCCGCTCAGCAGCAACGTGACCGTCAGTGTCTTCATATCTGATGTGAATGACAACTCTCCTCAGATACTGTACCCCGCCCCGGAGGGCAACTCCTTCATGACCGAGCTGGTCCCCAAAGCTGCACACGGAGGATCTCTGGTGTCCAAAGTGATAGCGGTGGACGCGGACTCCGGCCAGAACGCCTGGCTGTCCTATCATATAGTGAAATCCACCGATCCTGGACTTTTCAGTATTGGTGTCCACAGCGGAGAGATCAGGACACAGCGGGACATTTCTGAATCTGACAGCATGAAACAGAACCTTATTGTGTCAGTGAAAGATAACGGACAGCCGTCTCTCTCTGCCACCTGTTCCATGTATTTACTTATTTCTGATAACTTGGCTGAGGTGCCAGAACTGAAGGATATTTCTTATGATGAGAAGAATTCCAAACTGACCTCTTATCTGATCATCGCTCTGGTGTCTGTGTCCACGTTTTTCCTGACCTTCATTATCATCATCGTGGGTGTGAGGTTTTGTCGCAGGAGAAAACCCAGACTGTTGTTTGATGGAGCAGTTGCCATCCCCAGCGCTTATCTCCCTCCTAATTACGCAGATGTTGACGGCACAGGAACTTTACGCAGCGCTTACAATTATGACGCCTACCTGACAACAGGTTCTAGAACCAGTGACTTTAAGTTTGTGACTTCTTATGATGACAACACACTGCCTGCTGACCAGACTCTGAAAAAAAGTCCAACAGACTTTATTGAAATTTTTGGTCAACCAGATGAATCTCCCCAGGTAGGCATAAATGTTTGCTTGTTCCTTTTAATTTTAAATAATATTTATTAATATCGTTATGAATTAAAATTTTCAGAATGAATGGGGTAGGTGCTTTTGACATAAAACAAAAGTTCCCACTTGGAATTGAACTGTGGATGTTGCGTCTGAGATTGATTCCTTTGGTGAACGTAAAACGGCCACTTTTCATCTAACGGCGATTGTCACTTTATAGTGAAACTGGCATTTTATCAGTTGCTTCTTATTGTTCTTTGTCAAATTATTTGTGACATGAGCAGTAACTTTTTCACTTTGCATTACTAATTTGTTAATAAATATACTATCATATTTTTGCCAGGAAATGCCTAACTTCATCACCCTCATTGTATATCTTCTTAAATTTTCATCATAATGTTGGTTTCACCCCTTTTCTAACTGTTTACAAGCGATTGCAGTATTGAGATGTTAGCCACTGCTTAGCGACAACGGGGTATCACAGCCTATAACACTGGTCTGTTTCTATTGCGTATATAACATTTACTGTTGTACATTTCTTCAGCAACCTTTGTAATACCATTACCATAAACTCAAATCTGGATTTCAGTGTGCTTAATTGTTAAGGTACGCCACCTAACGATACAAAAGAGCTTACCTGAAAATAGGTTAAAGTTTCAGTCGAAATGTCGATCTGATGCTGATTGTTTTAGACTTGGAATAAGAGGTGTCAGCTTCATTTTGAAATTCGATTTCCATACTTTATGAAAAGGAATATGCTTGTCTTCTATGAATATGTGGATTCCAACGACATTTTTAGAGAAAATAAAATAAATAAGTGAATAAATAATGACTCGTACAGGCTTGGTTGATAAAACTGGAGCGTGACAACATGCAAGTGCTCGTTTATACTGCATCAGCCTGCTTTAGTATTTGTGCCCGGAGCTTGCATCTTTAGCTCGTGCCTAAAGAGAGTTGAAGATGGTAACAACCGGCCTTAAATGTCCCTGTTGTCATGAAAGACAAGAATTCCTTCACCCCTGTCTCATCTAAATCACTGAATGCTATTGGGAGGAGGAGGTACCTGCTGCTGTTGTTGACAATTCAATGAGCTAAGGTGATGGTGATGATGACAATGATACAGTGACAGTGATAATAAAGCTTTTTTGTAAAATTATTTCAGATGCCGTAAATTTTATTTTAGTGTTAATTTTCGTCGTGATGCCAATGTCCAAAATAACAGAGACGAGTCGCGTTCTGTTGATGGTTATTTTCATTACATTGATAACGGGTTGTTGTTAGGTAATGCTCACTGTATTTAATGTTATTTTAGTTGTTATATTATCTATATGCCCCGTGAGGTTAAGATGGACACTTGCAGTCTGCCCCAGAGGAGCTTAAATGACTCTGTGTAGGTATAAGTCAACCTGTGCATGTATAAATATCAATTGTATGTTATACCTTATAGTGTATGTTTAATGTTTTGCTATGTGTTTTGTGCTTGCTGAAGCACAAATAGCCTACTTGGGACAAATAATGAAGTAACTGAAGCGTATTTGCTCCAGTTTCCGCACATAGCCCAGATACCCTGAGAACATAGTGAATGAGTAATTCTACATTACCCGTTGTTGTGAGTCTGACTATGAATTTTTGTCTTCAATATATTTGTTGGCCCTATTAGACTGATGAGCTGATCAGGTTGTACAGTGCCTGCAGCCCTGTATGCTATGTTCATTGCCCCCAGACCTCTGCTACCCTAACAGGTTTAACATTTTAATTGGAAGATGCTTGGATGTGGCCTTAAGAGACTGCTTTACTCTAAGGTATGCAGTTGAATGTTATATTTCGTTTGCTCCAAGGCCTCAAAGAGACAACATAGTGTCATCCATATAATTAAACATAGAAACTAAATGTGGGTAGTTTGTTGGTACCTATGAAGACTCATGGTTTAAACATGTGAACACGTTTTTATCTTCTTCACCTGAAGAGTGTATTTAGAATACCTGTAGTACTGAGGGTACCAAACGTTTGTTGTTGTCATTTTTGGATGTTTTTGGTTGACACTATGCTCTACAGCAAGGACCGCGACATGTTTGCCAGGTGTTAAGTCAACCAAAGTAAGAGTTGCGCATAAGAAATGTCAAAAACAATCCATGGACCTACCTCTGTTCCAACGCCATTTATGGTGCTGAATTGTATTTCTTACAGTGCGCATATAAATCATGGGTATTTAAATGAACGAAGACAATGACATGAAACACACGTTTTATGTTAATGTTGGATTAAGGCCTTGCAGTTTCAACTCATTATGACAGAAGCTGTAGCATCGTCTTTGGCTAATTCATTTGTAATTTTCCAGTTGATCCCACAGTGTCGCTGCGCACTTGCAGATATGAGGCAGTTTTTTCCTCCACCCACTGCAAGAGGGCAGTAATCCCAGCCTTGAAACCAGAGCTGCCATTGTTAAGGGAGCGTCGGAGGCTAATGTTGCCATTACCATTACATATAAGTGATCTGTGTGTTCCTATCTTCGTTCGGGAGAAACAATGGACCACAAAATGAAATCGTTGTTGAGTTTTGTCTGCGGCTTTACTGTCGTCGTCCAAATCATCAGTGCAGACCTCAGCTATTCTGCTCCGGAGGAGATGAGACCTGGATCTATTGTTGGAAATATTGCCAAGGATCTCGGGCTGGAAGTAGGGAAATTGTTCTCTCGTAAAGCTCGAATTGATACTGAGGAAAGCTACCAGCACTACTGTGATATTGATTTAAAAACGGGAAATTTTGTCACTCGGGAAAGGATAGATAGAGAGGAGCTGTGTGGGGAGAAGGTTTCCTGTATGCTTAAATTCGAGCTAGTCCTGGAGAGCCCTTTGGAGCTGCACCGCATTTCACTGCTCATTCAGGATGTAAACGACAATTCACCCGTTTTCCCAAAGGATACAATAAAACTGGAAATAAGCGAATCGGCCGACAAAGGAGCTCGATATCGAGTAAACGAAGCACATGACGCTGACATCGGACAAAACACAGTTAAACAATACAGTTTACAAAAGAATGAACATTTTGTTTTATCTGTTCGAGACGATAGTGATGGATCTAAGAACGTCGAGTTGGTTTTAGACAAAGAATTAGACCGTGAAAAGGAGCATGATTTAAATTTGGTGATGATTGCTGTTGATGGTGGTAATCCACAAAGGTCAGGAACTACCAATATAATCGTGACTGTGTTAGATGCTAATGATAACGCCCCAGTGTTTGACAAAGCATTTTATAAAGCCAGTCTACCTGAAGATTCTGCCCTTGATACTGTAGTCGTCACAGTAAGTGCCACTGATGTAGACGAGGGAATAAATGGGGAGGTGACATATGATTTTAGCCGCATTTCAGACAGAGCTAGAAAGGTTTTTTCTCTGGACAGTAAAACTGGAGAGATAAAAGTCATAGGTCCACTTGATTACGAGAGTAATTCTAAATATGAAATGCGCATTGATGCCAAAGATGGTTATGGACTTTCATCTGATTCTAAAGTAATGATTGATATCACTGATGTGAATGATAATGCTCCAGTGATATATATGAAATCAGTGACTAACCCCATACCTGAGAACGTGTCACCTGGTACAGAGGTGGGCATCGTTAACGTGCAGGACAGAGACTCTGAAAGTAACGGACAGGTCCGCTGCTCCATTCAGCAAGGCGTCCCTTTTAAGTTGGTTCCTTCTATTAAAAACTATTATTCTCTGGTGACCACAGGACAACTGGATCGTGAAGTAGTGTCTGATTACAACATTACAATCACTGCCACTGACGAGGGCTCTCCACCTCTGTCCTCCTCTAAAACAGTTCAGTTATCTGTAGCAGACATCAACGACAACCCGCCTGTGTTTGAGGAACAGTCGTACAGCGCATATGTGAGCGAAAATAACAAACCTGGCTCCACTTTATGTTCCGTTACTGCTCGAGACCCCGACTGGAGACAAAACGGTACAGTGATTTATTCTCTGTTAGGCGGTGAGGTGAACGGTGCCCCGGTGTCCTCCTATCTGTCTGTTAACGGAGACACGGGGGTGATCCACGCTGTGAGGTCGTTTGATTATGAACAGTTCAGGAGTTTTAAAGTCCAGGTGATGGCCAGAGACAACGGTTCTCCTCCGCTCAGCAGCAACGTGACCGTCAGTGTCTTCATATCTGATGTGAATGACAACTCTCCTCAGATACTGTACCCCGCCCCGGAGGGCAACTCCTTCATGACCGAGCTGGTCCCCAAAGCTGCACACGGAGGCTCTCTGGTGTCCAAAGTGATAGCGGTGGACGCGGACTCCGGCCAGAACGCCTGGCTTTCCTATCATATAGTGAAATCCACTGATCCGGGACTTTTCAGTATTGGTGTCCACAGCGGAGAGATCAGGACACAGCGGGACATTTCTGAATCTGACAGCATGAAACAGAACCTTATTGTGTCAGTGAAAGATAACGGACAGCCGTCTCTCTCTGCCACCTGTTCCATGTATTTACTTATTTCTGATAACTTGGCTGAGGTGCCAGAACTGAAGGATATTTCTTATGATGAGAAGAATTCCAAACTGACCTCTTATCTGATCATCGCTCTGGTGTCTGTGTCCACGTTTTTTCTGACCTTCATTATCATCATCGTGGGTGTGAGGTTTTGTCGCAGGAGAAAGCCCAGACTGTTGTTTGATGGAGCAGTTGCCATCCCCAGCGCTTATCTCCCTCCTAATTACGCAGATGTTGACGGCACAGGAACTTTACGCAGCGCTTACAATTATGACGCCTACCTGACAACAGGTTCTAGAACCAGTGACTTTAAGTTTGTGACTTCTAATGACAACACACTGCCTGCTGACCAGACTCTGAGGAAAAGTCCGACAGACTTTCTTGAGGCTTTTGGCGACTCTGACAGTTCTCCCCAGGTAAGAAATGCATAGTAACAGTTTCTTATCCAATCATTGATTTGGTCAGGGGCTTCACATAACCTGAGGTTGTAACAACAACAAACAAACAAACAGAAAAAAGAAACAAGCGAACAAAACAAGATTTGATTACAATGGGTAGCATATTTTATCCATGGACAACACTTTTCAAATATGATATAACTAAATCCAGCACATGCTGTCCTTCAACGATTTTTATACTTTTTTTTTTTGCTTTTGAACGAGCGTTTTGTTTCCTGCTTGTTTCATTTAGTCTAGATCTTTCTGAACATTTAATACACACAGGAGATCAACTTTCTATTATCTCGTTCAGAAAATAATAGTGATTAGTTGAACGACCTTCATATTGCAATTGTTTTTAATCCCGAAATTCTTACTTTTAAAAAATTTAAATCATAAATCTGAAGGAGCATGAAGGACTATGTTGATATTATTTATCAACGCTTCTAAAGCCTTATTTGTTTACATTCTTTGGCAGAGGGTTTCAAGTTAAGCAGGTTACCATTGATAACACATTTTTATTCAGATGTGTATAAATAGAAACATCTTGCATTATACTGCAATACAACAATCCTAAATACTATTCTGTGAATTAGTGTTTCGCTGTTACTAATTCCTTGCAAGACAGATGCTGGCTCATTACCAGTAATGTTTAGGGTTTTTCTTTTGGTGAAGTTGTAGCGTGTTAGTTTTTTCTAGTATTTTTGTTTATCAAAATATGTTTAGAATCTGGATAAAAAGTTTAGAAATACAGTTAAATACAGTACAAATAACGGACGACGTAACGTCCATTTGTTCAAAACGTATTCACTTCTTTAACACTTCATTCCTTTTTGGTAACACGCACCTGTCCGTTATCCCTTAGCAGCAGTTTCAAATAATCACATTTAGGAGTGTTGTGAAGTAGGCATTTTTCTTGAATTGTACGAGTGTCACTGACTTTTTGTGATATATAGAACCCTCAACAGACCTAGTGATGGCCAACACAATTGTCCCACTGCGCTACGTCTTACATGCAGAAGCTGGTCTGTTTTCACGCTGGTAAAGTGATATACTTTTTAACTTTACCGATTGTGCTTTCTCTCGAGTTTGCTTGATATTAAATAAATCCCCGCCTTTATGTCTTAAAAACTGGACTCAGCCATATCGATGCGTTCTATAGAAACTCAATTACTCTGGTTTTGTGATCTTGAGTATTAACTGCGACCACCACCTGTCAGTCTGTTCTCAGGAGTTGACTTCTGCCACTGGGGCAGTAAAGTAATTGTGCTATTTTGCCTCTCTTTATTTGGAAATACCATTGAATTGTCAGAGCTTCATGGCTCTCTGAAGCAAGAACTCATTTTTTGCAGAAGTAAAACGTGACAGTTTTCTGCATTTTTTTTTAAACAGACGTTTGAAGTCCGCCTTATGTAGGCGAATAAGCTCTGTCCATGGTGCTGAAAACACGGATGGTTGATACACGCAAGTCAGTTTAAATGCGTTTCTTGATACGCTGCTATTGATATCAGCTTATTTTTGTGGTTCATATATTATTAAAACGTAGTGAAAACGGAAAAGCTTTTTTTATGTTATCTTGAAACTTGCGTTCACTTGTTTTTATTTAAATGTTCGCATTTCTGTCCATCAGTGCAACATGCTTGCAGCCTTTTACTGGTGCTCCTCGCTACAAGTTTAAACAGACTGCATAAAAGTATAGGCTACATATTGTTTAATCTCAGCAAACGTCGTGGCGATATCTTCCCTCTAGTTGATTTAATAATATACTGCAGTATATACCCACGATCTGCCAAGGTGCATCCTTCTGCTTTATATTGAGAAATGTTGAGATGTGCCATTAAGCTCCCTTTTACTGTATCTGTTGCTGTAGCTCAAATGAACACATTGTGTCGCTGTCCACCAGTTTACTAGGAAATATTGCAATGTCGTGCAGCCAAACGTCTCCACCCATTGTTCCTAAGCTTTGTGCTTCTAGTTATGTCGCGGCTGTGAAACGAGCTGGAGGATCGTGTTGCTTATTTTTGTCTTTGGATTTGCCTGACTGAGTCCATCTCATATGTAGTCGCGAGCTGAACTGAATACAATTTAACATTCTCTCCTTGCTGTGGATATTTATTATTTTGAATAATGGAACACAAAGGATTTTCAAAGCATGGCCTGGTTTACCGCTTTGTTATCTGTCTACTTGGACTGCAATCCGTATGTGCCGAGGTGAGCTATTCTATCCCCGAGGAGATGAAACCAGGAACAATCATTGGAAATATAGCCAAAGATCTTGGCCTGGATATAACTACCCTGTCGTCTCGCAAAGCCCGCATTGATTCCGAAGGGAACAACGAACGATTTTGTGTTATCAGTTTGAAAACTGGAGATCTGAGTGTTGCTGAGCGGCTTGACAGAGAGACTCTTTGTGGCAGTAAACCATCTTGCATTTTAGGCCTAGAACTTGTACTGGAGAATCCGTTAGAATTACATCGTATAAATCTACACATCCAAGATATAAATGACAACTCCCCGCAATTCAAAAGAGATTTGATTAGAATGGAAATTAGCGAGTCTGCAGAAAAAGGCACCCGATTCTTAATAGAGAATGCACATGATGCGGATATCGGTCAAAATTCTGTCCAGAGGTATAGCTTACAAAAGAATGAAAATTTTATTCTCATGATTGATGCTAACAAAGTTGAACTTGTTTTAGAGAATAAACTTGATAGAGAGACACAACAAGACATTGATTTACCTATAACAGCTGTTGATGGCGGTTCTCCACAGAGATCAGGTACTGTAATGATACACGTCACTGTGCTGGATGCTAATGATAACTCCCCAGTGTTCAGCCAGGCGGTCTATAAAGCAAATCTACCTGAAAACTCTCCTCTTGATACTGTAGTGGTGACAGTAAGTGCTACTGATGCAGATGATGGGGTGAATGGGGACGTGACATATGACTTTGGTCATGTTTCAGAGACAGATGAAAAGTTGTTTTCTATTGATAGTAAAACTGGAGAAATAAGAGTCATTGGTGCTAGTGACTTTGAGAAGAAAAATTCATTCGAACTCCCAGTCATGGCAAAAGATGGACTAGGATTAAGTTCTTACGCTAAGGTTTACATAGACCTAACCGATGTAAATGATAACGCCCCTGGAATATATTTAAAATCACTGGCTAACCCCATACCGGAGAACGTGCAGCCTGGTACAGAGGTGGGCATCATTAACGTGCAGGATAGAGACTCTGAGACTAATGGACGAGTCCGCTGCTCGATTCAGCAAAATGTCCCTTTTAAATTGGTTCCTTCTATTAAAAACTACTATTCTGTGGTGACCACAGGACAACTAGACCGTGAAGTAGTGTCTGATTACAACATTACAATCAGTGCCACTGACGAGGGCTCTCCACCTCTGTCCTCCTCTAAAACAGTTCAGTTATCTGTAGCAGACATCAACGACAACCCGCCTGTGTTTGAGGAACAGTCGTACAGCGCATATGTGAGTGAAAATAACAAACCTGGCTCCACTTTGTGTTCCGTTACTGCTCGAGACCCCGACTGGAGACAAAACGGTACAGTGATTTATTCTCTGTTAGGCGGTGAGGTGAACGGTGCCCCGGTGTCCTCCTATCTGTCTGTTAACGGAGACACGGGGGTGATCCACGCTGTGAGGTCGTTTGATTATGAACAGTTCAGGAGTTTTAAAGTCCAGGTGATGGCCAGAGACAACGGTTCTCCTCCGCTCAGCAGCAACGTGACCGTCAGTGTCTTCATATCTGATGTGAATGACAACTCTCCTCAGATACTGTACCCCGCCCCGGAGGGCAACTCCTTCATGACCGAGCTGGTCCCCAAAGCTGCACACGGAGGCTCTCTGGTGTCCAAAGTGATAGCGGTGGACGCGGACTCCGGCCAGAACGCCTGGCTGTCCTATCATATAGTGAAATCCACCGATCCGGGACTTTTCAGTATTGGTGTCCACAGCGGAGAGATCAGGACACAGCGGGACATTTCTGAATCTGACAGCATGAAACAGAACCTTATTGTGTCAGTGAAAGATAACGGACAGCCGTCTCTCTCTGCCACCTGTTCCATGTATTTACTTATTTCTGATAACTTGGCTGAGGTGCCAGAACTGAAGGATATTTCTTATGATGAGAAGAATTCCAAACTGACCTCTTATCTGATCATCGCTCTGGTGTCTGTGTCCACGTTTTTTCTCACCTTCATTATCATCATCGTGGGTGTGAGGTTTTGTCGCAGGAGAAAACCCAGACTGTTGTTTGATGGAGCAGTTGCCATCCCCAGCGCTTATCTCCCTCCTAATTACGCAGATGTTGACGGCACAGGAACTTTACGCAGCGCTTACAATTATGACGCCTACCTGACAACAGGTTCTAGAACCAGTGACTTTAAGTTTGTGACTTCTTATAATGACAACACACTGCCTGCTGACCAGACTCTGAGGAAAAGTCCAAGCGATTTTGCTGAGGTATTTCAAGATTCTTTGGAGCCTCTAGAGGTAGGTGTATGTGCTTGTTTTCAATGGAGTAAAATTACTTTATTTATGCGGAGTTTTTACTCTCGAAGAAACTAAAGTCAACTCTGGTTACATTACTTCAACACCACTTTTATTCTGTATAGTAGATAGTTAATGGGATGGACTGGTAGTGGAAAAATATACCTGCCATTGCCCATCAGGATTTTTGTTTTGTTGTTTTTCCCTGAGTTGCGTTCTTAAAACGTTATTGTTTATATAAAAAACGAAAAACCTAGTTAAAACTTAGCGTATTTCGTTTCATTTGAAAAAGCTTATTCACACTATAACAGTAAAATTTTATTTCTAGCTGTAGTCTATATTTTGAGCCATTGCCCAGTGTAGAAAAAAAATCCGCAAACTATAGTATTTATTTATTTATTTATTTACAAATAATTGCAATCCCAGTCATCATATTGCTTCTCTCTAATCATCGAATTGCTTTACTGTATTTTTACCATACTGTATATGAACATCACACTGCCTTCTGCTGTTTTATGTAGCATACCTTTGAATGAAAATCAGTCCATCAGAATTGTTTTAAATGCACATAACCACTTAAAGCTTTCCTTTGTTGTATAGGAACAGGTACGCAGCATTAATTTAAACGAGGAGCACTGATAACTTGATAACCCGGTGACTAGTGATTAGAACTAAGACGGCATCCTTACGAACAGTATCAAATATAGTAAGCTGTGCAAACTAGCATGCCTTGCCATGTACCCATCATATTCCTCACGTTCTTATTGTAGCTACTGTAGCCCAACATTTCTCTTATGGAACCTGTTGGACAGTAGTGTTTAATCAAGCGAGTTACTGTATCACGTCCAGAAATAAGAGATCGGTTTTGTCATTATTTCTTTAATTTTGCGGTTTGGTGTGTGTTTTTCCTTTCACGTTTAATATGAACCCTGTGCTTTGGAGCGTGTTCACTTATATTGTGGTAACTATCCATGGTGCTGAAACCCATCCACCCTTACTGATCCGCGCTCTGGTCGATACTGTGCAATAAGACAGTTTCATTGAAGTAAATACACAATGACATTTACTATAGAAAACTCTCCCTATGTTATGTGGCTATATTACTATTACTTTATTACAGCACAGACTTAATTGTTTTGTTGTTGTTGTTTATGTTTGGATCTGGTTGCATCATGGACTTTTTTTTATTCTCATGAGAATACTCAATTTTTAAAAATCTTTTGTAATACCCACAGTTTGCTCACAGTGTCGCTGTCCACCAGGTTTACTTAATGGTGCTTCATTTGTGTTACCCTACAGGCTTACATATTTCTGGAACACGATAGATTGTTTGTTCGTTAGAGCAGCGAAGTCGCACCCTTTAAAATCGGACTTGCATTTATTGTCCGAGGAGGACTCCGGTTGACTGGTCGTTTTTATGTTTAAAGTATTTGTTTTGGTGGATTCAGCAATCGTGTTGCAGGAAAATGGGACACAAAGCGTGTTCACAGCTCGGCCTGGTTACCTCTCTGGGAGTATTTCTTCTGGCGCTGCAAACCGTCTGTGGGGATGTTGCTTATTCTTTTCCAGAGGAGACGAAACGCGGCTCCGTTGTTGGAAATATAGCCAAAGATATAGGACTTGAGGTGACAAGACTGACTGTTCGAAAGGCTCGTATTGATGCAGACGGAAACAGCAAACGGTACTGTGACATTAATCTGAGTACTGGAGATATCATTGTTAGCGATAGGATTGACAGAGAGGGGCTTTGTGGCAAAAAGCCATCTTGCGTGTTAAAACAGGAGCTTGTTCTAGAGAACCCTTTAGAGCTGCACCGCATTAGTCTTCATGTTCAAGATATCAACGATAATTCGCCGCAGTTTAAAAAGAATACAATAAAATTTGAAATCAGGGAATCGGCAATGAAAGGAAGTCGCTATCGTTTAGATGAGGCCCACGATGCAGACATTGGGCAAAACGCTGTCCAGGGCTACAGTATCGAGGCAAATGAAAACTTCAAGCTGAACGTTATTCCAAAAAGTGGAGGGGGGAAATACAGCGAATTAGTTTTAGAGAAGGAGCTGGATAGAGAACAACAGCAGGAGCTAACGATTGTGCTTGTGGCAACAGACGGAGGCACACCTCAGAGATCAGGCACTGCAGTCATTCACGTGGCTGTACTGGATGCTAATGATAACGCACCAGTATTTAGCCAGGCCGTTTATAAAGCCAGTCTCCCTGAAAACTCTCCTCTAGATACTGTTGTGATCACTGTGAGCGCTACAGATGCAGACGAGGGAATTAATGGAGAGGTGACGTATGAAATTGATCACATTTCAGATGACAGTAATAACGTCTTTTCTCTTGATCAGACAACTGGTCAAGTGAAAGTAAGTGGCTCAATAGATTATGAGGAGCTGTCCGCCTATGAATTGCAAATTACAGCCAAGGATGGTCTTGGATTAGTTTCATCCTCTACCTTAATAATCGATATCACAGATGTGAATGATAACGCCCCTCTCACGTTCATTAAGTCACTGACTAACCCCATACCTGAGAACGTGTCACCTGGTACAGAGGTGGGCATCATTAACGTGCAGGATAGAGACTCTGAAAGTAACGGACAGGTCCGCTGCTCGATTCAGCAAAATGTCCCTTTTAAATTGATTCCTTCTATTAAAAACTATTATTCTCTGGTGACCACAGGACAACTGGATCGTGAAGTAGTTTCTGATTACAACATTACAATCACTGCCACTGACGAGGGCTCTCCACCTCTGTCCTCCTCTAAAACAGTTCAGTTATCTGTAGCAGACATCAACGACAACCCGCCTGTGTTTGAGGAACAGTCGTACAGCGCATATGTGAGTGAAAATAACAAACCTGGCTCCACTTTATGTTCCGTTACTGCTCGAGACCCCGACTGGAGACAAAACGGTACAGTGATTTATTCTCTGTTAGGCGGTGAGGTGAACGGTGCTCCGGTGTCCTCCTATCTGTCTGTGAACGGAGACACGGGGGTGATCCACGCTGTGAGGTCGTTTGATTATGAACAGTTCAGGAGTTTTAAAGTCCAGGTGATGGCCAGAGACAACGGTTCTCCTCCGCTCAGCAGCAACGTGACCGTCAGTGTCTTCATATCTGATGTGAATGACAACTCTCCTCAGATACTGTACCCCGCCCCGGAGGGCAACTCCTTCATGACCGAGCTGGTCCCCAAAGCTGCGCACGGAGGCTCTCTGGTGTCCAAAGTGATAGCGGTGGACGCGGACTCCGGCCAGAACGCCTGGCTGTCCTATCATATAGTGAAATCCACCGCTCCGGGACTTTTCAGTATTGGTGTCCACAGCGGAGAGATCAGGACACAGCGGGACATTTCTGAATCTGACAGCATGAAACAGAACCTTATTGTGTCAGTGAAAGATAACGGACAGCCGTCTCTCTCTGCCACCTGTTCCATGTATTTACTTATTTCTGATAACTTGGCTGAGGTGCCAGAACTGAAGGATATTTCTTATGATGAGAAGAATTCCAAACTGACCTCTTATCTGATCATCGCTCTGGTGTCTGTGTCCACGTTTTTCCTGACCTTCATTATCATCATCGTGGGTGTGAGGTTTTGTCGCAGGAGAAAGCCCAGACTGTTGTTTGATGGAGCAGTTGCCATCCCCAGCGCTTATCTCCCTCCTAATTACGCAGATGTTGACGGCACAGGAACTTTACGCAGCGCTTACAATTATGACGCCTACCTGACAACGGGTTCTAGAACCAGTGACTTTAAGTTTGTGACTTCTTACAACGACAACACACTGCCTGCTGACCAGACTCTGAGGAAAAGTCCAACAGACTTTGCAGATGTTTTTGGAGATTGTGATGGTTCTCCTGAGGTAAGAGCATCAAACATTTGACCCATTGTTTTATAAAAAACACTAAGCAGTTCTTGAGATTTGTGGCTGGCAGAGACGAAGTGAAATGGATACTACCACGTACTAAAACGACAAAACATATAAATATAGAAAAAAAAATTTAATTCCTATAGATGTTTCATGTCAGGCACATTTTGAGAATAGGCACTCAGGATGTTTTCTGAATCATTATCAGCTTATATCAGTGTTGGACCTGTTATTAGATGACTGTACAAACGTTATTCTTAGTTGCATTTGGATGTATGTTTGGCGTTTTGGACAGTGAGGCACTTCAAGCAAGTATTGTATGTCTTAATTAGAGGGTTAGTTAGTGCCACCATGTTTAACAGAAGCACAGATCAGTCTTATTTTCTTTTTTCGTGTGTTATTGCTTTTTAATCGATACTTTCCTTGTTTTACACTCGAATTTTAACTTTAAAAGGAAATTTTAAACATGTTTACGGGTGGAAATAAGACTTGTTCAGACGGACTCTGTTTTTCCTTGCTCATAGCAAATTGCCCATATCTTTCAAATTATATTATGGCCCATACTTTTGGGGTTCTGGGTGGTCGTCTGTCATTAAGATGCACATTGTCCTTTTTCTGCGGCATAACTAGATGCTCTTCAGATTTGGGACGTCTTCAGGGTAAACGAATCCTTTATCGCTTTTTAATCATTTTCATCCTAAGATGGTGTGGCAGCTATCCCTATTTATCTCTCTGCTAATTAATTTTGTGGCGTTAGAAAGATTTGCTTCCAATATCGGTTACTATTTTCAGTGAAGTTCAGCTTTTTTCCCAAGTTGCTGAGTTTTGTAAATGCTGACTAGCCTGTTAAAGATTCTAATGGTGCTGAGGAAAGCGATTAGAATACTGCAATAAAATCAAGTGATGTTGTTTTGTGATCTTAATAACTTGCTCATTTTCCGGTTTTATAAACAGTAAAGGAATCTTGATAAAGAATAGTGTCTTATATGGCTTAAGACATTCCTTGTTTGAACAGTTAAGTTGGTGATTTCTTTCAATGTTTCATTCTTAACGAGGATTTGTCATGGGCTGTGGTTTTGCATACTTTTTTCTAACATATTTGTTGTCTCGGTAGCTGTCACATAATTTCAGTAAACATTCATGCAAACAGATTTAGTCACTAAGTGCTAAATTTTGTGAAATTTTTAAGATATGAGTGTAAATTCTTGGACAAATGGGTATTTTATTTCACACATAAAATGCAGTGCTTTAAAATGAGGTGTCCTGGTGACACAATTATGTTTTTTACAAGTAATTTTAATTTTGATCTTCTTGACCTGTGTCACGATATTTCAATAGATGGTGTCCCCTAAAAATGAAAATACTCGCCATATATACCATTTTTTTTTAAATGTACGGCTGGTACAGACCTGCTGTCAGTGGAAGTATGCAGTTTCTAGAATAGACTCACGATGTCGCTATGCACCAGCTGTAGTAGATTCTCTGTCGACATCCACCCACTATTGTGGACTCATAATGTGACTGAAGGTGCTGCAGTTGATCGTCGAGAAAGGCAGACTCGTGCTTTTATTGTGTTGATTTTGATTCAAATCCATCAATTTTTAAAGCTGCGTTCCTCTATATCGACAAGAAAACGTGTACTGTTTCAGAACAGCGTCATGACGGCCATCATGGGACTCGCATTACACTGCTGTGCTGTTGCTTCACTTATCTTTTCTTGGCATTTGGCAAATGGGGATATCAGCTATTCTTTTCCGGAGGAGATGAAACGCGGATCTGTGATTGGAAATATTGCCAAAGACTTGGGTCTTGAGTCAAGCAGACTATCTGCTCGAAAGGCCCGCATTGATACCGATGGGAGCGACAAACGTTATTGTGACATAAACCTCCGTAACGGGGATCTGATGGTTGCCGAGAGGATTGACAGAGAGGCCCTTTGTGGAGACAAAGCATCTTGCGTCTTAAAACAAGAACTCATGTTAGAAGGTCCATTAGAATTGCATCGAATCAGTCTGCATGTACAAGATATCAATGATAACACTCCGAAATTTAATAAAGAGTTGATCCATATAGATATAAGTGAAAACGCGGATAAAGGAGCTCGTTTTCCAATAGAAGAGGCACATGATGCGGATATCGGCAAATATTCAGTCCAGACGTACAATCTTCAGAGGAATGATCATTTTATTTTGGGCGTTGGAAGTAATTCTGTGGAACTTGTCCTTAACAAAGAGCTTGACCGTGAAAACTTGAAGGAAATCAATTTACTTCTCACAGCTTTGGATGGTGGTTCTCCTCAGAGGTCAGGTACCGTAGTAATTCACATCACTGTACTGGATGCTAATGATAACGTCCCAGTGTTCAGCCAGGCCGTTTATAAAGCTAAGCTCCCAGAAAACTCTCCACTAGATACTGTCGTACTCTCGGTGAGTGCTACTGATGCAGACGAGGGACTAAATGGTGACGTTACATATGAATTTGGACACATTTCAGAAGATATGAAGTCAGTTTTTGCTATAGATCCTAAGACAGGTGAAATAAAATTGACTACAACGGTTGATTTTGAAACAACGTCATCATTTGAACTGCGAGTCACAGCAAAAGATGGTTTGGGATTAACCTCTTATGCCAAAGTCATCATAGATGTTACTGATATAAATGACAATGCCCCGATAATATATCTAAAATCACTGACTAATCCCATACCTGAGAATGTGTCACCTGGTACAGAGGTGGGCATCATTAACGTGCAGGACAGAGACTCTGAGAATAACCGACAGGTCCGCTGCTCCATTCAACAAAATGTCCCTTTTAAGTTGGTTCCTTCTATTAAAAACTATTATTCTCTGGTGACCACAGGACAACTGGACCGTGAAGTAGTGTCTGATTACAACATTACAATCACTGCCACTGACGAGGGCTCTCCACCTCTGTCCTCCTCTAAAACAGTTCAGTTATCTGTAGCAGACATCAACGACAACCCGCCTGTGTTTGAGGAACAGTCGTACAGCGCATATGTGAGTGAAAATAACAAACCTGGCTCCACTTTATGTTCCGTTACTGCTCGAGACCCCGACTGGAGACAAAACGGTACAGTGATTTATTCTCTGTTAGGCGGTGAGGTGAACGGTGCCCCGGTGTCCTCCTATCTGTCTGTTAACGGAGACACGGGGGTGATCCACGCTGTGAGGTCGTTTGATTATGAACAGTTCAGGAGTTTTAAAGTCCAGGTGATGGCCAGAGACAACGGTTCTCCTCCGCTCAGCAGCAACGTGACCGTCAGTGTCTTCATATCTGATGTGAATGACAACTCTCCTCAGATACTGTACCCCGCCCCGGAGGGCAACTCCTTCATGACCGAGCTGGTCCCCAAAGCTGCACACGGAGGCTCTCTGGTGTCCAAAGTGATAGCGGTGGACGCGGACTCCGGCCAGAACGCCTGGCTGTCCTATCATATAGTGAAATCCACCGATCCGGGACTTTTCAGTATTGGTGTCCACAGCGGAGAGATCAGGACACAGCGGGACATTTCTGAATCTGACAGCATGAAACAGAACCTTATTGTGTCAGTGAAAGATAACGGACAGCCGTCTCTCTCTGCCACCTGTTCCATGTATTTACTTATTTCTGATAACTTGGCTGAGGTGCCAGAACTGAAGGATATTTCTTATGATGAGAAGAATTCCAAACTGACCTCTTATCTGATCATCGCTCTGGTGTCTGTGTCCACTTTTTTTCTCACCTTCATTATCATCATCGTGGGTGTGAGGTTTTGTCGCAGGAGAAAGCCCAGACTGTTGTTTGATGGAGCAGTTGCCATCCCCAGCGCTTATCTCCCTCCTAATTACGCAGATGTTGACGGCACAGGAACTTTACGCAGCGCTTACAATTATGACGCCTACCTGACAACAGGTTCTAGAACCAGTGACTTTAAGTTTGTGACTTCTTACAATGACAACACACTGCCTGCTGACCAGACTCTGAGGAAAAGCCCATCAGACTTTGCTGATGTATTTGGAGATTGTGATGCTTCTCCTGAGGTAAGAGCATCAAAAGTTTGTTCGATTGCTTCACCTGAAAAAGTTTACTCAGTTTCGAGTTTTGTAAATGGCAGTGTGAAATTGATGTTGATACAATACTTTTTATAATATCAAAAAAAGAAAAAGAAAAAAGAAGCTCCGCTAATCATACACCAGTCATTTTTTGCATTTACATTTAGAAAAAAATAACAGCGGAAAAAACGGTCCCTCTGAGGATGTCATCATGTCGTCCATTTTCACTCTATTAATAAGTGTCATGAGGATTTTTCTGTTCAGGATTCCAATTTCTTCTCCTAATCTTTATCAAGTTATATTCGCGATGCATCGGTCTTTAGATGTCCTTCTTGGTCATTACACAATAGTTGTCCTTAGTTGCTTTTGGATCTGTCTTCATATATATTTTGGTACTTGGACACACATAAAGAAATCATTTTTGTTGAGGTTGTTACCTTTTTGCCCATTTTTTGCTCCTTATTTTTTTTTTGTTATTCCCATGATAGTTTTAGATATTGCAGCCATGTTCACAGGAATTATAGAATGGAAAAATATACATTTTTAAAATGATTTTAAACGTTAAAAATGTTAATAATTTCCTCTTTTTTGCTCTATAATCTAACTTAAAGGGTAATTTTTAAACGTGTTTCTCAGTGCTTGTTTTGATTGTTCAGACTGATTCTTTTGTAACTCTCTTTCCTTTATTATTGGCATTTCGCAATTCTTCCGGGCTCTTGGAAATAAGCTAGCTACAACATTTCTTTCATTATCCTCGTTTAATGTTAACCAACACGGCAAAGCAGTACAAACACATCCCAACACAGTGGTACAGCAACTTCTCTCTCCACCATTTAGCACGAGAGCACGAGCCAATGCCTGTGCAACACCCATACTTGTCCCCACAAAACAAAGGCAGTTAGGAACCAAATAACTCACAAGCAAGGGAATACAATGACTCTCCTTAAACAATCCACATAAAAAACATGCAAAGGAAGCAATATCCAAAATTTCATGAATGAAAATGAAATGATAATTTAACAGAAATTCAATAATGCTGTGAAAATATCACTACTTAAAAAATCCATCCATCCATCCATCCATCCATCCATCCATCCATCCATCCATTTTTCTTGATTCTTTACTCATACAACTACCTGCCCTTCAGATTTGCTTACTCTTCACGTTCAACAAATCTTTGATCGTTGCTCTCTATATATTTAATGTTATCCTCGTATTCATTGTACCAGATAATATGCTACCTATGCGAATTCACCTAGTGGTGTTTGAATGATTAACATCGGTTGCATTTCGCAGTAAAGTGGAGGTTTTATCCTGAGTATTTGAACTTTGTTCATACTGAGTGGCATGTACAAGATTTTATTAGTGCTGAGGAAAATTACCAAAAATCTGCAATTAAATCAGACTATATTTTTATGCCCTTAATAGGTTTCTCAGTACCCGTTGTTTTTTCTTTAGACAACAATGAAATGTGAATTACGGATAGTTTCTCATGAGGCTTAAACCATTCAATATAAAAAAAAAAAATGTTGGTCATTTCTTCCACTGCTTCAGCCTTTTTACCTATAGTATTATAGGCTTTCGTTTTGCTCACCATTTATTTTGTTGCCAGAGGAGTTGTCTAGATTGTTATTACACCAGTTCAAAATACATCTAAGCAGAAATATTTCTCCACTTGACGCTAAACATTACAGATATTTCCGCTTTAACAAAAGGGTGTAAATGTTAAAACAATCTGTTTTCATACCGAAAAGGCAGTGCTTCGTGTGGGGTGCCGTAGTGAAGTAATTATGTTGGTCCTTTATGTTTGATCCTCGTAATATATCCCATTATATTTCAATATTTAAAACCTCCCCTGTAAATGATTATACTCTCCATTATATGGAGTTTTGATACATTTTAGGTTGTACAGATTTGCCTCTAGTGACAGCATGCGCTTTCTAAAGGAGACTCAAGATGTCGCTATGCACCAGCAGTAGTAGATTCTCCCTCGACATCCACCCACTATTGTCGATGCATACTGTGACTGAAGGTGCTGCAGTTCATCGTGCAGAGAGCCACAAAGCTGGCCTTGGGTCGTGTTGATTCTGGATTAAATTCTTCATTTTTGTCTGTTTTCCTGTACAGCGACTAGGAAACGTGTCCTGTTTCAGATCGGCGCAATGACGGCACTTGCATTAAGGAGCTGTGTCGTTGCTTTAGCAGTTTTCTCTTTGCATTTTGCTAGCGGGGACATCAGCTATTCTTTTCCGGAGGAAACGAAACGCGGGTATGTGATTGGAAATATCGTCAAAGACTTGGGTCTTGAGTCAAGCAGACTATCTGCTCGAAAGGCCCGCATTGATACCGATGGGAGCGACAAACGTTATTGTGACATAAACCTCCGTAACGGGGATCTGATGGTTGCCGAGAGGATTGACAGAGAGGCCCTTTGTGGAGACAAAGCATCTTGCGTCTTAAAACAAGAACTCATGTTAGAGGGTCCATTAGAATTGCATCGAATCAGTCTGCATGTACAAGATGTCAATGATAATACTCCGACATTCAATAAAGAATTGATCCATATAGATATAAGTGAAAACGCGGTCAAAGGTGCTCGATTTCCAATAGAAGAGGCACATGATGCGGATATAGGCAAATATTCAGTCCAGACGTACAACCTTCAGAGGAATGATCATTTTATTTTGGGCGTTGGAAGTAATTCTGTGGAACTTGTCCTTAACAAAGAGCTTGACCGCGAAAACTTGAAGGAAATCAATTTACTTCTTACAGCTTTGGATGGTGGTTCTCCTCAGAGGTCAGGTACCGTAGTAATTCACATCACTGTACTGGATGCTAATGATAACGTCCCAGTGTTCAGCCAGGCCGTTTATAAAGCTAAGCTCCCAGAAAACTCTCCACTAGATACTGTCGTACTCTCGGTGAGTGCTACTGATGCAGACGAGGGACTAAATGGTGACGTTACATATGAATTTGGACACATTTCAGAAGATATGAAGTCAGTGTTTGCTATAGATCCTAAGACAGGTGAAATAAAATTGACTACAACGGTTGATTTTGAAACAACGTCATCATTTGAACTGCGAGTCACAGCAAAAGATGGTTTGGGATTAACCTCTTATGCCAAAGTCATCATAGATGTTACTGATATAAATGACAATGCCCCGATAATATATCTAAAATCACTGACTAATCCCATACCTGAGAACGTGTCACCTGGTACAGAGGTGGGCATCATTAACGTGCAGGACAGAGACTCTGAGAATAACCGACAGGTCCGCTGCTCCATTCAGCAAAATGTCCCTTTTAAGTTGGTTCCTTCTATTAAAAACTATTATTCTCTGGTGACCACAGGACAACTGGATCGTGAAGTAGTTTCTGATTACAACATTACAATCACTGCCACTGACGAGGGCTCTCCACCTCTGTCCTCCTCTAAAACAGTTCAGTTATCTGTAGCAGACATCAACGACAACCCGCCTGTGTTTGAGGAACAGTCGTACAGCGCATATGTGAGTGAAAATAACAAACCTGGCTCGACTTTATGTTCCGTTACTGCTCGAGACCCCGACTGGAGACAAAACGGTACAGTGATTTATTCTCTGTTAGCCGGTGAGGTGAACGGTGCCCCGGTGTCCTCCTATCTGTCTGTTAACGGAGACACGGGGGTGATCCACGCTGTGAGGTCGTTTGATTATGAACAGTTCAGGAGTTTTAAAGTCCAGGTGATGGCCAGAGACAACGGTTCTCCTCCGCTCAGCAGCAACGTGACCGTCAGTGTCTTCATATCTGATGTGAATGACAACTCTCCTCAGATACTGTACCCCGCCCCGGAGGGCAACTCCTTCATGACCGAGCTGGTCCCCAAAGCTGCACACGGAGGCTCTCTGGTGTCCAAAGTGATAGCGGTGGACGCGGACTCCGGCCAGAACGCCTGGCTGTCCTATCATATAGTGAAATCCACTGATCCGGGACTTTTCAGTATTGGTGTCCACAGCGGAGAGATCAGGACGCAGCGGGACATTTCTGAATCTGACAGCATGAAACAGAACCTTATTGTGTCAGTGAAAGATAACGGACAGCCGTCTCTCTCTGCCACCTGTTCCATGTATTTACTTATTTCTGATAACTTGGCTGAGGTGCCAGAACTGAAGGATATTTCTTATGATGAGAAGAATTCCAAACTGACCTCTTATCTGATCATCGCTCTGGTGTCTGTGTCCACGTTTTTTCTCACCTTCATTATCATCATCGTGGGTGTGAGGTTTTGTCGCAGGAGAAAGCCCAGACTGTTGTTTGATGGAGCAGTTGCCATCCCCAGCGCTTATCTCCCTCCTAATTACGCAGATGTTGACGGCACAGGAACTTTACGCAGCGCTTACAATTATGACGCCTACCTGACAACAGGTTCTAGAACCAGTGACTTTAAGTTTGTGACTTCTTACAACGACAACACACTGCCTGCTGACCAGACTCTGAGGAAAAGTCCATCAGACTTTGCAGATGTATTTGGAGATTGTGATGGTTCACCTGAGGTAGGAAGACGTCACATATTGTTTGACCTGACCCCACACAGCGACAATAATATACCCCCTTCCCCTTTCTTTATTTAAAAGTAAGATATTTTACAATAGTCGTTTGAGTTGAAATTATCCTGTTTAAATGAATTTTACGTTAGATGTCATTGTGAGCTTAAATTTATAGCCATTAGTTCCACTTACTTTTAAATTCACACAGGATATTTTGCAGATATATTTCAAGTTAAGTTGTTATTTCAGGAGAGGCTTTCAGTTTATAACATCTTTACCCCCAAACCTTTCAGTCAACTCAGCATCTGCATCAGCATTTCTGTGTTTTGAGAAAAGCTGCAGCCTGTTTTTAGTGTCTCTGTCCATGGTGCTGAACCTTGCTTTTGTTATTGTGATGTATTGTCATGAGTAATTTCTGTTATATTGTTTTGCCCTTCAAGCATTATAGATAACAGTTTTACTCAGAAATGTCTTTCTCATTCTGTTATTAGAATTTGTCCTCTAAATTAAAATGTTCTCAGTTAGTGAGATGAATCTGATTTGAGAGAGAGATAACTTTCTCAGCCTGTTTCGATCTGAGGTAACACTTCAGTAATGTTGTCTTCCTATTATCACTATACAATATTCAGGTTTATTACTTGGAGAAGACATAATCTTGTTTATAAGTCTTATAACCCAGGGTATTTCACTGCAAAATAAACATGACAGCACCTAATTGCAAATTTTAATGCCCTCCTTAAATATCCTTTTTATTAAAACACAAACGCCAAATGAAATGATAATGTGTTATGAAAATGTTTATCAATTCCACCAAACTGTTATATTTCATTTTTGCTCATGGTGTCACTGTAGACCAGCTAAGGATTCAGGTGTTCCCTTTGCTCTGCACAGCACCCATTATTAGGATCATCCACCTAAGTGTTCTGTTTAGCCACTGAAAAAGATGACAAATGCTTGGAAGGCAAATATATCGAATGGAGTATTTGACATTTGATGACCACCCAACCTTGACAGCAGCTGATGTTCAGACCTGAGTGTATGATCACTGAAATGGTGCTACTTCACTTCACAATCAATGGTGTTTGCTGACTTTGTGTTACATCTTGACTATTGTTTTTTTGTCTTAGTGGGCTAATTTAAGAATTGCAAAAGCCTTCTTTTTGTTGACATTTATTTCCTTCAGTACACCTATACTGAGTGAGCAGAACAACTGTTAGCACAGTATTGTGTTGTGGCTTACACTTTCTCTTGTTCTGATAAGTGATTCCCTATTTGTTTCTTGTACATACTTGCTCAGAAAGATGGGTTTACCACAGGAGCTTAGCTGCATATAATAGTTAGTCTCTCCTTTGTGACAATATGATGGGTTAATTATGTTTTCAAATTACAACAATACACAACTTTAACCATAGCAGTTTATGTTGCGGACATACTTTACCTTGAGATGGAACAGGATTTGGAATATCGGTGTAATCTTTGTTTATCATTTCCATGCTGTAAACAAGTGGAGTGATTGTAGGCTTAGCTTGTTTTAAAGGCTTTATCCTCACTGATTGTTTCATTTGGTGACTGGGTGAACTTTAACAACCTGCAGATTGATGTTAAATATGTGATCACAACATATACTCATCAATTTTTGTTGAATTACACAATTTAGCAGCGAGAGTTGTTGCAATTTACTTAATTTTCTGTTGCAAAAAACATTGGCTCATCAGTAAATTAAGATTTGCCTGTTGCTCAGTGAGGCACAACATAACTACCATTCAGACATTATGAGTGTGAGTCACTGAATTGCACCAGTGCTGTCACACTGCTTCGATTTAATACAAAATGTGAAACTGTGAAGTAATGGTAATGGTAATAATGTTATACCTTTACGCCATGTATTTGGTAGATTTTCATCAACTATATACACAACAAAAATTTTATATTACTTTCAGTTTCCATAGGATAATTCACAATTAGGGGTTTATATTGAGTATGGTAATACATATTTTTTCTGTTGTGTTTTTAGTTAAAGATCTTTTTAATAATTTCAGATAAATAATTTGTATGTCCTTCAGCTAGTAATATTTATCCCAGAACAAACTATACATAAATATTGATTGTTGCAGTGGATTTTTAATATTTTTGAAGGGCTTTAGAACCATGCATTTAATAAAACTTTAATTTTAATCAATTATATTCATTTTCTTGTGCAAACATAAAAAAAATCCAACATATAATGAATATGTGAGCAGTTACAAACTATTTCCCAGCAAAAATATTAGGACTATCTTTCTGTGTTTTCCTTTCATGAACTCCACTGTACTTCTCTGTCCCTGCTTGTGATTCTAAACTGAGTCAGATGATCTCTAGTCTGTCAGACTCCTAAGTAAATGGTTGATTCTTAAATATGATACATATTGTATGTCATTGTTACTTAACCTTTGCTTGGTTTCATTTTGTTTTTCCAAGCAGTTCATAAAAGTCTGTGGATACAGTATTTTCTTTTTGAACTATGTGTTAGTGTGTTAGGTTTTGTAATGAACAATCACATATAATTAGTACAGTATCTTTTCTGGTATAAAAGATATATTTACTTTACAGATAGGTTTTAAAGAACGTAATGCAAAATAAATTCAGTACTTAATACATAATGCTGAAGCCCCTACTGATAAGGCAATCATCAGAGTTTCATGTTAATTTATAATATAAAACACCTATTACGCATTCATCATGTCAGTATCATTATACTAATGAAGTTATGACTGAATAATAAGTTTTGTCTTGATATGGCCTTTTAAGTTGTGAGCTTGTTTTAATTTTCAGTGCTATAACTGATTGGAACTCTTGGTGTCACTGTGCACCAACAAAGGCTGAAAGTGTCCTCTGCTTCATCCATTCTTTTTCACCATTGCAAGGCGTTGTGGTGCGGTGTGTCAGTCGGAAGGACGATACAAAAGGCTGACGTTATGGTGATATTCGGATGGTTAATTTCAACGATAACTATAAGCGTCCTTGATCACTTCGAAAGAATTAACAAGGGAAGGACGAACGCCTGGCCCATCATGAGGAATACAATGCACAGAGGATTTTCTGTGAATCGCTATTGTGTCTTTTTCCTCTTCATCAGCCTGCATTTCGCGTATGGAGATGTGAGCTATTCTGTTGCAGAGGAGATGAAACGCGGGTCTGTGATTGGAAATGTAGGTAAAGATCTCGGCCTCGGGGTTTCCACACTTTCTTCGCGCAAAGCTCGCATTGATACAGACGGAAATGACAAGCGGTATTGTGATATTAATCTGAGCACCGGAGAATTGATTGTTACTGACAGGATCGACAGGGAAGGCCTTTGTGGTAAGAAGGCGACTTGTATTTTAAAAGAAGAGCTAGTTTTGGAGAACCCTTTAGAGCTTCATCGTATCAGCATTCATGTTCAAGATATTAATGACAACGCACCGCAATTTAGTGAGGACTTGATTTCCTTTGAAATAAGAGAATCAGCCGTCAAAGGAGCTAGATTCTCACTCACTGAAGCACATGATGCAGATATCGGTACAAATACTGTACAACGCTACAGTTTACAAAATAATGACCATTTCACCATCAATGTAGCTACAGAGGGCATTGGACGGAAATACTCCGAACTGGTTTTGGCAAAAGAATTAGACAGAGAGCAAGAGAAAGAACTAACATTGCTGCTTACAGCTCTAGATGGTGGTTCTCCACAGAGATCAGGCACGGCGACCATTCACGTCACTGTACTGGATGCTAATGATAACGCCCCAGTGTTCAGCCAGGCAGTTTATAAAGCCAGTCTGCCTGAAAACTCTCCTGTAAGTACTGTTGTTGTTGCAGTGAACGCTACTGATGCAGACGAGGGACCCAATGGTGATATTACGTATAATTTTGATCATGTTTCTGATGACCATGTCTCTTTGTTCTCACTTGATCATAAGACAGGAGAGATAAGAGTCATCGGCTCTATCGATTATGAGACTGAGACCTCAATAGAACTGCGAGTAAGAGCAAAAGACGGACCAGGTCTTACCTCCTATTGTACAGTAATTATAGATATAACCGATGTCAATGACAACCCGCCTGTTATCAGTTTGAAATCACTGAGTAACCCCATACCTGAGAACGTGTCACCTGGTACAGAGGTGGGCATCATTAACGTGCAGGACAGAGACTCTGACAATAACCGACAGGTCCGCTGCTCCATTCAGCAAGGCGTCCCTTTTAAGTTGGTTCCTTCAATTAAAAACTATTATTCTCTGGTGACCACAGGACAACTGGACCGTGAAGTAGTTTCTGATTACAACATTACAATCACTGCCACTGACGAGGGCTCTCCACCTCTGTCCTCCTCTAAAACAGTTCAGTTATCTGTAGCAGACATCAACGACAACCCGCCTGTGTTTGAGGAACAGTCGTACAGCGCATATGTGAGTGAAAATAACAAACCTGGCTCCACTTTATGTTCCGTTACTGCTCGAGACCCCGACTGGAGACAAAACGGTACAGTGATTTATTCTCTGTTAGACGGTGAGGTGAACGGTGCCCCGGTGTCCTCCTATCTGTCTGTTAACGGAGACACGGGGGCGATCCACGCTGTGAGGTCGTTTGATTATGAACAGTTCAGGAGTTTTAAAGTCCAGGTGATGGCCAGAGACAACGGTTCTCCTCCGCTCAGCAGTAACGTGACCGTCAGTGTCTTCATATCTGATGTGAATGACAACTCTCCTCAGATACTGTACC
Source organism: Lutjanus erythropterus (assembly GCF_056507025.1). NCBI lineage: Eukaryota > Metazoa > Chordata > Actinopteri > Lutjaniformes > Lutjanidae > Lutjanus > Lutjanus erythropterus. Next base: position 21,790,630 of record NC_139321.1, on the reverse strand, counting down.
CCGCCCCGGAGGGCAACTCCTTCATGACCGAGCTGGTCCCCAAAGCTGCACACGGAGGCTCTCTGGTGTCCAAAGTGATAGCGGTGGATGCGGACTCCGGCCAGAACGCCTGGCTGTCCTATCATATAGTGAAATCCACCGATCCGGGACTTTTCAGTATTGGTGTCCACAGCGGAGAGATCAGGACACAGCGGGACATTTCTGAATCTGACAGCATGAAACAGAACCTTATTGTGTCAGTGAAAGATAACGGACAGCCGTCTCTCTCTGCCACCTGTTCCATGTATTTACTTATTTCTGATAACTTGGCTGAGGTGCCAGAACTGAAGGATATTTCTTATGATGAGAAGAATTCCAAACTGACCTCTTATCTGATCATCGCTCTGGTGTCTGTGTCCACGTTTTTTCTCACCTTCATTATCATCATCGTGGGTGTGAGGTTTTGTCGCAGGAGAAAGCCCAGACTGTTGTTTGATGGAGCAGTTGCCATCCCCAGCGCTTATCTCCCTCCTAATTACGCAGATGTTGACGGCACAGGAACTTTACGCAGCGCTTACAATTATGACGCCTACCTGACAACAGGTTCTAGAACCAGTGACTTTAAGTTTGTGACTTCTTACAATGACAACACACTGCCTGCTGACCAGACTCTGAGGAAAAGTTTAACAGACTTTGCAGAGGCGTTTGGAGATTGTGAAGACTCACCTGAGGTAGGAACATTTATCGTTTGCCCCATTGTGCATCAATGTTAGGTGGTATAATACAAGCATATAACCTACGCTGAGCTTGATGGGCAGTATGTGAAATATTGATGTTAGTTTTATTGTAGATGTTGAGATCCCTGTCTTTATTTTGGAGGATATCTTCCTCCAGTGTTTTCCTTTTAATCTGTGGCTCGATTAAGTTTGTGTCATCTACAATGGCAACACACTGCCTGCTGATCAGACGCTAAGTAAAAGTCTATCACACTTTCCTGAGGTGTTCGGAGATAGTGATTGCTCTCCTGTGGTTGGAACGTGTACCATATCATCTGACCTTTATGCAGCTTAATGATTCATCCAATACACTCAGTAGTTATTTATATGTCACTCTTTTTTTTATTTAGACAAAGATCTTAGACAATGTAGCATGCGTATGAGCCTTAAATTTATTTAAAGTGAAACGTTATGACAACCTTCAGTGTATTCATTAGTTGAACTTGTTTCTAAATTCAAATATTGACCGTCATGTCGCATCAAGAAACCAAAGAATAGTTTTTTTTATTATTTGTTTTGTTTTGTTTTTGTTTTTTTTAACACATGCAAGAATTTCAAGTTTGGTGATCATTCGATTAGAGGTCCTACACCGGTCTATCAGTTAGCTGAAAGTAGGCGTCTCTGTCTGTGTCTTTTGAGTAGAGCTGCAGTTTGTTATGTGTCTCTGTCCGTGGTGCTGAACTTCGCAGTCGCTCTTGTGATGTCTTGTCAGGAGCAACTTCATCCTGTCTTCCATTGTTTCACCTTTCAAGCATTTGAGAATACAGTTTCACGAGCAAATTTGTTTGCTCGAATCCTCTCTGTCTCAGTTTATAATTAACATTCGAACTCTGTATTACATTCATAGTTTGTTATGAGTTGAAAAATCACATCAGTGAAACAATTTTAAATATTTTTCAAAGAGTAACATCTCATGTTTATAAACGGATCTGGTCAACATGTTCAATTTAGTGTTATTAACCTTATTTTCATATTCATGTATTGCTATTACCCTTTTATTTTAAACCCCAAATTTAAATTGAAGTCAAAACATGTATTCCACCACTTTAACATAAAAGACATTTTGTAGTTCTACTGTTGTTGCTTGTTGTTTGAAAGAACTTTTGTATTTAATGAGATTCTGTTATGCAGTTCAAACGGTCTTTGGGGTAAGTCGGAGTCAGATACTTGCATGTTTCACAACAAAATGTTAAAGTCCACTGTTTCTCAATCCTGGTCCTCGGGGACCACTTCCCTGCATGTTTAGATATTTCTCTGCTCCAACACACTTGATTCTAATGATCAGCTCGTCATCAAGCCTCTACAGAAGCCTGATAATGAGATCATCATTTGAATCAGGTGTGTTGGAGCAGGGACACATCTAAAACATACAGGGCAGTGGTCCCTGAGGACCAGGATTTAGAAACACTGTTGTAATCTATTCAGTTTTATTTAGAGAGAGGGGGGAAAGGAGAGAGAGACACCTAAACAGAGATGAGTACTGAGCAACGCTAAGGACATGTGGTAAAATATTGTTCGCCATTTGAGGGATGTAGTCATTCTCTTATTACCATGACATGCTTCGGTGGATTACATTAGGAGGAGGCACAATCTTAGAAAAGATAAAAAAAAAAATGGCCTCAATTCACTTGTTAATACCCTACATGCGTTTTATTGGACGGGATACTTCAAACCAAAATCGAAAATAGATATTTATCCCGTCGCCTATAGTGATATTTATCCATCTAGATTTGTTTGGTGTGAGATGTAGAATTTTGGAGGTACCGGCTGTGGAGACGTCTGCCTTCTTTCCTATATAATGAGACTGAATGGCACTCAGCTGGTGGTGCTCAAAGCACCCAAAATACATTTGGAAAAATTAAGAACTACCTCTTTGCAGAACTCAAGACCAGACTTCTTAGGATAATCCAGAGACCTTGTTGTGGGCAGTTTCATGTAGGAACTACTTTCTTGTTGCAGTACAATTTACAGGAACTACTTTAGAATTTACCTTAATTTCGATGTCTCTATTACAAAAAAGTAGTATATACATGAAACTGCTCACAAAAAGGTCTCTGGATTATTTTGAGTAGCTCAATCATGATTTTTGTAAAGAGGCTCTGGTTTTGAATATTTCTGATGTATTTTTCTATTGTGTTGAGCACACAGCTGATACCTCCATAAATATGCAACTCATTCTAAAGATACCTAGTTGGATAAATAGTACCACAGAGCAGAGAAAAAATATATCTAATTTTAATTTGGGAATGGACTGTCCCGTTAAACACTGAGGCCAAGTGACCTGAAAATGTGTAAAGAAAATGTGCATCTCTTCTTTAAACTGTTGTATTTCATTTTCCCTCACGGTGTCACTATAGACCAGCAAAGAAGTCAAATACTCAGTCTGGTCTTCACACCACCCATTAATGGGCTCGACCATCTCTCTCTTTTATACAGCCTTCAAAACCGACGACAAATGCTTGGACAGCACACATACTGATCGAAAAACGGATTTTTGATTCTCGAAACTAGCTTGTTTTAATTTCTGTAGTACTCTGTGAGGATGATGCATAAACGGAGTGTCTTTCAAAGCCCTGGCTTTGTATTTTTCTTTGTTGTGGTGCAATACGCACAGGGAGACCTGACATATTCTGTACAGGAGGAGCTCAAGCGCGGATCTGTTATTGGAAATATCGCCAAGGATCTCGGACTCGAGGTGGGCAGACTGTCTGCTCGAAAAGCTCGTGTTGACATGGAAGGAAACGACAGACAATATTGCGGGATTAACCTTCGAAGCGGGGATTTGTTGGTTGCGGAAAGAATCGACAGAGAGGAGCATTGTGGAGAAAAGCCTTCGTGTGTTCTTAAATTCGACTTGGTCTTAGAGAATCCTTTGGAGTTACACCGGTTGTCCCTGCAGGTTCAGGATATAAACGACAATGCACCCGTTTTCCTGAAGGATATTATTAAGCTTGAAATAACAGAGTCTGCTTTTAAAGGATCTAGGTATCGCATTAATGCAGCACAAGATGCAGATATAGGAAAGAACTCCGTTCAAAGCTACATTTTGCAACACAATCCCTACTTTGTGTTCAGTATTCAAACGACAAGTGCTGGCAGTAAATATGGTGAGTTGGTTTTAGATAAAGAGTTAGACCGAGAGGAGCAGCAGGAAATGAAATTATTGCTTACAGCTGTTGATGGTGGCTCTCCTCAGAGATCCGGGACTGTAGTCATACACGTCATTGTCCTCGATGCTAATGATAACGCCCCAGTCTTTACTGAGGCCGTGTATACAGCCACATTACCTGAAAACTCACCCATTAATACCCCAGTTATCAGTGTAAGTGCATCAGATGCAGACGAAGGTGTCAACGGAGATGTTACATATGAATTTAGTCGGTTCTCTGATAAATCACGAAACCTGTTTTCACTAGATGAGAAAACTGGAGAAATCAGCGTTACTGGTAGCATAGATTATGAAGAGGGAGCCAGATATGAAGTGTTTGTGGAAGCCAAAGATGGTTATGGTCTATCTTCAGAAGCCAAGGTGATTATTGATATAACTGATGTGAATGACAATGCTCCAATAATATATCTAAAATCACTGACAAATCCCATACCTGAGAACGTGTCACCTGGTACAGAGGTGGGCATCATTAACGTGCAGGACAGAGACTCTGAGAATAACCGACAGGTCCGCTGCTCTATTCAGCAAGGCGTCCCTTTTAAGTTGGTTCCTTCTATTAAAAACTATTATTCTCTGGTGACCACAGGACAACTGGATCGTGAAGTAGTGTCTGATTACAACATTACAATCACTGCCACTGACGAGGGCTCTCCACCTCTGTCCTCCTCTAAAACAGTTCAGTTATCTGTAGCAGACATCAACGACAACCCGCCTGTGTTTGAGGAACAGTCGTACAGCGCATATGTGAGTGAAAATAACAAACCTGGCTCCACTTTATGTTCCGTTACTGCTCGAGACCCCGACTGGAGACAAAACGGTACAGTGATTTATTCTCTGTTAGGCGGTGAGGTGAACGGTGCCCCGGTGTCCTCCTATCTGTCTGTCAACGGAGACACGGGGGTGATCCACGCTGTGAGGTCGTTTGATTATGAACAGTTCAGGAGTTTTAAAGTCCAGGTGATGGCCAGAGACAACGGTTCTCCTCCGCTCAGCAGCAACGTGACCGTCAGTGTCTTCATATCTGATGTGAATGACAACTCTCCTCAGGTACTGTACCCCGCCCCGGAGGGCAACTCCTTCATGACCGAGCTGGTCCCCAAAGCTGCACACGGAGGCTCTCTGGTGTCCAAAGTGATAGCGGTGGACGCGGACTCCGGCCAGAACGCCTGGCTGTCCTATCATATAGTGAAATCCACTGATCCGGGACTTTTCAGTATTGGTGTCCACAGCGGAGAGATCAGGACACAGCGGGACATTTCTGAATCTGACAGCATGAAACAGAACCTTATTGTGTCAGTGAAAGATAACGGACAGCCGTCTCTCTCTGCCACCTGTTCCATGTATTTACTTATTTCTGATAACTTGGCTGAGGTGCCAGAACTGAAGGATATTTCTTATGATGAGAAGAATTCCAAACTGACCTCTTATCTGATCATCGCTCTGGTGTCTGTGTCCACGTTTTTCCTGACCTTCATTATCATCATCGTGGGTGTGAGGTTTTGTCGCAGGAGAAAGCCCAGACTGTTGTTTGATGGAGCAGTTGCCATCCCCAGCGCTTATCTCCCTCCTAATTACGCAGATGTTGACGGCACAGGAACTTTACGCAGCGCTTACAATTATGACGCCTACCTGACAACAGGTTCTAGAACCAGTGACTTTAAGTTTGTGACTTCTTACAATGACAACACACTGCCTGCTGACCAGACTCTGAGGACTCTGAGGAAAAGTCCATCAGACTTTCCAGATGTATTTGGAGATTGTGATGCTTCTCCTGAGGTAGGAACACAGTTCATATCACTAAACACGTGTTCAACATCTTGACGAAGTAATTCTTGTGATTTCTTCCGACTCTTATAGGTTGCAGTGACTATTGTGTGGTCGTGATTAAATACAAGGTTATTGTTCTTCGTCGTTGTTCAGATTTCACGCTGGTTCTCAAAGAGTTTAGACTTCAGCCCCTGTCGATGCAGTCGTTGGTCTAATTTTACGTCGAATTTCACCGTTTTCATATCACTGTTGTCCACCTTTATCTAACTGACACAGACAAGACACAAATCGATGAACAGAGTGCACATACACTCGTTTTATATGTATGTCATTTCAACTTTTGCGAAGGGTTGAAACGTTTTTAGACACCCTTTACATATATTTGTATGTTTGCTCCTTTTTTCTGTTCATGTGCAGGGACCGATTCTCATTAAGTTCTATGTCTCTGTCCTTGGTGCTGAACTCCATTTGATCTGCTGAAGAATTTTTAGTGATAGTTTACCTCAGTGGTTTTAGCTGTTGCCATTTTCCCTCTTTCTGAAATTTAACTCTCCGAATTTGCTTTATTATACATTTTCCTGAAATCGTAAACCTTTTTCATTCCTGGGTGTTTAAATGTGAATAAGTAATTGTTCTATTCTGGTGTCATTCTGACCGCCAACTTTGGATCGATGCTCGTTAGACGTTCATCTGTATTAACTGATAGAAGGACATTTGATTAGAGTAGGATGATGAATCTGAAAATGGATCCTGTGTTATCATGTTTTGCTAAGAGAGTCTTGCTTTTTTAAGGTAATTCTTTATATAACAACATATTAGCACTTGCAGTTATGAACAACACAGACCTGCTTCTAGTAACATGACATGCGATCTTTGATGAATTTGTGAAAAAATAGTCCATGCCACTCAGGTGTTTTCACAGTAATATTTTTGTTTCATCGAAATCATATATTCTGGTTTAGTATTAAGTAAAACTATTATCAACATTGTGGAGCACAAAAGTAGTGGAAGTGAATGTACATCAAATGCCAATACTCGTAGCCAAGATTTGAGAGCGCAGCTTGCACAAACTTTGTCTATGATACCTTTCTACTGGTATAACTTGGGAAATTAAATATAAGCATTTTCTCTTTAACTTGAAAACCACTGTTGGTGACTTTCGAGCTCTTTTAACATTTGGAAAACCTCATACTTAAATAATATATCGCAGAACAATAGCAGACACCATGTTTAAAATGTATTGCTAAAATCAGTCACTTACTTATGCTTAGGGTTGAAAACTTCTTTTCTTTCTCTCTCATCACGTGGTTCAAGTTTCCAAATACCTGTGTAAGATGTGTGATTCTCTCTCTCTTATTCGTTCAAATTCAAGACTGAGTTACTGTCGAAGGAAACCCGTTGTGTCAACAAATTAAAACTATGTCTGCTGTGTTTTAAATAAGAAAGATGTTCAATTTGTAGTTTTTAACAGTTAAATCATGGTCAATACATTCAACCCTTTCTGTAAAATTGATCTTACTCATCGCCACTATTTTCCAAATTGCAAAATCACGAATTGTTGAGTATTTTGCCATTGCATGTGAGCAAAATTAATGCATACAAGTAAATGAGAATATTGTTGAGTTTTAGTCTTTTACTTTCTGACAGCTTAACCCAGTAAGTAACGAGTATGAAGAGAATGCAGAAAGCTGAAAAATAGGACAGTAATTTTAACATTAAGAAACACAATATTTTTGTACGTTGGTTCTCATGTTTTCAGATGAAATGAAGCATTAACAAAATAATTTTACACCGAAAGTGCTTTTGTCTTTGGACATTGTATAATTTGTGTTTTCTAACTGTTTATTTGAAATGGGATCCCTTCCTGATACAACGATTTTATGTTCGTGTTGCTTTTGAGTATCACTTGCCGTGCGGTGGTATTATATACCTTCTCATTAATTATTATTCCTAATACAGTAAAGCAATGTTTTCTTTTCTTTTCAAACATATATCAGTCACTGAACTTGTCTAATTTTTAAATATACAAAGTAAAATGAAATCCTACGGTAAACTCCTACATGACCTTGTTATACCCAAACAAATACTCATGGTGTCAGTGTGCACCAATAAACGAGAAGGCTCAGTCACTCTCCACCTTCTGTCTCAACGAATTTACAGCCTGACTCTGCTTTTGTCAAAAACCGCTTGGTGTTGGACTGTAATGTGAGATTTTTTACTAGAAAACATCATTAATGCGTCGTTGATATATTTTGACCTGCTTACTAATATTTTTTCATCTGCATGTGGTCTTTTTCGGGATAACGATGGGAGACAGCAGATTCGCACTGGTCTGTGGCCTTGCTTTTATTTTCCTTGTTCTCCACCCCGTCTATGGAGACGTGAGCTACTCTATCCCGGAGGAGATGAAACGTGGATCTGTAATTGGAAATATCGCTAAAGATCTGGGGCTTGATGTAGGCAGACTGTCTGCTCGCAAGGCCCGTATCGATACTGAGGATGACAACGTCCAATACTGCGGCATTAACCTCAGTACCGGAGATTTGATCGTAAAAGAAAGGGTCGACAGAGAAGGGCTTTGTGCCAAAAAGGCGTCGTGTGTTCTGAAACAGGAGCTCGTACTGGAAAATCCACTTGAACTGCACCGTATTAATATTCGCGTTCAGGATATTAATGATAATTCACCACAGTTCAAAGAGGAGTCTCTTAAGATTGAAATTCAGGAATCGGCTGTCAAGGGTGCACGTTTTCCCCTGGATGAGGCGCACGATGGAGACATCGGAGAAAATTCTGTTCAGGGCTACTCACTTCAGCAGAATGATCATTTCAAATTAAATGTAAACACAAAATCAGGTGGTCGAAAATATGGAGAATTAGTCTTAGACAAAGAATTAGACAGAGAGGACAAAAAAGAGATCATGTTATTGCTCACCGCATTTGATGGTGGTTCTCCTCAGAGATCAGGCACTGTAGTCATACACGTCACTGTACTGGATGCTAATGATAATTTACCGGTTTTTAGCCAGAACGTCTATAAAACCAGTCTACCTGAAAACTCTCCTCTGGATACTTTAGTGATAACAGTGAGTGCAAGTGATGCAGATGAGGGAGTGAATGGTGAAGTTACTTATGGTTTTGACCATTTTTCAGATGAAAATCAAGTTTTCTCTCTAAACTCTAAAACAGGAGAAGTTAAAGTAGGTGGATCTATTGATTATGAAAAAGAATCTTCATATGAAATGCAGATCAGCGCTAAAGATGGTTTGGGATTGGCGTCATATGCAACTTTAATAATTGAGATTACTGATAAAAATGATAATGCACCAGTTATACACCTGAAATCACTGACTACTCCCATACCTGAGAACGTGTCACCTGGTACAGAGGTGGGCATCATTAACGTGCAGGACAGAGACTCTGAGAATAACCGACAGGTCCGCTGCTCCATTCAGCAAAACGTCCCTTTTAAATTAGTTCCTTCTATTAAAAACTATTATTCTCTGGTGACCACAGGACAACTGGATCGTGAAGTAGTTTCTGATTACAACATTACAATCACTGCCACTGACGAGGGCTCTCCACCTCTGTCCTCCTCTAAAACAGTTCAGTTATCTGTCGCAGACATCAACGACAACCCGCCTGTGTTTGAGGAACAGTCGTACAGCGCATATGTGAGTGAAAATAACAAACCTGGCTCCACTTTATGTTCCGTTACTGCTCGAGACCCCGACTGGAGACAAAACGGTACAGTGATTTATTCTCTGTTAGGCGGTGAGGTGAACGGTGCCCCGGTGTCCTCCTATCTGTCTGTCAACGGAGACACGGGGGTGATCCACGCTGTGAGGTCGTTTGATTATGAACAGTTCAGGAGTTTTAAAGTCCAGGTGATGGCCAGAGACAACGGTTCTCCTCCGCTCAGCAGTAACGTGACCGTCAGTGTCTTCATATCTGATGTGAATGACAACTCTCCTCAGATACTGTACCCCGCCCCGGAGGGCAACTCCTTCATGACCGAGCTGGTCCCCAAAGCTGCACACGGAGGATCTCTGGTGTCCAAAGTGATAGCGGTGGACGCGGACTCCGGCCAGAACGCCTGGCTGTCCTATCATATAGTGAAATCCACTGATCCGGGACTTTTCAGTATTGGTGTCCACAGCGGAGAGATCAGGACACAGCGGGACATTTCTGAATCTGACAGCATGAAACAGAACCTTATTGTGTCAGTGAAAGATAACGGACAGCCGTCTCTCTCTGCCACCTGTTCCATGTATTTACTTATTTCTGATAACTTGGCTGAGGTGCCAGAACTGAAGGATATTTCTTATGATGAGAAGAATTCCAAACTGACCTCTTATCTGATCATCGCTCTGGTGTCTGTGTCCACGTTTTTTCTGACCTTCATTATCATCATCGTGGGTGTGAGGTTTTGTCGCAGGAGAAAGCCCAGACTGTTGTTTGATGGAGCAGTTGCCATCCCCAGCGCTTATCTCCCTCCTAATTACGCAGATGTTGACGGCACAGGAACTTTACGCAGCGCTTACAATTATGACGCATACCTGACAACAGGTTCTAGAACCAGTGACTTTAAGTTTGTGTCATCTTACAATGACAACACACTGCCTGCTGACCAGACTCTGAAGAAAAGTCCATCAGACTTTGCTGATGTATTTGGAGATTGTGATGCTTCTCCTGAGGTAGGAATTCCTTTCATATCTCAGATTTCGACCTTGACAGTTTGAAAACGGCATTCCTCTTTGTTGTTCCAGCTCCTTTCAGTTGTATTGTTCTATTTTGTGGTGATGTTCGTCAGATATACCTTTAACCGGTCTAATGGTTAGAATCCATGTTGGTTCGTAACGAGTTGAGACTCCAGCTTCTCTTGATACAGTTTTTGATGAGCTAATCTTATGTTAGTTGTCACTATTTTGACAGACTTCACAGGTTCTATTTTTTTAAGATGCTTTTCATGTGCCAATGATGAAAGCCTTTCGTATTACATTCATTGTTTCTCCGTACTTGGTACTGAGCTCTGTTTGATTTGTACATGATATTTTTAGATAGTTTTGCTGTTGTCATTTTTCCTTTAGCTGAATTTTGTTATAGTGAGTTTTCCTCGTTTTTTGGTATTTTCATGTGAGTAAGTTGTTACTCTAATCGTGGGTCAACCTAAGTGCTATTTCTAAATCTATACCAATTATAAGTAGTTTACTATCAACAGACAATTTCAAACCACCATGAAGAAAATGAATACACTTTGGTTATTATCTCCTTATTCCTCTTACGTTTGCCCCATATATGTAAAATCATTCACATGTACAGAACTGCAAGATGCTTCCTCAAAACAGCACCTGATACTCACTTTTTTTCATATTAATGTATTTTTTAATATATATAACATATTGTTGTGCTGTAGAGAAACAATACTGTTCCTAACAAGTTGTAACACAGTCTTAATGTAAATGAATGCATTTCCAACCCCTGAACATCTAGTCTAATTTTGATACAGCAGCTTACATAAAGAGTATTGTTATCTTGAAAGTATTATAGTGTTCTAGTTGGTGCTTTTTTACTGCTAAAACTCCCAAGGTTGGCGATCCTTTAACATCTTGTGTCCTTGTCCTTTTAAGAGTCATTGATTAGTTTTTCTTCAGTTTTCTTTTGATTGTTGAATTTTTTATTAGTCTGTTCGATTTTTGTGAGAGAAACATTTTGAGAAATTTAGCCTGAGAAGGATGTCATGTTGATTTCTAAAAGGTGTTGAGTTGGCTTGTTTGATTTTATCCAGGGATGCACGTTATGGACTTTTTCAGTTTGATACGTGATAATCACCTGCTTCTCATGTCCAATGCCGATGAGAAAGCCAATAATTTTAATTTCTTGTATCTCAAAAATCAGTTTATGAACACGTCTGGGTAAGACAGGCAAAGACTGAGCAAATTTGGATGATTTCATATTGACCTTTGATCCAACGAAATATAACTGACATCATTATGACAACAAAAACAATAATCAGTTCTGACTGCACAAATGTTCATTTATTTTTTCCAATCAAGTTAATCACAAAACTTCACATATATTCTTAATTTTTTATAGAGAATTCTGGCGAAGAATTAGATGACAACAGTCTGTCAAGTCGGTAGTAGTATAGCCCATACAGACATGGAACGACACAGCTGGATAGGCCAGTGTCGGTTTCTAATTTATTGACACCAATGTTTATGTCGCATCCCTGATTTTCTTATGTAATCAATAAGGAGGCCGTTTAACCAGGGCCCTGCCCTCCCTATCTTGCGTGTTGCCCAAACACACACAGTCTGCTGTCCCGTGTGTCAGTACTGAAACTCATCATGTGTCTGTTTATGGTGCTGAAGACAGTCTTACCTCGTGCTTAATTTTTCGAAGTACTGTGTTTACCATTGATTTCTTGTTGATAGTTGAAAAATACAAATGTGTATCCACTTTGTATTTTAGTATAACATACAACTCAAGTTTTTTTTCTGTAAATGTACACCACACGTGACAGTATTAATGTTACATTTTTACCTTAAATGAAAAATAAAACTAAACTCTTATCTCAATTTATAAGCCAAGGCAGTCTTTAAACGCCAGTATTATTTGTGTATAAGAGAAATGACCCATTTTGTGAAGGTTTAACTCGTCAGCGTGTTGTACAGAATATCATGTATTGTAGTGTCCTATCTAAAAAAGTACTCAAGGTGTCAGTGTTGACTAACAAACGAGAATGGATGTTCACTCCCCACCCATTTGTGTCGACGAATAATAATCCTGTATCTCGCATTGTATAGGATTCGACTAAAAGCGTTTCTAAATTGTCAGGCTTTGTATATCCGAAGAAAACACGAATGCACCGTCGATACGTACTGTAGCTAATTTAAAAGTGTATTGTTCTTTTTCTCGTTGTAATAATGGAGCACGGCAGATTCGCGCTGCTCTACTGCCTTGCCTTTATTTCGCCTTTCTTCCACCCCGTATATGGAGATGTCAGCTACTCTATCCCGGAGGAGATGAAACGTGGATCTGTGATTGGAAATATCGCTAAGGATCTGGGACTTGATTTGGGCAGACTGTCTGCTCGCAAGGCCCGTATCGACACTGAGGATATCAACGTCCAGTACTGCGGCATTAACCTCAGTACCGGAGACTTGATAGTACAAGGACGGATTGACAGAGAAGGGCTTTGTGAGAAAAAGCCATCATGTGTTCTAAAACAGGAACTGGTGTTGGAAAATCCACTTGAATTGCACCGTATTAATATCCGCGTTCAAGATATTAATGACAATTCACCTGAATTTCAAGAGGATTCACTTAGGATTGAAATTCAGGAGTCAGCGGACAAGGGTGCACGTTTTCTATTGGATGAGGCACACGATGCAGACATCGGAGAAAATGCTGTTCAGGGCTACTCACTTCAGCAGAATGATCATTTCAAATTAAATGTAAACACGAAAGATGGTGGGCGAAAATATGGTGAATTAGTCTTAGACAAAGAATTAGACAGAGAGGACAAAAAAGACATCATGTTATTGCTCACCGCATTCGATGGTGGTTCTCCTCAGAGATCAGGCACTGTAGTCATACACGTCACTGTACTGGATGCTAATGATAATGTACCAGTGTTTAGCCAGAATGTCTATAAAGCCAGTCTGCCTGAAAATTCTCCTCTGGATACTTTGGTGATAACAGTGAGTGCAAGTGATGCAGATGAGGGAGTGAATGGTGAAGTTACATATGGTTTCAACCATGTTTCAAATCAAAATAGTAAAGTATTTTCTTTAGGTCCTAAAACCGGTGAGGTGAGAGTAGCTGGAGCTATTGATCACGAGAGAGCTTCGTCATATGAAATGCAGATCAGCGCAAAAGATGGTCTAGGATTGGCGTCATATGCAACGTTAATAATTGAAATCACCGATATAAATGACAACGCACCAGTCATACACCTGAAATCACTGACTAACCCCATACCTGAGAACGTGTCACCTGGTACAGAGGTGGGCATCATTAACGTGCAGGACAGAGACTCTGAGAATAACCGACAGGTCCGCTGCTCCATTCAGCAAAATGTCCCTTTTAAGTTGGTTCCTTCAATTAAAAACTATTATTCTCTGGTGACCACAGGACAACTGGACCGTGAAGTAGTGTCTGATTACAACATTACAATCACTGCCACTGACGAGGGCTCTCCACCTCTGTCCTCCTCTAAAACAGTTCAGTTATCTGTAGCAGACATCAACGACAACCCGCCTGTGTTTGAGGAACAGTCGTACAGCGCATATGTGAGTGAAAATAACAAACCTGGCTCCACTTTATGTTCCGTTACTGCTCGAGACCCCGACTGGAGACAAAACGGTACAGTGATTTATTCTCTGTTAGGCGGTGAGGTGAACGGTGCCCCGGTGTCCTCCTATCTGTCTGTTAACGGAGACACGGGGGTGATCCACGCTGTGAGGTCGTTTGATTATGAACAGTTCAGGAGTTTTAAAGTCCAGGTGATGGCCAGAGACAACGGTTCTCCTCCGCTCAGCAGCAACGTGACCGTCAGTGTCTTCATATCTGATGTGAATGACAACTCTCCTCAGATACTGTACCCCGCCCCGGAGGGCAACTCCTTCATGACCGAGCTGGTCCCCAAAGCTGCACACGGAGGCTCTCTGGTGTCCAAAGTGATAGCGGTGGACGCGGACTCCGGCCAGAACGCCTGGCTGTCCTATCATATAGTGAAATCCACCGATCCGGGACTTTTCAGTATTGGTGTCCACAGCGGAGAGATCAGGACACAGCGGGACATTTCTGAATCTGACAGCATGAAACAGAACCTTATTGTGTCAGTGAAAGATAACGGACAGCCGTCTCTCTCTGCCACCTGTTCCATGTATTTACTTATTTCTGATAACTTGGCTGAGGTGCCAGAACTGAAGGATATTTCTTATGATGAGAAGAATTCCAAACTGACCTCTTATCTGATCATCGCTCTGGTGTCTGTGTCCACGTTTTTCCTGACCTTCATTATCATCATCGTGGGTGTGAGGTTTTGTCGCAGGAGAAAGCCCAGACTGTTGTTTGATGGAGCAGTTGCCATCCCCAGCGCTTATCTCCCTCCTAATTACGCAGATGTTGACGGCACAGGAACTTTACGCAGCGCTTACAATTATGACGCCTACCTGACAACAGGTTCTAGAACCAGTGACTTTAAGTTTGTGACTTCTTACAATGACAACACACTGCCTGCTGACCAGACTCTGAGGAAAAGTCCAACAGACTTTGCTGATGTATTTGGAGATTGTGATGCATCTCCTGAGGTAGGAAAACATTTCATATCACTGAACTTATGTTCAACGTCATAAGAACATCATTCTTGTGTTTTCCTTCCACTCTGTTCAATTATATTTCTCTGTTTTGTGGTGGTGGTGGTTAAACCCAACTTTAATAGGTACTGCGGTTGTTCAGATTTTACCCTGGTTCTGACAGAATTAAGATTCAGCTTTCCTCGATACCGTCGTCGTTGAGCTAATCCTATATTTAGTGTTTGAGTTTAATATCACAAACTTTACAGCTGTTCTCCTTTCAAATTGAATCTCGGCACACAGGCAGACACTATGCGCACATAGTCTTGTTTGATATGTATGTCTTTTCAAATCTAAAGAAGGTTTGAAATGTGTTTTGGCCTCAACTTGAAGTTTATTTGACTAATTTGGTTGTATGTTTACTCCTTTTTTGTGTCCCAGTGAAGAAAAAAGTTTCTAATTACGCTGTTTTTGACTCTGTCCTTGGTGCTGAAATCCACTGACCTGCTGGAGGATATTTAGAGATAGTTCACTTTTATGTTATATGCTTTTGACATTTCCTCTTTTGTTGTATTTAGCTTAAGTAAATTTGCTGTATTATATCTTTTGCTTAAACAGGTGGATTTTATCTCGTTTTGATGTTTTAATGTCAATGATTAATCACTTTAATATGTTGTCATTCTGAGTGCCATCTTTGGATTAATACTTATTAGAAGTCCATCAGTATCGGAAAATAGGACATTGTATCAGAGTAGAATGCCTCATCTGAAATTGGAGTCTTTGTTTTCATCCTGTTTTGCTGGGAGTTTTTCTTTCCAACAGTAGTTTTAAATATGAACAACTATTTACACTTGCATTTGTGAAAAATTGATCCTTGCTTATAGTAACATGGTGTGTAGCCTTTCACCGATTGTGTGAAATAATAGCACATCCTACTCAAGTTTTTTTTTTTTAATATATATGTATATATATATATATATATATATATATATATATTTTTTTTTTTTTTTTAATTTATTTATTTATTTCTTTTTTTTTGATAGAAATCATGTATTGCTCAGTTTTAAATAAAACTATTATCGACACTATACAAGACGAAATTACTGCAATTCAATGTACATCAAATGCCAGTGCTCACAGTCAAGACTTGGCAAGGCAGCTTGCAAAAAGTTTGTATTTGATAGTTTTCTTCTGGTATGACTTAAGAAATTAAATATAAGCCTCTTCCCTAGAACATTGCAACAAATGTTGATGACTGTCAACCTGTTGTAAAGTTTGGCAGATTTTATTCCAGAATTATATCTGAAACAATAGCAGACACCATGTTTAAAATGTATTGCTAAAAATCAGTTAAAAGTCACTCATCTTTTGAGGTGTAATTTTCTTTTTCTTTTTTCTCACCACAATATTAAAGTTAATAAATACCTGTGTGACATTTTTGACCCTCGAAGTCGTTAAAATTCATGACTGAGATGTCTTTGAAGGTAGCCCGTTGTGTCAACGAATAAAACCATGTATGCTATGTTTTTAAAAACACAGATGTTCAATTTGCAGTTATTAACAGTTAAATCGTGGTCAGTAAATTCAACCTTTTCGGGGAAGTGACTTGACTTCTTTCCACTTATTTCCAAATTGGAAAATTACAAATTTAAGAGTGTTTTACCGTTGTATGTGAGCAAAAAAGTGCATATAAGTCAATGAAAATATTATTTTGTTTTACTTTTTACTTGTTGACAGCTTAACCCAGTAAGTGACGAATGTGAAGAGGGTGCAGAAAGACGAAAAATAACACTGTCATTGCATCAATACGGGACATAAGATATTTGGACGTTGGTTCTCATGATTTGAGATAAAACGAAAGTGCTCTATTTTTGTCCTCAGGTATAGTTTTTCTATCTGGTGATTTGAAATGCGAGCCCTTACCCAGACACAGATACAACGATTTCATGATTGTGACGCTTTTGTCTACACAACTCGTGCAATGATATGTGTCTTCTCAATACTTAATAACCCTAATTATAGTAAAGCATTGTTTTCGTTATTTTGTAATATTTGGGATCACTGAACTGGTTTAACTTTTGAAAACGCAAAGTAAAATTAAATCCTTCATGGAACTGCCATACCCAAACAAATACTCATGGTGTCAGTGTGCACCAATAAACGAGAAGGCTCAGTCATTCTCCACCTTCTGTCTCAACGAATTTACAGCCTGACTCTGCTGTTGTATCGCAGTTGATAGAACATCTTGGTGTTGAGCTGCAATGTGACATTTTCTGTTTATTGAAAGAAATCACGAGTGCATCCCTGACATTTTTGGACTTGCTTGTAGTTTTTTTACATGTCGTCTTTCTGGCAGTAACGATGGGATACAGCGGATTTGCGCTGCTCTGCGGCCTTGCTTCTATTTTCCGTGTCCTCCACCCCGTCTATGGAGACGTGAGCTACTCTATCCCGGAGGAGATGAAACGTGGATCTGTAATTGGAAATATTGCTAAGGATCTGGGGCTTGATGTAGGCAGACTGTCTGCTCGCAAGGCTCGTATCGATACTGAAGATAACAGTGTTAAGTACTGCGGCATAAATCTCAACACCGGAGACTTGATTGTGCAAGAAAGGATCGACAGAGAAGGGCTTTGTGCTAAAAAAGCATCATGTTTTCTAAAACAGGAACTCGTACTGGAAACCCCACTGGAACTGCACCGTATTAACATTCGCGTCCAAGATATTAATGATAATTCACCCCAATTTAAAGACGAGTTTCTTAAGATTGAAATTCAGGAATCAGCAGATAAGGGTGAACGGTTTCTTCTTGGAGAGGCGCACGATGGAGACATCGGAGAAAATACCGTCCAGGGCTACTCACTTCAACAGAATGATCATTTCAAATTAAATGTAAACACAAAATCTGGCGGACGGAAACACTGCGAATTAGTCTTAGACAAAGAATTGGACAGAGAGGACAAAAAAGAGATCATGTTATTGCTCACCGCATTCGATGGTGGTTCTCCTCAGAGATCAGGCACTGTAGTCATACACGTCACTGTACTGGATGCTAATGATAATGTACCAGTGTTTAGCCAGAACATCTATAAAGCCAGTCTGTCTGAAAATTCTCCTCTGGATACTTTGGTGATCACAGTGAGTGCAAGTGATGCAGATGAGGGTTTAAATAGTGAAATTACCTATGCATTTGATCATGTTTCAGATGAAAATAACGACGTGTTTTCTTTACACTCTAAAACAGGGGAGGTGATAGTAGCTGGAGCTATTGATTATGAGAAAGTGTCATCATATGAAATGCAGATCAGTGCAAAGGATGGTCTGGGATTGGTTTCATACGCAACTTTGATAATTGAAATTACTGACATAAATGACAACGCTCCAGTCATACACCTGAAATCACTGACTACTCCCATACCTGAGAACGTGTCACCTGGTACAGAGGTGGGCATCATTAACGTGCAGGACAGAGACTCTGAGAATAACCGACAGGTCCGCTGCTCCATTCAGCAAGGCGTCCCTTTTAAGTTGGTTCCTTCTATTAAAAACTATTATTCTCTGGTGACCACAGGACAACTGGATCGTGAAGTAGTTTCTGATTACAACATTACAATCACTGCCACTGACGAGGGCTCTCCACCTCTGTCCTCCTCTAAAACAGTTCAGTTATCTGTAGCAGACATCAACGACAACCCGCCTGTGTTTGAGGAACAGTCGTACAGCGCATATGTGAGTGAAAATAACAAACCTGGCTCCACTTTATGTTCCGTTACTGCTCGAGACCCTGACTGGAGACAAAACGGTACAGTGATTTATTCTCTCTTAGGCGGTGAGGTGAACGGTGCCCCGGTGTCCTCCTATCTGTCTGTGAACGGAGACACGGGGGTGATCCACGCTGTGAGGTCGTTTGATTATGAACAGTTCAGGAGTTTTAAAGTCCAGGTGATGGCCAGAGACAACGGTTCTCCTCCGCTCAGCAGCAACGTGACCGTCAGTGTCTTCATATCTGATGTGAATGACAACTCTCCTCAGATACTGTACCCCGCCCCGGAGGGCAACTCCTTCATGACCGAGCTGGTCCCCAAAGCTGCACACGGAGGCTCTCTGGTGTCCAAAGTGATAGCGGTGGACGCGGACTCCGGCCAGAACGCCTGGCTGTCCTATCATATAGTGAAGTCCAATGATCCGGGTCTTTTCAGTATTGGTGTCCACAGCGGAGAGATCAGGACACAGCGGGACATTTCTGAATCTGACAGCATGAAACAGAACCTTATTGTGTCAGTGAAAGATAACGGACAACCGTCTCTCTCTGCCACCTGTTCCATGTATTTACTTATTTCTGATAACTTGGCTGAGGTGCCAGAACTGAAGGATATTTCTTATGATGAGAAGAATTCCAAACTGACCTCTTATCTGATCATCGCTCTGGTGTCTGTGTCCACGTTTTTTCTCACCTTCATTATCATCATCGTGGGTGTGAGGTTTTGTCGCAGGAGAAAGCCCAGACTGTTGTTTGATGGAGCAGTTGCCATCCCCAGCGCTTATCTCCCTCCTAATTACGCAGATGTTGACGGCACAGGAACTTTACGCAGCGCTTACAATTATGACGCCTACCTGACAACAGGTTCTAGAACCAGTGACTTTAAGTTCGTGACTTCTTACAATGACAACACACTGCCTGCTGACCAGACTCTGAGGAAAAGTCCATCAGACTTTGCTGATGTGTTTGGAGATAGTGATGCATCTCCTGAGGTAGGAACACATGTCAAATCACTGTACTCCTGTTTTTTTCCGACCTTTATAAGTTGTGGTGACTATTTTGTGTCCATGATTAAATACAAGTTTGTTGTTATTCGTCGTTCTGATTTCACGCTGGCTCTTAAAGAGTTTAGATTTGAGACTCTGATGCAGTCGCTGGTCTAATTACATGTTAAATTTCACCGTTTTGATATCAGTGTCACAGTTCATCTTCCTCTAAGTGATACTCGGCATACAGTCAAGACCCACAACCATGAAGAGTGCGCACATACTCTTGTTTTATATGTATGTCATTTCAACTTTTGGTAATGTTTGAAACGTTTTAAACACCCTTTACATATATTTGTATGTTTGCTCCTTTTTTCTGTTCATGTGCAGGAATCGATTCTCATTCAGTTCTATGTGTCTCTGTCCTTGGTGCTGAACTCCATTTGATCTGCTGATAAATTTTTAGTGATAGTTTCCTTCAGTGATTTTAGCTGGTGCCATTTTCCTCTCAAATTTTGCTTTATTATATATTCTGTCTTGGGTGTTTTAATGTAAATATGCAATTGTTCTGTTCTGGTGTCATTCTTTGCGCCAACTTTGCATCGATGGTCACTAAACGTTCATCAGTATTAACAGATACAAGGACATTTGATGACGAATCTGAAAATGGAACATGTGTTATTATCATGTTTTGCTAAGAGAGTCTTGCTTTTTAAGGTAATTCTGTATATGACAACATATTAGCACTTGCATTCATGAACAACACAGACCTGCTTCTAGTAACATGACATGCGATATTTGACGAATTTGTGAAAAAAAATAGTCCATGCCACTCAGGTGTTTTCACAGTAATATTTTTGTTTCATAGAAATCATATATTCTGGTTTAGTATTAAGTAAAATCAACACCATGCAGCACAAAATTAGTGCAAGTGAATGTACATCAGATGGCAATACTCTTAGTCAAGATTTGACATGGCAGCTTGCACAGAATTTGTCTATGATACTTTTCTACTGGTATAACTTGGGAAATTAAATATAAGCATTTTCTCTTTAACTTTGAAACCACTGTTGATGACTTTCAAGCTCTTTTAACGTTTGGCAAACCTCATACACAAATAATATATCGCAGAACAATAGCAGACACCATGTTTAAAATGTATTGCTAAAAGTAGTCACTTATGTTTAGGGTTGAAAATGTCTTTTTTTCTCGTTCATCACGTGGTTCAAGTTTCCCAATACCTGTGTAAGAAGTGCGATTCTCTCTTTCTCCTTCGTTCAAATTCAGTACTTAGTTACTGTTGAAGGAAACCCATTGCGTCAATGAATTAAAAGTCCTTATGGTGTGTTTTAGAAAAAACACAAATGTTCAGTTTGCATTTTTTAACAGTTTAATCTTGGTCAAATTCAGCCTTTTCTGTGAAATTGATCT
Organism: Lutjanus erythropterus; assembly: GCF_056507025.1. Taxonomy (NCBI): domain Eukaryota; kingdom Metazoa; phylum Chordata; class Actinopteri; order Lutjaniformes; family Lutjanidae; genus Lutjanus; species Lutjanus erythropterus. The sequence goes on along the minus strand of NC_139321.1, from coordinate 21,769,460 downwards.
TACTTATCAACACTTGTTTCTAAATTGCAAAATCACGAATTGTTGAGTATTTTGCCATTGCATGTGAGCAAAATTAATGCATACAAGTAAATGAGAATATTGTTGAGTTTTAGTCTTTTACTTTCTTACAGCTTAACCCATTAAGTAACGAGTATGAAGAGAATGCAGAAAGCTGAAAAATAGGACAGTCATTTTAACATTAAGAAACATAAGATTTTTGGACGTTGGTTCTCATGTTTTCAGATGAAATGAAGCTATAACAAAATAATTTTACACCGAAGGTGCTCTACTTTTGTCTTCGGACATTGTATAATTTGTGTTTTCTAACTGTTTATTTGAAATGCGATCCCTTCCTGATATAACGGTGTTATGTTTGTGTTGCTTTTGATTATCACTTGCCGTGCGGTGGTATTATATACCTTCTAATTAGTTGTTAATCCTAATATAGTGAAGCAATATTTTGTTTTCTTTTTAAACATATATCAGTCACTGAACTTGCTTAATTTTTAAATGGACAAAGTAAAATAAAAACCTACAGTAACATCCTACATGACCTTGCTGTACCTAAACAAATACTCATGGTGTCAGTGTGCACCAATAAACGAGAAGGCTCGGTCACTCTCCACCTTCTGTCTCAACGAATTTACAGACTGACTCTGCTCTCGTCAAAAACCGCTTGGTTTTGGAGTGCACTGTGATATTTTTGATTACCGGAAAACATCACTAATGCATCGTTGATATATTTTTGACCTGCTCACTAATAATTTTTCATCTGCATGTGGTCTTTCTGGCAGTAACAATGGGATACAGCAGGATTGCGCTGCTCTGCGGCCTTGCTTTTATTTTCCGTGTCCTCCACCCCGTCTATGGAGACTTGAGCTACTCTATCCCGGAGGAGATGAAACGTGGATCTGTAATTGGAAATATTGCTAAGGATCTGGGGCTTGATGTAGGCAGACTGTCTGCTCGCAAGGCCCGTATCGATACTGAGGATGACAACGTCCAGTACTGCGGCATTAACCTCAGTACCGGAGATTTGATCGTACAAGAAAGGATCGACAGAGAAGCGCTTTGTGCAAAAAGGGCATCATGTGTTCTAAAACAGGAACTCGTACTGGAAAATCCACTTGAACTGCAACGTATTAATATTCGTGTCCATGATATAAATGATAATTCACCCCAGTTTAAAGAGGAGTCACTTAAGATTGAAATTCGGGAGTCAGCGGTCAAGGGTGCACGTTTTCCTCTGGATGAGGCGCACGATGGAGACATCGGAGAAAATGCTGTTCAGGGCTACTCACTTCAGCTGAATGATAATTTCAAATTAAATATAAACACAAAATCAGGTGGTCGAAAATATGGTGAATTAGTCTTAGACAAAGAATTAGACAGAGAGGACAAAAACGAAATAATATTATTGCTCACCGCATTCGATGGTGGTTCTCCTCAGAGATCAGGCACTGTAGTCATACACGTCACTGTACTGGATGCTAATGATAATTTACCGGTTTTTAGCGAGCCTGTCTATAAAGCCAGTCTGCCTGAAAATTCTCCTCTGGATACGTTGGTGATCACAGTGAGTGCAAGTGATGCAGATGAGGGAGTGAATGGTGAAGTTACTTATGGTTTTGACCATGTTTCAGATGAAAATCAAGTTTTCTCTCTAAACTCTAAAACAGGAGAAGTTAAAGTAGCTGGATCTATTGATTATGAAAAAGAATCGTCATATGAAATGCAGATCAGCGCTAAAGATGGTTTGGGATTGGCGTCATATGCAACGTTAATAATTGAGATTACTGATATAAATGATAATGCACCAGTTATACACTTGAAATCACTGAGTAATCCCATACCTGAGAATGTGTCACCTGGTACAGAGGTGGGCATCTTTAACGTTCAGGACAGAGACTCTGAGAATAACCGACAGGTCCGCTGCTCTATTCAGCAAGGCGTCCCTTTTAAGTTGGTTCCTTCAATCAAAAACTATTATTCTCTGGTGACCACAGGACAACTGGATCGTGAAGTAGTTTCTGATTACAACATTACAATCACTGCCACTGACGAGGGCTCTCCACCTCTGTCCTCCTCTAAAACAGTTCAGTTATCTGTAGCAGACATCAACGACAACCCGCCTGTGTTTGAGGAACAGTCGTACAGCGCATATGTGAGTGAAAATAACAAACCTGGCTCCACTTTATGTTCCGTTACTGCTCGAGACCCCGACTGGAGACAAAACGGTACAGTGATTTATTCTCTGTTAGGCGGTGAGGTGAACGGTGCCCCGGTGTCCTCCTATCTGTCTGTGAACGGAGACACGGGGGTGATCCACGCTGTGAGGTCGTTTGATTATGAACAGTTCAGGAGTTTTAAAGTCCAGGTGATGGCCAGAGACAACGGTTCTCCTCCGCTCAGCAGCAACGTGACCGTCAGTGTCTTCATATCTGATGTGAATGACAACTCTCCTCAGATACTGTACCCCGCCCCGGAGGGCAACTCCTTCATGACCGAGCTGGTCCCCAAAGCTGCACACGGAGGCTCTCTGGTGTCCAAAGTGATAGCGGTGGACGCGGACTCCGGCCAGAACGCCTGGCTGTCCTATCATATAGTGAAATCCACAGATCCGGGACTTTTCAGTATTGGTGTCCACAGCGGAGAGATCAGGACACAGCGAGACATTTCTGAATCTGACAGCATGAAACAGAACCTTATTGTGTCAGTGAAAGATAACGGACAGCCGTCTCTCTCTGCCACCTGTTCCATGTATTTACTTATTTCTGATAACTTGGCTGAGGTGCCAGAACTGAAGGATATTTCTTATGATGAGAAGAATTCCAAACTGACCTCTTATCTGATCATCGCTCTGGTGTCTGTGTCCACGTTTTTTCTGACCTTCATTATCATCATCGTGGGTGTGAGGTTTTGTCGCAGGAGAAAGCCCAGACTGTTGTTTGATGGAGCAGTTGCCATCCCCAGCGCTTATCTCCCTCCTAATTACGCAGATGTTGACGGCACAGGAACTTTACGCAGCGCTTACAATTATGACGCCTACCTGACAACAGGTTCTAGAACCAGTGACTTTAAGTTTGTGACTTCTTACAATGACAACACACTGCCTGCTGACCAGACTCTGAAGAAAAGTCCAACAGACTTTGCTGATGTATTTGGAGATTGTGATGCTTCTCCTGAGGTAGGAATTCCTTTCATATCTCAGATTTCGACCTTGACAGTTTGAAAACGACATTCCTCTTTTTTGTTCCAGCTCCTTTCAGTTGTATTGTTCTATTTTGTGGTGATGTTCGTTAGATATACCTTTAACCGGTCTAATGGTTAGAATCCATGTTGGTTCGTAACGAGCTGAGACTCCAGCTTCTCTTGATACAGTTTTTGATGAGCTAATCTTATGTTAGTTGTCACTATTTTGACAGACTTCACAGGTTGTATTTTTTAAAGATGCTTTTTTTTTGCCAATGATGAATGCCTTTCGTATTGCGTTCATTGTTTCTCCGTACTTGGTACTGAGCTCTGTTTGATTTGTACATGATATTTTTTAGATAGTTTTGCTGTTGTCATTTTTCCTTTAGCTGAATGGTGGAGATTGTGATGCATCTCCTGAGGTAGGAACACACGTCGTATCTCTGTACTCGTGTTTAACATCTGCAAGAAGTCATTCTTTTGTTTTCTTCCCACTCTTATAAGTTGCAGTGACTACTTGGTGGTCGTGATTAAATTCAACTCTATTGTTGTTTTATTTTTTTTTTATTTTTTGGAGATTGTGATGGTTCACTTGAGGGCGGAAGATGTGCCAAGATGGGCCTATAGTGCTTCACTTATTTCGTCAATGTTATATTTTGTAATACAGGTAGAGTAGTTGACATTCAATTTAAATTAGGTTACAAGTTATTAGAAGTTCGATTTCTTTTGTAACATTTTTTTGTCATGGAATATTACATGTAGACCAATGCTGAACGTGATGCTGAGCAATTAAGTATACGAAATATTGATGTTAGTTGTCTTCTAGATTTAGGGACTCTTGTTTGGACTTACAAGGAAATCGCCATTCGGTGTTTTATCATACATTTGACTGTGTTGCACTCAGACATTGTTTGCATATCATTTCCGAGCACTGTCTTAGTAACCCCATGCAGACACGGAGGGTTTTCTATTACCCTACTACAGCTTTCCCGGTCCTGTACTGGTGAGTCTCTGGTATTTAAGTGTGCATTAGTTCCTCTTCCCCAAGCTTTTTTATTTTCAAACTTTGACTTCTTTTTAAGTTTTAATTTTGGACAGTTTAGGTCTTAAGTCTAAGATTAGACTGTCACAATGTTTATCTTCTCTGTGTCACTTTATTTACTTGTTTACCAGCCACGATGTTTCCCCGGGATGCAAGTACAGTATTTTTGATGTCTCTGTCCTTGGTCCTGAACTTCCCTGCTGCTTCGTTAATGCACTTTCAGGAAGCACGAACACCTGTTTTTCTGTTTCTCGCCTGTGAAAAATATGACTGTGCTGTGTTACGTTTTAGATACGTTACATTTTATTTGACATAAATACCTTCCTCTTTTTAATAACGTTGCACCTCTCCTTGTTGTTCGCTGAGGGAAGATTTTTTTTCTCAGTCAGGAAACATTTATGCATTTTTTGCTTCACCATATCCGAAGAATTACACCCACTCCAATGTTCTCTACACTAGTACTTTGCATAAAAACGTAGTTTAGGTTGAGTAACGCTCAGTGGCAATGCAGGAAGTAATATACTTTTCATTTTGAAAACCGTATTTTTACAGAAGTGGTGGGTGGGCACATGCATTATTTTACTACGATAATATCTGTGCATTTTTTGTCTCGTGTCAGGCTGGTTCATTTTCACGTCATTGAAATAATACTGCTACTACTACTCATAATAATAATTATGATAGTAATATACAATGAGTACTTGGCTAACTATAATGTTAAATTCAATTTAATTAACAATAAAATAGATGAAGTTATTACATTTCCTGTTCCAGTTGACTCCGTGAGTTCATCACCAGAAAACATTTTGCAGCCTAAATCCAGCATTTAGACAAACAATCAGACAGACACGCTTTTCTGGAAGCTTGACTCTATGGCATTTATCGCAGAATAAATGCTGCAGGTCCACACGGGTGACAGATTCTGGAATATGTTTAATTTTGGAAAGTGACCAAAATTATGCACAGTATTTAGTATGGAATAAGAGAAGGTGTGTGTGGTCAGACAGGGTTTAGCATATATATTTTGTTGTTTTAGGATTATAACTCTGAAGTGCTTAAAGCAGATCATTTTACCGGGAGTCAGATTTCTTTTTGGGCCAACATCTCATTTCTTTACAGAAAATAAAAACAAACACATAACACTTCCTTATGAAACAATTAGATGGCTCTTTTTCAAACATTGCAGATTAAGTGACCGGATAGTGGATTTCAAAATAAATTGCTATATTTCAGTTGTACTCACGGTGTCACTATAGACCAGCTTAGGAGCAAAATGTTCACCCTGCTTTGCACACCACCCATTTTTTGTATCGACCATCCCTATTTTCCCCACAGCCATCAACAAAGACGCCAGTGCTTGTGCAGAAGACACATGGAATAACGTATTTTTAATGATTTAAATTAACGTCGTGTAACTTGTTTAGTACCCTACTGACTGAGAATGATGCGCAGACGGAGCGTTCTTCAAAGCTACAGCTTTGTGCTTTTCTTTGTTGTCGTGCGCTACGCACAGGGAGACCTGACCTATTCTGTACAGGAGGAGCTCAAGCGCGGATCTGTTATTGGAAATATCGCCAAGGATCTCGGGCTCGAGGTGGGCAGACTGTCTGCTCGAAAAGCTCGTGTTGATATGGAAGGAAACGACAGACAATATTGCGGGATTAACCTTCGAAGCGGGGATTTGTTGGTTGCGGAAAGAATCGACAGAGAGGAGCATTGTGGAGAAAAGCCTTCGTGTGTTCTTAAATTCGACTTGCTATTAGAGAATCCTTTGGAGTTACACCGGTTGTCCCTGCAGGTTCAGGATATAAACGACAATGCACCAATTTTCCCGAAAGATGTTATCAAGCTTGAAATAACAGAGTCTGCTGACAAAGGAGCTAGGTATCGCATTAATGCAGCACAAGATGCAGACATAGGCAAGAACTCTGTTCAAAGCTACATGTTGCAACAAAATCCCCACTTTGTGTTCAGTATTCAAACGACAAGTGCTGGCAGTAAATATGGTGAGTTGGTTTTAGATAAAGAGTTAGACCGAGAGGAGCAACAGGAAATTAAATTATTGCTTACAGCTGTGGATGGTGGCTCTCCTCAGAGATCCGGGACTGTAATCATACACGTCATCGTCCTTGATGCTAATGATAACGCCCCAGTCTTTACTGAGGCCGTGTATACAGCCACATTACCTGAAAACTCACCCATTAATACCCCGGTTATCAGAGTAAGTGCAACAGATGCAGACGAAGGTGTCAACGGAGATGTTACATATGAATTTAGCCGGATCTCTGATAAATCACAAAAATTATTTTCACTAGATGAAAAAACTGGAGAAATCGGTGTGACAGGTGACATAGATTTTGAAGAGGCACCCAGATATGAAGTGTTTGTGGAAGCCAAAGATGGTTATGGTCTCTCTTCAGAAGCAAAAGTCATTATTGATATAACTGATATAAATGACAATGCTCCGGTGATTTATCTAAAATCACTGACAAATCCCATACCTGAGAACGTGTCACCTGGTGCAGAGGTGGGCATCATTAACGTGCAGGACAGAGACTCTGAGAACAACCGACAGGTCCGCTGCTCTATTCAGCAAAATGTCCCTTTTAAGTTGGTTCCTTCTATTAAAAACTATTATTCTCTGGTGACCACAGGACAACTGGACCGTGAAGTAGTGTCTGATTACAACATTACAATCACTGCCACTGACGAGGGCTCTCCACCTCTGTCCTCCTCTAAAACAGTTCAGTTATCTGTAGCAGACATCAACGACAACCCGCCTGTGTTTGAGGAACAGTCGTACAGCGCATATGTGAGTGAAAATAACAAACCTGGCTCCACTTTATGTTCCGTTACTGCTCGAGACCCCGACTGGAGACAAAACGGTACAGTGATTTATTCTCTGTTAGGCGGTGAGGTGAACGGTGCCCCGGTGTCCTCCTATCTGTCTGTTAACGGAGACACGGGGGTGATCCACGCTGTGAGGTCGTTTGATTATGAACAGTTCAGGAGTTTTAAAGTCCAGGTGATGGCCAGAGACAACGGTTCTCCTCCGCTCAGCAGCAACGTGACCGTCAGTGTCTTCATATCTGATGTGAATGACAACTCTCCTCAGATACTGTACCCCGCCCCGGAGGGCAACTCCTTCATGACCGAGCTGGTCCCCAAAGCTGCACACGGAGGCTCTCTGGTGTCCAAAGTGATAGCGGTGGACGCGGACTCCGGCCAGAACGCCTGGCTGTCCTATCATATAGTGAAATCCACCGATCCGGGTCTTTTCAGTATTGGTGTCCACAGCGGAGAGATCAGGACGCAGCGGGACATTTCTGAATCTGACAGCATGAAACAGAACCTTATTGTGTCAGTGAAAGATAACGGACAGCCGTCTCTCTCTGCCACCTGCTCCATGTATTTACTTATTTCTGATAACTTGGCTGAGGTGCCAGAACTGAAGGATATTTCTTATGATGAGAAGAATTCCAAACTGACCTCTTATCTGATCATCGCTCTGGTGTCTGTGTCCACGTTTTTCCTGACCTTCATTATCATCATCGTGGGTGTGAGGTTTTGTCGCAGGAGAAAGCCCAGACTGTTGTTTGATGGAGCAGTTGCCATCCCCAGCGCTTATCTCCCTCCTAATTACGCAGATGTTGACGGCACAGGAACTTTACGCAGCGCTTACAATTATGACGCCTACCTGACAACAGGTTCTAGAACCAGTGACTTTAAGTTTGTGACTTCTTACAATGACAACACACTGCCTGCTGACCAGACTCTGAGGAAAAGTCCAAGCGATTTTGCTGATGTATTTGGAGATTGTGATGGTTCACCTGAGGTAGGATGACGTCACATATTGTTTGACCTGTTTGGACACCAATGATCAGGCTAATCCCCACACAGCGACAATAATATACCCCCTTCCCATTTCTTTTTTTAAAAGTAAGATATTTTACAATAGTCGTTTGAGTTGAAATTATCCTGTTTAAATCAATTTTACGTTAGACCTCACGGTGAGCTTAAATTTATAGCCCTTATTTGCACTTACTTTTAAATTCACACAGGATATTTTGCAGATATATTACATGTTAAGTTCTTATTTCAGGAGAGGCTTTCAGTTTATAACATCTTTACCCCCAAACCTTTCAGTCAACTGTGCATCTGCATCAGCATTTCTGTGTTTTGAGAAAAGCTGCAGCTTGTTTTTAGTGTCTCTGTCCATGGTGCTGAACCTTGCTTTTGTTATTGTGATGTATTGTCATGAGTAATTTCTGTTATATTGTTTTGCCCTTCAAGCATTTTAGATGACAGTTTTACTCAGAAATGTCTTTCTCATTCTGTTATTAAAATTTGTCTTCTAAATTAAAATGTTCTCAGTCAGTGAGAGGAATCTGATTTGAGAGAGAGATATCTTTCTCAGCCAGTTCTGATCTGAGGTAACACTTCAGTAATGTTTTCTTGCTATTATCACTATATAATATTCAGGTTTATTACTTGGAGAAGACATAATCTTGTTTATAAGTCTTATAACCCAGGGTATTTCACTGCAAAATAAACATGACAACACCTAATTGCAAATTTTAATGCCCTCCTCAAGTATTCTTTTATTAAAACACAAAGGCCAAATGAAATGATAATGTGTTAAGAAAATGTTTATCAATTCCACCAAACTGTTATATTTCATTTTTGCTCATGGTGTCACTGTAGACCAGCTAAGGATTCAGGTGTTCCCTTTGCTCTGCACAGCACCCATTATTAGGATCATCCACCTAAGTGTTCTGTTTAGCCACTGAAAAAGATGACAAATGCTTGGAAGGCAAATATATCGAATGGAGTATTTGACATTTGATGACCACCCAACCTTGACAGCAGTTGATGTTCAGACCTGAGTGTATGATCACTGAAATGGTGCTACTTCACTTCACAATCAATGGTGTTTGCTGACTTTGTGTTACATCTTGACTATTGGTTTTTTGGCTTAGTGGGCTAATTTAAGAATTGCAAAAGCCTTCTTTTTGTCAACATTTATTTCCTTCAGTACAGCTATACTGAGCGAGCAGAACAACTGTTAGGACAGTATTGTGTTGTGGCTTACACTTTCTCATGTTCTGCTAAGTGATTCCCTATTTGTTTCTTGTACATACTTGCTCAGAAAGATGGGTTTACCACAGGAGCTTAGCTGCATATAATAGTTAGTCTCTTCTTCGTGACATTATGATGGGTTAATTATGTTTTCAAATTACTACAATACACAACTTTAACCATAGCAGTTTATGTTGTGGACATACTTTACCTTGAGATGGAACAGGATTTGGAATATCGGTGTAATCTTTGTTTATCATTTCCATGCTGTAAACAAGTGGAGTGATGGTAGGCTTAGCTTGTTTTAAAGGCTTTATCCTCACTGATTGTTTCATTTGGTGACTGGGTGAACTTTAACAACCTGCAGATTGATGTTAAATATGTGATCACAACATATACTCATCAATTTTTGTTGAATTACACAATTTAGCAGAGAGAGTTGTTGCAATTTACTTAATTTTCTGTTGGAAAATAACATTGGCTCATCAGTAAATTAAGATTTGCCTGTTGCTCAGTGAGACACAACATAACTACCATTCAGACATTATGAGTGTGAGTCACTGAATTGCACCAGTGCTGTCACACTGCTTCGATTTAATACAAAATGTGAAACCGTGAAGTGATGGTAATGGTAATAATGTTATACCATTACGCCATATATTTGGTAGATTTTCATCAACTATAATTCACAATCGGGGGTTTATATTGATTGTGGTAATAGATATTTTTTGTTGTGTCTTTAGTTTAAGATCTATTTAATAAGTTAAGATACATAATTTGTGTGTCCTTTAGCTAGTAATTTTTTATCCCAGAACAAACTATAGATGAATATTGATTGTTATAGTTGATTTTGAGATATAGAATTTTGGAGGCACCGGCTGTGGAGACGTCTGCCTTCTTTCCTATATAATGAGACTGAATGACACTCAGCTGGTGGTGCTCAAAGCACCCAAAATACATTTGGAAAGATTAAGAACTACCTCTTTGCAAAACTCAAGACCAGACATCTTGGGATAATTCACAGACGTTGTTGTGGGCAGTCTGATGTAGAAACTACTTTCTTGTTGCAGTACAATTTACAGGAACTACTTTAGAATTTACCTTAATTTCGATGTCTCTATTACAAAAAAGTAGTATATACATGAAACTGCTCACAACAAGGTCTCTGGGTTATTTTGAGTAGCTGAGTCATGATTTTTGTAAAGAGGCTCTGGTTTTGAATATTTCTGATGTATTTTTCTGGTGTGTTGAGCACACAGCTGATACCTCCATAAATATACAACTCATAGCAAAGATACCTAGTTGGATAAATAGTACCACAGAGCAGAGAAGAAATATATATATATATTTTTGATTTGGGAGTGAACTATCCCGTTAAACACTGAGACTAAGTGACCTGAAAATGTGTAAAGAAAATGTGCATCTCTTCTTTAAACTGTTGTATTTCATTTTCCCTCACGGTGTCACTATAGACCAGCAAAGAAGTCAGATATTCAGTCTGTTCTTCACACCACCCATTAATGGGCTCGACCATCTCTCTCTTTTATACAGCCTTCAAAACCGACGACAAATGCTTGGACAGCACACATACTGATCGAATAACGCATTTTTGATTCTCGAAACTAGCTTGTTTTAATTTCTGTAGTACTCTGTGAGGATGATGCATAAACGGAGTGTCTTTCAAAGCCCTGGCTTTGTATTTTTCTTTGTTGTGGTGCAGTACGCACACGGAGACCTGACCTATTCTGTACAGGAGGAGCTCAAGCGCGGATCTGTTATTGGAAATATCGCCAAGGATCTCGGGCTCGAGGTGGGCAGACTGTCTGCTCGAAAAGCTCGTGTTGATATGGAAGGAAACGACAGACAATATTGCGGGATTAACCTTCGAAGCGGGGATTTGTTGGTTGCGGAAAGAATCGACAGAGAGGAGCATTGTGGAGAAAAGCCTTCGTGTGTTCTTAAATTCGATTTGCTATTAGAGAATCCTTTGGAGTTACACCGGTTGTCCCTGCAGGTTCAGGATATAAACGACAATGCACCAATTTTCCTGAAGGATGTTATTAAGCTTGACATCAGAGAATCCGCTGTCAAAGGATCTAGGTATCGCATTAATGCAGCACAAGATGCAGATATAGGAAAGAACGCCGTTCAAAGCTACATTTTACAACAAAATCCCTACTTTGTGTTCAGTATTCAAACGACAAGTGCTGGCAGTAAATATGGTGAGTTGGTTTTAGATAAAGAGTTAGACCGAGAGGAGCAACAGGAAATGAAATTATTGCTTACAGCTGTGGATGGTGGTTCTCCTCAGAGATCCGGGACTGTAATCATACACGTCATCGTCCTTGATGCTAATGATAACGCCCCAGTCTTTACTGAGGCCGTGTATACAGCCACATTACCTGAAAACTCACCCATTAATACCCCAGTTATCAGTGTAAGTGCATCAGATGCAGACGAAGGTGTCAATGGAGATGTTACATATGAATTTAGTCGGTTCTCTGATAAATCACGAAACCTGTTTTCACTAGATGAGAAAACTGGAGAAATCAGTGTGACTGGTAGCATAGATTATGAAGAGGGAGCCAGATATGAAGTGTTTGTGGAAGCCAAAGATGGTTATGGTCTCTCTTCAGAAGCAAAAGTCATTATTGATATAACTGATGTGAATGACAATGCTCCGGTGGTATATCTAAAATCACTGACCAATCCCATTCCTGAGAACGTGTCACCTGGTACAGAGGTGGGCATCATTAACGTGCAGGACAGAGACTCTGAGAATAACCGACAGGTCCGCTGCTCTATTCAGCAAGGCGTCCCTTTTAAGTTGGTTCCTTCTATTAAAAACTATTATTCTCTGGTGACCACAGGACAACTGGACCGTGAAGTAGTTTCTGATTACAACATTACAATCACTGCCACTGACGAGGGCTCTCCACCTCTGTCCTCCTCTAAAACAGTTCAGTTATCTGTAGCAGACATCAACGACAACCCGCCTGTGTTTGAGGAACAGTCGTACAGCGCATATGTGAGTGAAAATAACAAACCTGGCTCCACTTTATGTTCCGTTACTGCTCGAGACCCCGACTGGAGACAAAACGGTACAGTGATTTATTCTCTGTTAGGCGGTGAGGTGAACGGTGCCCCGGTGTCCTCCTATCTGTCTGTTAACGGAGACACGGGGGTGATCCACGCTGTGAGGTCGTTTGATTATGAACAGTTCAGGAGTTTTAAAGTCCAGGTGATGGCCAGAGACAACGGTTCTCCTCCGCTCAGCAGCAACGTGACCGTCAGTGTCTTCATATCTGATGTGAATGACAACTCTCCTCAGATACTGTACCCCGCCCCGGAGGGCAACTCCTTCATGACCGAGCTGGTCCCCAAAGCTGCACACGGAGGCTCTCTGGTGTCCAAAGTGATAGCGGTGGACGCGGACTCCGGCCAGAACGCCTGGCTGTCTTATCATATAGTGAAGTCAACAGATCCGGGACTTTTCAGTATTGGTGTCCACAGCGGAGAGATCAGAACACAGCGGGACATTTCTGAATCTGACAGCATGAAACAGAACCTTATTGTGTCAGTGAAAGATAACGGACAGCCGTCTCTCTCTGCCACCTGTTCCATGTATTTACTTATTTCTGATAACTTGGCTGAGGTGCCAGAACTGAAGGATATTTCTTATGATGAGAAGAATTCCAAACTGACCTCTTATCTGATCATCGCTCTGGTGTCTGTGTCCACGTTTTTTCTCACCTTCATTATCATCATCGTGGGTGTGAGGTTTTGTCGCAGGAGAAAGCCCAGACTGTTGTTTGATGGAGCAGTTGCCATCCCCAGCGCTTATCTCCCTCCTAATTACGCAGATGTTGACGGCACAGGAACTTTACGCAGCGCTTACAATTATGACGCCTACCTGACAACAGGTTCTAGAACCAGTGACTTTAAGTTTGTGACTTCTTACAATGACAACACACTGCCTGCTGACCAGACTCTGAGGAAAAGTCCATCAGACTTTGCTGATGTATTTGGAGATTGTGATGCATCTCCTGAGGTAGGAAAACATTTCATATCACTGAACTTATGTTCAACGTCATAAGGACATCATTCTTGTGTTTTCCTTCCACTCTGTTCAATTATATTTCTCTGTTTTGTGGTGGTGGTTAAACCCAACTTTAATAGGTACTGCGGTTGTTCAGATTTTATCCTGGTTCTGACAGCGTTAAGATTCAGCTTTCCTCGATACCGTCGTCGTTGAGCTAATCCTATATTTAGTGTTAGAGTTTAATATCACAAACTTTACAGCTGTTGTCCTTTCAAAATGAATCTCGGCACACAGACAGACACTATGCGCACATAGTCTCGTTTGATATGTATGTCCTTTCAAATCTAAAGAAGGTTTGAAATGTGTTTTGGCCTCCCTTCGAAGTTTATTTGACTAATGTGGTTGTATGTTTACTCCTTTTTTGTGTCCCAGTGAAGAAAAAAGTTTCTAATTACGCTGTTTTTGACTCTGTCCTTGGTGCTGAAATCCACTGACCTGCTGGAGCATTTTTAGAGATAGTTCACTTTTATGTTATATGCTTTTGAAATTTCCTCTTTTGTTGAATTTAGCTTAAGTAAATTTGCTGTATTATATCTTTTGCTTAAACAGGTGGATTTTATCTCGTTTTGATGTTTTAATGTCAATGATTAATCACTTTAATATGTTGTCATTCTGAGTGCCATCTTTGGATTAATACTTATTAGAAGTCCATCAGTATCGGAAAATAGGACATTGTATCAGAGTAGAATGCCTCATCTGAAATTGGAGCCTTTGTTTTCATCCTGTTTTGCTGGGAGTTTTTCTTTCCAACAGTAGTTTTAAATATGAACAACTATTCACACTTGCATTTGTGAAAAATTGATCCTTGCTTATAGTAACATGGTGTGTAGCCTTTCACCGGTTGTGTGAAATAATCGCACATCCTACTCAAGTTTTATATATATATATATATATATGTTAAGCTATTTTTTTTTTTTTTTTGGTAGAAATCATGTATTGCTCAGTTTTAAATAAAACTATTATCAACACTATATAAGACGAAATTACTGCATTTCAATGTACATCAAATGCCAGTGCTCACAGTCAAGACTTGGCAAGGCAGCTTGCAAAAAGTTTGTATTTGATAGTTTTCTTCTGGTATGACTTAAGAAATTAAATATAAGCCTCTTCCCTAGAACATTGCAACAAACGTTGATGACTGTCAACCTCTTGTAAAGTTTGGCAGATTTCATTCCAGAATTATATCTGAAACAATAGCAGACACCATGTTTAAAATGTATTGCTAAAAATCATTTAAGTCACTCATTTTCTGAGGTGTAAATTTCTTTCTTTCTTATTTCTCACCACAATATTAAAGTTAACAAATACCTGTGTGACATTTTTGATCCTCGAAGTCGTTAAAATTCATGACTGAGATGTCTTTGAAGATAGCCCGTTATGTCAACGAATAAAACCATGTATGCTATGTTTTTAAAAACACAGATGTTCAATTTGCAGTTATTAACAGTTAAATCATGGTCAATAAATTCAACTTTTTCAGGGAAATTACCTAACTTATTTCCACTTTTTTTCAAATTGCAAACTTACAAAATTAAGAGTATTTTTCCATTATATGTGAGCAAAAGAGTGTATATAAGTCAATGAAAATATATTTTGTTTTACTTTTTACTTCTTGACAGCTTAACCCAGTAAGTGACGAATGTGAAGAGAGTGCAGATAAACGAAAAATAACACCGTCATTGCATCAATACAGGGTATAAGATACGAACGTTGGTTCTCATGATTTGAGATAAAGAGTGACACTAAAGAAATAAATCTAAAACGAAATTGCTCTCTTTTTGTCCTCAGGTATATTTTTTCTATCTGGTGATTTGAAATGCGAGCCCTTCCCCAGACACAGAAACAACGATTTCATGATTGTGACGCTTTTGTCTACACAACTCGTGCAATGATATGATGTGTCTTCTCAATACTTAATAACCCTAATTATAGTAAAGCATGGTTTCGTTATTTTGTAATATTTGGGATCACTGAACTGGTTTAACTTTTGAAAACGCAAAGTAAAATTAAATCCTTCATGGAACTGCCATACCCAAACAAATACTCATGGTGTCAGTGTGCACCAATAAACGAGAAGGCTCAGTCATTCTCCACCTTCTGTCTCAACGAATTTACAGCCTGACTCTGCTGTTGTATCGCAGTTGATAAAACCGCTTGGTGTTGAGCTGCAATGTGACATTTTCTGTTTATTGGAAGACATCACTAGTGCATCCTTGACATTTTTGGACTTGCTTGTAGGTTTTTTTGCCTGTGGTCTTTCTGGCAGTAACAATGGGATACAGCAGGATTGCGCTGCTCTGCGGCCTTGCTTTTATTTTCCGTGTCCTCCACCCCGTAAACGCAGACGTGAGCTACTCTATCCCGGAGGAGATGAAACGTGGATCTGTAATTGGAAATATCGCTAGAGATCTGGGACTGGATTTGGGCAGACTGTCTGCTCGCAAGGCCCGTATCGATACTGAGGATGATAGTGTTAAGTACTGTGGCATAAATTTAAACACCGGAGACTTGATTGTACAAGAAAGGATCGACAGAGAAGGGCTTTGTGCCAAAAAGGCATCATGTGTTCTAAAACAGGAACTCGTACTGGAAAATCCACTTGAACTGCACCGAATTAGTATTCGCGTTCAAGATATTAATGATAATTCACCACAGTTTAAAGAGGAGTCACTTAAGATTGAAATTCGGGAATCAGCACACAAGGGTGAACGGTTTCTTCTTGGAGAGGCGCACGATGGAGACATCGGAGAAAATACCGTCCAGGGCTACTCACTTCAACAGAATGATCATTTCAAATTAAATGTAAACACAAAAGCAGGCGGGCGGAAACACTGCGAATTAGTCTTAGACAAAGAATTAGACAGAGAGGACAAAAAAGAGATCATGTTATTACTCACCGCATTCGATGGTGGTTCTCCTCAGAGATCAGGCACTGTAGTCATACACGTCACTGTACTGGATGCTAATGATAATGTACCAGTGTTTAGCCAGAACGTCTATAAAGCCAGTCTGCCTGAAAATTCTCCTCTGGATACGTTGGTGATCACAGTGAGTGCAAGTGATGCAGATGAGGGTTTAAATAGTGAAATTACCTATGCATTTGATCATGTTTCAGATGAAAATAACGACGTGTTTTCTTTACACTCTAAAACAGGAGAGGTGAGAGTAGCTGGCGCTATTGATTATGAGAAAGTGTCATCATATGAAATGCAGATCAGTGCAAAGGATGGTCTGGGATTGGTTTCATACGCAACTTTAATTATTGAGATTACTGACATAAATGACAACGCTCCAGTCATACACCTGAAATCACTGACTACTCCCATACCTGAGAACGTGTCACCTGGTACAGAGGTGGGCATCATTAACGTGCAGGACAGAGACTCTGAGAATAACCGACAGGTCCGCTGCTCCATTCAACAAAACGTCCCTTTTAAGTTGGTTCCTTCTATTAAAAACTATTATTCTCTGGTGACCACAGGACAACTAGACCGTGAAGTAGTGTCTGATTACAACATTACAATCACTGCCACTGACGAGGGCTCTCCACCTCTGTCCTCCTCTAAAACAGTTCAGTTATCTGTAGCAGACATCAACGACAACCCGCCTGTGTTTGAGGAACAGTCGTACAGCGCATATGTGAGTGAAAATAACAAACCTGGCTCCACTTTATGTTCCGTTACTGCTCGAGACCCCGACTGGAGACAAAACGGTACAGTGATTTATTCTCTGTTAGGCGGTGAGGTGAACGGTGCCCCGGTGTCCTCCTATCTGTCTGTTAACGGAGACACGGGGGTGATCCACGCTGTGAGGTCGTTTGATTATGAACAGTTCAGGAGTTTTAAAGTCCAGGTGATGGCCAGAGACAACGGTTCTCCTCCGCTCAGCAGCAACGTGACCGTCAGTGTCTTCATATCTGATGTGAATGACAACTCTCCTCAGATACTGTACCCCGCCCCGGAGGGCAACTCCTTCATGACCGAGCTGGTCCCCAAAGCTGCACACGGAGGCTCTCTGGTGTCCAAAGTGATAGCGGTGGACGCGGACTCCGGCCAGAACGCCTGGCTGTCCTATCATATAGTGAAATCCAATGATCCGGGTCTTTTCAGTATTGGTGTCCACAGCGGAGAGATCAGGACACAGCGGGACATTTCTGAATCTGACAGCATGAAACAGAACCTTATTGTGTCAGTGAAAGATAACGGACAGCCGTCTCTCTCTGCCACCTGCTCCATGTATTTACTTATTTCTGATAACTTGGCTGAGGTGCCAGAACTGAAGGATATTTCTTATGATGAGAAGAATTCCAAACTGACCTCTTATCTGATCATCGCTCTGGTGTCTGTGTCCACGTTTTTCCTGACCTTCATTATCATCATCGTGGGTGTGAGGTTTTGTCGCAGGAGAAAGCCCAGACTGTTGTTTGATGGAGCAGTTGCCATCCCCAGCGCTTATCTCCCTCCTAATTACGCAGATGTTGACGGCACAGGAACTTTACGCAGCGCTTACAATTATGACGCCTACCTGACAACAGGTTCTAGAACCAGTGACTTTAAGTTTGTGACTTCTTACAATGACAACACACTGCCTGCTGACCAGACTCTGAGGAAAAGTCCAACAGACTTTGCTGATGTGTTTGGAGATAGTGATGCATCTCCTGAGGTAGGAACACGTCATATCACTGTACTCCTGTTTAACATCTGGAGGAAGTCATTCTTTTATTTTCTTCCGACTCTTAGTTGCTGTGACTAATTTGTGGTTGTGATTAAATACAAGATTTTTCTTCTTCCTCGTTGTTCAGATTTCACGGTGGTTCTTAAAGAGTTTAGACTTCAGTCTCTGTCGATGCAGTCATTGATCTAATTTTCTGTCAAATTTCACCGTTTTCATATCAGTGCCACAGTTCACCTTCCTCTAACTGATACTCAGCATACCGTCAAGACACACAACCATGAACAGTGCGCACTCTTGCTTTATATGTATGTCATTTCATCTTTTGGGAAGGTTTGAAACGTTTTTAGACACCCTTTACATATGTTTGTATGTTTGCTCCCTGTTCATGTTCATGTGCAGAAACGATTTTTATAACGTCCTATGTGTCTCTGTCCTTGGTGCTGAACTCCATTTGATCTGCTGAAGATTTTTTGTGATAGTTTTACTAAGTTGTTTTAACTGTTGCCATTATCCTCTTCACTGAAATTCATCTTTCTAAATTTGCTTTATTATATATTCTGTCTTGGGTGATTTAATGTGAATAAGTAACTGTTCTATTCTGGTGTCATTGTGTGTGCCATGTTTGGATCGATGCTCATTAGACGTTCATCAGTATTAACAGATAAAAGGACATTTGATTAGAGTAGGATGACGAATCTGAAAATAGATCCTTGTCTTGCTTTTTAAGGCAACTCTTTATATGACAACATATTAACGCTTGCATTTATGAACTATACAGACCTGCTTATAGAAACATAACATGCAGTCTTTGACGAATGGGTGAAAAATAGTCCATGCCACTCAGGTGTTTTCAAAGTAATGTTTTTGTTTCATAGAAATCATATATTCCGGTTTAGTATTAAGTTAAACTGTTATCAACACTATCGAGCACAAAAGTAGTGCAAGTGAATGTACATCAAATACGTAGTAGTCAAGATTTGACAGGGCAGCTTGCACAGAATTTGTCTGTGATACTTTTCTACTGGTATAACTTGGGAAATTAAATATAAGAATTTTCTCTTTAACTTTGAAACCACTGTTGATGACTTTCGAGCTCTTTTAACGTTTGGAAAACCTCATACATAAATTATATATCGCAGAGCAGACACCATGTTTAAAATGTATTGCTAAAATCAGTCACTTACTTATGTTTAGGGTTGAAAGTTAATTTTCTTCCTCACCCATTATGTGATTCAAGTTTCCAAATACCTGTGTAAGTTGTGTGATTCTCTCTTTCTCCTTCATTCAAATTCAAGACTGAGTTACCGTTGAAGGAAACCCGTTGTGTCAACGAATTAAAACTACTTATGGTGTGTTTTAGAAAAAACAGATATTCAGTTTGGAGTTTTAAACAGTTAACTCATGTTCAATAAATTCAGCCTTTTTTGTAAAATTGATCTTACTTATCAACACTTGTTTCCAAATTGCAAAATCACGAATTTTTGAGTATTTTGCCATTGCATGTGAGCAAAATTAATGTATACAAGTAAATGAAAATATTGTTGAGTTTTAGTCTTTTACTTTCTGACAGCTTAACCCAGTAAGTAATGAGTATGAAGAGAATGCAGAAAGATGAAAAATAGGACAGTCATTTTAACATTAAGAAACATACGATTTTTCGACGTTGGTTCTCATGTTTCCAGATGAAATGAAGCTTTAACAAAATACTTTTGCACCGAAAGTGCTCTACTTTTGTCTTCGGACATTGTATAATTTGTGTTTTCTAACTGTTTATTTGAAATGCGATCCCTTCCTGATATAACGATGTTATGTTCGTGTTGCTTTTGATTATGACTTGCCGTGCGGTGGTATTATATACCTTCTCATTAGTTATTATTCCTAATACAGTGAAGCAATGTTTTTGTTTTCTTTTTAACCATATATCAGTCACTGAACTTGTCTAATTTTTAAATATACAAAGTAAAATAAAATCTTACAGTAACATCCTACATGACCTTGCTGTACCTAAACAAATACTCATGGTGTCAGTGTGCACCAATAAACGAGAAGGCTCAGTCATTCTCCACCTTCCGTCTCAACGAATTTACAGCCTGACTCTGCTTTTGTCATAAACCTCTTGACGTTGGACTGCAATGTGACATTTTTGATTACTGGAAAATATAACTAATGCATCGTTGATATATTCTTGCCTGCTTACTAGTCATTTTTCATCTGCATGTGGTCTTTCTGGCAGTAACAATGGGATACAGCAGGATTGCGCTGCTCTGTGGCCTTGCTTTTATTTTCCGTGTCCTCCACCCCGTCTATGGAGACGTGAGCTACTCTATCCCGGAGGAGATGAAACGTGGATCTGTAATTGGAAATATCGCTAAGGATCTGGGACTGGATTTGGGCAGACTGTCTGCTCGCAAGGCCCGTATCGATACTGAAGATAACAGTGTTAAGTACTGCGGTATAAATATCAACACCGGAGACTTGATTGTGCAAGAAAGGGTCGACAGAGAAGGGCTTTGTGCTAAAAAGGCATCATGTGTTCTAAAACAGGAACTCGTACTGGAAAATCCACTAGAACTGCACCGTATTAATATCCGCGTTCAAGATATTAATGATAATTCACCCCAATTTAAAGAGGAGTCTCTTAAATTTGAAATTCACGAATTGGCCGTCAAAGGTACGCGTTTTCTCCTGGATGAGGCGCACGATGGAGACATCGGGGAAAATGCTGTTCAGGGCTACTCACTTCAACAGAATGATCATTTCAAATTAAATGTAAACACAAAAGCAGGCGGGCGGAAACACTGCGAATTAGTCTTAGACAAAGAATTAGACAGAGAGGACAAAAAAGAGATCATGTTATTGCTCACCGCATTCGATGGTGGTTCTCCTCAGAGATCAGGCACTGTAGTCATACACGTCACTGTACTGGATGCTAATGATAATGTACCAGTGTTTAGCCAGAACGTCTATAAAGCCAGTCTACCTGAAAATTCTCCTCTGGATACTTTGGTGATCACAGTGAGTGCAAGTGATGCAGATGAAGGTTTAAATAGCGAAATAACCTATGCATTTGATCATGTTTCAGACGAAACTGACATGTTTTCTTTAAACTCTAAAACAGGGGAGGTGAGAGTAGCTGGCGTTATTGATTATGAGAAAATGACATCCCATGAAATGCAGATCAGCGCTAAAGATGGTCTGGGATTGGCGTCATATGCAACGTTGATAATTGAAATTACTGATATAAACGATAATGCTCCAGTCATACACCTGAAATCACTGAGTAATCCCATACCTGAGAATGTGTCACCTGGTACAGAGGTGGGCATCATTAACGTGCAGGACAGAGACTCTGAGAATAACCGACAGGTCCGCTGCTCTATTCAACAAAACGTCCCTTTTAAGTTGCTACCTTCTATTAAAAACTATTATTCTCTGGTGACCACAGGACAACTGGACCGTGAAGTAGTTTCTGATTACAACATTACAATCACTGCCACTGACGAGGGCTCTCCACCTCTGTCCTCCTCTAAAACAGTTCAGTTATCTGTAGCAGACATCAACGACAACCCGCCTGTGTTTGAGGAACAGTCGTACAGCGCATATGTGAGTGAAAATAACAAACCTGGCTCCACTTTATGTTCCGTTACTGCTCGAGACCCCGACTGGAGACAAAACGGTACAGTGATTTATTCTCTGTTAGGCGGTGAGGTGAACGGTGCTCCGGTGTCCTCCTATCTGTCTGTTAACGGAGACACGGGGGTGATCCACGCTGTGAGGTCGTTTGATTATGAACAGTTCAGGAGTTTTAAAGTCCAGGTGATGGCCAGAGACAACGGTTCTCCTCCGCTCAGCAGCAACGTGACCGTCAGTGTCTTCATATCTGATGTGAATGACAACTCTCCTCAGATACTGTACCCCGCCCCGGAGGGCAACTCCTTCATGACCGAGCTGGTCCCCAAAGCTGCACACGGAGGCTCTCTGGTGTCCAAAGTGATAGCGGTGGACGCGGACTCCGGCCAGAACGCCTGGCTGTCCTATCATATAGTGAAGTCCACCGATCCGGGACTTTTCAGTATTGGTGTCCACAGCGGAGAGATCAGGACACAGCGGGACATTTCTGAATCTGACAGCATGAAACAGAACCTTATTGTGTCAGTGAAAGATAACGGACAGCCGTCTCTCTCTGCCACCTGTTCCATGTATTTACTTATTTCTGATAACTTGGCTGAGG
The DNA here is from genome assembly GCF_056507025.1 of Lutjanus erythropterus. Classification (NCBI taxonomy): domain Eukaryota; kingdom Metazoa; phylum Chordata; class Actinopteri; order Lutjaniformes; family Lutjanidae; genus Lutjanus; species Lutjanus erythropterus. The sequence continues at coordinate 21,747,140 of NC_139321.1, read as the reverse complement.
TGCCAGAACTGAAGGATATTTCTTATGATGAGAAGAATTCCAAACTGACCTCTTATCTGATCATCGCTCTGGTGTCTGTGTCCACGTTTTTTCTGACCTTCATTATCATCATCGTGGGTGTGAGGTTTTGTCGCAGGAGAAAGCCCAGACTGTTGTTTGATGGAGCAGTTGCCATCCCCAGCGCTTATCTCCCTCCTAATTACGCAGATGTTGACGGCACAGGAACTTTACGCAGCGCTTACAATTATGACGCCTACCTGACAACAGGTTCTAGAACCAGTGACTTTAAGTTTGTGACTTCTTACAATGACAACACACTGCCTGCTGACCAGACTCTGAGGAAAAGCCCATCAGACTTTGCTGATGTGTTTGGAGATTGTGATGTTTCTCCTGAGGTAGGAACACATTGCACATTACTGAACTCGTATTCATTATCCTGATTCTTGTCTGTTGCGTCGACTCTTTACGTTTGTTTTGTTTTTATTTGTGCTAATGATGACATGCACCTTTTATGGGTCTAGGTGTTGATGATTCCCAAAGACGTTAGACTCCAGCTTGTCATAACTGAAAAATTTTCCGTTTACATATGACAGCCTCTACAGTTTTTTTTTTTCTAAGCCCGTCAATCCAAGATGTGCCTACTGAAGCTCAACCCCTCTTAAAACAACTATTACAGGGCGTTGAGAACCTCTCTTGTCCCTATATGTGACAGACAGACACACACACAGAAACATTTATTTGCGCATATACTATTCTACAATATGTATGTATTGTCAAGTTTTCTGATTGTGTGTGTGTGTTTGTGTGTGAAATTGATTCTTTCTGGTCGTATGCTTGCTACGTTTAACTTTCAGTGAAGAAAACTATATCAAATACGTCTCTTGTTCCTCTCTCCTTGGTACTGAACTGTATTTGATCTGCTGAAGTATTTTTGAACTAGTTGACCGCCGTGCTTTGTGCTGTGTTAATTTTCCCCTTAAGTGATTTTTGTTGCAGTGAGTATGGTAGAGTACAAACCTGGCTAAAATACTGTAGTTACGCTTTTCTTGATTTTGTGTTTAATGCAAATCAGTAATTGCTCCAATCTGCAGTCATTTTGGGGCCTCCTCCGCATCGATACTCATTACAAGTCCATCATTCTTAATGGATAATGGGAAATTGTATTAGAGTATTATGACAAAACTCAAAATGGAGCGTCAATAATTGCTTTGTTTTGCTAGTGGAATATCGCTTTTCTGAGTATGTGTATATAGTTTTTGTCTCGCATCCATGAAAAGTGCATCCTCGCTTAAATTAGCACGACATGCAGTCTTTCACATTATGTGTGACAAAATAGCTCTTGATACTAAAGTTTTTTCGTATAAATATATTCTTTGATATGATCGAGAGTATATACTTTTGTCCAGTAACACCGTTACCATCAATGTACAGCACGAAAATTAATGTATGTCAAACGCCAAGACGTCCAGTTAAGGCTAGATAGAGCAGCTACCAGATATGGTAATTTGGTCCTGCAAGTTTAATACTGTTTGGCTGTTATATGTTAAGAAAGTAAATATCAGCCTTCCTTCCTTGAACTTTGCAACAATGGCTGAACACTGTCATCCTTCTTTGAAGTTTGATATGATTCAGTAATATATCAGAGAATAATAGCGGATCCCATGTTTAAAATTGGAAAAACCACCCCATTGTTAATGGCAGCCAGGTGTTTGAAAATATCATATGATGTTCAAACATAGAAAGTCCCGTCCAAGATGTGTGATCTTCCACCTGAGGTGTTAAGTTCAAGACCGAGGGATCTTTGAATGCAGTGCGTTTAGTCAAAGCATAAAACTATTTGTGATATGTGTCATACACACAACGGTTCATTTTACAGCCTAATGCCTAAATTATGGTCTGTAAATCCAAACTTGATGATAAAAATGAACCAAGGCATTTCAATTCATTTTCACGAATTCACTTACAAACTGAAGATTTTTTTTGTTAGGGTCAGAGCAAAAGAGGCTTTATATGAACACAATAGAAATATTACTCTCTTTTAGTTGATCACATCTTAACAGCTATCTCTGGAATACCATGAAAGTGCAAAAATACAACAAAATAAATCACTAGCATTTCTTGAATGAGGGACATGAGGCTTGTGGACATTAGGTGTCATTGATATAATATTAAACACAAAGGAAATCTAAAACGAAAGTGGTCCCCTTTTATCATCAGACATAGTGTAAATATTTTTTCCTCCTAACTGTGGGTTTGAAAGAGGAGCCCAACCCGAGACACAGTTTCGACAATTTCATATTTGTGTTGCTTTTTCCTATCATTAGTCGTCCAATGGTATTATCTCCTCTGAAGAGTAATGATAAAAATCGTGAGGCATTTTTTTCGGTTTTAAACAATAAATGAGGATGACTGGACAGGTTCATCCTTTTGAGAGGAAAATGAAATAAAATCTTAAATCGCCTTGTTATACCTAAACAAATACTCATGGTGTCAGTGTGCACCAATAAACAAGAAGGCTCAGTCATTCTCCACCTTCTGTCTCAACGAATTTACAGCCTGACTCTGCTGTTGTACCGCACTTGACTAAAACAGCTTCGTGTTGGACTGCAATGTGACATTTTCTGTTTATTTAGAAGAAATCACTAGTGTATCCTTGACGTTTTTGGACTTGCTTGTAGGTTTTTTGCCTGTGGTCTTTCTGGCAGTAACAATGGGATACAGCAGGATTGCGCTGCTCTGCGGCCTTGCTTTTATTTTCCGTGTCCTCCACCCCGTTTATGGAGACGTGAGCTACTCTATCCCGGAGGAGATGAAACGTGGATCTGTAATTGGAAATATCGCTAAAGATCTGGGACTGGATTTGGGCAGACTGTCTGCTCGCAAGGCCCGTATCGATACTGAAGATAACAGTGTTAAGTACTGCGGTATAAATCTCAACACCGGAGACTTGATTGTACAAGAAAGGATCGACAGAGAAGGGCTTTGTGCGAAAAAGGCATCATGTGTTCTAAAACAGGAACTCGTACTGGAAAATCCTTTAGAACTCCGTCGTATTAATATCCGTGTTCAGGATATCAACGACAATTCACCGCAGTTTAAAGAGGACTCACTTAAATTTGAAATTCATGAATCGGCGGACAAAGGTGCACGTTTTCTCTTGGACGAGGCGCACGATGGAGACATCGGAGAAAATGCTGTCCAGGGCTACTCACTTCAACAGAATGATCATTTCAAATTAAATGTAAACACAAAAGGAGGTGGTCGAAAATATTGCGAATTAGTCTTAGACAAAGAATTAGACAGAGAGGACAAAAAAGAGATCATGTTATTGCTCACCGCATTCGATGGTGGTTCTCCTCAGAGATCAGGCACTGTAGTCATACACGTCACTGTACTGGATGCTAATGATAATGTACCAGTGTTTAGCCAGAACGTATATAAAACCAGTCTACCTGAAAATTCTCCTCTGGATACTTTAGTGATCACAGTGAGTGCAACTGATGCAGATGAGGCAATGTATGGTGAAGTAATTTATGGATTTAACCATGTGTCAGACGAAAACCAAGTTTTCTCTCTAAACCCTAAAACAGGAGAAGTTAAAGTTGTTGGATCTATTGATTATGAAAAAGAATCGTCATATGAAATGCAAATCAGTGCAAAAGATGGTCTAGGATTGGCGTCATATACAACTTTAATAATTGAGATTACTGATGTAAATGACAACGCTCCAGTCATACACCTGAAATCACTGACTACTCCCATACCTGAGAACGTGTCACCTGGTACAGAGGTGGGCATCATTAACGTGCAGGACAGAGACTCTGAGAATAACCGACAGGTCCGCTGCTCTATTCAGCAAGGCGTCCCTTTTAAGTTGGTTCCTTCTATTAAAAACTATTATTCTCTGGTGACCACAGGACAACTGGATCGTGAAGTAGTGTCTGATTACAACATTACAATCACTGCCACTGACGAGGGCTCTCCACCTCTGTCCTCCTCTAAAACAGTTCAGTTATCTGTAGCAGACATCAACGACAACCCGCCTGTGTTTGAGGAACAGTCGTACAGCGCATATGTGAGTGAAAATAACAAACCTGGCTCGACTTTATGTTCCGTTACTGCTCGAGACCCCGACTGGAGACAAAACGGTACAGTGATTTATTCTCTGTTAGGCGGTGAGGTAAACGGTGCCCCGGTGTCCTCCTATCTGTCTGTTAACGGAGACACGGGGGTGATCCACGCTGTGAGGTCGTTTGATTATGAACAGTTCAGGAGTTTTAAAGTCCAGGTGATGGCCAGAGACAACGGTTCTCCTCCGCTGAGCAGCAACGTGACCGTCAGTGTCTTCATATCTGATGTGAATGACAACTCTCCTCAGATACTGTACCCCGCCCCGGAGGGCAACTCCTTCATGACCGAGCTGGTCCCCAAAGCTGCACACGGAGGCTCTCTGGTGTCCAAAGTGATAGCGGTGGACGCGGACTCCGGCCAGAACGCCTGGCTGTCCTATCATATAGTGAAGTCCACAGATCCGGGACTTTTCAGTATTGGTGTCCACAGCGGAGAGATCAGGACACAGCGGGACATTTCTGAATCTGACAGCATGAAACAGAACCTTATTGTGTCAGTGAAAGATAACGGACAGCCGTCTCTCTCTGCCACCTGTTCCATGTATTTACTTATTTCTGATAACTTGGCTGAGGTGCCAGAACTGAAGGATATTTCTTATGATGAGAAGAATTCCAAACTGACCTCTTATCTGATCATCGCTCTGGTGTCTGTGTCCACGTTTTTTCTGACCTTCATTATCATCATCGTGGGTGTGAGGTTTTGTCGCAGGAGAAAGCCCAGAATGTTGTTTGATGGAGCAGTTGCCATCCCCAGCGCTTATCTCCCTCCTAATTACGCAGATGTTGACGGCACAGGAACTTTACGCAGCGCTTACAATTATGACGCCTACCTGACAACAGGTTCTAGAACCAGTGACTTTAAGTTTGTGACTTCTTACAATGACAACACACTGCCTGCTGACCAGACTCTGAGGAAAAGTCCATCAGACTTTGCTGATGTATTTGGAGATTGTGATGCATCTCCTGAGGTAGGAAAACATTTCATATCACTGAACTTATGTTCAACGTCATAAGGACATCATTCTTGTGTTTTCCTTCCAGTCTGTTCAATTATATTTCTCTGTTTTGTGGTGGTGGTTAAACCCAACTTTAATAGGTACTGCGGTTGTTCAGATTTTATCCTGGTTCTGACAACGTTAAGATTCAGCTTTCCTCGATACCGTCGTCGTTGAGCTAATCCTATATTTAGTGTTAGAGTTTAATATCACAAACTTTACAGCTGTTGTCCTTTCAAAATGAATCTCGGCACACAGACAGACACTATGCGCACATAGTCTCGTTTGATATGTATGTCCTTTCAAATCTAAAGAAGGTTTGCTATGTCTTTTGGCCTCAACTTGAAGTTTATTTGACTAATGTGGTTGTATGTTTACTCCTTTTTTGTGTCCCAGTGAAGAAAAAAGTTTCTAATTACGCTGTTTTTGACTCTGTCCTTGGTGCTGAAATCCACTGACCTGCTGAAGCATTTTTAGAGATAGTTCATTTTTATGTTATATGCTTTTGACATTTCCCCCTTTGTTGAATTTAGCTTAAGTAAATTTGCTGTATTATATCTTTTGCTTAAACAGGTGGATTTTATCTGGTTTTGATGTTTTAATATCAATAATTAATCACTTTAATATGTTGTCATTCTGAGTGCCAACTTTGGATTAATACTTATTAGAAGTCTATCAGTATCGGAAAATAGGACATTGTATCAGAGTAGAATGCCTCATCTGAAATTGGAGCCTTTGTTTTCATCCTGTTTTGCTGGGAGTTTTTCTTTCCGACGGAAATTTTGAGTATGGACAAGTATTTACACTTGCATTTGTGAAAAATTGATCCTTGCTTATAGTAACATGGCGTGTAGCCTTTCACCGGTTGTGTGAAATAATCGCACATCCTACTCAAGTTTTATATATATATATATATATATATATATATATATATATATATATATATATATATATATATGTTAAACTATATTTTTTTTTGATAGAAATTATGTATTGCTCAGTTTTAAATAAAACTATTATCGACACTATACAAGACGAAATTACTGCAATTCAATGTACATCAAATGCCAGTGCTCACAGTCAAGACTTGGCAAGGCAGCTTGCAAAAAGTTTGTATTTGATAGTTTTCTTCTGGTATGACTTAAGAAATTAAATATAAGCCTCTTCCCTAGAACATTGCAACAAATGTTGATGACTGTCAACCTGTTGTAAAGTTTGGCAGATTTTATTCCAGAATTGTATCTGAAACAATAGCAGACACCATCTTTAAAATGTATTGCTAAAAATCAGTTAAGTCACTCATCTTCTGAGGTGTAAATTTCTTTCTTTCTTATTTCTCACCACAATGTTAAAGTTAAGAAATACCTGTGTGACATTTTTGATCCTCGAAGTCGTTAAAATTGATGACTGAGCCGTCTTTGAAAGTAGCCCGTTATGTCAACGAATACAACCATGTATGCTATGTTTTTAAAAACACAGATGTTCAATTTGCAGTTATTAACAGTTAAATCATGGTCAATAAATTCAACTTTTTCAAGGAAATTACCTAACTTATTTCCACTTTTTTCCAAATTGCAAACTTACAAAATTAAGAGTATTTTTCCATTATATGTGAGCAAAAGAGTGTATATAAGTCAATGAAAATATATTTTGTTTTACTTTTTACTTCTTGAAAGCTTAACCCAGTAAGTGACGAATGTGAAGAGAGTGCAGATAGACGAAAAATAACACCGTCATTGCATCAATACAGGACATAAGATACGAACGTTGGTTCTCATGATTTGAGATAAAGAGTGACACTAAAGAAATAAATCTAAAACGAAAGTGCTCTCTTTTTGTCCTCAGGTATATTTTTTCTATCTGGTGATTTGAAATGCGAGCCCTTCCCCAGACACAGATACAACGATTTCATGATTGTGACGCTTTTGTCTACACACCTCGTGCAATGATATGTGTCTTCTCAATACTTAATAACCCTAATTATAGTAAAGCATTGTTTTCGTTATTTTGTAATATTTGGGATCACTGAACTGGTTTAACTTTTGAATGCGCAAAGTAAAATTAAATCCTTCATGGAACTGCCATACCCAAACAAATACTCATGGTGTCAGTGTGCACCAATAAACGAGAAGGCTCAGTCATTCTCCACCTTCTGTCTCAACGAATTTACAGCCTCGCTCTGCTATTGTATCGCAGTTGACTAAAACAGCTTGGTGTTGAGCTGCAATGTGACATTTTCTGTTTATTTAGAAGAAATCACTAGTGCATCCTTGACATTTTTGGACTTGCTTGTAGGTTTTTTGCCTGTGGTCTTTCTGGCAGTAACAATGGGATACAGCAGGATTGCGCTGCTCTGTGGCCTTGCTTTTATTCTCCGTGTCCTCCACCCCGTGTATGGAGACGTGAGCTACTCTATCCCGGAGGAGATGAAACGTGGATCTGTAATTGGAAATATCGCTAAAGATCTGGGACTGGATTTGGGCAGACTGTCTGCTCGCAAGGCCCGTATCGATACTGAGGATAACAGTGTTAAGTACTGCGGTATAAATCTCAACACCGGAGACTTGATTGTACAAGAAAGGATCGACAGAGAAGGGCTTTGTGCGAAAAAGGCATCATGTGTTCTAAAACAAGAGCTGGTACTGGAAAATCCACTAGAGTTGCACCGTATTAATATCCGGGTTCAAGATATTAATGATAATTCACCACAATTTAAAGAGGAGTCTCTTAAATTAGAAATTCGGGAATCGGCGGTCAAGGGTGCACGCTTTCTCTTGGATGAGGCGCACGATGGAGACATTGGAGAAAATGCTATTCAGGGCTACTCACTTCAACAGAATGATCATTTCAAATTAAATGTAAACACAAAATCAGGTGGTCGAAAATATGGTGAATTGGTCTTAGACAAAGAATTAGACAGAGAGGACAAAAAAGAGATCATGTTATTGCTCACCGCATTTGATGGTGGTTCTCCTCAGAGATCAGGCACTGTAGTCATACACGTCACTGTACTGGATGCTAATGATAATGTACCAGTGTTTAGCCAGAACGTATATAAAGCCAATCTGCCTGAAAATTCTCCACTGGACACTTTGGTGATCACAGTGAGTGCAACTGATGCAGATGAGGGAGTGAATGGTGAAGTTACATATGGATTTAACCATGTTTCAGATGAAAAACAAGTTTTCTCTCTAAACTCTAAAACAGGAGAAGTTAAAGTAGCTGGATCTATTGATTATGAAAAAGAATCGTCATATGAAATGCAGATCAGCGCAAAAGATGCTCTGGGATTGGCGTCATATGCAACTTTAATAATTGACATTACTGATATAAATGACAACGCTCCAGTCATACACCTGAAATCGTTGACTACTCCCATACCTGAGAACGTGTCACCTGGTACAGAGGTGGGCATCATTAACGTGCAGGACAGAGACTCTGAGAATAACCGACAGGTCCGCTGCTCCATTCAGCAAAACGTCCCTTTTAAGTTGGTCCCTTCTATTAAAAACTATTATTCTCTGGTGACCACAGGACAACTGGACCGTGAAGTAGTGTCTGATTACAACATTACAATCACTGCCACTGACGAGGGCTCTCCACCTCTGTCCTCCTCTAAAACAGTTCAGTTATCTGTAGCAGACATCAACGACAACCCGCCTGTGTTTGAGGAACAGTCGTACAGCGCATATGTGAGTGAAAATAACAAACCTGGCTCCACTTTATGTTCCGTTACTGCTCGAGACCCCGACTGGAGACAAAACGGTACAGTGATTTATTCTCTGTTAGGCGGTGAGGTGAACGGTACCCCGGTGTCCTCCTATCTGTCTGTTAACGGAGACACGGGGGTGATCCATGCTGTGAGGTCGTTTGATTATGAACAGTTCAGGAGTTTTAAAGTCCAGGTGATGGCCAGAGACAACGGTTCTCCTCCTCTCAGCAGCAACGTGACCGTCAGTGTCTTCATATCTGATGTGAATGACAACTCTCCTCAGATACTGTACCCCGCCCCGGAGGGCAACTCCTTCATGACCGAGCTGGTCCCCAAAGCTGCACACGGAGGATCTCTGGTGTCCAAAGTGATAGCGGTGGACGCGGACTCCGGCCAGAACGCCTGGCTGTCCTATCATATAGTGAAATCCACCGATCCGGGACTTTTCAGTATTGGTGTCCACAGCGGAGAGATCAGGACACAGCGGGACATTTCTGAATCTGACAGCATGAAACAGAACCTTATTGTGTCAGTGAAAGATAACGGACAGCCGTCTCTCTCTGCCACCTGTTCCATGTATTTACTTATTTCTGATAACTTGGCTGAGGTGCCAGAACTGAAGGATATTTCTTATGATGAGAAGAATTCCAAACTGACCTCTTATCTGATCATCGCTCTGGTGTCTGTGTCCACGTTTTTCCTGACCTTCATTATCATCATCGTGGGTGTGAGGTTTTGTCGCAGAAGAAAGCCCAGACTGTTGTTTGATGGAGCAGTTGCCATCCCCAGCGCTTATCTCCCTCCTAATTACGCAGATGTTGACGGCACAGGAACTTTACGCAGCGCTTACAATTATGACGCCTACCTGACAACAGGTTCTAGAACCAGTGACTTTAAGTTTGTGACTTCTTACAACGACAACACACTGCCTGCTGACCAGACTCTGAGGAAAAGTCCAACTGACTTTGCAGATGCGTTTGGCGATCCCGACGTTTCCCCAGAGGTATGACAAATCCAAAAACGTTTGTGTTGTTACATTTGCTACTAATGTCAGAAAGAGTTCATTCAATTTTTGTCTAACATGTTAAATGATAGTACGACGAAAATGGACTGTTCCGTCTTCCTTGCTTGCTTTCTTAATAATTACACATAGTTCCAATACCATGTACGATTTTCTTTTTTGTTTTGTATGTACTTTATCCTATTATTGATATATCACACGAAATTACGCCACCACAGGATGGCAATTAAAACTTACAACGGATACTTTTTGGCACACTGGAGTAAAACTTTTTTTTTTTTCAAATATTGGCAAAATCTCATACAGTTAAAAGCCTGTACTCTCTAAAGGGATTAGGGCAATTTTCTACCAGACAGTATTTAGAGTACAAACTTTTTTTATTGCATGTTTACCGTTTGGGATATACTGAAATTCTTGTTCGTTTTGTCTGCTACAAATGACAGGTCAAATATATATATGTTTTTATTCCAGTCAGATAGGTTTGCAATACATAGTATTATGTCGTCATGCTATACTTATTTTTTCTCGTCGTATTTTATACTTTTCTTTTCATTTTTTTCTGAATGAGAGATTAATTCATATTCAGTCCAAAACGTCCAATAATGGGTGTGAAAAAAAAATCACGTGTTGTTTTTTACCTGGTACAGTTGTAGCTTTATTGAAATGGGAAACCAAAGAAAATGTCAGAAACAACTAAAACAATGAAAAAAAGTATCCCCTAAGTCAACTTGGTAAAAAAAAATCACACAAACAGAAGAAACATGGTTTTGGTCTTAGATATACATGCATATACAGTATATGCAAATGAACACCTAGTGCATACTGAAATGACACCATGTTGCTCAGGGACCAAAGTGTTTTATAGTGCATATCAAATGCATGTACAGTGCAACCATTTAAGGTGTTTGATTGGTCCCAGGGTCTTCCTCAGGTCAGGGTCAATGCTGGGCCTGAAAATGTACAGACAGTGTGATATTGTGCAAACATTTCTGGATAGTGCAAGAAAGAAATGCCTTGACAGTGCAAGTTCCAAGACAGTTAAAATAGGTAGGTCACTGTAGGTGTAAACATTTGATACTTTATAAATGTTGCGAAAAATCTGCGAAATTACAGCAGATAGAACAATATCATAGTTGTAAGCTCTATGTATGTACAGTAACTGTGTCTCTGGACAGAGGTCATTATGGTGCAGATGATCAGTGCAGGAATACGTGTGATTGACAGTGCTCATGATGGTTGTATTCCATTGGATGTCCTTTTCCTATCACAACAGTTCACAAATCATGCTGCTGTGTTTGCACACTGTTGTATTTCATCCAGCAGATGTGGAGTTTCTTGTTATTAGCCTTTGTTCAACCTTGCTGGTTGCAACCTGCTGTAATGTCTTTTTACAGTGGGCGTGAAGTTAAAAAAGTGCGGCTTGGTTTGCACCTCCTGCCTTTTGGTTGATTGTTTTCAATGTCTCGATTAGTTTTATTTTTGTTTTCTCATCATTTGTTTGGTCTAATGGGGTTTCTGGTGGCGTCTCTGTGTTTGTGAGCAGAGTCCCAGAACTAGTGGGCTGAAGAGACTTCTCTTTTGGGTCTGTCTGTAGGTGGGGGCTTTGTCCTTCTGTCTCTCTATCTGTCTATCTGTCTGTCATTCTCCCTGTCTGTCTCTTTCCCAGCAGAGTAATATTTTGACAAGCTCCAATTTCATGAAGTAGTGCTTTCATGTTATTCACTTTTTCAGGGCTTGATAGTGTCCATATATTTTAAAAAGTACATTTTACTTTTCCACAGTTATGCCTTGTTTGGTTTTATTGGTCTCTTGTCTTTGCATCTTAATAAATTGTAAGAAAGTAATTTATTCTTAAGGATGTCTTGTGCTTAATCATATCAGAGGATTGATCTGTCAGAGACATACTTTATAATGTATGCACTCTATTCGAATTCTTGGCATTTTAATTTCACTCAAATATTTGCTTATACATAGAAACAGTTTTTTTTTTTTAAATTAAGAAGTGGAAGTCATGAGCTATAATTCTAACAATACTTTGCATACACCCATAGCGTTTTTTGTGTTATGGTGGTGTATAAAATCTTAAACCAGTTAAATATCATGTCTCTTTAATTTCAAGATACCTCTTGGTGTAATGCTGACTGCTGATAATAACATTATTATTATTATTATTATTATTATTATTATTATTATTATTATTATTATTAACATTGTTGTTGTTGTTGTTATCATTGTTGTTGTTGTAGTAGTAGTAGTATGTACAGTCTGTGATTTCTTCATTTCACTCATGGTGTCGCTATTCACCAGTCTACGTGAGGCATTTCCACTCCACCCTCTAGTGTTTGGGACAAATGAAAGGAAATTTTTCAGTTGCTGTCGGTCCTATGATGAAGCCAGAGTAACTGTGGAGTGTACTCGATTTGCTTTTGACTGAACTGTATGCTCCTTATTGAATTTGTAATCTAAAGGGGGTCGTTTTTTTTGTCAAAAACGCATCGCCAAGATGGGGCTCAAACTGAGCTGCATCGTTTTCTTTTTAGTGTGGCAAGCCGTGAATGGGGACGTGAGCTATTCCTTTCAAGAGGAAATGAAACGCGGATCCATCATTGGGAATATCGCGAAGGATCTGAACCTGGACCCGAGTAAACTGTCTGCGAGAAATGCCCGTGTTGATGCCGCAGGGAATCGCAAACGTTATTGTGACATCAGTCTCAGTAGCGGAGATTTAATTGTTGCCGACAGGATTGACCGAGAAGGGCTTTGTGGAGAAAAGCTGTCGTGTGTCATAAAACGCGATCTTGTACTGGAGAACCCACTAGAACTGCATCCTTTCAGTCTACACATTCTAGATATTAATGATAACTCGCCACAATTTAACGAAGAATTGATCAATCTAGAAATTCAAGAGTCTGCAGTCAGGGGAGCTCGTTTTGTGATAGAGGAGGCGCACGATGCGGATGTAGGACAGAATTCAGTTCAACAATACAGCCTGAAAAAAAATGAAAATTTCATTTTGGCTGCTAATGGAAACACAATAGAGCTTGTTCTTGATAAAGAGCTTGATCGTGAGAAACAAAAGGAGCTCAGTTTGCTCCTTACAGCTCTAGATGGTGGTTCTCCTCAGAGATCAGGTACAGTAGTCATACACGTCACTGTGCTGGATGCTAATGATAACGCCCCAGTGTTCAGCCAGGCCGTTTACAAAGCCAGTCTGCCTGAAAACTCTCCTGTAGACACTGTAGTGGTCACAGTGAGCGCTACTGATGCAGACGAGGGGGTCAATGGAGATGTGACGTATGACTTTGGACATGTTACTGAAGATGTAAAGAAAGTTTTTAGTATTGACCGTAAAAACGGAAAAATAAAAGTTAATGGTGCGATTGACTTTGAAACAGTTGCAGCGTATGATTTGCGCATCAAAGCAAAGGATGGTTTTGGATTATCATCCTACACAAAGGTAACCATTGATGTCACAGATGTCAATGACAATAGACCAATAATCTATGTGAAATCTCTGGCAAATCCAATCCCAGAGAACGTGTCACCTGGTACAGAGGTGGGCATCATTAACGTGCAGGACAGAGACTCTGAGAATAACCAACAGGTCCGCTGCTCCATTCAGCAAAACGTCCCTTTTAAGTTGGTCCCTTCTATTAAAAACTATTATTCTCTGGTGACCACAGGACAACTGGACCGTGAAGTAGTGTCTGATTACAACATTACAATCACTGCCACTGACGAGGGCTCTCCACCTCTGTCCTCCTCTAAAACAGTTCAGTTATCTGTAGCAGACATCAACGACAACCCGCCTGTGTTTGAGGAACAGTCGTACAGCGCATATGTGAGTGAAAATAACAAACCTGGCTCCACTTTATGTTCCGTTACTGCTCGAGACCCCGACTGGAGACAAAACGGTACAGTGATTTATTCTCTGTTAGGCGGTGAGGTGAACGGTGCCCCGGTGTCCTCCTATCTGTCTGTTAACGGAGACACGGGGGTGATCCACGCTGTGAGGTCGTTTGATTATGAACAGTTCAGGAGTTTTAAAGTCCAGGTGATGGCCAGAGACAACGGTTCTCCTCCGCTCAGCAGCAACGTGACCGTCAGTGTCTTCATATCTGATGTGAATGACAACTCTCCTCAGATACTGTACCCCGCCCCGGAGGGCAACTCCTTCATGACCGAGCTGGTCCCCAAAGCTGCACACGGAGGCTCTCTGGTGTCCAAAGTGATTGCGGTGGACGCGGACTCCGGCCAGAACGCCTGGCTGTCCTATCATATAGTGAAATCCACTGATCCGGGACTTTTCAGTATTGGTGTCCACAGCGGAGAGATCAGGACACAGCGGGACATTTCTGAATCTGACAGCATGAAACAGAACCTTATTGTGTCAGTGAAAGATAACGGACAGCCGTCTCTCTCTGCCACCTGTTCCATGTATTTACTTATTTCTGATAACTTGGCTGAGGTGCCAGAACTGAAGGATATTTCTTATGATGAGAAGAATTCCAAACTGACCTCTTATCTGATCATCGCTCTGGTGTCTGTGTCCACGTTTTTCCTGACCTTCATTATCATCATCGTGGGTGTGAGGTTTTGTCGCAGGAGAAAGCCCAGACTGTTGTTTGATGGAGCAGTTGCCATCCCCAGCGCTTATCTCCCTCCTAATTACGCAGATGTTGACGGCACAGGAACTTTACGCAGCGCTTACAATTATGACGCCTACCTGACAACAGGTTCTAGAACCAGTGACTTTAAGTTTGTGACTTCTTACAACGACAACACACTGCCTGCTGACCAGACTCTGAGGAAAAGTCCATCAGACTTTGCTGATGCGTTTGGAGAATTGGAGGCATCCTCAGAGGTATGACCAGCTGAAGTGACACATAATTTTACTCACAAAAATAAGCTTGATCAAACATACCCGTTTTTCAGACGTTCCTGTTTTAATCTCAAAGAACAACATTAAATGTCTTGAAATGTTCTATTTTCAACTATTGTGGGCTATGAAATGAAGTGTTTTTAGATTATTACAAGAGAATTCATAGAGAGTGCACTGGTCCATACTTCTCTCTTTTGACAAAGTTGTCCGCACGTCTCCCAACTGCAGTTTCTTGTCATGGGCCTGGTGTCATTGTTATTGACCAACTTCCCAAATTCCTTAAATAGTCACCAACTGCCTTTCTGTGTGCAATCACCATATGTACTTCATTCAGACCAGAAGCACCCTCAAAAGATGTGACACAAGGCTCATTAGTACTGGAAAAATGATGACATCTTTCATAAATCAGGGTGTTCTCAATATGATGCTTGTTTCTTTCCCCTGTGGAATAATGCTGCATTGATCAAATGAATTGCTATTGACTAGCAGTGATGTTATCCATTGTTCTTTGTGTCATTTTCTCAAAATATTCTCAAACTTTACAATTTGAAGCTTCTGTATGAATCACTTTGTTCGGCCTGAGTATTCATTATGTATCTGTTGTTATGAATGTTGTTTGATCGGCTTGAAAGATGAAATAGTGAGATAACTTTTTTAAGGTGTTGTTTTTATAATGTTCTTCATAGTCTTTGTTTTTTCTAACAAATATACTTAACTGTAAGTGCCCTTAAATCTTGATCGAAACAAATGCTTTAATAGCAACACAATAATAATATGTTAAACTAATCAGCTTGATATCATCATATAATGTTCAGTGTCACCGAGTCTTAGTAAGTAGCTGCAATGTATAGACTGTCAATAATAAATAAGCCTGTTTACACAATCACATTGTCATTGTTGAAGAGGAAATGATGTCTGTGGCCATATTTGCCAACATATGTCTTTTACAGTTGTTGACTTTGTTGCTTAACACAGTATTTCTAGCCAGCTGGAATGGTGTTTGTCTATACTGTAGTCCAGGGAAATATGTCATTTTGCTATCTAGAGGACTGCTATATATATATCTCTGGAGTTGGATGACTTAGACATGCTATTGTTGTGTAATAGTGGCATATATACCACAGGTTGAAGACACTGCCTGAAGAATGGTCCTTACATTTAAAACCTGTCCTCTCCCCTTTATATATATATATAAAAGAAAAAGTGTGCTTAATGTGCCTTTCTTGTTGTCTTGTTGTGTCTGATTTGACAGACAGTGATCTTAAGATAGAGGTAAATAGGAAGAAAAATGAACAAGCTGTTAGTATTTTAGATTTTGTTTTTTCAGTTGTAATAAGTAGCTGGTTCCATGGAGATATCTTCCATGCCTGTGCTAACTTATACCTATGAGGAAACCTCTGATTCTGCTTTGATGACCCTTATTACATAGCGACTGTCTATTAGTTGTGTTTTTCAGAGGACATTCACTGTCAGACTGGATGCTGGATCTGTGTTCTGTGGCTTTTTGAAAGGTGATTTTTTGCTTTTCCCTCCATGTCTAAGGAGAAAAATATTGCGAAGAAGCAAAAGCTGGACCCTATTTCCCCTTCATCATATGTGTGATAGTAAGATTAAATTACAGCAAAGGCTTTGAATCACCGTTTTGCAGTGGTATAAAATGTTTCAGCTGTATAATTGTGGTAGCATAGTGTTAAGAGTAGTGTGACCCCCCACAGTAAGTTTTCTGACATTTCATTTTTTTCCGTTGAGTTTTCTCTTCATTGTTTTCTGTTCTTTGCCCCAAGAAAGTGTTTTGTTTTGTTTTGTTTTGTTTTTTTTGTTTTAGTATGAATTTAAACATATTTTGTATTTATAAACTTAGTGCATGTATCCTACTATTCCTGGAACTGAAATAATGAAAGTTTTGTCAGCTCAAGTTGTACCTGATTGTAGGATGTCAGGAGAAGAGGGATCAAAGACATTCCAGTTCCCTAACTGATCTAGATATAAACTTGGTGATATCAGTTTTTCCACAGAGGTAATGAGATAAAGACTGCAATAACTGTAAATCAGCGTAACACTTCTACATTGACAGTCTTACATAATGTTGAAGTTGTGGTGGTAGAGTAGTGTGCCCCATGGAGTAAGTTTTCCAGCTTTGATTTTTACATCGAGGTTTTCTCTTCATTGTTTGCAGTTATTTGTCCTAAGATGCAGTGTTTTTTTCTTAGTCTGAATTTAAACATGTTTTCTGTTTATAAGCGTAATGCACATCTCCTACTGTACCAGGAACTTAAAAAATGAAACTTTGTCAACACAAGTTGAAATAGTTTGTAAGGTGTCAGGCCAAGAGGGATCAAACTGATCTAACTAATCTAGATACGAACTTGGTGATGTCAGCATTTCTCGAGACCAAAAAGTTGAATTTAGTTCACATACATTCAAGTTACAATGTAGCCAAACAAATCATATAACAATAGGTGCCTAAGCTATTGTATCATGAGATAAAACAGCTACCAATAAAACAAAAAAAAAAAGAAAAAAAAGAAAAAAGAAAACAAAAGTATGTTGGCTTCATCCCACTACTGTGGTGACTTAATTGCAGGGCATTTCTATGGGGAGGTACTGTTCAAATCCTCCTGTAACAACAGTGTTAAGTATATAAAACCGGTCCTGCCCTGTGATATGGTGACAAAATGTCTAAGGTGTGGGGTGATTCTAATAACCTAAAAGTTGTAAACATGTATATTAATGGTCAGAGCAGCCATGTCTTTTTTACAATTCATTAAAACAGCATTAAGTACATTAAGTACTTATATATACATATGGAGATGTTTTACTGTATACTGTAAAACATCTCCATGTTTCCTTGCCAAAACATGACTGCAACCTAAAACAACCAAATTCTAAGCAGAACAAACTGTTAAAATTTGAGCATTTTACACCTTCTGGTGTACACCACAGTTATGATGACTGCAGCCTTATTTTTTACAGATTTTACCCGACAACATACAGGGAAGGTAGATGGGCACCTGGTCTATTCCTTGCTGAAATGTTTCTGTGATCAAATGGAAAAGAACAATAAAATCAGCATCGCCTTTTAGAGGATTATCAGAAGATTAGATCTGCTGTGTGCTGATGGCTGATTAATATACAGATTAAGAAAGTTTACCACAGTATCTTCAGGATCCTTGTTATTCATTACCAATACTTTATACTTATCCATTTACCAGACTTATTTTATATAGGTTGCATATTTAATCCTGTTTTTTTTTTTTAAAGTGTGGCTTAAAAAGTGCATGCCGTCTTCAGAGACCTTGATTTGACCCAGTCTTGGATGCATTGAACTAAATGCACAGTATTAACTGTTGCAACTGTTTTCGTGAGTTGCATAGATTGTTGGTAACTGTTGTTTTAAGTGTTGTACAGATGAAAGTAAATTTATCTTCTGTTTAATGTAGTGGAATAGTAGACAAAGTGATGTTGTTGCAACCAGTTTGAACAGTTTTTCTTTGGATTTTTGTAATCCTTGTTATTGTTGAACTTAACTCACGGTGTCGCTATACACCAGCCTTTAGATGGGTTCATTCCTCTATCCTTTGTGGACAGTCAGTCTTGTACGCCCATTGCGTGGTCGAGATATAGAGCAATCACGGTGAATTGCTGCTGGTATTTGTGTTATGTGATTTATGTTTGTTGTTTCGATCCGTTAACGTCTGATGCTTGACGATGGAATCCAAAATCATCGCGTATTTCCTGCTTCTTTGGTTGCATGGCGCATATGGGGACATGAGCTATTCTTTTCCTGAGGAGATGAAACGAGGATCAGTTATTGGAAATGTAGCCAAGGATCTCGGGCTGGAGACGGGCGCTCTCTCTAACAGAAGGGCACGTATTGACACAGATGGCACCGACAAACGTTACTGTGACATAAACCTGAATACCGGAGAACTGATTGTTGCCGACAGGATTGACCGAGAGGGGCTTTGTGGAGAAAAGGCTTCGTGCATCCTAAAACACGAGCTTGTGCTGGAGAATCCTCTCGAGCTCCATCGGATTACTCTTCACATTCAAGACATTAATGATAACTCGCCACAATTTAAGGAAGACATGATAAATCTAGAAATTCAAGAGTCTGCAGTCAAGGGAGCTCGTTTTGTGATAGAGGAGGCGCACGATGCGGATGTAGGACAGAATTCAGTTCAACAATACAGCCTGAAAAAAAATGAAAATTTCATTTTGGCTGCTAATGGAAACACGATAGAGCTTGTTCTTGATAAAGAGCTTGATCGTGAGAAACAACAGGAGCTCAATTTACTCCTTACAGCTCTAGATGGTGGTTCTCCTCAGAGATCAGGTACAGTAGTCATACACGTCACTGTGCTGGATGCTAATGATAACGCCCCAGTGTTCAGCCAGGCCGTTTATAAAGCCAGTCTGCCTGAAAACTCTCCTGTAGATACTGTAGTGGTCACAGTGAGCGCTACTGACGCAGACGAGGGGGTCAATGGAGAGGTGACGTATGAATTTGGACATGTTACTGAGGATGTGAAGAAGATATTTAGTATTGACAATAAAGTGGGTGAGATACGAATAATTGGCACAGTTGACTATGAAACTATCACATCATTTGAAATACGCGTTAAAGCAAAAGATGGATTAGGACTATCTTCTTATGCTAAGGTAATAATTTCTGTAACTGACGTGAATGACAACGCCCCTGTAGTCAATTTGAAATCGCTGGTGAATCCCATACCAGAAGACACCTCACCTGGTACAGAGGTGGGCATCATTAACGTGCAGGACAGAGACTCTGAGCGCAACCGACAGGTCCGCTGCTCCATTCAACAAAATGTGCCTTTTAAGTTGGTTCCTTCTATTAAAAACTATTATTCTCTGGTGACCACAGGACAACTGGATCGTGAAGTAGTGTCTGATTACAACATTACAATCACTGCCACTGACGAGGGCTCTCCACCTCTGTCCTCCTCTAAAACAGTTCAGTTATCTGTAGCAGACATCAACGACAACCCGCCTGTGTTTGAGGAACAGTCGTACAGCGCATATGTGAGTGAAAATAACAAACCTGGCTCCACTTTATGTTCCGTTACTGCTCGAGACCCCGACTGGAGACAAAACGGTACAGTGATTTATTCTCTGTTAGGCGGTGAGGTGAACGGTGCCCCGGTGTCCTCCTATCTGTCTGTTAACGGAGACACGGGGGTGATCCACGCTGTGAGGTCGTTTGATTATGAACAGTTCAGGAGTTTTAAAGTCCAGGTGATGGCCAGAGACAACGGTTCTCCTCCGCTCAGCAGCAACGTGACCGTCAGTGTCTTCATATCTGATGTGAATGACAACTCTCCTCAGATACTGTACCCCGCCCCGGAGGGCAACTCCTTCATGACCGAGCTGGTCCCCAAAGCTGCACACGGAGGCTCTCTGGTGTCCAAAGTGATAGCGGTGGACGCGGACTCCGGCCAGAACGCCTGGCTGTCCTATCATATAGTGAAGTCAACAGATCCGGGACTTTTCAGTATTGGTGTCCACAGCGGAGAGATCAGGACACAGCGAGACATTTCTGAATCTGACAGCATGAAACAGAACCTTATTGTGTCAGTGAAAGATAACGGACAGCCGTCTCTCTCTGCCACCTGTTCCATGTATTTACTTATTTCTGATAACTTGGCTGAGGTGCCAGAACTGAAGGATATTTCTTATGATGAGAAGAATTCCAAACTGACCTCTTATCTGATCATCGCTCTGGTGTCTGTGTCCACGTTTTTTCTCACCTTCATTATCATCATCGTGGGTGTGAGGTTTTGTCGCAGGAGAAAGCCCAGACTGTTGTTTGATGGAGCAGTTGCCATCCCCAGCGCTTATCTCCCTCCTAATTACGCAGATGTTGACGGCACAGGAACTTTACGCAGCGCTTACAATTATGACGCCTACCTGACAACAGGTTCTAGAACCAGTGACTTTAAGTTTGTGTCATCTTACAATGACAACACACTGCCTGCTGACCAGACTCTGAGGAAAAGTCCATCAGACTTTGCTGATGCGTTTGGAGAATTGGAGGCATCCTCAGAGGTATGAATAACCTGAGTGATAGAAGTTTATTCACAAAAATAAGTTTGAGAACATTTTTCTCAAGTGTTTGTTTTCTTTTCATATACATAAAATCCCACCTACCTCTCTTAAATGTAGCTGTTTGTCTCCTTAAAAATGTTTAGAATAGTTCTCTGGGGATTCTTTTGTTTGAATTTCTTTAAACGTACAAAATGAAAAAACAGTCCTTTTTAAAATTTTAAATCTATTTCAATTTAAACTATAGGATGTTTCTCTTTAAGTATTTTTCCATCATTCTCTAAATCTTTCAGAAGAGTTCATAATGGTAAACTGTCTTCCATTTTTCAATGCACTTGAGTTTCTTATCATCCAGGTGTCATTGGTATGGACAAACTTCACTAATGCATTTCATAATCACCAACTTGCTTGGTCTGTGCAACCACCATACTTTACTGAGACAAGAACAGACACTTAAGATGAGATCTGCAGCTCCTCAGTACTGAAAAAATCATGACATGTTACATTTTAGTATGTTTGGTGTTGACAAATTATTTGTGCAAATCAGGGTGTTCTAGATATGGTGCTTGCTTACTTCACACATAGAGCAATGCCAGATTTGTCAAATGAATTGTGATTAACTACCAATGATGTTATGCATCTTTTGGTGTCATTTTCAAGTAAAATTTTTAACCTTTATGTGGTACATCTTAAAGCTTCTCTATGAGCGCAACACTTTGTTGGAGCTGATCATCAGTTGTTCATTTCCTGTTGTTGACATTGTATGGCCTGCATGAGAAATGATATATTGAGTTGACTTTGTAAGGTGTTGTTTCTTAATCTGTTGTTTGTGTGTAGTCTGTTTTTTTCTCACAAACGAACCTGTCTATAGTGCCCTGAAATCTTGACAGAAACAAATCCTTTGATCGCAGTACACTGTCTGTTAATAATATCTGTTATACTTATCAGCTTGATAGCAACATATGGTGTTTGATGTAACTGAGTCTTTGTAATTAACATCAATATATATACTGTCAATAATACATTATATCTCTCACACAGTCATATGGTGATTGTTGCAGTGGTGATTATGTCTCTGACCATATTTGTCACCATATGTCATTTACCATTGTTGACTTTGTTGTTGAATATTTTTGGCAAGCACTGATCTTTCTCTATACCATAGTCAAGGGAAATATGATATCAAGATAACCAACAGACTGCTATATATCTCAAGAGCTGGATTACTGAAAACCTTCTTAGATATACTATTGTTGTGTAATAGTTGCATATATGGTGGGACGCACTGCCTGGGCAATGTAGGGCTTTACATTCAAAGCCAGTCATCTCTTATAAACATGTATGCTAAATTGGCCTCTCTTGTTGTCTTTGATTATTGTCTGATTTGACCACAGTAAATCGTGAGAAAAATGAATGAGTTATTTGTATGCTAATTTCAGTTTGTCAGTTTCAATAGAGTTGGTTATCCCATGGAAATGTCATCAGCCCTTGTGCTGACTTAGTCCTTGAGGCAGCCTTTTGTTTTACTATAAAAGCCTTTATTACATTATGACTGTCTGTTAGATGTGTTTTTAAGAGGACTCTCACTGTCAGACCTGGATCTGTCTTCTGTGAGCTTCTGAAAGGTGATTTTTATTTTTTTCCATCTCTTGGGAGAAAGATATGACTTGGAGGTGTAGGCCCTATTTTCTCTTCATCATATATGTCATAGTAAGATTAAACGACTGTAATAACTATGAAAAATGGTAACACTTGTATATTATCAGTATTATTCAGCTTTTATGTTGAATAATTGTGTTAAAAGTGTGTCCCTTACAGCAGGTTTTCTGAGTTTTTTATTTTTGCATTGAGTTTTCTCTTAGTTGTTTGAAGTCTTCTGCCATTTGATACAATAGTTGTTTCAAGTCTGAGTTTAAGCACAGTTAAATTTAATTCATGCCACCTGCTCTTAACTTGAAGAATGAAACTTTTGTCAACACAAGTTCAAGCTGTTTCTGAGGTGTCAGGCTAAGAGGGGTCAAAGACAGTCCAGCTTTCATATGCGTAGCATTAAACTATTGTTGTGTCTTGAAATAAGACTGCAATCAATAAAAAGAATAAAATAATAATAATAATAATAATAATAATAATAATCCCAGTATCAAGTGGTGAAATAAATGCAGGCAATTTCTATGGGTAGATACTATCTTCCTCAATCTTTAGACAGTAGTATTCAGTATACTAAACATGTACATCCCTGTGATATGATGGCAGGGTGACTTAGGT
Source organism: Lutjanus erythropterus (assembly GCF_056507025.1). Lineage (NCBI taxonomy): Eukaryota > Metazoa > Chordata > Actinopteri > Lutjaniformes > Lutjanidae > Lutjanus > Lutjanus erythropterus. Next base: position 21,724,069 of record NC_139321.1, on the reverse strand, counting down.
GTGCTTTGATTGTAATGTAATTGCAAAAATATATATGAATTGTTTTTATACAGCAGTGACACCCCATTGCAGCCATATCTTATTTTATAGTACATTTAGACCGCAAGCTTCCCGTAAACAAAGTACACATACAATAATACATCTGCATGTTTCTGTGCCAAAGCGTCAACTCAGCCTAACACAACCAAGTTCTGAGCATTACAAATTCCAAGGTTTCACACCTTCTCATGCACACATCATGGTTATGATGATTACAGCATTTAAGTTTAACATATTTTACCAGACCACATACAGGGAAGATGGCGATCACCTACTCTTTGCAGCAATTTGTCTGTGATAAAGTGGAAAAAATAAAATATAATTAGCACCTCCATTAACAGGATTATCCACTGATTTGGCCTGCTATTTATTTACAGCTGGGATGCAGTTACAAATAAAGGGGAAAAAAATGCAATTTTCAATGTTATTGTATTTGACAAAGATTATTTTCCATATTAATTGTTATTCAGTACTTTATACTTAATAATTTACAGGACTTATTTTGTATGTAGATTGCTTATTATGTTTTTTTTTTTTTTTTTAAGTCTTGCTTAAGAAAGTGCATGCTGACTCTTGACATAGTTGTGAGTCGATCTTGGACGCACGGAAGTAAATGCATAGACAGTAGTACTTGAAGCAACTGGTGTCCAGATTGTGGGTGAGCGCAACAAAAATTGTAAATATGGAAGTAAATGGACCTTCTGTTCAACGTAGGTGGATAGTGAAAGACGTTATGTGGGCCAAGAACAGTTTCAAAAGTTTTTGTTTGGTTTTTTGTAATCCTTGTTATTGTTGAACTTAACTCACGGTGTCGCTATACACCAGCCTTTAGATGGGTTCATTCCTCTATCCTTTGTGGACAGTCAGTCTTGTACGCCCATTGCGTGGTCGAGATTTAGAGCAATCACGGTGAATTGCTGCTGGTATTTGTGTTATGTGATTTATGTGTTTGTTGTGTCGATTCGTTAACGTCTGATGCTTGACGATGGAATCCAAAATCATCGCGTTTCAGCTGTGCAGCGTCTATTTCCTCCTTTGGTTGCAGGGCGCATATGGGGACATGAGCTATTCTTTTCCCGAGGAGATGAAACGAGGATCAGTTATTGGAAATGTAGCCAAGGATCTCGGGCTGGAGACGGGCGCTCTCTCTAACAGAAGGGCACGTATCGACACAGATGGGACCGACAAACGTTACTGTGACATAAACCTGAATACCGGAGAACTGATTGTTGCCGACAGGATTGACCGAGAAGGGCTTTGTGGAGAAAAGGCTTCGTGCATCCTAAAACACGAGCTTGTGCTGGAGAATCCTCTCGAGCTCCATCGGATTACTCTTCACATTCAAGACATTAATGATAACTCACCACAATTTAAGGAAAACATGATAAATCTAGAAATTCGAGAGTCTGCAGTCAGGGGAGCTCGTTTTGTGATAGAGGAGGCGCACGATGCGGATGTAGGACAGAATTCAGTTCAACAATACAGCCTGAAAAAAAATGAAAATTTCATTTTGGCTGCTAATGGAAACACAATAGAGCTTGTTCTTGATAAAGAGCTTGATCGTGAGAAACAACAGGAGCTCAATTTGCTTCTTACAGCTCTAGATGGTGGTTCTCCTCAGAGATCAGGTACAGTAGTCATACACGTCACTGTGCTGGATGCTAATGATAACGCCCCAGTGTTCAGCCAGGCCGTTTATAAAGCCAGTCTGTCTGAAAACTCTCCTATTGACACTGTAGTGGTCACAGTGAGCGCTACTGATGCAGACGAGGGGATCAATGGAGATGTGACGTATGAATTTGGACATGTCACTGAGGATGTGAAGAAGATATTTAGTATTGACAATAAAGTGGGTGAGATACGAGTAATTGGCACAGTTGACTATGAAACTACCACATCATTTGAAATACGCGTTAAAGCAAAAGATGGATTAGGACTATCTTCTTATGCTAAGGTAATAATTTCTATCACTGATATGAATGACAACGCCCCTGTAGTCAATTTGAAATCGCTGGTGAATCCCATACCAGAAGACACCTCACCTGGTACAGAGGTGGGCATCATTAACGTGCAGGACAGAGACTCTGAGCGCAACCGACAGGTCCGCTGCTCCATTCAACAAAATGTCCCTTTTAAGTTGGTTCCTTCTATTAAAAACTATTATTCTCTGGTGACCACAGGACAACTGGACCGTGAAGTAGTGTCTGATTACAACATTACAATCACTGCCACTGACGAGGGCTCTCCACCTCTGTCCTCCTCTAAAACAGTTCAGTTATCTGTAGCAGACATCAACGACAACCCGCCTGTGTTTGAGGAACAGTCGTACAGCGCATATGTGAGTGAAAATAACAAACCTGGCTCCACTTTATGTTCCGTTACTGCTCGAGACCCCGACTGGAGACAAAACGGTACAGTGATTTATTCTCTGTTAGGCGGTGAGGTGAACGGTGCCCCGGTGTCCTCCTATCTGTCTGTTAACGGAGACACGGGGGTGATCCACGCTGTGAGGTCGTTTGATTATGAACAGTTCAGGAGTTTTAAAGTCCAGGTGATGGCCAGAGACAACGGTTCTCCTCCGCTCAGCAGCAACGTGACCGTCAGTGTCTTCATATCTGATGTGAATGACAACTCTCCTCAGATACTGTACCCCGCCCCGGAGGGCAACTCCTTCATGACCGAGCTGGTCCCCAAAGCTGCACACGGAGGCTCTCTGGTGTCCAAAGTGATAGCGGTGGACGCGGACTCCGGCCAGAACGCCTGGCTGTCTTATCATATAGTGAAGTCCACAGATCCGGGACTTTTCAGTATTGGTGTCCACAGCGGAGAGATCAGGACACAGCGGGACATTTCTGAATCTGACAGCATGAAACAGAACCTTATTGTGTCAGTGAAAGATAACGGACAGCCGTCTCTCTCTGCCACCTGTTCCATGTATTTACTTATTTCTGATAACTTGGCTGAGGTGCCAGAACTGAAGGATATTTCTTATGATGAGAATAATTCCAAACTGACCTCTTATCTGATCATCGCTCTGGTGTCTGTGTCCACGTTTTTCCTGACCTTCATTATCATCATCGTGGGTGTGAGGTTTTGTCGCAGGAGAAAACCCAGACTGTTGTTTGATGGAGCAGTTGCCATCCCCAGCGCTTATCTCCCTCCTAATTACGCAGATGTTGACGGCACAGGAACTTTACGCAGCGCTTACAATTATGACGCCTACCTGACAACAGGTTCTAGAACCAGTGACTTTAAGTTTGTGTCATCTTACAATGACAACACACTGCCTGCTGACCAGACTCTGAGGAAAAGTCCATCAGACTTTGCAGATGCGTTTGGAGAATTGGAGGCGTCCTCAGAGGTATGAATACACAGGGTATCAATTTTGTTGACAGTGAAAGTGTTGTGTTTACAAACACAGTAAGTTCAAACACATTTCATTTTAAACAATTTTTAATCAGTTGCATAGTTAATAGCCGAATAATTTCCAAACTCACTTGCGTAATAATTCGCGCCGTGCGCCACTGTTATATTGAGTCCGTCTTTTTATCTGTCTGCATTCCGTCCTGTCTGTTTTCTTATTTTGTATGCCCAAGTTTGTGTAACCAATTTGTATCTTTACCAACCTTTTTTTCTTTCGTTTCCAAAATTGTGTTTCACTTTCTTTTTCAAAGATGGTGTGACAGCAGATTCATTCGTTAAAGTATTTTTTGTTGTCTTATTTTGAGGATTTATATGAGGGTATTAGTTTATTTTTTATTGTGTTCAGCTGTTTAATCTTGTTTCATTTGAGTAAGCCTCTGACACGTACAGCTTATTAGTGCAGGTTTTAATTAGTCTCAGAAATGTTACGTTTGTTTTCCAAGTCAGCAGAGAAAAGTTTGTTCGGTCAAATATATATATATAAGTATATATATATATATATATATATATATTTAATTTTATGATATAATACTTATTTTCACGTAGATTGTTCTTGTACTACCATCAAATGCTTGGTTTTAATTTCTCACTAAAATAATATCTTATCTCCTAACATGTGAAAGACATCAATAACAAGTGTATTTATCAAATAATTTCACTACATTTCACTAAAATTAACCACTAATCTACTGATTAGCTGGAGCAGAGGGCTACAATGCGAATTACTTTGTGATGAATTGTGGCAGATTCTATATTTGTCAAGTACATTAAGTTTATTTTAATGTTAGAGTTCATTTACCACACAATCATGTGATCACTGTTGCAGAAGAAAGATCTGTGTCCATATATGCTATCCTATGTCATTTTCCTTATGAGACATGTACGCTAAGAGCTTCTGATACATCTTTGTCCATTTCTCTCCCCTCTACAAAAGATAAAACCAAATTAAAAATATCTCACTTGTTATGCATTTATGCATACATATACTTAATCCACCTGCAATATTGTGCCATTTGTCTCAGAGGTCTGTTGTTGCTTGGATTGTGTCTCATTTGTTCATTGCTTTCATCAGAAGTTTCTACCACAAGTGGTCTTACGATTAATTAATTAACGATTTGTTGTCTTGCTGGTTATTTAAGTGGATGGCATTACCTATAGTTTGTAGATCTTTACATTTCAATCCTATCCTCCATGCTTTAACAGGTGTGTTTGGCTGTCCATGTATTTGAGTTTTGTTATAGATTTCTCTCTGCTCTTACCACCGTGATTATGAAATACAAAATGTCGAGTAAAAAAAAAAACTGATAGAGTTGTCATTCTAATTGGAGTTTGTCGTTTTGCACTGTGGGCATTTCTGCTGGGATTGTGATGGCTCAATCAATGACCTTTGTTTTATTCAAAACATTGTGAATCACATGTTTATTTTGTCCAGTCCTTGTTTTCACCTGTGGAGATCCAGACTTGTCATTGTTTTGTGGACCAATAATACATTTGTTCTTTAATACTTTAGACTTTATTACAGATCTGTCTACAATCTATGTACTGACAGAATAAGTGACTTTCCCTACCAGGTAACCCAAATAGCTGTATTTCTAGTATAATGGTTTTAGTATCTGCTGTGCCTGATTATTTTTCTGTGGAACATCTGGGCTTAAAGTGATTGGTCTTAACTACTTTTTAGAAGGCTATTCTGCCAGGTGCTGCCTGTTCTGATTATTTCTGGTCTTTTGTATAAGAAGTGTTACATCTGTAATGCATCTGCCGTTGTCTTGTTGAAAGTCCATCACAAAGTGGTAGTACACCCTGTACCTCTATTCTGTGATGGTATGAAGGAGTTTATTTTCCTCTCTTCAGAAGAAGGCAAAGTCTGGTTTAGTCCATGTGGTGTGGTAAGCCGTTCTAAACACCATAAGTCACCAATGTTATATCAGGTTGTAGTAGTATAATCAGTAAAGGTGGTCTTTAAGGGTCGTGCCCTTTTTGCTTAAACAAGAGACAAAACACAACATTAAATTTATCTGCATAAAGCATCTCGGACAAAAAAAGGAGATTTCTTTGTTCTGAATTTACATTCAAAACATATTTTGAATCTGAATGTGAAATTATCATTCTGTCCCCCCTCAGACCCTCTTCATAGTGTGAATTCTTGAAGACTAAAAAAGTTTGCAGGAATTACTTATATTACAAGATTTTAGGCTGGTCTTTGATGCATTTCCATAAAAATATGTTCGTTACTGTATGCAGAAGTCTAATTTTCCTAGAAAGGAATCAGAACAAGAGGGGGCAAAAGCTGAATGTCTCTCACTCCTCCTGGGTTTCGTTGCAAACATAGTGATTTTTGCAGTAGGTTTCACAATGTATTCAAACTACCATTATATCTTAAGACTGCAATCAATAAAGAAAACTCAAAACAGAAATCTAAAAGTCACAACTACTTGTTAGAGTAAACAGAGCACTGCTGTGAGGCGATTCTACCCTCATGTCAGAGTTTATATGCTTGGTGGATTACCCCAAACTTGAAGTAGAAACAGGATGGAGACTGAGGTTTTTTTCAGAAACCTTTAGTTTATTCTGCCCCATAAACTCCTCAGCTGTAGTGCTTTCATTTCTCCCCAGTATGTGACAGAATAAACCACTCTGAGGAAAGTCTGAATGACAGTTAATGTGATGATAAAACCACACAGTTACATTCAGTGCATTTATTGTCAGTGGTTTAAGATTAACTTGTAAATATGTAAATGATAACTCTGCAAACTACATAAATTAAATTTCATTCTAGCTATGACAGACAACCATATACCTTTTAAATCCAACCACAGATGAAGGTGCTACATATGCCAAATGTTTACAACCTCCCAGATGTGTAAATTATTATTAAAGTAATTATGGAAAATGAAACTTTACTGCATTTTAAGGCAGTGATAAAATTATCCAAGCTCTGAAAATTACTCACTATAGTCAACAGTAATATACAGCACCAACAAGACAACAGCAGAAGTAAAAGAACCAACAGGTGAAAAGAGTATAAGCAATCAACCATGCTGATCATGGCGTACAAGCAGCTGAGGCTAAACATTGTATGCCTGTGATATCCAGTGTAAAATATTCATTCAGAGCAGCACATTATCCTTACTATACCCAGATACTGGGAACACTACACCAGGTTTCCTCACAGGGTCACAGGAAATACACCGGCTGTTTATTTAGGTTAAGTGTATGCAGCAATGCTATAGTAAACATGACTGGCTGATCACTGTGTGAGGAAATCAATGTCTAAAGCACAGAAACAAGACTGGATACTCACAATAACAAGACATCAAATTCAAAACACATCAGTAAAATTCAGAGCCTGAACAATGCCATCAGTCTGCATTATCAATACACTGTAAGACTTGTTTTTTTTGACGTTGTTAGTTTATTATTTCCTGATGTGACCCTCATGTATAACTGCAGTTTAAAGTGCTGCTTATACGTAGCCTATTAGTTGTACTATCTGTATGTGCACATACAGATCGAAGTTAAAAACAGCCACAGCCAATTTGAAATGTTTCTTTTATTTTTCTTTTTTCGCTGTTTTTATGTAACTTAACTCACGGTGGCGCTATACACCAGTCTTAAGATATTTGAATTCCTCAGTCCCGTTGGTGTGGACATACATTTTTGTGCTCTTGTGTCTAGGGAGGGACACTCACCGTGGGATCGCAGTCGCTGTTCGTGTTACGTGGTTAAACAGGAGCATTTTTTCGCTTTATTCTTCGATCTTTTAGGAACTCATCGTTGATGATGGATTCGAAAACAACCTGGTTTCAGACGTGCGGGTTGTATTTCCTCCTTCTTTGGTTGCAGGGCGCATATGGGGACATGAGCTATTCTTTTCCTGAGGAGATGAAACGAGGATCAGTTATTGGAAATGTAGCCAAGGATCTCGGGCTGGAGACGGGCGCTCTCTCTAACAGAAGGGCACGTATTGACACAGATGGGACCGACAAACGTTACTGTGACATAAACCTGAATAACGGAGAACTGATTGTTGCCGACAGGATTGACCGAGAGGGGCTTTGTGGAGAAAAGGCTTCGTGCATCCTAAAACACGAGCTTGTGCTGGAGAATCCTCTTGAGCTCCATCGGATTACTCTTCACATTCAAGACATTAATGATAACTCGCCACAGTTTGACGAAGAATTGATCAATCTTGAAATTCAAGAGTCTGCAGACAGGGGAGCTCGTTTTGTGATAGAGGAGGCGCACGATGCGGATGTAGGACAGAATTCAGTTCAACAATACAGCCTAAAAAAGAATGAAAATTTCATTTTGGCTGCTAATGGAAACACAATTGAGCTTGTTCTTGATAAAGAGCTTGATCGTGAGAAACAACAGGAGCTCAATTTGCTTCTTACAGCTCTAGATGGTGGTTCTCCTCAGAGATCAGGTACAGTAGTCATACACGTCACTGTGCTGGATGCTAATGATAACGCCCCAGTGTTCAGCCAGGCCGTTTATAAAGCCAGTCTGTCTGAAAACTCTCCTGTAGATACTGTAGTGGTCACAGTGAGCGCTACTGATGCAGACGAGGGGATCAATGGAGATGTGACGTATGACTTTGGACATGTTACTGAGGATGTGAAGAAGATATTTAGTATTGATCGAAAATTAGGTGAAATACGAGTAATTGGCACAGTTGACTATGAAACTACCACATCATTTGAAATACGCGTTAAAGCAAAAGATGGATTAGGACTATCTTCTTATGCTAAGGTAATAATTTCTATCACTGATATGAATGACAACGCCCCTGTAGTCAATTTGAAATCACTGGTGAATCCCATACCAGAAGACACCTCACCTGGTACAGAGGTGGGCATCATTAACGTGCAGGACAGAGACTCTGAGCGCAACCGACAGGTCCGCTGCTCCATTCAACAAAATGTCCCTTTTAAGTTGGTTCCTTCTATTAAAAACTATTATTCTCTGGTGACCACAGGACAACTGGACCGTGAAGTAGTGTCTGATTACAACATTACAATCACTGCCACTGACGAGGGCTCTCCACCTCTGTCCTCCTCTAAAACAGTTCAGTTATCTGTAGCAGACATCAACGACAACCCGCCTGTGTTTGAGGAACAGTCGTACAGCGCATATGTGAGTGAAAATAACAAACCTGGCTCCACTTTATGTTCCGTTACTGCTCGAGACCCCGACTGGAGACAAAACGGTACAGTGATTTATTCTCTGTTAGGCGGTGAGGTGAACGGTGCCCCGGTGTCCTCCTATCTGTCTGTTAACGGAGACACGGGGGTGATCCACGCTGTGAGGTCGTTTGATTATGAACAGTTCAGGAGTTTTAAAGTCCAGGTGATGGCCAGAGACAACGGTTCTCCTCCGCTCAGCAGCAACGTGACCGTCAGTGTCTTCATATCTGATGTGAATGACAACTCTCCTCAGATACTGTACCCCGCCCCGGAGGGCAACTCCTTCATGACCGAGCTGGTCCCCAAAGCTGCACACGGAGGCTCTCTGGTGTCCAAAGTGATAGCGGTGGACGCGGACTCCGGCCAGAACGCCTGGCTGTCTTATCATATAGTAAAGTCCACTGATCCGGGCCTTTTCAGTATTGGTGTCCACAGCGGAGAGATCAGGACACAGCGGGACATTTCTGAATCTGACAGCATGAAACAGAACCTTATTGTGTCAGTGAAAGATAACGGACAGCCGTCTCTCTCTGCCACCTGTTCCATGTATTTACTTATTTCTGATAACTTGGCTGAGGTGCCAGAACTGAAGGATATTTCTTATGATGAGAAGAATTCCAAACTGACCTCTTATCTGATCATCGCTCTGGTGTCTGTGTCCACGTTTTTCCTGACCTTCATTATCATCATCGTGGGTGTGAGGTTTTGTCGCAGGAGAAAGCCCAGACTGTTGTTTGATGGAGCAGTTGCCATCCCCAGCGCTTATCTCCCTCCTAATTACGCAGATGTTGACGGCACAGGAACTTTACGCAGCGCTTACAATTATGACGCCTACCTGACAACAGGTTCTAGAACCAGTGACTTTAAGTTTGTGACGTCTTACAATGACAACACACTGCCTGCTGATGAGACTCTAAAGAAAAGCCCTACTGAGTTTGCAGATGCGTTTGGGGACTGTAATGAGTCGCCCGAGGTAGGCACATGTTTCATATCATATATACCAGATATGTAAATTATCCCAACGCGCGCGTACACACACACACACACACACACACACACACACACACACACACACACACTGTTGTGAACTATCATTACTGAAATGTTTGACTGTTCTGTCTCGTTTCTCTGTCCTTGGTGCTGAACACCAGATTTCTCATCTCTGTTTGGGCCTATTGACCTCTGTCTTATATTGACTTCCCACTTTTTCCCATGCTGCGTTTCATGTTTTCAGATTGGCAGCTATATAAAATTATAAATCTGAAACTGTTTTATTTTTAATAATAGACATGATCATTTCCATTTAATAGGTCCCTGCTAACAATCGTTTAATGGAAGTCCTTTAGATGACACCTGTGAAGGAAATTAGAGTTTCATGTCACATTTGCTTAAGACAGAAAATGAAAAATATGTTCTTCACAAATGAAAAAAGATTGTGACAATCTTAACTACACCTGTGTCTTTGGATAAATAATAATTTACCCATGTGGAACATTTTTATAGTTTTGTCAACACAACCTCTGACATTAGGTTAGGGTCAAAGATTTACTAAACATTTATTCTGGACAGTTTTTACTTGCACATACAGATATCTCACAATGCCCACACAACTGAAATAAATCTTTTTAATACTTAATTTCTAATTAAAAATGAAAAAACATGTCTAATCTTTGAAAAATTGATCATGTTACATAACCCTTTTATTTGCTGAACTTATGTCAACTTTTCTCAAATTAGACCATTACATAAGTGAAATTATTCTATGCATTTGTTTAGCACTAACCCTGTATTCTTCTTAGTAAGATTAATAGGTATTTCATACCAATTTTCAAACACTTTACTTTGTGTATGTAACTGTAAATCTCTATGTTAAGCAGAACTGATAGAACATGTCCAGTGGAAAAAAAAAAACATCCTGCTTTAAAGTCAACTTTAGCCTTCTGAGCTCACATCATTTATTTACTTCAGTCTGTAGTTATCATAGGTGATATGGGTAAAATAAAAAGCAACCTTACCCTTTGGAAAACTTTTAAAGTCTGAATGTCATACAACTATATATGCTTATTACGACAGCATTCACTGCTCCATATTACTGTATGAATGATGTTGCACTCAATTCAGTATTTATTTGATACAAAAGTATATCTAGTTTGACTGTGAGTGTGGTTGCATGTGGGCAGAAACTGTGCTGGTTGCTTGGGGGCAGATTTCTCTGTAGAGTTCTCTGTATCATCTGAATCAAGTAATGTCCAGGGTGTGAGATTCCTGCAGTTTGATGCTTTCCATTTGGCACCAGTGATATTTTCCGCAGTCCTATCTTTCTGTTTCAAGTGAACTTATTTTTTGTTTGGACATAGACCAGATTGTAATTTAAAGGGACAGTTCACCCCAAAATCAAAAATACATTACTTTCTGGTGTGAGTTGCCAAGTTTTGGCGACATCAGCTGTGGAGATATATGCCATCTATTGAACTCTGCTTGTTGTGCTTAAAGTGCTAAAATAACAAAGAAGAAAAAAAAACATTTGAAAAAATTCAACAGCAATATCTCTTTCCAGAAATCATGACCTGAATGGTTACTCAAGATAACCATCAGACCTTGTTGTGAGCAGTTTAATGTATAAACTTTGCCTTTTTTCTATGGTAGAAAGGAAATAGTTCCACTAGCTGATATTCAAAACTGTGCCACTCACAGCAAAACAATCTAGATGGATAAACAACACTACGGGATGGAAGAAATACATGTAGCTTTGATTTTTGGGTGAGCAAGCTCATTAATTGCACTGTAGAAGTGGATCAACAGCTTAACTTCCTCAGTGGCACTTGAATGAACTTCCTGATGGGCCTTTTTATAATGTAAGATTGTGTGTGTGTGTGCATGTGTGTGTGTGTGTGTGTGTGTGTGTGTGTGTGTGTGTGTGTGTGTGTGTGTGTGTGTGTGTGTATGTATGTGTACACAAGCTGGGCTCCATTGTCATCCCCACAGTTATCCTGTGAGTGTGTTCAGCTTCACTGCAGTGTAATTAATAACAGTAGAGCACCACAAACTATAGTCTGGAAAGTTAAATTAATTTGTCACATGTATTAATCAGCACACCTCTGAGTATATCAACAAAAAATAAGCATTGCAACATATACAAAGGCACTGGTGGTCTCAAGTGGGGCACTTGCCTTCCATTGTGGCACCAATTTTGAAAAAAAGCTGTAAAAGCCCTCTTGAATGCTCCTGTGGTGAATAAGACATGATAGAGTGCCCTCCCAGTGGAGAAAACACAATGTAGTGTCACAGGCTGCCGTACATGCTAGAAAACTAGTTGACTTCTATGTGCGCTAGATTGCTAAACTGTTAATTGTTATTTGTGTGTTATTACTTAGTTGTAGTGCTTGAACTTAAAGTAACATAATAAAACTATTTTAGTCTAAACAAAGTGTCTCACCATAAATCCATTACAACTTTCTGCACACTTGTGACCCACTGCTGAGGCCCTTTTTACTTTTTTCACTCCTGTCCATTAGACAGCCTTAAAATACCATTGTATGAAGGTATTATTGATGGCAACAATAGGATTGCATTTCTACACTGTGCATGTGTTGCTTTCACTGTGTCCACCCCTTTTTGCTTCAAACATAAAAATTCATTTTGTGTAATAAGTAACCATATCCTGATTTTTGCCTGGTCTTATCTGCAGTGCAAGAAGGTATTAGAAACATCAGTAAATGTAATGCATGTGTCTTATAGCAGACCATCCACTGTTGTAATTATCATCCCAGTCTCTTGGTGACGCTCTTTTATAATGTCTGCCTCAGTGACTCATGGATGCTGTGTCGTGTTTCATCCTATCTGTGCCAGTGGAACTGGAGTATTGGGTTAGAGCCGAGGGCTGTGTAGGCATGCGTATTCGTCTATGTGTGGGTGTGTATGGGAGAAAAGGAGAGAGACTGTGTATGTGTGTTTGTGAAAGTTCAAGAGAGACGGAGAGAGAGAGAGAGTCTGTGTGTGTGTGTGAGTAGTGGTGAAATGGGGATAGAGAGAGAGAGAGGAATCCAAGCTGACAGCTTCCCTAATAGAGCATGATTAACTCGGCTAGAGAAGCAGGGAACCGTTGGATTACAGCTGCATTTTCAGTCGATATTTTTATGTGTAGGATTTAGCAATCATGTCGACAGTACATTGGTCTCTGAAAGCATGTTTAATAATGGACCAGCGAATAAACTTAAAATGGTCGCTGCATTTTTTACTGTTTAACCTCGTTTTTGGCGTCTCGTTTGGAGAAGTCCGTTACACCCTTCCAGAGGAGATGCAGCGGGGGTCGGTTATCGGGAATGTTGCGCGGGACCTGGGGCTGGATTCGACGGAGCTTGGTGCTCGTCGAGCCCGTGTTGTTGCAGAAGGAACCAGCCAGCTGTGTGAACTGGACACTGCGTCAGGCAATCTTTTGATCAGCCAGCGGATAGACCGAGAAGAGCTCTGCGCGCAAGCCAGTGTCTGCAGTCTACAGTATCAGCTCTTGCTTGAAAATCCCCTTCAAGCATACAGCTTAGTTTTGGATATTGCAGATATAAACGACAACAGCCCGGTGTTCACCGCAAGGGAGATAAAACTAGATTTAGTCGAATCCACAGTTTTGGGGAGACGCTTTCCCCTGGAGAGCGCGCATGACCCCGATTTGGGAACCAACTCAATCCGTGAATACAAACTGAGCCCGAATGAACACTTTGCACTGGAAATGAGCACCCAAATAAACGGCAATGCTTATCCTGAACTAGTTCTTAAAAAAGCCTTGGACCGGGAGGCACAAGCTGAACATGTACTGAAAATCAATGGGATTGACGGCGGGAATCCGGTCAGATCAGGAACTGCTTCTATCTATATCCGTGTTTTGGACGCCAATGATAATGTCCCAGTTTTTAGCCAACGAGTTTACAAAGCTTCTGTGCCAGAGAACTCGGCCATAGGGACTGTCATAGCCACGCTTAATGCCACGGACCTGGATGAAGGAATTTATGGAGAGATAACATACTCTTTTAGTCACCTGTCAGACCAGCTAGGGGGAGTTATTGAGATTAACGCTCAGAATGGAGAAGTTCGGGTGGCAGGTCTTCTTGACTATGAAGAGGCTAGTACGCATGAACTGGATGTTCAGGCTAAAGATGGAGGTGGTCAGGCCTCTCACTGCAAACTTATAATTGACGTCACTGATGTAAATGACAATAAACCTGTGATAGAAATAAAGTCAGCCTCTGCTAACGTGGCTGAAGACTCCAAGCCAGGAACTATGGTTGCTCTGATTAATGTGTATGACCTGGATACTGGGAGCAGTGGGCACGTCACGTGTACAATCTCAGACAATGTTCCATTTAAAATTGTATCAGAGGTCAAAAACTATTACATGTTGGTGACTGATGGAATACTAGACAGAGAGTTTCAGTCAGAGTATAACATCACAGTTACTGCCACTGATGCGGGCTCTCCCTCACTCTCTGGTGTCAAAGTTATAACAATCGTGGTTAATGATATAAATGACAACCCCCCAACTTTTACGCAGCGCGAGTACGATGCCAACATCTTGGAAAACCAACCCGTTGGCACGTTTGTGATGAAAGTCAAAGCAGAGGACATTGATGACGGGTCCAATGCTAAAATACTGTACCAAATATCAAGGGACACAAAGTCAGAAGTGTCCTCTTTCCTTACCATCAACTCAGAGACAGGGGAGCTCTTCACATCACGCCTGTTTGACTATGAGCAGTCAGTTCACTTCCACATTAAGGTGACCGCTCGAGATGGAGGCGACCCTCCTCTCTCCACCACCTGCACGGTTAACGTTTTTATTAAGGACCAAAATGACAATGCACCTGTTGTCCTATATCCCGTCCAAACCACCGGGTTCATTGCTGAAGATATGGTGCCAGTTGAAGCGCCTAAAGGTTACCTGGTAACTAAAGTGGTAGCTGTGGATGGTGACTCTGGCCATAACGCCTGGCTGTCCTACAGAATAATCAAAGCAACGCGGCCCAACCTCTTTATGGTCGGTCTGCATACAGGAGAAATCAGAACTGTGCGAGCATTCATGGAGGAGGATGAACCGAAACAAACTCTTTTAGTTTTAGTAACCGATAACGGGCCCGAATCACTATCCGCTACTGTTACAGTTAGCATAATAATTGGAGACGGGCTGCCTGTTTTAAACGAACTCTTTGAGTTTGCAGATGAGTCACAGGACACCGATAATTTAACGCTCTATTTGATCATCGCTCTGGCGGCCGTTTCCTCTCTTTTCATCCTCTTAATCAGTGGAGTGTTTTATTTTAAGCTGTGCCGGCGGGGTTATGTTTACCGTTCAACCGCGGCTAGTCTCCCCGTTTTCCCCCCGGCCTACTGCCCCCCTAGTTTTACAGATTTCAGCCGTTGCGGGACACTGCTGAAAGACGACCGGTATGATTCCTTCTTGACCACTGGGTCGTGGAGAGGCGATTTTCGTTTCGGCTCAAACACAGACACTGACACACTAAAGAAAAGAAGTGCAGCCTATCAAAAAAGCACCCTAAGGCGCGCTAGCACAGATAGAGCTACTCTGAAGGTGAGGGCAGGTGCACCGCATCCTTGTTACGTGATACAGTGAGACTCTGACAGAACACGTTGTAAATATGTTGTAAAATAATCCCTCTGCGGTGAATTTCATTTGGACCCTCTGACTGTCAAATATTTTATAATTAGAGCCTGACCAATAAGGGATTTTTGCTATTAAGAAGTGAAACAAAAATCTGATGTTGATATTGCATTGATCCCTCATATGTGGTTATCAAACACTGACAATGGAAGCAGAATATTTTAATGTTTAACAGTTTTTATTATCCAGAATGACAGAGTACTGAAACAGTAAAGTTTCCCTGGTTTTTTAAATTATTACAAATAACTATAAATATAAAAGAACAAAAACAGAACTAAAATAAACTTGAATTAAGAAAAACAATGACATATAAAAAACAAACAAACAAACAAGCAGGCTATTAGGATTATGTTTTGTCAAAAAAAGGTTTCATATCAGCACACAGGAGACAATATATATACAGATACCAATATAGACCCATCTAGCCATGATAGTCCAATGTCTGCTGATAATATCGGACGACTTATGTTCTGTCTGGTTCTAGTTATTGCATTCTTTCTTCCATGGTTGTATAGTATTGGTAGAAAAATACATATTGTGCTTATGTTAAAAATCTCAACATTTTTCTATGGAAGTACCTGTACCTACAGAAGCCCTGAGAAGCAAATGAGGGGGAAAAAATATGGTGATCCAGTTTCTTAGTCTGACCTATTTTTTCTTTCCTGTGTTTATGACTTAAGAATAAGAATGAAGACATTAATAATGTTTAATCTGACTGTGGTTGAGAAAAAAAAAATCAGCAGTTGTTGTTTTTTTCTGTATTTTTATGTCACCTGTTCCACAGATAAAAAACATATTTAAGGAACTTGGAAAGATTATCCTGAAGGAAAAAAAAATCTGTTCTCAAGTTATAAACACATGAAAGAAAACTCTTTAGATCACAATTAGAAAATGGACCACCAAACTTCATTCTGACTTGCCTCTCAGGGCTTCTGTATGTGCATGAATATTGTTGTCAGTGAATCAATGTGTTTTATAATTTTGGATTTTTGTATAACCTGAACCTCATCACCCACAATCCAGCCTTGGCCATAGACTGAAATCTTAACTTTGTAGATAGTCTTCTGGAATATTTTTAAAAAATAGTATTGTATCATAAATAAAGTCATCTGTTTTGTTTGCATTTTTTTCTTCAAGCTGAAAAAGTTTGCATCAGTATCCCTTTGTGAGAGAGATATAACCTATTGTGTGTCTCATTTGCTGCATTTGAAATGCATGGTAGATCTTTTTTTAACGCTCTGTCACTGTATCTTCTGATAGCAATATATCTGATGCAGATGATGTAGTCTGAGCTGTTTATCTTGTTTTGTCTGTGGTATATTTCTCTCAGCCTCTGTTTAGGCTTTTGTGTAAAACAGCCTTCATGCGTTTATTTATTATCCACTTTTGACATGGAATACACTGCAGCCAAGTTTTGATAATACTATGTTATATTTGCCCAAAATAACACGATTTGTTATGTGCAAGATATTATCCATTTTTGACATGGAATACACTCCAGCCAAGTTTTGATAATGCCACATTATATTTGTACAAAATAACATGATTTGTTGTGTGACAGAGACATACTACAGCTTTGCACTACATTCTGAATTGAACAATATGTAACCAGATTCTGACTGTGTATTGATGGAAAATAAACTTTAAAAGAAGATTGTGTTTTACTTTTCCATTGGCCCAGAACTGGTAAAGGAAATGAGTGAAGGACATCTATAACATAAACCAATACTGATTTCAATTATATAAAAAAATCCAAGGCAACTGTAATAACAAGGAATATAAAACTTGCACCCTATCAAAGTCTTGAATACATGCAAAGTGCTGATAAATAAAACTCAGGTGAACCTCCTCTAATGTAGATCCTCTTATTTCTCTGCTTGGACCTCAAATGTGGACAATGCAATCTTTCCTTGCAGCATATGTGTGTAATTGCAGGCACTTGTAGTTATGATAGATCACTGTCCTGTGACATTTGAATGAATCCATTTTATTCCACAATCCTAAAGATGTTGCATTTGAATCTGCAGACATCAGTAAGTAAATAGTTAATTATTCAATACAAACACCACTAAAACAGTCCTTAATATTATTTAATTAGGGAATACCTATGGAAATGAAAGAATGGTTCTTTTTAAAAACACAGTTATTGCATAAAACATCAATTTGACAATAGTTATGAAACATAAATAGAAGTAGAAGAATCCTAATAATGTATTCTTTCAGACCATTAGATCGGCTCTCAGTTATCAGGTCTCTTTAGCATCAAGACACACAAATAGCACAGGAAGAACAAGAGTACGAAAGAAAAACATTTTTAAAGTCACATAAACAACAGAATACTAAATATTTTTACATGTAATAATGTTGAAAAGTACATAGATTGGAGCTGCATTCAGGTCAGTAGTTAGAGTCTTATACAACAGTTACATGGTTGTGGTGGTGATGGTGTGTGTGCGTGTGTGTGTGTGTGTGTGTGTGTGTGTGTGTGTGTGTGTGTGTGTGTGTGTGTGTGTGTGTGTGTTCCTGCCTGCTACTCTGTCATGGTAGTGAAGCAGAGAGGTTTTGTCATCAAAAGTATTCCCATGTGAATTCATGTGTATTCCTGTTTTGTGTTATAGCTGCAGGCTCTTTTGTGCTCCTAATTTCAGCCTTGGGAGGAGAGGGAAAAAACGCACAGTTCTTAATTTTTCTTTTTTTAAATCTGGGTCACAAGAACACTGTTTTAAGCAGTAAGGTTTACAATATTGGAGAATGACAGAAAAGTATGTCAGTTTAATGGCATGTCTGATTTTAATTTACACAAGCATCATTGAGTTTTCAGTGTTTTTGAATATACAGGGTAGCTTAATTTTGTTTTAGAGAAATGTCTTTTGGAGACTCAATTAAAAGAAGAAACTCAGCTACATTCTGGGTTGCTGGTTTGGAATTACCATACAATGGAGCAGAACACCAAGTTGAAGCTTAAGCTTGGTTGGTAATATCTTATTTTTATTTTACAAATCGCAAAGTAGTCCTACTCAAGTAAGGCACGAAATATTTGAAAGATTTATGTAGCTGGACTCCGGCATCTGGAATTGGACTAGCATGTCTTTAAGTTAAAGCAGCCACTGGAAGTTTTGGGCCAGTTACAAAACATCAGTGTGTCATATGTCATGTTATTTATTATTTCACAATGGATATGTGTATAATCCATATGAATGTAAAAGAATGTGATACAAAAGCTGTGATTAATTAGTGATTTTCAGGGTTCATACTAACTTTTCTTTTTCTCCTTTCTTTTCTCGGTGCACTCCTTGAATGAAACGTTTTCAATCCAGCAGGTAAGATGATTTTCATTTCTCTTTGTCTTTATCTCTTTAATCTCACACACAGCCCACTACTTTTTATTACTCTGTTAGGTTAGTATTACAGACTTGCTTCATCAATAATATACTCAATTCCCCAAATCAATATGGAACACAGATGACTGAAAATTAGTTTATATCCATTTTCTATTCTCTTTCTTTCTTTATTCTCTCTTTAAATTTTAACATACATGATGCATATCTTCCCAAATGCTGCTTTGAAAGTGGTATTCGTGCAAGACTGAAATTGCAGTCTTGTAACATAGGCAGCTGGGTTGCTCTTATTTGTGTGTGCTTTTACCCCAGGCTTTAAACTACATGAATATTAATAATTTGGCTGCTGCTGTGCAGTCATTGCCTGAATAATGCACAATCATGATGTGCAGAATGTTATGCTCTGCAGCAGTATATGCTAATATTATGTGTGAATAGGGGGATGTACAAAGCACCATCGTGACCCACTTAAAAAAAAGGCATTCCTACCTATGCAGACATCATGATTAGTATCAGTATTCTTTCATGCTTGTGGATGACTGTTGCAGTGGTTTCACACTAGATGTTAATTCCACTGCTCAAATGTAGGTCACTGGATTCATCAGTCAGAATGCACCAGGAGAGAAAAGATTATCTATCTCTCACTCTTTCTCACTCCCTATCTATCTATCTATCTATCTATCTATCTATCTATCTATCTATCTATCTATCTATCTATCATGGTACAGACATAATCTATTAATAATTGATAGAGTGACCATCAGTAGATTCTGTAAAAGTACCATTTTACTTCATGTATATATATATGTCCACAATTGTTCTTAGCATCGTTTTAAACATTTTCTTACATTTGAGATCATTGCAACTGTTACACTTTATATAGACCAGACGCAAAGTACTGAGAACTACCTCTCAAAACCATACAAAGTATTCCCAGACTTGACTTTCAATCAGTCCTCCGTGTAATCAGATACTAAATAATGCTGATACCAAAAATTTTTGTATTTTAGACTTTTTGGACCTTTCATTCTTCCCTGGTTTTTGATGTTGTAGATCCAGAGCAAAGTAAAGCAAGGAGGGCTTGTAATGTTTGGGTGCATGATAACACTGATGTTGTTTTACTTAGTCACTGTTGGTGGTGCTGTTGCCTAAGCAGACTCTTTGTCTAACATCAGCTTTATCATATGTCACCGCCCGTCTTCGAAGGAAATACGCGATGGTTTTGTGCATATACTCGCTAAGGCTCTACTATGGATGGTGACACTTTGTGGATTTGACCGAAGACAATAAAATATACGGTCGATACTGTGAGCGACATACCATCCTCTTCGGATAACTGTAATTTTGGAGCTGATATTCATGAGAAGATATGGATATTCTGAAGAGCAAATGCGCCTTATCGGACTGGAGAGTCTCCATTTTGCTTTTGTGTTTTCTCACTGGGGTTAGCGGACAAATCCGTTATTCTATACCGGAGGAGATGAGAAAAGGGCTGTTTGTCGGAGACGTTGCAAAAGACCTGGGCCTGGATGTTAAAAGGTTGGTTTCTGGTCGGGCTCGGCTTGTCATAGATGGTGGTAACCAATATGTTGTGCTGAACCAGAACAAAGGGCATATTGTTGTCAATGAAAGAATTGACAGAGAAAAATTATGCGCCAAGAAATCACCCTGTAGCTTCAGTCTAGAAATTGTCCTTGAAGATCCACTTGAATTGTTTTCCATTACAATCGAAATACAAGATGTAAACGATCATGCTCCTGCTTTCCCCAAAAAGGAAATTAATTTGGAAATAAGCGAATCGACGCCCACAGGGACTGTATTCTTGCTTGATAGCGCAGCTGACCCTGACGTAGGAATTAACTCACTGCAAAGCTACTCTTTAAAGGCAAATGATCATTTTGTTCTTAAACAACACAGTCGAACAGATGGGAGTAAATATGCTGAAATGGTGCTTCAGAGTGGTTTGGACCGCGAGAAGCAAAGCGATCATACTCTCATATTAACGGCTGTGGATGGTGGGGAACCGCAGAGGTCTGGAACAGTAAAGATATTCGTATCTGTTCTTGACGCCAACGACAACGCACCCGTTTTCACACAACCTGTGTACAAAACAACTGTCTCAGAAAATGTTTTGCGAGGCACCATTATTACTAGAGTCAGTGCCGCAGATGCAGACCAAGGCTACAATGGTAACGTCACATATTCTTTCACCCACTTAGACGAGGAGACCTCTTGTCCTTTTGAAATAAATCCTCATACGGGAGAGGTTAAACTCACCGGTGACATCGATTACGAGGTTTCTCCAAATTACGAAATAAACCTTCAAGCAAAAGATCCATGGGGTGTAGCTGGCGCCAGCAAATTAATAATTGAGATAGGAGACGTGAATGATAACAGCCCCATAATAACAATGGCTTCGTATTCGGGCAAGATTTCAGAGGATTCTGCTCCTGGTACAGTTGTGGCGTTGATTAGTGTCCAAGATAAAGATTCCGGTAAAAATGGACAGGTTCGTTTAAATATAGATGAAACTCTCCCGTTCAAAATTAAATCATCTCTCAGAAACTATCACACATTGGTCACGGAGCAAAATCTCGACCGAGAAAAGCGTTCCAGGTACAATATTACTCTCACTGCGACAGACGAGGGCTCGCCTGCCTTATCAAGCAGAAAAACTGTGGTTTTAGACGTTACTGATATTAATGACAACGCACCAGCTTTCAGCCAAAATGTTTACAACACCCAGGTAATGGAGAACAATTCACCTGGTGTCACACTGTTGCAGATCCACGCCACAGATCCAGATCAGGGCCAAAATGCTCGCATATCCTACTTTCTTATCGACGGCGAGGTTAGTGGAAATCCAGTGTCCACATATTTCTCCATAAATACGGAGAGTGGAGTCATTCAGTCGTTGCGTTCACTCGACTATGAACAAGTCAAGGAGTACAAAATACGAGTAAAAGCGCAAGATGGAGGCTCGCCACCACTCAGTAGTAACACAACAGTTATTGTGCGTGTCCTGGACCAGAACGACAACCCTCCCCAGGTTCTGTATCCAGTCCAGACTGGTGGCTCTCTGGTAGCTGAAATGGTGCCTCGTTCAGCAGATGTGGGCTATCTGGTGACTAAAGTGGTGGCTGTTGATGTGGACTCTGGACAGAATGCCTGGTTGTCCTATAAACTGCAGAAAGCCACAGACAGGGCGCTGTTTGAAGTGGGCTTACAGAATGGAGAAATCAGAACTATCCGCCAAGTGACTGATAAAGATGCTGTCAAACAAAGACTGACTGTTATAGTGGAGGACAACGGGCAGCCGTCTCGTTCAGCTACAGTCATTGTTAACGTGGCGGTGGCGGACAGCTTCCCTGAAGTGCTGTCGGAGTTCACTGACTTTCCACACGACAAGGAGTACAATGACAACCTGACTTTTTACTTAGTGTTGGCTTTGGCTGTAGTTTCCTTCCTCTTCATCACGTGTTTGGTGGTTATTATATCAGTGAAAATCTACAGATGGAGACAGTCTCGCATCCTGTATCACTCCAATCTCCCTGTCATTCCATATTATCCACCACGTTACTCAGACACTTTGGGGACAGGGACTCTCCCACACGTGTACAACTACGAGGTGTGCAGGACGACTGACTCGAGAAAGAGTGACATCAAGTATGCGCAACCAAAGAGTCAAAGTTTGGTTAGTGTAGATGACGCTGGAACTGAAACTCTGCAGCATCGAGAGCAGTCATCAGCAATATCTAACATGTCTACTCTGGTAAGTCGGCCTGTGAGACTTTCTGCTAATCATCTAACTTCTTACATCTGTGAACATGATAACATATTGATAGAAAGTTAACTTTCATTTTTTTGTGTTTATATCAAGAATTGTAGTTGACATAGTGTGCATATAAAAACACGTGGCACAAGATGATGCTGACATCTCTTTCACTGTCCATGGTGCTGAAGTGTTTCTTTGCACTGAGGCACTGATGTTATTTAAGGTCGTTGGGTTTGGTTGACTATGAAGAGACCCTGGTTTGTATGTGTTCAGTTATTTTTCCCCAATATGTTCTTGGCTTGGATTTTGTGTATTTAATAGTACGTTCATTTTTAAGTGACTTTGTCATAAAATTCAGTACATTGAAATTTAGTATATTAAAAATTACGCTACTTGCCAACAATATCTCTCTCTCTCTCTCTCTCTCTCTCTCTCTCTCTCTCTCTCTCTCTCTCTCTCTCTCTCTGTCTCTCTCTCTCTCTCTCTCTCTCTCTCTCTCTCTCTCTCTCTATCTCCCTGTCTCTCTCTCCCTCCCTCCCTGTCTGTTCAACCAGACAAAGGTACAAAGGTTGATAGTCTTGTGGATATACTGTTTTACCAGAAAACAGAGCTTTGAATTTTGCATATATGTTTCCCGATAAAGAGAGAGAGACTCATAGACTCTTATCTCTATTGATTAATTTCTTTTCTCATTTCCTGACCAAAGGAAAAAAAACATCCATGGGATAAGAATGAGCAACCTCTGTGTGATTTAAAACACACCAGCCTTGCGGAGCTGGACATTGGCTTATACGAGTTTCATATTTTATCCTCTAAGTGACGCTGTTGTCTGGTAAACCACTTCTGCTGTGCATTGTGAGGCAGTGCTATTCCCTCCCCTGTTATTGCGTTTTACAAGAGATGATCCGTGTTTGTTACAAGCTGCGCCTCGTCGGATGATGCACATTTTCAACGGTAATCTACGTTTTCTTCACTGAGTTGAGATCTCCGCTAAGTCGTTCGGTTTCCTCGAAGTCCCTTTTTCACATGGCGTTTAAAGAACATCATCGAGACAGTGGCGTAATATGGCGACTGTTTGGACGATTGCGTTGGGCAGTGTGCCTGTTCATTTTTCAGTTTATTTTTCTTAATCAAGCGGGGGCACAGATCCGGTATTCAATCCCGGAGGAAATGAAGAGAGGGTCCCTCGTTGGAAACCTAGCTCAAGATCTTGGTTTGGATTTAAAAAGGCTCCGTTCTGGTCGGGCCCGTATCGTGACCGGAGAAAACGTCCAGTACACTGAGCTGAAGGCAGACAAAGGGACTTTGGTCGTGAATGAGAGAATAGACCGAGAGCAGCTTTGTGGAGACGTGACACCGTGTAGCTTCACCTTTGAGATTTTACTGGAAAAACCAATGGAGCTGCACCCGGTGACGATAGAAGTATTAGACGTCAACGACAACGCTCCCACTTTCCAAAACAGCCACTTGGAATTTGAAATAAGCGAATCCGCTGCGCTTGGTTCACGTTTTGTTTTAGAGAGTGCGGACGATGCTGATGTTGGTGAAAATGGTCTTCAGAACTACATTTTGACTCCAAACGACAATTTTGTTTTGAAACAACACGTTAATCCGGACGGCAGTAAATATGCCGAAATGGTGCTTCAGAAACCCTTAGACAGAGAAGCACAGCCACGCCTGTCTCTGAAACTGTTGGCTGTGGACGGAGGAAATCCACAAAGATCGGGTACAGTAAATATAGACATCAAGATTCTAGATATTAATGATAATGCCCCTGTTTTTAATCAGTCTGTGTATAAGGCCGCAGTGGTTGAAAATGCGCAAAAAGGCACTTATATTGCGACTGTGAATGCAAGTGACATGGATAGTGGTTCAAACGGAATGGTAACGTATTCCTTTTCAAAATCCAAAGCAGGAATAGCTGATTTATTCGATATAGATGAAGCAACTGGAAGAATATATGTAGCAAAGGAAATAGATTTTGAAAAAGACAAGAAAATCGAATTCCGAGTTGAAGCTAAAGATAAAGGCGGACTGACAGATTCAAGCAAAATTGAAATTGAGGTGATCGATGTAAATGACAATGCTCCGGTCATTAACGTTATGTCATTCACGAGTCCTGTGTCAGAAGACTCTCCTACCGGTACCACCATTGGCATCATTAATGTAAAAGATCTTGATTCAGGTGAAAACGGACAAGTGAGGTGCACGATCGAGGGCAATGTTCCCTTTAAAATAAAATCCAATGTAAGAAATTATTATGCATTGGTGACTGATGCTGCATTAGATCGTGAAAATCTCTCGGAATGTAACATCACTGTTCTTGCCTCAGATGCAGGCTCGCCTCCCCTCTCAACTAAAAGAACCTTTTATCTGAAGGTGTCGGATGTCAATGATAATGCTCCAGTATTTCCACGAGGCTTTTACAGTGCCTTCGTGACAGAGAATAACTCACCAGGTGTATCTATAGTAAGTGTTAATGCTAAAGACCCTGATGAAAATCAGAATGCCCGTGTATCCTATATTTTAGAAGACTGCCAGATCAGTGGATCTCCCGTTTCTGAATATGTTTCTGTAAGTGCAGAAAGCGGTGCGATACATGCAGTGCGCTCATTTGATTATGAGCAAATCAAGCAGCTGGTCTTCATCGTCAAAGCGCAGGATGGAGGCTCTCCTCCACTCAGTAGTAATGTGACTGTGAAACTGATGATCCAGGACCAGAACGACAACCCTCCTCAGGTTCTGTACCCAGTCCAGACTGGTGGCTCTCTGGTGGCTGAAATGGTGCCTCGTTCAGCAGATGTGGGCTATCTGGTGACTAAAGTGGTGGCTGTTGATGTGGACTCTGGACAGAATGCCTGGCTGTCCTATAAACTGCAGAAAGCCACAGACAGGGCGCTGTTTGAAGTGGGCTTACAGAATGGAGAAATCAGAACTATCCGCCAAGTGACTGATAAAGATGCTGTCAAACAAAGACTGACTGTTATAGTGGAGGACAACG
This sequence comes from Lutjanus erythropterus, assembly GCF_056507025.1. NCBI lineage: Eukaryota > Metazoa > Chordata > Actinopteri > Lutjaniformes > Lutjanidae > Lutjanus > Lutjanus erythropterus. The sequence goes on along the minus strand of NC_139321.1, from coordinate 21,698,634 downwards.
GGCAGCCGTCTCGTTCAGCTACAGTCATTGTTAACGTGGCGGTGGCGGACAGCTTCCCTGAAGTGCTGTCGGAGTTCACTGACTTTCCACACGACAAGGAGTACAATGACAACCTGACTTTTTACTTAGTGTTGGCTTTGGCTGTAGTTTCCTTCCTCTTCATCACGTGTTTGGTGGTTATTATATCAGTGAAAATCTACAGATGGAGACAGTCTCGCATCCTGTATCACTCCAATCTCCCTGTCATTCCATATTATCCACCACGTTACTCAGACACTTTGGGGACAGGGACTCTCCCACACGTGTACAACTACGAGGTGTGCAGGACGACTGACTCGAGAAAGAGTGGCTGTAAGTTCGGCACAGTAGGTAGTCAGAACGTGCTGATAATGGACCCCAGTTCTACAGGGACGATGCAGCGGATACAGAATGAGAAGAGCATCCTGGACGAACCAGACTCTCCTCTAGAGGTCAGTAAAAGAATTAAGCTTCGTCTGTGTTCTCTGTGTTTTGTAGTTGGATTGATTGGGATATGTTGGAGGCTATAACAGTTACTTTCAGCACCATGGACAGCACACTTTCATTAATTTATAGGAACTCTTTTCCTGCCAAACTCTTTGCAGCGTAAGCAGTGGGAACGTTTTCCTGTCATATATTGCATTTTCCCTCAAAAATCATAAAATTTGCCAAATAATGCATTATTAATGTTCATAATGGCAAAGTTTTTTTTTTTTTCCTTTTTCATCAGCTCAATACCCAGGTGGTTATGGTGAGAGTTGGGTTTAGTTTGAGGAGGTATAAACATTACCTACATGTTGGGTAAAGTTTGCTATTGCCCAAAACAAAAATATTAGCTCTGAATAGTCTTATACGACACAACACGAAATTTCAAACGCCCTATACTAAAGGCAACACATAGGCACATCGATCATCCCAACCTCCACATCGTTATCTTTCGCTGCACCACATGAAATTCACCTTCAGCCTATTTGTAGCCTACTTTTTAATCTTACAAAGAAATCCTTACAGTTATTTTTTTTTTTTTTTTTTTTTTTTTATTGTAGATTTATCGTAGATAAAAGAGTTCAATCCTCATATTAATCTTTATGCACTGGAACACCTTGTGAGCTAATGCGTTGTTGTAGGGACGCATTGCTGCAGTTTCATGATGAAAGCATGCCTATTTTCATATTGTCTGACTGAAATGTTTTACAGCTCATCTGGATGGTTAATTTCATCCGAAGATGTCTGTTTTATGTATTCACGCGGATTGGCTGTATTGTAAGCATATACTTTCGAAAATCTTACTTTAATGTCTGATTTACTTTGGAAATTATTTTTACGTTTTATTATTTCCTTTTTGGTGTAATAGTAATGATAAAATAGGTTGTGCTGAAATCATTCCACTCAAGCTTATCGTGATTTCTATAACATATAGAGTATTAGTACTGTAGTCTTGGCTTCATTTGACGTTCAACTTTTAGACTCTAAGGGACGCTGTTGATCAGTAAAATATTTTCTGTGCTGTCGCGTCATTCAGTCCATCCTCCTACTGACTACACAGTGAAGAAGGCTCTGTGTTTTACTGAGGTTTAGGGCACATAAGAGAGAACATAGGACATGGTGTTTCTGACTTGCGTATAAAGACTGAAGACGTGTTTAGATGTAAGGATTTACCGGATTTCTTAGAACCAGCTTTATCGTCACATCAACCGGATATAATTCACATTTTTTGATTCGTGCCATGAAAGCAACTTGGGGATCGCTCACTAACATACGCACAAGATGGCGTTTGCTTTATGGATTTCGACAGCAAATAGGACTGCTTATGTTGCTGCTTCATGTGGTTAACATGGTAGGTGGCCAGATCCGTTATTCGATACCAGAGGAGATGAAGAAGGGCTCTGTCATTGGTAACGTAGCACAAGATCTGGGTTTAGATCTGAAAAGGCTCCGTTCAGGGCGGGCCCGTATCGTGACCGGAGAAAACATCCAGTACACCGAGCTGAAGACAGACAAAGGGATTCTAGTCGTGAATGAGAGAATAGACCGAGAGCAGCTTTGTGGAGACGTAACGCCATGTAGCTTCAGCTTTGAGGTGATTTTAGAAAATCCAATGGAATTGCACAGAATAACTGTTGAGGTTTTGGATATAAATGATCACTCTCCCGTCTTCCCAAATAAAGATAAACCTATAAGCTTAGAAATCAGCGAATCAGCTTTAGTTGGAGTTCAGTTTCCTTTGCCAAGTGCGGAGGATCTAGATGTGGGATCAAACGCTCTGCAAGATTATACTTTATCACCAAACGACAATTTTATTTTGAAGCAACATGCAAATCCAGATGGCGGTAAATATGTTGAAATGGTGCTGCAGAAGCCTTTAGACAGAGAGCGACATCCGCATTTGTCTTTTAAATTAATCGCAGTTGACGGAGGCTCACCACAGAGATCTGGTACAGTAAATATAGATATCACTGTGTTAGACGCCAACGACAATGTTCCGGTATTTAACCAATCCGTGTATAAAGCATCTGTGAAGGAAAACACGATCAAAGGCACTAGCATTATTACAGTAAATGCCACAGATGCTGACAGCGGTTCATATGGACTCATCACCTACAGTTTGTCTAAAATGAAAGGGAGCGCAGCAGATATATTCAGTATTGATGAAATCAGTGGCACAATTTCTGTGTCTGGTCAGATAGATTATGAAAAAGACCGAAAATATGAGGTGAGGGTAGAGGCAAAGGATCAGGGTGGCCTAACCGGAACAAGTAAAGTTATTTTGGATGTTTTTGATATAAACGACAATGCCCCAGTTATAAATATCATGTCATTTTCCAGCCCTATATCCGAGGATGCAAGTCCTGGTACAACCGTTGCTATTTTAAACATAAAAGATGCAGATTCTGAGAAAAATGGTCAAATAAAATGTTCTATAGATGGAAAACTTCCTTTTAAGATAGAATCATCTCTAACAAATTATTACAATTTGATCTCAGATCAACATTTTGATAGAGAATCGATCTCAGACTATAACATCACAATAACAGCCACTGATTTAGGGTCTCCCCCTCTTTCTAGTTCAACGAAATTGCATCTTAAAATTTCTGACGTAAATGACAACGCACCCTCATTTGATAAAAACAGCTATTCTGCTTACATCACCGAGAATAATTCTCCTGGGGTTTCCATATTTGTTGTGAGCGCGCGAGACTCTGACTGGAATCAAAACGCGAGAATCTCGTATCTTTTAGAAGACACACAAGTCAGTGGTAGTCCAGTTTCTACATATGTGTCTTTAAACTCTGAAACTGGAGTTCTTAGCGCGGTTCGTTCATTTGATTATGAGCAAATTAAACAGCTGCAGCTGGTGGTCAGAGCGCAGGATGGAGGTTCTCCTCCACTCAGTAGTAATGTGACTGTGAAGTTAATGATCCAGGACCAGAACGACAATCCTCCTCAGGTTCTGTACCCAGTCCAGACTGGTGGCTCTCTGGTGGCTGAAATGGTGCCTCGTTCAGCAGATGTGGGCTATCTGGTGACTAAAGTGGTGGCTGTTGATGTGGACTCTGGACAGAATGCCTGGCTGTCCTATAAACTGCAGAAAGCCACAGACAGGGCGCTGTTTGAAGTGGGCTTACAGAATGGAGAAATCAGAACTATCCGCCAAGTGACTGATAAAGATGCTGTCAAACAAAGACTGACTGTTATAGTGGAGGACAACGGGCAGCCGTCTCGTTCAGCTACAGTCATTGTTAACGTGGCGGTGGCGGACAGCTTCCCTGAAGTGCTGTCGGAGTTCACTGACTTTCCACACGACAAGGAGTACAATGACAACCTGACTTTTTACTTAGTGTTGGCTTTGGCTGTAGTTTCCTTCCTCTTCATCACGTGTTTGGTGGTTATTATATCAGTGAAAATCTACAGATGGAGACAGTCTCGCATCCTGTATCACTCCAATCTCCCTGTGATTCCATATTATCCACCACGTTACTCAGACACTTTGGGGACAGGGACTCTCCCACACGTGTACAACTACGAGGTGTGCAGGACGACTGACTCCAGAAAGAGTGACTGTAAGTTCGGCAGAGCTGGTAGTCAGAACGTGCTGATAATGGACCCCAGTTCTACAGGGACGATGCAGCGGATACAGAATGAGAAGAGCATCCTGGACGAACCAGACTCTCCTTTAGAGGTCAGTAAAAGAATTAAGCTTCGTCTGTGTGCTCTGTGTTTTGTAGTTGGATTGACTGGGAGATGTTGGAGGCTATAACAGTTACTTTCAGCACCATGGACAGCCCGCTTTCATTAATTTATAGGAATTTATAGGAACCAGACTCTCCTCTCGAGGTCAGTTAAACAATTTAACTCTGTCTCTGCTATTTGTGTTACGTAGTTGGATTGATCACGAGCAATGGGGCGATACAATCATCACTTTCAGCACCATGGATAGCTCATTCTGTTTACATCAAGTTGTGCTGGAATACAGCTCCTATAAAATTCTTCCAGATTCAGCAGTGGAAAGCATATTACTGTAAACCTGTATCTCTCGCAAAACATGTCAGTTTTTATCAATCTTTTGTCAGCAATGCACAAGTAAGATTTATATTGGATTCTTTAATTTTTTCTTCAATGAAATGTCGCTTGAAGGGTGGTAAGAGTATTGTTTAGATCGAGTGGTTACAAACACTTCGTAATTATTAGGCCAAGTTTGTTGTCACTATTAATTAGAACAAATGTTTCTGCTGTATAATCTCAAAAGAGAACATCATCATCCTGCCATACCCTATGTTAAAGTCAACACATTGACCCACCCATGATTCTGACCTCTACATCCTAACCTTTCGCTACACTATATGAAAGTCACCTTTCAGTCTACTTTTTGCATTGGCAATGCATTTTCGACTCGAAGAGAAATACTTACACTTAATTTTTGCAGATTAATTGTACAATAAGGGTAGCTTCATTTGCATATAATTTTTGTGATAGAGAAGCATGGCTGTACTTACATAATGATGACACAATTGTTTTTATAATGCTTTATAGCTGATGTAGATGATAAAGAACTAATTCATGTATTCTCATGGATCGTCTGTATAAACAAAGTATTTGCAACTAATATTTCACTTTCACTTTTCTTTAACTTTGGACAGGCTGTGTACACGCTTCACTGTTCACGCTGTTTTAATGAATTAGTTCTTTATTTTCTTTTATACTGATAGTGAATTTCTCATAATCTAGTGGATTGTGATAACATGCATTCACTCATGCTTAATGTCATATGAAGAGACGTGTTAATTCCATTAGTGTATTTTAAGAGTGTCAGTACCGTGGTCTTGGTCTCATTTGGTGTTCACATTTTAGGCTCTAAGGGACGCTGTTGATCAGTAAAATGTTTTCTGTGTTGTGTCGTCATTCAGTCCATCCCCCGATTGCCTACAGAGTGAGGAAGGCTCTCTGTCTTTTGTCGAGGTTAAATGCACGTAAGAGAGAACATGGTCTCACAGACTTGCGTGTAAAGGTTGAAGACGTGTTTCGTTGTAACCATTAAACGGACGTATCTGTGCTTTATTGTCATATCAAGAGGATATAGATCACCATTTTCCATTCTTTGTTGCCATGATGGCAACTCGAGGATCCCTCAACTACATATGCGCAAGATGGAGATTATTTTTTGGATTTCGATGGCAAACCGGACTGCTTATGTTGCTGCTTCATGTGGTTAACATGGTAGGTGGCCAGATCCGTTATTCGATACCAGAGGAGATGAAGAAGGGCTCTGTCATTGGTAATGTAGCACAAGATCTGGGTTTAGATCTGAAAAGGCTCCGTTCAGGGCGGGCCCGTATCGTGACCGGAGAAAACATCCAGTACACCGAGCTGAAGACAGACAAAGGGATTCTAGTCGTGAATGAGAGAATAGACCGAGAGCAGCTTTGTGGAGACGTAACGCCATGTAGCTTCAGCTTTGAGGTGATTTTAGAAAATCCAATGGAACTGCACAGAATAACTGTTGAGGTTTTGGATATAAATGATCACTCTCCCGTCTTCCCAAATGAAGGTAAACCTATCAGCTTTGAAATCAGCGAATCAGCCGTAGTTGGAGTGCAGTTTCCACTTCAGAGTGCGGAGGATCTAGATGTGGGGCAAAACACGGTGCAAGATTATATTTTATCACCTAATGACAATTTTATATTGAAGCAACATGCAAATCCGGATGGAAGTAAATATGTAGAGATGGTGCTACAAAAGGCTTTAGACAGGGAGCGACTTCCGCAATTGTCTTTGAAACTGATCGCAGTTGATGGAGGAACTCCACAGAGATCTGGTACAATAAATATAGATGTCACTGTGTTAGATGTCAATGACAATGCTCCGGTATTTAACCAATCCGTGTATAAAGCATCTGTGAAGGAAAACACGATCAAAGGCACTAGCATTATTACAGTAAATGCCACAGATGCTGACAGCGGTTCAAATGGACTCATCATCTACAGTTTGTCTAAAATGAAAGGGAGCGCAGCAGATATATTCAGTATTGATGAAATCAGTGGCACAATTTCTGTGTCTGGTCAGATAGATTATGAAAAAGACAGAAAATATGAGGTGAGGGTAGAGGCAAAGGATCGCGGTGGCCTAACCGGAACAAGTAAAGTTATTTTGGATGTTTTTGATGTAAACGACAATGCCCCAGTTATAAATATTATGTCGTTTTCCAGTCCTTTGTCAGAGGATGCAAGTCCTGGCACAACAGTTGCTATTTTGAACATAAAAGATGCAGATTCTGAGAAAAATGGTCAAATAAAATGTTCCATAGATGGAAAACTTCCCTTTAAGATTCAGTCATCTCTAACAAATTATTACAATTTGATCTCAGATCAACATTTTGATAGAGAATCGATATCAGAATACAACATCATAATAACAGCCACTGATTTAGGGTCTCCCCCTCTCTCCAGCTCAACCAAATTACATCTTAAAATTTCTGATGTAAATGACAACGCCCCATTATTTGATAAAAACAGCTATTCTGCTTACATTTCAGAGAATAATTCTCCTGGGGTTTCCATATTTGTTGTGAGCGCGCGAGACTCTGACTGGAATCAAAACGCGAGAATCTCGTATCTTTTAGAAGACACACAAGTCAGTGGTAGTCCAGTTTCTACATATGTGTCTTTAAACTCTGAAACTGGAGTTCTTAGCGCAGTTCGTTCATTTGATTATGAGCAAATTAAACAGCTGCAGCTGGTGGTCAAAGCTCAGGATGGAGGTTCTCCTCCACTCAGTAGTAATGTGACTGTGAAGTTAATGATCCAGGACCAGAACGACAATCCTCCTCAGGTTCTGTACCCAGTCCAGACTGGTGGCTCTCTGGTGGCTGAAATGGTGCCTCGTTCAGCAGATGTGGGCTATCTGGTGACTAAAGTGGTGGCTGTTGATGTGGACTCTGGACAGAATGCCTGGCTGTCCTATAAACTGCAGAAAGCCACAGACAGGGCGCTGTTTGAAGTGGGCTTACAGAATGGAGAAATCAGAACTATCCGCCAAGTGACTGATAAAGATGCTGTCAAACAAAGACTGACTGTTATAGTGGAGGACAACGGGCAGCCGTCTCGTTCAGCTACAGTCATTGTTAACGTGGCGGTGGCGGACAGCTTCCCTGAAGTGCTGTCGGAGTTCACTGACTTTCCACACGACAAGGAGTACAATGACAACCTGACTTTTTACTTAGTGTTGGCTTTGGCTGTAGTTTCCTTCCTCTTCATCACGTGTTTGGTGATTATTATATCAGTGAAAATCTACAGATGGAGACAGTCTCGTATCCTGTATCACTCCAATCTCCCTGTCATTCCATATTATCCACCACGTTACTCAGACACTTTGGGGACAGGGACTCTCCCACACGTGTACAACTACGAGGTGTGCAGGACGACTGACTCCAGAAAGAGTGACTGTAAGTTCGGCAGAGCTGGTAGTCAGAACGTGCTGATAATGGACCCCAGTTCTACAGGGACGATGCAGCGGATACAGAGTGAGAAGAGCATCCTGGATGAACCAGACTCTCCTCTAGAGGTGAGTTAGAATGACCTTGTCTTGTTTCTGTGACGTTTCATGTCCCTCCTTGATAGAGAATAGCGGAGTAGTGTACTGTCACTTTCAGCACCTTGGACAGCACCCTTGGGAGCTTGGATCATTTAGAATGAATTCTCACTCTTACACTCCTGCAGATGCAGCAGTGGCTTTCAAGTCGTACGTCCTACGAAATGTGTTAATAAGCACTTACATAAAATATTATGTTGATTCTCACATTTTATTGCATAGTATGTACTGCCATCCAGGGATTCAAACAATGGTAAACGTGTTGTTCAAGTTTTGCGAGTAAATATAAGTTGCTACATGTTGTGGGCAAATTGTTGTCACCCTTAAGCTATAAATGTGTTAATTACGGCAGAAAGTAATGATTATTTTTCTTGTCGATTAGTTAGAGAATTATTTTCTCGATTAATACTTGTTGAAAGTTGTTGATCAGTGTTTCCCATGACGTTCTCAAATTCTTGTCTTCCCAATTAAACCAAAATACATCCAAATTTAAGAAGCTGGAATCACAGAATTTTGACTTTTTCTTTAAAGAAATTACTCAGACCGACTAATCAGTACCAAAATAGTTTGGAATTAATTTAATAATCATTTAATGACCTATTTACAATCAATTGATTTGGTAATCATTGCTGTTAAGCCCACACCCTTATGCTTTTTTTGCGTCAGTTTAAGTCCGTTTATCACCATTTAACATAAATCCTAATGCAAAACAGTTACATATTAGCATAATTTACAGGAGAGTGCTGCACCTTCCATATGTAACAACCTTCAGGTGAATGAATAGTTTTGATGGAGGGGTTATTAATTCGATCTTAGAATGAGACCACTGGTGTTTCCAGATGGTATAAATTGTGTGGAACAAGTGGACAAGTTTATACTCTAGGGGAAAATTCACATTTTACACATTCACATTCCCTTTATTGTTATCGTTCGCACTTCTAGGATTCACTGTATTGTAGTCATCACTGTGATGAGGGACCCGGGGTACTGAATTACTGTGTTTTTTTTTGTTTTGTTTTTTGTTTTGTTTTTTTGTTTCATAGGGTAATTTATGTATTCGTTCCCATTTCGAGGACTATGGCAGCAATACTCGTCCGTTTAAGGGGAACTGTGGATATTCAGTTGGTATAAAGATTGAATTTGCAGTCATTTTTCTCCCTCGTGTGGGTATTCATTGACTGGACTCTAAGGGACGCTGTTGGTCAAGTAAAAACAAATCTGAACTGTGTATTAGGCGGTGCCTTTCACCATTTCAGTCTGTGGAGAGTGGATATGCTTCAGACCATAAACGACGCTGCGGTGAGCGCAGGCTGGGTTTGATTTATTATTTTTCACCACGATAAAAAAGGACGATGGACGTGAGGATATTTGTATTATAACCTACACATTTATTAAGTTAATGTTAATTTGCTGCCTTTCTATGACCGGACTTTCGATAGTATAATTTCATGCCATTTATTTGTTAACATGGATCTTTGCTGGAGTCTAAGATGGCGTTTATGCTACAGACTGACGTCGGAAGGCCTTGTGTTTTTTCTTTTTCTCTTTCATATGGCTACTGGTCAAATACGTTATTCAATCCCAGAGGAGATGAAGAAGGGATCCGTAATTGGTAATGTAGCATTGGATCTTGGAATAGACCTGCAGAGGCTCCGTTCTGGTCGGGCCCGTATCGTGACCGGAGAAAGCCTGCAGTACACCGAGCTGGAGAAAGACAAAGGGGTTCTAATCGTGAATGAGAGAATAGACCGAGAGCAGCTTTGTGGAGACGTAACGCCATGTAGCTTCAGCTTTGATTTGATTTTAGAAAATCCAATGGAACTACACCACGTTACAGTTGAAGTGTTGGACATTAACGATAATTCACCTTCTTTTCATCAGCACGACATGCAGCTGACAATCGGCGAGTCAGCAGCACCGGGAGCTCGTTTTGTTTTGCCCACAGCCAATGATCCTGATGTAGGAATCAACGGGCTTCAGGACTATAATTTATCTCCAAATGAAAATTTTATCTTAAAAAAGCATTCAAATTCTGACGGAAGAAAATATGCGGAGATGGTGCTTGAGAAGCCGCTGGATAGGGAACGATATCCAACTCTGTCCCTAAAGCTGATAGCAGTTGATGGCGGCACGCCACAGAAATCTGGTACAGTAAATATAGATATCACTGTCTTAGATGCTAACGATAATTCTCCTGTTTTTAATCAGTCTGTCTACAAGGCCACTGTAAGGGAAAATGCAGCAAGAGGTACATATATCATCACTGTAAATGCAACTGACGCAGATAGCGGATCAAATGGTTTGATTTATTATTCTATTTCTAAAATGCAAGGCGGTATTGACAGTGTATTCGAAATTAACAAGACAACGGGTGAGATATTTCTTTTAGGGCAGGTTGACTATGAAAAGGCAAAGAAATACGAAATACGCATTGAAGCAACAGACCAAGGAGCATTAACAGACTCAAGTAAAGTCGTAGTCGAAGTAATTGACGTGAATGATAACCCACCTGTCATTAATGTGATGTCATTCACTAGTCCAGTGTCAGAAGATTCCCCCTCTGGTACAACTGTCGGTATTATAAATGTTAAAGATCTCGATTCAGGTGATAATGGACAAGTAAATTGCAGGATAGAACAAAACGTACCTTTCAAGATTAAATCTAATTTAAGGAACTATTACACTTTGATAACAGATGCTGCATTAGATCGTGAAAGTCTTTCAGAATATAACATCACTGTAGTTGCAACAGATGCAGGAATTCCTTCTCTGTCAACAAAGAAAACCTTTCACTTAAAGGTCTCTGATGTGAATGATAATGCTCCAGTGTTTCCACAAGCTGTTTACAATGCGTTTATTACAGAGAATAACTCCCCGGGCGTTTCCCTTCTTATTATAAGGGCGCAAGATCCTGATGAAAACCAAAACGCCCGTATATCCTATATTCTGGAAGTTAATGACATTGGCGGATCGCCAGTTTCCGAGTATGTTTCCATAAATGCAGAAAGCGGAGTGATACACGCAGTGCGGTCATTTGATTATGAGCAAATCAGACAGCTTGTTTTCGTTGTGAAAGCGCAGGATGGAGGTTCTCCTCCACTCAGTAGTAATGTGACAGTGAAGTTAATGATCCAGGACCAGAACGACAACCCTCCTCAGGTTCTGTACCCAGTCCAGACTGGTGGCTCTCTGGTGGCTGAAATGGTTCCTCGTTCAGCAGATGTGGCCTATCTGGTGACTAAAGTGGTGGCTGTTGATGTGGACTCTGGACAGAATGCCTGGCTGTCCTATAAACTGCAGAAAGCCACAGACAGGGCGCTGTTTGAAGTGGGCTTACAGAATGGAGAAATCAGAACTATCCGCCAAGTGACTGATAAAGATGCTGTCAAACAAAGACTGACTGTTATAGTGGAGGACAACGGGCAGCCGTCTCGTTCAGCTACAGTCATCGTTAACGTGGCGGTGGCGGACAGCTTCCCTGAAGTGCTGTCGGAGTTCACTGACTTTCCACACGACAAGGAGTACAATGACAACCTGACTTTTTACTTAGTGTTGGCTTTGGCTGTAGTTTCCTTCCTCTTCATCACGTGTTTGGTGGTTATTATATCAGTGAAAATCTACAGATGGAGACAGTCTCGCATCCTGTATCACTCCAATCTCCCTGTCATTCCATATTATCCACCACGTTACTCAGACACTTTGGGGACAGGGACTCTCCCACACGTGTACAACTACGAGGTGTGCAGGACGACTGACTCGAGAAAGAGTGACTGTAAGTTCGGCAGAGCTGGTAGTCAGAACGTGCTGATAATGGACCCCAGTTCTACAGGGACGATGCAGCGGATACAGAATGAGAAGAGCATCCTGGATGAACCAGACTCTCCTATAGAGGTCAGTTAAATTGTGTAGCTTCATCTCTGTGTCGTTATTTCTCCTTCTGTGTTAACTTACATTGATAGTGAACTTTTCAGCACCATGGACAGCACCTCATTTTGCAGCACTTCTTTGTTCACACGCAGAACTTCAAAAAGATAATATAACCAATATTCTGAAACGATGTTTTCATGTGACTTAAGACGTATATTCGTTTCACATTATTCATTGTGTGTTAAAACAGGCTGATAATTAGTTTTTGTTTACATTTTAAATATGGCAAATTCTGACTGACAAAATGCCTTTCATACTGACGCTCCTTCGAGGTGTTTGTTTACTATAATGTAGTCATTTTACATCGTAGTTACTGTTCCCTTTCAACATCCCCATCTACTATTTTCTAAATAGATTGACTTTTACTTTTAAACAAATAACCGTTTTCATATTTATGACACTGCAGTGCACAACAGTTTTACACAATGATACTGGTTTGTTATCGTTGCTCTAAATTTCTGTATGTCTGTCTGTGGGTTGATTTTGTGGTGACATTTTATATGCATGGGTTGAGATTATGTCTTTGAATATATTATTGTTGCAACCGATTTTTGTCTTCCTGTCGGTTCCCACTGAATATTGTATAGTAATAGACACTGCTAACCCAAGGGCAGTCTGATTGGTTCTTTCCCACGTTTGGACTCTAAGGGACGCTGTTGATCAGGAAAACAGAGTCTAGTGTTGTTGGGGCTGTGACAGAGGAGAGAAAGAGGAGAGGGAGAAACACTTTTCAAGTGGGCGTTCGACGGAAATACAGTCGCTTTGAAACATTTTTTTAGATAATCGAACAATTCTGCTGGACAGAAATGCAGCACCGTTGAACTGGAAGGTAGCTTACATCTACGCGTGTCACTGTGGGATATTATTTGTTGTTATAGGATTTAATTCTTTACGACATGGAGATACACCAGTCTCGATGCGGAAAATGGCTGCTGTGTTGGACACTTACATGGCAACTCATGATTTCCACCATCAACTGCCAAATCCGCTATTCAATACCAGAGGAGATGAAGAAGGGCTCTTTTATCGGTAATGTAGCACAAGATCTTGGTTTGGATCTGAAAAGGCTCCGTTCTGGCCGTGCCCGTATCGTGACCGGTGAAAACACACAGTACATCGAACTGAATGCAGACAAAGGGATTTTAGCTGTGAATGACAGAATAGACCGAGAGCAGCTTTGTGGAGACGTGACACCGTGCAGTTTCAGCTTCGAAATTATTTTGGAAAATCCAATTGAGTTGCATCGTATAATGGTCGAAATACTGGATGTAAATGACCATTCGCCTGTGTTTCGGAACAGTCATGTACGAATGGAAATAAGCGAATCTGCTGTAATTGGCTCTCGCTTCGTATTGGAAAGTGCGGAGGACCCGGACGTAGGACTCAACGGACTGCAAAATTATGTTTTAAGTACAAGCGACAACTTTGTCCTAAAACAACACGCCAATCCAGACGGCAGCAAATTTGCAGAAATCATCCTACAGAAACCGCTAGACAGAGAGGAGCAACCCCGCATGTCGTTTAAACTGATAGCAGTGGATGGTGGAACACCGCAGAGGTCTGGTACAGTAAATATTGATATCACCGTGTTAGATGCCAATGATAACCCCCCAGTGTTCAATCAGTCTGTGTACAGGGCTACTGTCTTGGAAAATGCAACGCCAGGGACTCACGTCATAACCGTAAATGCTACAGACGCTGACAGTGGACCTCACGGTGTGGTGACGTATGCATTTTCTAATCTAAAAGGAAATTTGGCCGATACATTTAACATTGACAAGGGTACTGGAAAGATAACTGTTTCTGGACCAATAGATTTTGAAAAGGACAAAAAATATGAAATAAGAGTCGAGGCCAAAGATCAGGGAGGGTTAACAGATCTCAGCAAGGTAATCATTGATATTGTAGATGTTAATGATAATGCACCAGTCATAAGTGTCATGTCATTTTCTAGTTCTCTGTCTGAGGATGCTCCAGTAGGCTCGACTGTAGCTGTTTTCAATGCTAAAGATGCTGACTCGGAAAGAAATGGACAGATTATATGTACAATAGATAGGAACTTACCATTTCAAATAAAATCATCATTGTCTAATTACTATTCACTCGTTTCAGACATAGATTTCGACCGTGAAAAAACACCAGAATACAACATTACTATAAATGCAAAAGATTCGGGTTCCCCGCCTCTTTCAAGTGCCATAAAGTTGCACCTGACAATTTCTGACATTAACGACAACGCCCCCGTATTTGATAAATTAATTTATGATGCTGACATTACAGAAAATAATTCTCCTGGAGTGTCAATAATCACTGTCAGTGCACAGGACTCCGACTGGAATCAAAACGCTAGAATCTCTTATATCTTGGAGGACACGCAAGTCGGTGGTTTCCCAGTCTCTACGTATGTATCTGTGAACTCTGAAACTGGCGTTATTAACGCAGTTCGTTCATTTGATTATGAGCAAATTAAACAGCTGCAGCTCGTAGTCAAAGCGCAGGATGGAGGTTCTCCTCCACTCAGTAGTAATGTGACTGTGAAGTTAATGATCCAGGACCAGAACGACAACCCCCCTCAGGTTCTGTACCCAGTCCAGACTGGTGGCTCTCTGGTGGCTGAAATGGTTCCTCGTTCAGCAGATGTGGGCTATCTGGTGACTAAAGTGGTGGCTGTTGATGTGGACTCTGGACAGAATGCCTGGCTGTCCTATAAACTGCAGAAAGCCACAGACAGGGCGCTGTTTGAAGTGGGCTTACAGAATGGAGAAATCAGAACTATCCGCCAAGTGACTGATAAAGATGCTGTCAAACAAAGACTGACTGTTATAGTGGAGGACAACGGGCAGCCGTCTCGTTCAGCTACAGTCATTGTTAACGTGGCGGTGGCGGACAGCTTCCCTGAAGTGCTGTCGGAGTTCACTGACTTTCCACACGACAAGGAGTACAATGACAACCTGACTTTTTACTTAGTGTTGGCTTTGGCTGTAGTTTCCTTCCTCTTCATCACGTGTTTGGTGGTTATTATATCAGTGAAAATCTACAGATGGAGACAGTCTCGCATCCTGTATCACTCCAATCTCCCTGTCATTCCATATTATCCACCACGTTACTCAGACACTTTGGGGACAGGGACTCTCCCACACGTGTACAACTACGAGGTGTGCAGGACGACTGACTCGAGAAAGAGTGACTGTAAGTTCGGCAGAGCTGGTAGTCAGAACGTGCTGATAATGGACCCCAGTTCTACAGGGACGATGCAGCGGATACAGAGTGAGAAGAGCATCCTGGATGAACCAGACTCTCCTCTAGAGGTGAGTTAGGATAACCTTGTCGTGTTTGTGTGACTTTTTATGTCCCCCCTTTTTATCTTTTGTGTTTGTATTGATAGAGAATAGCTGAATCCTGTGCTGTCACTGTCAGCACCATGGACAGCACCCCTGGGAGCTTGGATCATTTAGAATGAATTCTCATTCTTAATACTCCTGTACATGCAGATGCAGTAGTGGCTTTCAAATCGTATGTCCTACGAAATATGTTAATATGCATTTCCATAAAATATGATGTTAATTCTCACATTTTATTGCTCGGTGTGTACTGCTATCCAGGAATTCAAAAAATGGTAAACGTGTTGTTCAGGTTTTGCAAGTAAAAATAACTTACTAAATGTTATGGGAAAATTGTTGGCACCCTTAAGCGATAAATATGTTAATCGGGGCTGCAACTAACGATTACGTATCTAGTCATTAATCAGTAAATTATTTTCTGAATTTATGTTATATTATCCTTCATTAGTGGTATATTGATTCATTGTTCAACACACTCATTGCTTTGACTTTGTTCTATTTTTTGTTAACGCCGACAGATGACTTACTAGTTTCTTAGTGGGTTTCTTAGGGTGTTGTCCGGAGTGCTTCGGTGTGCACTACTGATTCTTGAAACAAATACAAAGTATTTGACTTGAATTATTATATTGACAGTCAACAACGCTTCTTTCACTGCTGTCATTTGACATCAACTAGCTTCACCAAACTATTTGTGTTTTCTTTCACTGCACTTCGAATGTTTGTGGCATTTTCTTTTGATTTAGTAGTGTGTTGCAGTGGTGTTTTTATTCATATATGCCCATGCTTTTGTGGACTTAATCGCATATGGGCAGCATTATAATGAAGCTGAGGGTGAGATTATTTTAAGATATTTTTGTGGAATATTGTCTGGACATATTTTGATGGTTCACCAAATCAAATTCTATCATATCACTTAGTATTGCCAACCTCTATGTTGCATGGCGTTACTGATTTTGAACTCTAAGCGACGCTGTTGGTCAATCCAACAGATTCTGTAAAACGTTACCACACAGTCCCCTCCCTTACCACCGTGGCCTATGAGAGAAAAGGAGATAACTGTTTGACATTCGACGACAACAGATTCGTATTAGTAGATATCTCCCTCCAGATATATGCAGTGAATTCAAAATTCAGCATCATTTTTCTTTGACGGTACATTCAGTGTTTTTTACTGGAATAGGTGTCGTGCTTGGATCGTTGTAGACCATATTTCTGTGTTTTTCTTTCGCTATGGCATGTGGAATACCAGCCTACTCCCGGTGCGTGAAATGGCGCTTTGGCTGCGGACAGAGCTGGCATCTTCTGTTCTTCCTTTTCTGTCTCAGCGATATGGTCAGTGGACATATCCGATATTCAATCCCAGAGGAGATGAAGAAAGGCTCCCTAATCGGTAATGTAGCCCAGGATCTTGGTTTGGATCTGAAAAGGCTTCGTTCTGGTCGGGCCCGTATCGTGACTGGAGAGAGCATTCAGTACACCGAGCTGAGGACAGACAAAGGGATTCTCGTCGTCAATGAGAGAATAGACCGGGAGCAGCTTTGCGGAGACGTAACGCCATGTAGTTTCAGCTTTGAGGTGATTTTAGAAAACCCTATGGAGCTTCATCAAATTACAGTTGAAATAACAGATATTAATGATCACTCGCCCACGTTCAAAAGAGATAAAATCCAATTTGAAATCAGCGAATCAGCTAATACTGGAGCTCGTTTTTCACTAACGAGTGCAGAAGACCCCGACGTGGGTGTGAATGGACTCAGAGAATATTTTCTGACCGAGAATGACAATTTTGTTCTGAAACAAAACTCTAATGCAGATGGAAAGAAATATGCAGAGATGGTGTTACAGAAGCCATTAGACAGAGAAACAAATCCTCATCTGTCTCTAAAACTAATCGCCGTAGACGGTGGAACTCCGCAGAGATCTGGTACAGTAAATATCGATATTACTGTTCTTGATGCAAATGACAACGCACCTGTATTTAATCAGTCTGTGTACAAAGCGACAGTGATGGAAAACTCTCCGAGAGATACTTATGTCACCACTGTTAATGCCAGTGACGCAGATTTCGGGTCCAATGGAATTGTGACGTATTATTTTTCAGATCTCAATAGTGGTCTCGGTGATTTGTTTAGTATTGATGACAAAACGGGCGTAATATTAATAACGGGTACTGTTGATTATGAAAAAGACAGAAAATACGAACTCAGAATCGATGCAAAAGACAAGGGAGGTTTGACAGATTCAAGCAAAGTAATAATTGAAGTAACTGATGTAAATGACAACGCCCCTACTGTAAGCGTCATGTCATTCACTAGTCCTGTGTCAGAAGATTCACCTTCTGGTACAACTATTGGCATTATCAATGTAAAAGATCTCGATTCAGGTGATAATGGACAAGTAAACTGCAGAATAGAGCACAATGCACCCTTTAAGATTAAATCTAATTTAAGGAATTACTACACTTTGGTAACAGATACTGTATTAGATCGTGAAAGTGTTTCAGAATATAACATCACTGTAGTTGCAACAGATGCAGGAATTCCATCTCTTTCGACGAAGAAAACCTTTCACTTAAAGGTCTCTGACGTCAATGATAATGCTCCAGTATTTCCACGAGCTGTTTACAATGCGTTTATTACAGAGAATAACTCTCCAGGTATTTCTGTCCTCACGCTGAAGGCTAAAGATCCTGATGAAAACCAAAACGCCCGTATATCTTATATTCTGGAAGACAGTAATGTCGGTGCATCTCCAGTTTCTGATTATGTTTCTATAAATGCAGAAAGTGGAGTGATACACGCAGTGCGGTCATTTGATTATGAGCAGATCAGACAACTTGTTTTCGTTATCAAAGCGCAGGATGGAGGTTCTCCTCCACTCAGTAGTAATGTGACAGTGAAGTTAATGATCCAGGACCAGAACGATAACCCTCCTCAGGTTCTGTACCCAGTCCAGACTGGTGGCTCTCTGGTGGCTGAAATGGTTCCTCGTTCAGCAGATGTGGGCTATCTGGTGACTAAAGTGGTGGCTGTTGATGTGGACTCTGGACAGAATGCCTGGCTGTCCTATAAACTGCAGAAAGCCACAGACAGGGCGCTGTTTGAAGTGGGCTTACAGAATGGAGAAATCAGAACTATCCGCCAAGTGACTGATAAAGATGCTGTCAAACAAAGACTGACTGTTATAGTGGAGGACAACGGGCAGCCGTCTCGTTCAGCTACAGTCATTGTTAACGTGGCGGTGGCGGACAGCTTCCCTGAAGTGCTGTCGGAGTTCACTGACTTTCCACACGACAAGGAGTACAATGACAACCTGACTTTTTACTTAGTGTTGGCTTTGGCTGTAGTTTCCTTCCTCTTCATCACGTGTTTGGTGGTTATTATATCTGTGAAAATCTACAGATGGAGACAGTCTCGCATCCTGTATCACTCCAATCTGCCTGTCATTCCATATTATCCACCACGTTACTCAGACACTTTGGGGACAGGGACTCTCCCACACGTGTACAACTACGAGGTGTGCAGGACGACTGACTCCAGAAAGAGTGACTGTAAGTTCGGCAGAGCTGGTAGTCAGAACGTGCTGATAATGGACCCCAGTTCTACAGGGACGATGCAGCGGATACAGAATGAGAAGAGCATCCTGGATGAACCAGACTCTCCTCTAGAGGTCAGTTAAATAATGTAGATTCGTCTTTGTGCCTCTATGTCTCTGTTTAATTTTAAGTAAATTTCTAGTCATCTTTTGCCTACTATGCCGTTATTTTCAGCACCATGGACAGCAGGTCCTGGTGATCGACTGAGTTGGAATACTTGAATATTCATATTAACTTGAAAATGTAATATGACTTGTCATTCTCAGTTGGTGATATGTTGTTTTATCGTGTCACATGCACATAGCCTTTATCTGTTTGCATTTTGTGTTAAGACGGACTGACTCATTGCTAATTTCTACTTGTTCAGCGTGGTTTTTCTTCCGAGCGTCTTACTTTGTATTCACTTGTGATCGCCTGAAGCAGTTTGCTTTTAGTATATTGTATTAAATTTGCAAAATGCTCCTTTCACTGCTCTCTTTTGACATGAACATAATTCACCAAACATTTTGCCTTTTCTTTTCCCGCGTCAGCTCAGAGCCACGATAGAATTTTCGTGTTTTTTGTTTTTTTTTTTTTTTTTATTTCTGTGACCTTTATTAAATTATGTTTTTACTCACATATCTCCATATTCTTAGAGTTAATTACACAACAGCAGCATTATACTAAAACTCAGGGTGAGGTTATGTTGTATTTTAACGTTCTTTCACGAAATTCTGTTTTGAAATATATTGATTATATATCAATCAAACATAGCTTATCCACTTAATATTTCCGGATGAAATTCACTGTTGCATGGTGTTACTGATTTTGAACTCTAAGGGACGCTGTTGGTCAATCCAACAGAATCTCTAAAACAGTATCATACAGTCTCCTCCCTTACCACCGTGGCCTATGAGAGAAAAGGGGATAGTGTGCATTATGTAGGCTGACAGTCGATGGAAATAGACTCGCACTAATAGAGATCTCCAACCAGATAAATGCAATGAATTGAGAGGACAACATAATTTCCTCGTCAATGGTACACATAGTTTTTTTGGTAACAGTTGTTGTCGTTCTTGGATTGTTGTAGACCACATTTCCTTGTTTTTCTTTCGCTATGGCATGTGGAATACAAGCCTACTCCCGGTGCGTGAAATGGCGCTTTGGCTGCGGACAGAGCTGGCATCTTCTGTTCTTCCTTTTCTGTCTCAGCGATATGGTCAGCGGACATATCCGATATTCAATACCAGAGGAGATGAAGAAAGGCTCCCTAATCGGTAATGTAGCCCAGGATCTTGGTTTGGATCTGAAAAGGCTTCGTTCTGGTCGGGCCCGTATCGTGACTGGAGAGAGCATTCAGTACACCGAGCTGAGGACAGACAAAGGGATTCTCGTCGTCAATGAGAGAATAGACCGGGAGCAGCTTTGCGGAGACGTAACGCCATGTAGTTTCAGCTTTGAGGTGATTTTAGAAAACCCTATGGAGCTTCATCAAATTACAGTTGAAATAACAGATATTAATGATCACTCGCCCACGTTCAAAAGAGATAAAATGCATTTTGAAATCAGCGAAATAGCTAATACTGGAGCTCGTTTTCCACTGACAGGGGCAGAGGACCCCGATGTGGGTGTGAATGGACTCAGAGAATATTTTCTGACCGAGAATGACAATTTTGTTCTGAAACAAAACTCTAATGCAGATGGAAAGAAATATGCAGAGATGGTGTTACAGAAGCCATTAGACAGAGAAACAAACCCAAATCTGTCTCTTAAGCTAATCGCCGTAGACGGTGGAACTCCGCAGAGATCTGGTACAGTAAATATCGATATTACTGTTCTTGATGCAAATGACAACGCACCTGTATTTAATCAGTCTGTGTACAAAGCGACAGTGATGGAAAACTCTCTGAGAGATACTTATGTCACCACTGTTAATGCCAGTGACGCAGATTTCGGGTCGAATAGTATTGTGACGTATTATTTTTCAGATCTCAATAGTGGTCTCGGTAATTTGTTTAGTATTGATGACAAAACTGGCATTATTTTAATAACAGGATTGATTGATTATGAAAAAGACAAGAAGTTCGAGCTTAGAATCGAGGCGAAGGATCAAGGAGGTTTGACAGATTCAAGCAAAGTAATAATTGAAGTAACTGATGTAAATGACAACGCCCCTACTGTAAGCGTCATGTCATTCACTAGTCCTGTGTCAGAAGATTCACCTTCTGGTACAACTATTGGCATTATCAATGTAAAAGATCTCGATTCAGGTGATAATGGACAAGTAAACTGCAGAATAGAGCACAATGCACCCTTTAAGATTAAATCCAATTTAAGGAATTACTACACTTTGGTAACAGATACTGTATTAGATCGTGAAAGTGTTTCAGAATATAACATCACTGTAGTTGCAACAGATGCAGGAATTCCATCTCTTTCGACGAAGAAAACCTTTTACTTAAAGGTCTCTGACGTCAATGATAATGCTCCAGTATTTCCACGAGCTGTTTACAATGCGTTTATTACAGAGAATAACTCTCCAGGTATTTCTGTCCTCACGCTGAAGGCTAAAGATCCTGATGAAAACCAAAACGCCCGTATATCTTATATTCTGGAAGATAGTAATGTCGGTGCATCTCCAGTTTCTGATTATGTTTCTATAAATGCAGAAAGCGGAGTGATACACGCAGTGCGGTCATTTGATTATGAGCAGATCAAACAGCTGGTTTTCGTCGTGAAAGCGCAGGATGGAGGCTCTCCTCCACTCAGTAGTAATGTGACTGTGAAGTTAATGATCCAGGACCAGAACGACAACCCTCCTCAGGTTCTGTACCCAGTCCAGACTGGTGGCTCTCTGGTAGCTGAAATGGTGCCTCGTTCAGTAGATGTGGGCTATCTGGTGACTAAAGTGGTGGCTGTTGATGTGGACTCTGGACAGAATGCCTGGCTGTCCTATAAACTGCAGAAAGCCACAGACAGGGCGCTGTTTGAAGTGGGCTTACAGAATGGAGAAATCAGAACTATCCGCCAAGTGACTGATAAAGATGCCGTCAAACAAAGACTGACTGTTATAGTGGAGGACAACGGGCAGCCGTCTCGTTCAGCTACAGTCATTGTTAACGTGGCGGTGGCGGACAGCTTCCCTGAAGTGCTGTCGGAGTTCACTGACTTTCCACACGACAAGGAGTACAATGACAACCTGACTTTTTACTTAGTGTTGGCTTTGGCTGTAGTTTCCTTCCTCTTCATCACGTGTTTGGTAGTCATTATATCAGTGAAAATCTACAGATGGAGACAGTCTCGCATCCTGTATCACTCCAATCTCCCTGTCATTCCATATTATCCACCACGTTACTCAGACACTTTGGGGACAGGGACTCTCCCACACGTGTACAACTACGAGGTGTGCAGGACGACTGACTCGAGAAAGAGTGACTGTAAGTTCGGCAGAGCTGGTAGTCAGAACGTGCTGATAATGGACCCCAGTTCTACAGGGACGATGCAGCGGATACAGAGTGAGAAGAGCATCCTGGATGAACCAGACTCTCCTCTGGAGGTGAGGTCCAATACTCAAAGTCGCCTGTTTTACAAATGTTGTTTCTGTGAAGTGAGATGAAATTGCACTAGGTGTTGTGTGTAATTTATTCGTAAAAAAAGGCACATTGTTGTTTTCAGCACCACAGTCCGGACAGCTCCTCTCTAACTCATAGTGCATTGCATGTTGAACATTTTCCAGCTTCCCCATTAGTTTTGTTCCGAAGTGATACCATCTGCAAATATTGTTACCACCACTACGACTACTAAAAATAATATATATGGTATTATTAATAATGACGACGACAACAACAACAATACTACTACTACTACTACTATTAATAATAATATTAATAATAATAATAATAATAATAATAATAATAATAATAATAATAATATAAAATAATAAGAAAAAATATCCAGAAATTATAGTTATAAATGTAATTTGCCCTCAAAAGTTTTTTTTTCTTGAACTACAGTATTAATATCACAGACATATATAGCTGTCCCCCTCTTCTTCGCTTTTCTTTGAACCTTTTTGTCTTTTTGGTGTTCGCGGTTTGGACTGTAAGTGACGCTGTTGAACAAGAATAGAAAGTATGTCGACTCTCTGTTGCCGTTCAGGGGCGTTCTTTGTAAGATCACACTGTAGCAGGCTCAGAGTGAACATCAGGACGCGAGTATAGCTCGGAAATTACATTCTTTTTACAGTCAGCAGCTTTGCTTCTCTTTCCTGATATATGAAGAAAGCACATCCGGAGGAGTGTATTTTATTGAATTGAAATCGGAGGATCTCGGTTGTTTTTCCTTGGAATAATTTCCCTTGCTGACATGGCGTATCAGCAACCGCTCTGCAAATGGCGTTTGTTTTCCGGACCTCAACGGGTAATGCCTGTTTTGTTGTTTTACTTCTTTGCGATGGTCACTGGTCAGATCCGCTACTCTATACCAGAGGAGATGAAGAAGGGCTCACTTATCGGTAATGTAGCTCAGGATCTTGGTTTGGATCTGAAAAGGCTCCGTTCTGGTCGGGCCCGTATAGTGACCGGAGAAAACATCCAGTACACCGAGCTGAAGACAGACAAAGGGATTCTAGTTGTCAACGAGAGAATAGACAGGGAGCAGCTTTGTAGAGACGTAACACCGTGCAGTTTCAGCTTCGAAATGATTTTAGAAAACCCGATGGAGCTACATCATGTAACGATTGAAGTGTTGGATGTGAATGATCATCCTCCGGTATTCAAGAAATCAGACATTATGTTAGATATTAGCGAGTCAGCTAACATCGGGGCACGATTTGTGCTGGACAGTGCAGAGGATCCTGATGTTGGCGTCAATGGTCTGCAGAATTATGTTTTAACATCAAACGACAACTTCGTTTTGAAACAGCATGTAAATCCAGACGGGAGTAAATATGCAGAGATGGTCCTACAGAAGCATTTAGACAGAGAGGAGGTTCCCTTTCTCTCTTTAAAGCTTATAGCAGTGGATGGTGGGAATCCACAGAGATCTGGCACCGTAAACATAGACATAAAGGTTTTAGATGTAAATGACAATGCGCCCGTTTTCAATCAGTCAGTTTATAAGGCCACGGTGATTGAGAATGCAGCACAGGGGACTAATATCGTTACTGTTAATGCTACAGATGCAGATAGCGGCTCGAATGGTTTGATCACGTATTCAATTTCAAACGTGAAGAGCGATATAGCTGATTTGTTGTCTATAGATCAATCATCTGGTGCGTTATCTGTCTCAGGCCCAATAGATTTTGAAAAAGACAAAAAATATGAGCTTAGAATCGATGCAAAAGATCAGGGAGGATTAACAGATTCAAGTAAAGTGATAATTGAAGTAACTGATGTAAATGACAACGCCCCTATCATAAGCGTCATGTCATTCACTAGTCCTGTGTCAGAGGACTCGCCTCCCGGTACAACTATTGGTATTATAAATATAAAAGATCTTGATTCGGGTGAAAACGGGCAGGTAGTATGTAAAATCGAACAAAATGCACCTTTTAAGATTAAATCAAATTTGAGGAATTATTACACTTTGGTAACAGATACTGTATTAGATCGTGAAAGTGTTTCAGAATATAACATTACTGTAATTGCAACAGATGCAGGAATTCCTCCTCTCTCGTCAAAAAGAACCTTTAATTTAAAGGTCTCTGATGTGAATGACAATGCTCCAGTGTTTTCACAAGCTGCTTATAATGCGTTTATCACAGAGAACAACTCTCCAGGTGTTTCTGTTCTTACTGTCAGAGCTAAAGATCCTGATGAAAACCAAAACGCTCGTATATCTTATATTCTGGTGGACTCTCATATCGACGGATCTCCAGTATCACAATGTGTGTCAGTTAATGCAGAAAGCGGAGTGATACACGCAGTGCGCTCTTTTGATTATGAGCAAATCAAACAGCTGGTTTTCGTCGTAAAAGCGCAGGATGGAGGCTCTCCTCCACTCAGTAGTAATGTGACAGTGAAGTTAATGATCCAGGACCAGAACGACAACCCTCCTCAGGTTCTGTACCCAGTCCAGACTGGTGGCTCTCTGGTGGCTGAAATGGTTCCTCGTTCAGCAGATGTGGGCTATCTGGTGACTAAAGTGGTGGCTGTTGATGTGGACTCTGGACAGAATGCCTGGCTGTCCTATAAACTGCAGAAAGCCACAGACAGGGCGCTGTTTGAAGTGGGCTTACAGAATGGAGAAATCAGAACTATCCGCCAAGTGACTGATAAAGATGCTGTCAAACAAAGACTGACTGTTATAGTGGAGGACAACGGACAGCCGTCTCGTTCAGCTACAGTCATTGTTAACGTGGCGGTGGCGGACAGCTTCCCTGAAGTGCTGTCGGAGTTCACTGACTTTCCACACGACAAGGAGTACAATGACAACCTGACTTTTTACTTAGTGTTGGCTTTGGCTGTAGTTTCCTTCCTCTTCATCACGTGTTTGGTGGTTATTATATCAGTGAAAATCTACAGATGGAGACAGTCTCGCATCCTGTATCACTCCAATCTCCCTGTCATTCCATATTATCCACCACGTTACTCAGACACTTTGGGGACAGGGACTCTCCCACACGTGTACAACTACGAGGTGTGCAGGACGACTGACTCGAGAAAGAGTGACTGTAAGTTCGGCAGAGCTGGTAGTCAGAACGTGCTGATAATGGACCCCAGTTCTACAGGGACGATGCAGCGGATACAGAGTGAGAAGAGCATCCTCGATGAACCAGACTCTCCTCTAGAGGTCAGTAAAAGAATCAAGCTTCGTCTGTGTTCTCTGTGTTTTGTAGTTGGACTGATTGGGAGATGTTGGAGGCTATAACAATTACTTTCAGCACCATGGACAGCTCGCTTTCATTAATTTATAGGAAATCTTTTCATGCTAAAGTCTTTGCAGCGTAAGCAGTGGGAACGTGTTCCTGTCATACATCGCATTTTCCCACAAAATTAATAAAATTTGCAAAACAATGTATTATTAATTTTCATATCGTCTAAGGTCTCCCCCCAAATCGTTCAGTTTTCTCTCGACTGTTCAGTGTAGGTGTTTACTCAACTACCAGCTGCTTTGAATGTCTAAATGACTTTAACAGATAGTGTAGATGGAATTAGAACTCAATTAGAGAGCAACAAGAAAATCATAGCCCAAATTATACTGAATTTTTAGGGGGCAATATCAATAATATATAAAAACATACATAAAACGCTGTTCATGAAACTTAAAGTAAATAAATAAATATCGGACAGCACACAGATACCGACAGAGACTGATATAACTATGGTAGGCCAATATTGGGCCCATAATTTCAGCCGATATTCCTGCCTGGCTCTAAAAAAGAACCGTAATGTATCTGTTTGCAATAGCAATAAAGTGTCTCACTTTGTTTAGTGAATGTGGCTCTTGTGTTCTATATTAAATGGCAGATGACTTGTTATTGTTTGCATACAGTGAATAGAGTTTAGTTACTGAGTCTAATTTGATATAAGATTCTGTGGTTTGATTTTCCACACCTTCCTCTCTTAACTCTCCTTTCACTGCATTCTAATGATGATGCTAACGATTCTTCAGGACCACAGACAGATATTTTTATACTTCATACATTACAGCTATATATCGCCTTTTTGAAGTAATTTGATATTTCAAATTTTGAAACACTGATTAGAATGCCACTGCAGTTTATCTTTCTGCTGTTGTCTCATTTGTCCAGTTGAATCAGTCTTTTTAACATAACGCATATGGCAAAGTACTAATACGAAGCAACAGAGCACTAGTTGCAAATATTCACATGTGATAAATGTCTGGCTTCCAAGTCCCACTGTAAGGAATTCATGTTTTGGACTCTAAGTGACGCTGTTGGTCAGCAAAACGATTTCAGTGTTAACAGTCAGCCTGTTCCCTCCCTCACCGCCTTACTGAAGCATGATAGCGGAGATAGAGTGCTGCGTGTGAGGAAAGGGAGTGAAGAGGCGATTTATTTTACACATCTGTCTTTGGGGTGTAGCAGGAGGACGTTATTATCAATATATCTACGCTGGACTACAAGCTCGTGCTTATTTTCTTCAAGTAAGGACCCATTGTTTTCGACATCTATTGTTTCTGACATGGCATCCCGAGGCCAAGCCTCCCCTGAACGTGTAAGATGGCGCTTTTCTTGTATATTAAGATGTCAAGTGGGATTTGTCATTTTACTGATACTTATGGGCGATAGAGTGGCGAGTCAGATTCGTTATTCTATTCCAGAGGAGATGAAGAAAGGCTCCGTTATTGGCAATGTAGCACAAGATCTCGGTCTGGATCTGAAAAGGCTCCGCTCTGGCCGTGCCCGTATCGTGACTGGAGAGGACATCCAGTACACCGAGCTGAAGACAGACAAAGGGATTCTAGTCTTGAATGAGAGAATAGACCGAGAGCAGCTTTGTGGAGACGTAACGCCATGCAGCCTTAGTTTCGAAATCATTTTGGAAAATCCAATCGAACTTCATCGTGTCACTGTGGAAATTTTGGATATAAACGACAATACACCTTTCTTTCCAAATAAAGACATCGGATTTGAAATGAGCGAATCTGCTACAGTAGGGGTAAAATTTCCTGTTGAAAGCGCAGTTGATCCTGACGTCGGGCTAAACGCATTACAGAATTACATTCTATCTCAGAATAATTATTTCATTCTCAAACAACATACAAACCCAGACGGCAGTAAATACGCTGAATTAGTGCTCCAGAAGCCTTTAGACAGAGAAGAACACCCCAGTCTCCCTCTAAAGGTAATAGCTGTCGACGGTGGAAACCCACAGAGATCTGGTACAGTTGATATAATAATATCTGTTCTAGATGCAAACGATAATGCTCCTGTATTCAATCAGTCAGTTTATAGGGCCGCTGTCGTTGAAAATGCACCTAAAGGAACTTACATTACAACAGTTAACGCCACTGATTCAGACATCGGCAGTAATGGGGAGATAATATTCAGTTTTGCGAAACTAAAAGGCAGCACGGTAGAAATGTTTAGTATCGATGAAAACACAGGTGTCATATCAGTTGCTGGACTTATTGACTATGAAAAAGAGACGAAATATGAACTTAGATTAGAGGCAAGGGATCGAGGAGGCTTGACTGGGACCAGTAAAATTATAATTGATGTTAGTGACGTCAATGACAATGCTCCAGTAATCAATATCATGTCATTTTCTAACACTATATCAGAAGATGCCCCTCTCGGCACAACAGTAGCTGTTATCAATGTCAAAGACGCTGATTCGGAGAAAAATGGGCAAATAAAATGTACTTTAGACAAAGCGCTGCCTTTTAAAATCCAGTCGTCATTAACGAACTACTATAATTTGGTGGCGGATCAACATTTTGATAGAGAGACGACTTCTGATTACGATTTAACGATAATAGCCACCGACTCAGGGACTCCCTCTCTTTCTAGCTCCGTCACATTGCAGCTCAGAATCTCTGACGTAAACGACAACGTTCCATTGTTCGGCAGAAACTCATATTCTGCCTACGTCATAGAGAATAATTCTCCTGGAATGTCCATCACCACTGTCAGTGCACGAGACTCTGACTGGAATCAAAATGCCAGGATCTCCTATTTGCTGGAAGACACACAAATCAACGGGAATCCAGTGTCTACATATGTGTCTTTAAACTCTGAAACGGGGGTTTTACATGCGGTACGTTCGTTTGATTATGAACAAATTAAACAGCTTCAGCTTGTAGTCAAAGCGCAGGATGGAGGCTCTCCTCCACTCAGTAGTAATGTGACAGTGAAATTAATGATCCAGGACCAGAACGACAACCCTCCTCAGGTTCTGTACCCAGTCCAGACTGGTGGCTCTCTGGTGGCTGAAATGGTGCCTCGTTCAGCAGATGTGGGCTATCTGGTGACTAAAGTGGTGGCTGTTGATGTGGACTCTGGACAGAATGCCTGGCTGTCCTATAAACTGCAGAAAGCCACAGACAGGGCGCTGTTTGAAGTGGGCTTACAGAATGGAGAAATCAGAACTATCCGCCAAGTGACTGATAAAGATGCTGTCAAACAAAGACTGACTGTTATAGTGGAGGACAACGGGCAGCCGTCTCGTTCAGCTACAGTCATTGTTAACGTGGCGGTGGCGGACAGCTTCCCTGAAGTGCTGTCGGAGTTCACTGACTTTCCACACGACAAGGAGTACAATGACAACCTGACTTTTTACTTAGTGTTGGCTTTGGCTGTAGTTTCCTTCCTCTTCATCACGTGTTTGGTGGTTATTATATCAGTGAAAATCTACAGATGGAGACAGTCTCGCATCCTGTATCACTCTAATCTCCCTGTGATTCCATATTATCCACCACGTTACTCAGACACTTTGGGGACAGGGACTCTCCCACACGTGTACAACTACGAAGTGTGCAGGACGACTGACTCGAGAAAGAGTGACATGAAATATATGCAACCGATGAGTCAAAGTTTAGTGAGTGTGGACGGAGCTGGGACTGATACACCACATGTGGACAAGCAACTGTCAGTCACCTGTTCTCAAATGTCAACTTTGGTGAGTGATGTTTTTAATCTTACCTTTTTTTTTTTTTTTTTTCGTTGCCTTTGTACTCTGGGTTCTATTACAGTACATAAAATCATCATCTGTAGTCCCTTAGTGTCGCTGTCCATGGTGCTGGAATGAACAATGGATTCATTTTGACATATACACACACATTCAAATTATTCTCAACAGTTATACTTGACAATTTATTCAGTTGAACTGGCATCAACTATTTTGGAAGTTTTTTTTAGAGAGGATTTGTTACGTTTTATTATATAAATATTCTCAAGATCTCTTCCAGCAATCAACAATTCAGTAAGTGTTTCAGTAACAACGGCATACACACTTTTCGTTGTAATAACAAATATTTGACAACGGAAGACAAAAGAAACAATTTGTCCTCCT
Source organism: Lutjanus erythropterus (assembly GCF_056507025.1). Taxonomy (NCBI): domain Eukaryota; kingdom Metazoa; phylum Chordata; class Actinopteri; order Lutjaniformes; family Lutjanidae; genus Lutjanus; species Lutjanus erythropterus. The sequence goes on along the minus strand of NC_139321.1, from coordinate 21,668,710 downwards.
CTTTTTTCCTTCTTTATTTTATTTTTCAGTCAGCCTACAAAGAATCTACAACGATTTTTTCAATTCAAGTTTTCTTTTTTATGCTGTTCTTTTTAATATGATAATATAAACTATCCACAAGCTTTCAATAAAACATTTAAACTTAAACATTTAAATTCCTAACATTGTGCACACTACATACATTACCATGAATAGACTCTGAGCGCCGCTGTTGATACATCACTGACTGACTGTCCAAACCAGCAGTGCAGCGGCCCACCCCTTTGATTCATTTCAGTGTTTTACTGCTTGGAAGGAAGACGGTCTGGTCCGTGAACGTCTGAAGTGCAGCACTATCTCAGCTGAAAATACCACTATCTTTTCAATTCATGGATTTACTTGTGCCAGTTTTGCATTGAAAGGGATCAGTCCGTCACTACGCCTGGATCTATCATGGATTGTTTTTTGATAACCGCTCACAGAGGACGATGGCAAGCAGTGTTTCTAATTCTTTGTCTGTTCAAGCTGAGCTCGGTGACTGGACAGGCCCGATATTCTGTACCAGAGGAGCAGGCAGAGGGCTCGTTTGTCGGAAACATCGCGAAAGATTTGGGTTTGGATGTGGCGAGGCTCATATCAGGTAAAGCTCGTATTATTACAAAAGGAAGCCGACAGTACGTTGATTTAAACCGAGACAAAGGCACTCTTGTTATTAAAGAGCGAATCGACCGAGAGGAGCTGTGTGGAAAGACGACGCCCTGTAGCTTCAGTTTCGAGGTCATTTTAGAAAATCCAATTCAGCTTTATCGCGTAACAGTGGAGGTAATAGACATAAACGATAACAGTCCGTCGTTTCCGAAGGATGAAATCAGTTTGAAGATTGTTGAAAATGCTGCATCTGGGACTCGTTTCTCGCTAGAGAGTGCAGACGACCCTGATGTCGGTATTAATGATATTCAAAAATACACACTTAAACCCATAGATAACTTCAAATTGGAGGTACAAAGCCAGCCCGATGGAGAAAAATTCATCGAAATGGTTTTACAGACGCCGTTAGACCGAGAGAAAGAGGAGACTCACACTCTTGTTCTGATTGCTTCAGATGGAGGGGAGCCACATAGATCAGGGACAGTGCGTATTCATATCACTGTGCTAGATGCTAACGATAATGCACCAGTGTGTAGCCAACCTGTTTATAAAGCAGATGTCAAGGAGAATTCTCCTGAAGGAACAGTGGTGACCACCGTTAATGCAAATGACGCAGATAAAGGCCACTATGGCGAAGTAACTTACTCCATAGCTCATGTCGCCAAAGAGGCAAAACACCTTTTTGAAGTAAATGTTCAGACTGGAGAGGTAAAAGTCAAAGGTAAACTGGATTTTGAAAAATCTAAAACCTATCAATTAAACGTTAAAGCTAGTGACCACGGTGGATATACAGATACTTGCAAAGTCATTATCCAAATAATTGACGAGAATGATAACGTCCCTGCAATACAGCTAATGTCATTTTCTAACTCGATATCCGAGGACTCTCCTCCAGGTACAACTATAGCTGTTGTTAACGTTGATGATGAAGACTCTGATGGTAACGGTGTTGTCAAGTGCTCCATTAACTCTGACATTCCTTTCAAAATTGAGTCTTCATTGACAGGATATTACACCATAGTGACAGAAGACTTTTTAGACAGAGAAAGTGTTCCTGAGTATAATATCACCATAACCGTCTCTGATCAAGGCTCTCCTCCGCTGTCCAGCAGTAAGAACATTAATGTAAAAGTGTCTGACGTGAATGACAGTCCACCCAGATTTGATCAATCACAATACAGTAAGATTGTACCAGAGAACAACTCCCCTGGATTTTCTGTGTTCACTCTCAGTGCCAGTGATGCAGACTGGGGGCAGAACGCTCGAGTTTCTTACTTTGTGGAGGAGAAAGAGATTAATGGAGTCGCCGTGTCTTCGTTAGTGTCAGTAAACTCAGAGAGTGGCGTGATTCATGCAGTGAGGTCGTTTGATTATGAGCAAGTCAAGTGGTTTGAATTTAACGTAACTGCTCGTGATGCTGGATCCCCTCCTCTGAGTTCAGTGGCTACAGTTCGAATAATAATCCAGGACCAGAACGATAATCCACCTCAGGTTCTGTACCCAGTCCAGACTGGTGGCTCTCTGGTGGCTGAAATGGTGCCTCGTTCAGCAGATGTGGGCTATCTGGTGACTAAAGTGGTGGCTGTTGATGTGGACTCTGGACAGAATGCCTGGCTGTCCTATAAACTGCAGAAAGCCACAGACAGGGCGCTGTTTGAAGTGGGCTTACAGAATGGAGAAATCAGAACTATCCGCCAAGTGACTGATAAAGATGCTGTCAAACAAAGACTGACTGTTATAGTGGAGGACAACGGGCAGCCGTCTCGTTCAGCTACAGTCATTGTTAACGTGGCGGTGGCGGACAGCTTCCCTGAAGTGCTGTCGGAGTTCACTGACTTTCCACACGACAAGGAGTACAATGACAACCTGACTTTTTACTTAGTGTTGGCTTTGGCTGTAGTTTCCTTCCTCTTCATCACGTGTTTGGTGGTTATTATATCAGTGAAAATCTACAGATGGAGACAGTCTCGCATCCTGTATCACTCCAATCTCCCTGTCATTCCATATTATCCACCACGTTACTCAGACACTTTGGGGACAGGGACTCTCCCACACGTGTACAACTACGAGGTGTGCAGGACGACTGACTCGAGAAAGAGTGACTGTAAGTTCGGCAGAGCTGGTAGTCAGAACGTGCTGATAATGGACCCCAGTTCTACAGGGACGATGCAGCGGATACAGAATGAGAAGAGCATCTTGGATGAACCAGACTCTCCTCTAGAGGTCAGTTTTTAATCCATCATCCATCTCAAACTGATAATGCATAAATCAAGCCCCATTTTAGATTTGACTTGCTTTTATGGTTTGTCTCACTGCCTTTCAGAGGGCATCTTAAGTTCTACTAAAGACGGACAGCTCCTCTCTGAGTTGAGCCATTTAACTGACATGAAAAGAAATCAGTGAGGAAAATGTACACCATGGTGCTCTTCTTGTTGTCATCGACCTGTAATGTTGTCTCTATTGTATCTGATATTTGTGTCTGTTGTAATCAGAATATGTGTCTGGATTTTCTTCTAGTAGATAGATTTTCTTCGTTAGGCAGAAAGCAGCAAAAGTGCATGCATCATATCTCATGATTGTACTCCGTGATGCTCTTCTACTTTATCTATTACTGTCACCTAAACCCCACACAATCTGCATCTTGTTTATCTTATAATGTAATATACATGCACACATTAAATTTAATATTACTTCTCTCCACATACAACGTTCTTTGGGTTTTCCACATTTTGAACAGCTATTCAAAGAGGAAAGAGTCCCCCTTTTTACTGAGAGCACTTGTTATTTTCGTGTTGGACTCTAAGGGCCGCTGTTGGTCTTTAAAGCTCATCTGAAGCTATTAAAATGCAGCTACTCCGCCTATATTTCTCTTAGTGTACCTCGGAGAGGAGGACATTCGGTCTTCATTTACAAAAGTGATTTTTAGATGAGTGTGTTCGCTGTCAGACTGTGGATTATCAACACACCAACACAAGGACGATACGGAATAATAGGTCCGCTTTTTGCAAAAATATTTCTATGTGGAGGATTGAGTGGATTGCATCGGGAATATGCCTTTTATCAGCAGTGAGGCCACGATTAAACGGCAAGTACGGGCCCTCATCCTTGTTTTTCTTATTGACGCGGCAGTCTGTCAGATCCGCTACTCCGTCCCAGAGGAGATGAGAAAGGGCTCCTTTGTAGGTAACGTTGCTGAAGATTTAGGTATCGATGCTAAAAGACTGATATCAGGCGGTGCCCGTATCGTTAGCGGTGACAGCAGCGAGTATGTCAGGCTTGATGCAGACAAAGGGATTCTTGTGGTGGGAGACAGAATAGATAGAGAGCAGCTGTGCGGGCAGACATCGCCCTGTAGCTTGAATTTTGAAATGATTATGACGAATCCAATGCAACTACATAGCATCGTAGTGGAAGTGTTGGATGTTAATGATAACGCACCCGTGTTTCACGAGAAAGAGGTGCATGTAGAAATAGTGGAATCTGCTCTTCCAGGAACAGAGATATTACAAGAGAGCGCCACCGACCCTGATGTTGGCATCAACGCTTTACACGGCTATACATTACACCCAACAACGCATTTCAATATCAAGGTGCTGTCAAGCCCAAATGGTAATAAATATGCACAGTTGTATCTTTCCAATACCTTAGATCGCGAGAAAGAGGAAAAGCTGCTTCTCACGCTAACTGCTGTGGACGGGGGTGAACCACAGAGATCAGGGACACTGAAAATACATGTAACTGTGCGAGACACAAATGACAATGCTCCAGTTTTTACGCAGTCAAATTTTAAGGCGTCTGTCATGGAAAATGTTCCAAAAGGAACCTTAGTGATGAGAGTGAGTGCAACAGATGCAGATGAAGGGATGTATGGCCACGTCACGTACCATTTTAATCGCATGTCCAGTAACGTTGCTGATTTATTTCATCTGGATGAAAACAGCGGTGATATAACTGTAAACGGTGTGATTGATTATGAAGAGAATAAAATATATGAGATTGGTGTGCAGGCAAAAGACCAAGGCGGACAAAGCACATCGACAAAAGTAATAATTGAGGTGACGGATGTTAATGACAATGCACCTGTAATAACACTAACCTCGTTTTCTAGTGTCATCGCTGAGGATTCACCTAGTGGGACTACTGTAGCTATCATAAATGTTAAAGATCTAGATTCAGGCAAAAATGGCAAAGTGGACTGTTCAGTTAAAGGCAATGTACCGTTTGCAATCCACTCATCTCTGAAGAATTATTATACACTGGTGACAAACGGTGTGCTTGACAGGGAGCGTAATCCTGATTACAATATCACTTTCACTGCTATGGATGAAGGGAGCCCACCACTCTCGACTAACAAGACAATAACACTTCGAGTTTCCGATGTCAACGATAATGCCCCCGTATTTGAACAGAATTATTATGAAGCTAATATTATGGAAAATAACTCCCCAGGATTATCTGTGTTTTCTGTGAAAGCGCAAGACTCTGACTCTGGACAAAACGCACGTGTTTCCTACCTGCTTATTGATACTGAGTTAAACGGTAACCCCATATCCACTTACATATCTGTTAATGCAGAAACTGGAGTTCTACAGGCAGTTCGATCATTTGATTTTGAGCAAATTAAAACTCTAAATATTCTTGTGAAAGGACAGGATGGGGGTTCCCCGCCTTTAAGCAGCAATACCACGGTTAAAATTAATATTCAGGACCAGAACGACAACCCTCCTCAGGTTCTGTACCCAGTCCAGACTGGTGGCTCTCTGGTGGCTGAAATGGTTCCCCGTTCAGCAGATGTGGGCTATCTGGTGACTAAAGTGGTGGCTGTTGATGTGGACTCTGGACAGAATGCCTGGCTGTCCTATAAACTGCAGAAAGCCACAGACAGGGCGCTGTTTGAAGTGGGCTTACAGAATGGAGAAATCAGAACTATCCGCCAAGTGACTGATAAAGATGCTGTCAAACAAAGACTGACTGTTATAGTGGAGGACAACGGACAGCCGTCTCGTTCAGCTACAGTCATTGTTAACGTGGCGGTGGCGGACAGCTTCCCTGAAGTGCTGTCGGAGTTCACTGACTTTCCACACGACAAGGAGTACAATGACAACCTGACTTTTTACTTAGTGTTGGCTTTGGCTGTAGTTTCCTTCCTCTTCATCACGTGTTTGGTGGTTATTATATCAGTGAAAATCTACAGATGGAGACAGTCTCGCATCCTGTATCACTCCAGTCTCCCTGTCATTCCATATTATCCACCACGTTACTCAGACACTTTGGGGACAGGGACTCTCCCACACGTGTACAACTACGAGGTGTGCAGGACGACTGACTCGAGAAAGAGTGACTGTAAGTTCGGCAGAGCTGGTAGTCAGAACGTGCTGATAATGGACCCCAGTTCTACAGGGACGATGCAGCGGATACAGAATGAGAAGAGCATCCTGGATGAACCAGATTCTCCTTTAGAGGTCAGTTAAATAATGTAGCTTCCTCTGTGTGTCGTTATTTCTCCTTCAGAGTAAAGTTGAGTTGATAGTGCACCAGACTCTCCTCTAGAGGTGAGACCTCTGACATACTGATATATCATTGTAGTTATGTTCGTGCCTTTTCAAATGTCGTACTAAGCAGTTGGTGCCCTTTGAGCTCACATGTCAGAAGGCATTTTCAGAACCACAGCTCATGGACAGCTCCACTGACTGGGGGTTTAATTCCCTTTGCAAATCTCTGGTCAATTCCCTGTGGCAGGGGTCCTATTTTTTTATTTATTTTTTTATTTTCATTTCAAGGACTTACAAAATAGATTTACATCACAAACGTTAAAATATTATATTCCTTTTTTTTTTGCTGGGGACCACCTGCAACGCACACAAGGATACCTATTGGTGTCCGGACTCGAGTTTGAAAACCACTGCACAATGAAGCAATAGCCTATTTTTATATTAATCTATGACTGTGTAATGTCATTATTAGACTTAATACCATTCTGTCTAATGTAATTTAATGCAGATCAAGGCACTATTAATGCAGACTATACCATCTCTTTCTGTAAGTGACAGATAAGTGATGTGAACGATGTGTCACAAACATGTCCAAAAACAAGCGGGATTTTTCCCCAAAAAAATTGGTTTATATGAATGGATTACAATGTTGTTATTTTGATCTACATTTGTAGTACTTCCACACCAAGTGCTCGGCAAATTAATTTCTTTTTCCATGATATTCACGGTTTGGACGGTAAGGGACGCTGTTGGTGTGTGAAACGAGTGCACTGTGTTGACCCAGAGGAGGCAGAGCCCTCATTTCCCTCTGTAGTCAGGAGAGAAGTCAAACTGCGGGCTGCATAAGCGGGACTGCGGACACAATTTCATTCGGAACGAGGACTTCAAAATCAAAGGATTACTTGATGAAACTGTCTTTATTGTCTGTGGATTATCTACATCAGGCTGTTGGTATCACATTTTCTTATCTGTGCGATGGCGTTTGATAGATCTCCCCCTTTTTGCGTGAAATGGCGTTTGTATAGCAGCTCAGTATGGCTTTTTCTGCTGGTCATTTGGTGTCTCAGTCACATCGTGTCTGGACAAATCAGGTATACAATTCCGGAGGAGATGAAAAAAGGGTCTCTTATCGGTAACGTAGCTCAAGATCTTGGTTTGGATGTGCAAAGGCTTCGTTCTGGCCGTGCCCGTATCGTGACTAGACAAAGCGTCCAGTACACTGAGCTGAAAACAGACAAAGGCATTTTAATTGTGAACGAGAGAATAGACCGAGAGCAGCTTTGTCGAGACGTAACGCCGTGCAGCTTCAGCTTTGAGGTGATTTTAGAAAATCCTATGGAATTGCACCGAGTAACAGTGGAAATAACTGACATAAATGACAATTCACCAACGTTTAGAAAGGATGTGATTAAATTTGAAATAAGCGAATCTGCAACACTGGGATCACGCTTTTTGTTGGCCAGTGCCGAAGACGCAGATGTAGGCAGTAACGGTCTCCAGAAATACATACTAACTACCAATGACATTTTCGGTTTGAAGCAGCATTCGAGTCCAGATGGTCGAAAATATGCCGAGATGATCTTACAAAAACCGCTGGACAGAGAAAGTGAGCCAAGAATATCACTGAAGCTCATCGCTGTTGACGGTGGAACTCCGCCTAGATCTGGTACAGTAAATATAGATATTACAGTGCTTGATGCTAATGATAATCCTCCCATTTTTAATCAGACTCTCTACAGGGCTACTGTGTCAGAGAATGCGCTACAAGGCACTTATATTACGACAGTCAATGCAAGTGATGCAGACAGTGGATCAAACGGTCTTGTCACATACAGATTTTCAAACATGAAGGAGCAGCTGACAGACATATTTAATTTAGACGAAATTACGGGAGTCATAACACTGCTAGGACGAGTAGATTATGAAAAAGATAAAAAATATGAACTTATGATTGAAGCTATGGACCAAGGAGGTCTGACAGATTCAAGTAAGGTGCTAATTGAGATTGTAGACGTCAATGATAATGCACCCGTCATAAATGTGATGTCATTTTCCAGCCCAGTGTCTGAGGATTCTGCCTTGGGTACCACGGTGGCTATAATTAATGTGATTGATGCAGACTCAGAGCAAAATGGCCAAATTAGTTGTACAACAGACAGTAGCCTTCCATTTAAAATAAAATCAACATTAACTAATTACTATGCATTGGTAACAGACTCAGCTTTTGACAGAGAAGTTGTACCAGAATATAACATAACTGTAAGGGCAACCGATTCAGGATCGCCATCCTTGTCAAGCGCAACAATATTGCATCTGAGAATCTCTGATGTGAATGACAATGCCCCAGTATTTGACAAGATTAGTTACGTTGCTCACGTTACAGAGAACAATTCCCCTGGAATGTCCATATTTTCCGTGAAAGCACAGGATATTGACTGGAATCAAAACGCTAGAATATCTTACTTTCTCGAAGAAACGCAAATAAATGGTAGTCCGACGTCTTCTTACTTGTCCATAAACAGTGAAACTGGAGCTATCCATGCTGTGCGCTCTTTTGACTACGAGCAGATCAAACAACTTCAGATAGTTGTAAAGGCGCAGGATGGAGGCTCTCCTCCACTCAGTAGTAATGCGACTGTGAAATTAATGATCCAGGATCAGAACGACAACCCTCCTCAGGTTCTGTACCCAGTCCAGACTGGTGGCTCTCTGGTGGCTGAAATGGTTCCTCGTTCAGCAGATGTGGGCTATCTGGTGACTAAAGTGGTGGCTGTTGATGTGGACTCTGGACAGAATGCCTGGCTGTCCTATAAACTGCAGAAAGCCACAGACAGGGCGCTGTTTGAAGTGGGCTTACAGAATGGAGAAATCAGAACTATCCGCCAAGTCACTGATAAAGATGCTGTCAAACAAAGACTGACTGTTATAGTGGAGGACAACGGGCAGCCGTCTCGTTCAGCTACAGTCATTGTTAACGTGGCGGTGGCGGACAGCTTCCCTGAAGTGCTGTCGGAGTTCACTGACTTTCCACACGACAAGGAGTACAATGACAACCTGACTTTTTACTTAGTGTTGGCTTTGGCTGTAGTTTCCTTCCTCTTCATCACGTGTTTGGTGGTTATTATATCAGTGAAAATCTACAGATGGAGACAGTCTCGCATCCTGTATCACTCCAATCTGCCTGTCATTCCATATTATCCACCACGTTACTCAGACACTTTGGGGACAGGGACTCTCCCACACGTGTACAACTACGAGGTGTGCAGGACGACTGACTCGAGAAAGAGTGACTGTAAGTTCGGCAGAGCTGGTAGTCAGAACGTGCTGATAATGGACCCCAGTTCTACAGGGACGATGCAGCGAATACAGAATGAGAAGAGCATCCTGGATGAACCAGACTCTCCTCTGGAGGTCAGTTAAATAATGTAGCTTCCTCTGTGTGTCGTTATTTCTCCTTCTGTGTTAAGTTAAATTGACAATGATCTTTTGCGAGCTACGCCTTTGTTTTCAGCACCATGGAGAGGGTCTCACACGCTTCTGTATCCTCATACATAACTTACAAAAGATAATATTACTTGCACTCTCAAACAAGAATGCTGCCATGCTATTTCACATCCATATTACGTTTTTTAGTTACACTGTATATTAAAGCAGACTGATAATCAGCTTTTGGTTGCAACATAAATATTAATACTGATTGAGTGCTGTTTGTCCTTGTAGAGAGTTATTTATTATAAAATACTCGTTTTCTGTCGTTGTTAATGTTCTGTTTTAACATTTCCATCTACTACTTTCTAAATAAGCAGAATTGTACTTTTGTATCATTAACGGCTATTAATATTTTCAGCGCCGCAGTGCAGGATAGTTACACACAGCGAGGTTGGTTTTCTGTCTCCGCACTGGCTTTCTCTCTCAAATGAAATGTTATGGTTCCCCATGAGTTGTGATATTTTTTATAGGCCTGTTTTTTAACTGCTACATTTATTTTTTATTTTTTTCATTTTATTTTTATTTTTATTTTTTGAATTACTGTCTGTTCCTAGAGTAGATGGCAAAGAATGACCGTTTCTAACCCATGGGCAGTTTGCTGGGTTTTACTCTCCGTTTGGACTCTAAGGGACGCTGTTGGGCAATAAAACAGAGTGTAGTGTTGTTGGGCTGTGATAGAGGAGAGAAAGGGGAGAGGGAGAAACACTGTCTTCATGTAAGGAGTCACTCGACGGAAATACCGTCGCCCTAAAACAGCTTTCTTTCGTACTACATGAGAAATTTTGCAGGACAGAAATGCAGCACTGTTGAACTGGAATGTAGTTTACTTCTACGTGTGTGGCTGTGAGATCTAATTTACAGTTGCATTGAGGATTATATTCTTTACGACATGGGGATACGCCAGCCTCGATACGGAAAATGGCTTTTGTGTTGGACATTTACTTGGCATCTGTTCATTTTTATGTTCTTGATTTCCACAACCAACGGCCAAATCCGTTATTCAATACCGGAGGAGATGAAGAAGGGCTCCCTTATCGGTAATGTAGCACAAGATCTTGGTTTAGACCTGAATAGGCTTCGTTCTGGTCGGGCACGTATTGTGACCGGAGAAAACATCCAGTACACTGAGCTAAAAACAGACAAAGGGATTCTAGTCGTCAACGAGAGAATCGACCGAGAAGAGCTTTGCGGAGACGTGACACCGTGTAGCTTCAGCTTCGAAATTATTTTAGAAAATCCAATTGAACTGCACAGGGTGACAGTAGAGATATTAGACGTCAATGACCATGCTCCGACGTTCAAAAATAACGTGATTAATCTTGAAATCAGTGAATCTGCAACAATCGGATCTCATTTCGATTTAGAAAGCGCATATGACCCTGATGCTGGGATTCACAGCTTGCAAAAATATGTTTTATCCCCTAATGGTAATTTCGTTTTGAAGCAACACTCCAACGCCGATGGAAACAAATTAGCTGTAATGATTTTACAGAAGCCATTAGACAGAGAGTTAAACCCACATCTGTCTTTGAAGCTGATTGCAGTAGACGGAGGAACTCCGCAGCGTTCTGGTACAGTAAATATAGAGATCACTGTTCTTGATGCTAATGACAATTCTCCTGTATTTAATCAATCGCTGTACACTGCAACTGTGACAGAAAATGCCCCCATAGGTACCTATATTACCACTGTGAATGCTTCAGATGCCGATAGTGGGTCTAATGGATTGGTTACATATACCGCCTCTAACGTAAAGGGAAATTCTGGAGAAAAATTTAAAATTGACAGCTCGTCTGGAAAAATAACTGTTGCTGATAATATTGATTTCGAAAAAGACAAAAAATACGAAATAAGAGTGATAGCAAAAGACCAGGGTGGCCTAAGTGACGCAACTAAAGTTATCATTGAGGTAACAGACATAAATGATAACGCTCCCGTTATAAATATAATGTCCTTCTCTAGCCTGATTTCAGAAGATGTCCCTCCAGGCACGACTATAGCTGTTTTTAATGTTAAAGATGCAGACTCTGAGAGAAACGGCCAGATAACATGCTCAATAGATTCAAATCTCCCCTTTAAAATCCAGTCTTCTTTAACTAATTATTACAATCTGCTTTCAGATATACCTTTTGATCGCGAAACGAAAGCAGAATACAACATAACCATAACTGCAACTGATTCAGGGTTACCCCCACTTTCTGCTAAAACAAATTTGCACCTAAGAATTTCTGATGTAAACGATAATCCTCCGCTCTTTACTAAACCGAGTTATTCTGCCTATGTAATTGAAAATAATGTCCCTGGGATGTCAATATTCACAGTTAGCGCGCGAGATTCTGACTGGAATCAGAATGCACGAATCTCATACTTTCTGGATGACACGCAGATCAGTGGCAGCCCAGTTTCTTCTTATTTGTCCATAAACTCTGAAACCGGAGTTATACATGCTGTGCGCTCATTTGATTATGAACAAATCAAGCGAATTGTATTCAGCGTCAAAGCTCAGGATGGAGGTTCTCCTCCACTCAGTAGTAATGTGACAGTGAAAATTATGATCCAGGACCAGAACGACAACCCTCCTCAGGTTCTGTATCCAGTCCAGACTGGTGGCTCTCTGGTGGCTGAAATGGTGCCTCGTTCAGCAGATGTGGGCTATCTGGTGACTAAAGTGGTGGCTGTTGATGTGGACTCTGGACAGAATGCCTGGCTGTCCTATAAACTGCAGAAAGCCACAGACAGGGCGCTGTTTGAAGTGGGCTTACAGAATGGAGAAATCAGAACTATCCGCCAAGTGACTGATAAAGATGCTGTCAAACAAAGACTGACTGTTATAGTGGAGGACAACGGGCAGCCGTCTCGTTCAGCTACAGTCATTGTTAACGTGGCGGTGGCGGACAGCTTCCCTGAAGTGCTGTCGGAGTTCACTGACTTTCCACACGACAAGGAGTACAATGACAACCTGACTTTTTACTTAGTGTTGGCTTTGGCTGTAGTTTCCTTCCTCTTCATCACGTGTTTGGTGGTTATTATATCAGTGAAAATCTACAGATGGAGACAGTCTCGCATCCTGTATCACTCCAATCTCCCTGTCATTCCATATTATCCACCACGTTACTCAGACACTTTGGGAACAGGGACTCTCCCACACGTGTACAACTACGAGGTGTGCAGGACGACTGACTCGAGAAAGAGTGACTGTAAGTTCGGCAGAGCTGGTAGTCAGAACGTGCTGATAATGGACCCCAGTTCTACAGGGACGATGCAGCGGATACAGAATGAGAAGAGCATCCTGGATGAACCAGACTCTCCTCTAGAGGTTAGCCTTGTCTTTATGTGAAGTCTTATGCATCTGCAATTCAATGTTATATTTCGACAATTAGATACTTGGTGTCAATCTAAATAAGTCACTTTACCAGATAATTCCTGAAATTACTTAGTTGATCATGACTTCAGTTCAGTTGTTTGGCACATTTTGTTCAAATGACCGGATAACATTTTGAAAATATTTACTTGTAGCCTACTTAAAGTATCACTTTAAATAAGGCCTTGGTTTTCACAGAGCCAGTAATACAATTCCTCAAGTCTTCCATAAAACTGAAACAATACAAATATTTCAAAGTAATCATATTGTAAAATAATTGATATGAAGACACGTAAGTAAATGTAGGTGACTTTTGCCCTCGTTTTTCCTCTACTATTTATTTTGTCATTCAAATACATTCACAGTAAGTTTGAATAAACGTCAGATATATGGATTTACACGTTAAGAGTTGAACATGTTGTCTTCTTGTTGCTTCTGTCCTTCAGCCTTCTTGTTAGTACCTACTAGCACCACGGACAGCTCAACATTTTGAATCTATTGTTGAGAGTTTTTATTGATGTGTACCCCCTTTTCATTGTCCTTTCTGTGTGCTTATATAGCTGGCTCCATGTGTGCGTGTATTTCACTGATGTGCATACCAAGTTATTAATAACTCTGGTTGTAATTAAAGTGAAAGCATTACTAATATAGTTGAACACATTGTGATCAACCCCATATATGTCAAGGATATCTGTGTGAGGTGTAGTTCAGTGCATCCAACTCACAGGGACGCTGTTGACCAGTCTGCTGAGATTTCAGAGCTCACTGCAGCTGTACCTCCCCCATCATCTCGCAACCTTAACGGAGGAATAGAAAAAATGAATTAAAAGGCACATTTTGGAAGAGGGAGATGATGAGACACGGGGCTACCACGCGAATTATCAGCATTCCTGGGAGTTTGGATTATTGATTTCTGACTTTCGTAACTAAAATCCACTGACTGGATGTGTATTTGAGACCATTTTTTGTGGACGGGATAATGTCGGACAGAACAATGCCACGGCAAGTAGGCCTACTGATGTTTTTCTGGGTTGTTTCTCTCAGCTCGGTTTTGGGGCAGGTAAGCTACTCTATTCCTGAAGAAATGGCGAAAGGATCTTTGGTCGGTAATATAGCACAGGATTTAGGTATAGATGTGAAACGGTTGAAATCAGGGAAAGCTCGTATATACACCGGAGAGGGTACAGAATACATCGAGCTGAATAAAGAAAGGGGAGTGCTTGTAATCAAAGAGCGGATAGACAGAGAAGCGCTCTGCGGACAGACGACGCCCTGTGCGCTTGATTTTCAGATCATTTTGGAGAATCCTATGCAGTTTTACAGCATTACTGTCGAGATAACTGACATTAACGATAACTCTCCTGGTTTTAAAAACAGTGAAATGAAATTTGAAATAAGCGAGACGGCACAGATTGGATCGAAATTTGTTTTAGAAAAGGCGATAGATAACGACGTCGGGGTTAACGGGCTCCGGGGCTACTCACTGAGTTCAAGTGATACGTTCGCTTTAAATCCATATAAAATTGGTAGCAGTAGAAATGTTGAGATGGTTTTAAAGAAGCATCTTGACCGAGAGAAACAGGAGCGGCTGTCTTTAGTATTGAGTGCTTTAGATGGTGGCGACCCGCAGCTCTCTGGGACGATACAAATTTTCATTACTATTTTGGACGCTAACGACAATTCACCTGTTTGTACTCAGACAGAATATAAAGCGAATGTAAAAGAAAATTCGTTAAAAGGAGCTTTTCTAACCACTGTGAGTGCATCTGATGCAGATGAAGGCCCACACGGGCACATACAGTATTCAATTTTGCACGTCCCAGAAGGTGCATTTGACCTGTTTCATGTGGATAAGGGAAATGGTGTGGTTATGTTAATGGGAAAACTTGATTATGAGAAATTTCGTCATTATGAGATAGATGTCCAAGCATCAGATGATGGTGGTAACTCAGATGTATGTAAAGTTATAATCAATGTGGTGGACACAAACGATAACCCACCAGCTATAAATATTATGTCAGCCTCACCCAGTGTATCAGAAGATGTTAAACCAGGCACGGTTCTCACAATGATGAATGTTCAGGATCCAGATTCGGACGAAAATGGCAAAGTCCACTGTGTTTTAGATGAAAATATTCATTTTAAAATCACGTCAACATCAAATAATTTCTTTACTTTGGTGACAGAGGGTGAATTAGATCGAGAAGTCGCGTTTCAGTATAATATCACAGTGACCTGCTCTGATGAGGGAGTGCCCTCCCTCTCCAGCAGCGTCACTCTCACCTTACAGATCTCTGATGTGAATGACAACGCGCCTGTCTTTGAGAGGAGCTCATATGAGGCCTACATTGTAGAAAACAACACACCAGGTGTCTCTATATTCACAGTGAAAGCCAGAGACGCTGACTGGAACCAGAATGCGCGTGTTTCTTACATACTGGAGGACTCCTCTGTTAACGGAGTGCCAGTCTCCTCATATGTGTCCGTTAGTGCTGATAGTGGAGTCATCCATGCAGTGCGCTCTTTTGACTACGAGCAGATCAAAGATTTCCACTTCCGCGTCAAAGCGCAGGATGGAGGTTCTCCTCCACTCAGTAGTAATGTGACAGTGAAAATTATCATCCAGGACCAGAACGACAACCCTCCTCAGGTTCTGTACCCAGTCCAGACTGGTGGCTCACTGGTAGCTGAAATGGTGCCTCGTTCAGCAGATGTGGGCTATCTGGTGACTAAAGTGGTGGCTGTTGATGTGGACTCTGGACAGAATGCCTGGCTGTCCTATAAACTGCAGAAAGCCACAGACAGGGCGCTGTTTGAAGTGGGCTTACAGAATGGAGAAATCAGAACTATCCGCCAAGTGACTGATAAAGATGCTGTCAAACAAAGACTGACTGTTATAGTGGAGGACAACGGGCAGCCGTCTCGTTCAGCTACAGTCATTGTTAACGTGGCGGTGGCGGACAGCTTCCCTGAAGTGCTGTCGGAGTTCACTGACTTTCCACACGACAAGGAGTACAATGACAACCTGACTTTTTACTTAGTGTTGGCTTTGGCTGTAGTTTCCTTCCTCTTCATCACGTGTTTGGTGGTTATTATATCAGTGAAAATCTACAGATGGAGACAGTCTCGCATCCTGTATCACTCCAATCTCCCTGTCATTCCATATTATCCACCACGTTACTCAGACACTTTGGGGACAGGGACTCTCCCACACGTGTACAACTACGAGGTGTGCAGGACGACTGACTCGAGAAAGAGTGACTGTAAGTTCGGCAGAGCTGGTAGTCAGAACGTGCTGATAATGGACCCCAGTTCTACAGGGACGATGCAGCGGATACAGAATGAGAAGAGCATCCTGGATGAACCAGACTCTCCTCTAGAGGTATGAGTGGTAATGTTTTTGTTGTTTTTGTTTACAGTCATCTATTTTCCCCACTATTGTACAGAACTCAGTAAATTTTACTACAGTAGCCTTTTCCACAGAATATGCCTGTTTCAGAGCTTTTATTTATGTATTTAATGGGATTTTATTTGACAGGGACGATGCATTTAAGTTATTTCCAATACAGAGTGTGTGCAGAGAGCTTAGCTATACTTGATCTTCAACTTTTGTCCCATGTAGGCATAAACCATAATTAGAATGTACAGCTTCAAATATCATAAATACACCATACACTACAGATCAGAAAAATACAATAAAATACGTTTACCAGAATACACATACCACAGCATATATACATACACACAAAACAAATCAAGCTTGTCATTTAAGCACAGTTAGCAAAAATGGGTAAAGGTCTGGTTTGCACTTTTGCCAGCACTTAACTTTTGATTTAAAGGAGTTTTATATCTGGAATTAATTTGATTTCAGTTGGAAATGTATTTCAGAGTTGAAAGGCCTTCATGGAGAAAGCTGATTGTCCAAATTTTGATTTACGGTGTGATATTACACAGTTCTTATTGACCTGCTCATAGTTACCCTGGTACTGTCTTGTTTTCCAATGTATCTGAAAAGAGGCTCTGGGTCTACACTGATGATGCATTTAGGAATAGTTTCAGAAAACAAAAGTGAATGTAGCTCTCAGAGGTACATAGGTTGTATCTTTTTAGTACGTGACAAAAATGCCACTGGACTGGCATGTTTTATTTATTATTTATATTATTACATTTGTCCGTGTGTTTTTTCAAGAACCAGTAACTCACACAATCTCTTATCGTTTTGTCTGTATTCATTAATAGATTAGATGCATTTCTCTAAATGCACTTCATTACTGTATGTTTTATTTAGTTTGTGTAATTCAGAGGAGTGGACGGTGAGGGCCGCTGTTGACTAGTGGGTTGCATTGTCAGTCCAGACTCACAGCGGAACCTCTTTCATCACCTCCCCTTTATTAGTGTGCGACAGCCATAAGCAGATCTTACGCAGCCCGTGATACGGAGAGGAGTAAACCAACGCCAATATTTGTTTTTTCTTGAGGACTCTGAGATAATGTGGACGCTATAATCAGTGCTTCTGGGTGCCTCTGTTTTAAATATATCAAGATCCAACCGGAATTTATCGACGAAATATAGGCCAAAGCGAATGATTCGTGGGGTAATATACTGTGTGTCGGACAGAACAATGAAACGGCAAGTACTGTTGTTTATTTCTATCCTCTCTCTCGGCTCAGTGCTCGGGCAGGTTAGTTACTCCATTCCGGAGGAAATGGCGGCAGGCTCTTTCGTTGGTAATATAGCACAAGATTTAGGTTTGGATATAAAACGACTAAAATCCGGCAAAGCTCGGTTACATACTGGAAATAACGCAGAATACATCGAGCTGAATAGAGACAGAGGGGTGCTGCTGATCAAAGAAAGAATAGACAGAGAAGCGTTATGCGGACAGACAACGCCTTGTGCTTTACATTTACAGATCATTATGGAAAATCCCATAGAATTTTACAGGGTCACAGTCGAAATTGTCGACATTAATGACAATGCCCCTCATTTTCAGAAAGATTCAATGAAATTTGACATAAGCGAGTCCGCAATGATCGGTGCAAAATTTGTCCTCGAAAGGGCCTTTGATTCAGACATCGGAATAAATGGCCTCCAGAGTTACTCACTTAATCCTACAGATAATTTTAATTTAAAGTTGCATGGCCAAGCTGATGATAGTAAGAAGGTAGAAATGGTTTTACAGAAACCGCTGGACCGGGAGAAGCAGGAGCAGATATCTTTGTTGCTAACGGCTAGTGATGGGGGAGACCCGAAGATGTCTGGAACAGTGCAGATCCATGTTACAGTTTTAGACGCAAACGACAACGCTCCTGTATTTACACAGCCAATTTATAGGGCACGTTTGCAGGAAAATTCTCAAAGAGGTGCATTATTAATTACAGTAAGTGCATCTGATTCAGATTACGGTTCAAATGGCTTAGTAACATATTCACTATCAAGTAGCACAGTTGGAATTTTGAATCAATTTGAAATAGACGAAAACAGTGGTGATGTGCGTGTGATAGGCGACGTCGATTATGAAAAATCAAAACAATATCAAATTGATATCGAAGCTAGGGATCAAGGGGGGCTCTCAAATTCTAGTAAATTAGTGGTCGATATAATTGATATTAACGACAACAAGCCCTTCATTGATGTTATATCAACGTCACGTTTAATTCCTGAAAACTCTCCCCCTCAGACCGTAATAGCTGTAATGACTGTACATGATCCCGACTCCGACGATAACGGGGTAGTCAAGTGTATCCTCGAAGAAAATGTTCCGTTTGTCATAAAATCTACGTCCAATGGTTTCTATAGTTTGGTAACAGACAGTGATTTAGACAGAGAGAGAGCCTCTGAGTATAATATCACAGTGACCTGCTCTGATGAGGGAGTGCCCTCCCTCTCCAGCAGCGTCACTCTCACCTTACAGATCTCTGATGTGAATGACAACGCGCCTGTCTTTGAGAAGAGCTCATATGAGGCCTACATTGTAGAAAACAACACACCAGGTGTCTCTATATTCACAGTGAAAGCCAGAGACGCTGACTGGAACCAGAATGCGCGTGTTTCTTACATACTGGAGGACTCCTCTGTTAACGGAGTGCCAGTCTCCTCATATGTGTCCGTTAGTGCTGATAGTGGAGTCATCCATGCAGTGCGCTCTTTTGACTACGAGCAGATCAAAGATTTCCACTTCCGCGTTAAAGCGCAAGATGGAGGTTCTCCTCCACTCAGTAGTAATGTGACAGTGAAAATTATCATCCAGGACCAGAACGACAACCCTCCTCAGGTTCTGTACCCAGTCCAGACTGGTGGCTCTTTGGTGGCTGAAATGGTGCCTCGTTCAGCAGATGTGGGCTATCTGGTGACTAAAGTGGTGGCTGTTGATGTGGACTCTGGACAGAATGCCTGGCTGTCCTATAAACTGCAGAAAGCCACAGACAGGGCGCTGTTTGAAGTGGGCTTACAGAATGGAGAAATCAGAACTATCCGCCAAGTGACTGATAAAGATGCTGTCAAACAAAGACTGACTGTTATAGTGGAGGACAACGGGCAGCCGTCTCGTTCAGCTACAGTCATTGTTAACGTGGCGGTGGCGGACAGCTTCCCTGAAGTGCTGTCGGAGTTCACTGACTTTCCACACGACAAGGAGTACAATGACAACCTGACTTTTTACTTAGTGTTGGCTTTGGCTGTAGTTTCCTTCCTCTTCATCACGTGTTTGGTGGTTATTATATCAGTGAAAATCTACAGATGGAGACAGTCCCGCATCCTGTATCACTCCAATCTCCCTGTCATTCCATATTATCCACCACGTTACTCAGACACTTTGGGGACAGGGACTCTCCCACACGTGTACAACTACGAGGTGTGCAGGACGACTGACTCCAGAAAGAGTGACTGTAAGTTCGGCAGAGCTGGTAGTCAGAACGTGCTGATAATGGACCCCAGTTCTACAGGGACGATGCAGCGGATACAGAGTGAAAAGAGCATCCTGGATGAACCAGACTCTCCTCTAGAGGTCAGTTTTCTAAAAAAAAAAATAATGATATAACTGACATATCCATGTTTTATATGTCCATACGCGGTTCTATGATGTTGTGAGCAGTGGTGCATCAGAGCAAAACATCTCATCCATATTCAGTGTGCACTTTCTACATCGTGCCTGTGTATTAGTAAAATGCAGGATATGTTCGGTTATTATGTGTAATGGGTCGCTGAGTATTGCAAGAATGTGTTTCCATACAGAAACTTCTTTTTTCTCAGTTCAGCACCACGGACAGCGCCTCAGTCTGCTGCTCTTGTTGAGGCTTTCATGTTAAATTTTCGTTTGGCAACTTGACTATATAACTCTTTGTGGAAGGCGATTCAGTGTCACATACATGAACTATCAGTGTTTATTTGTTTTTTTGTTGTTTTAAGTCTGACTGAACGATTGAAACGCATTTTACATGCTTAAGTGTTTTAGTGGTTGGTGGCATCCGAATTACAACATAACTTCCGTCAAAACCTGTATGTTTTCAATGGCTGACTTATCATTGATAAATTAATGAGTAATAAATATATATAATGAGCTCAATCATTTTGATTACTGTGGATTAAAATGATCTAAAAATAATATGAAGGAGTGTGATATCACCGCTTTAAAATAGCGATGTGGACAGAGAGTTTTTATAGCTTGTATGTGTGTGTGTGTGTGTGTGTGTGTGTGTGTGTGTGTGTGTGTGTGTGTGTGTGTGTGTGTGTGTGACATGAAAAGATGTGGTTTTATAACTGCGAGCCAATCTCTTTCCTTATCAGTTTGTGTCTAATTCGCAAAGGCCTAGCTTCTGTCTTACATTCCATGCAGGCAACCTTTAAAACACTATTACACACAACTAAGAAAACTTACAAATAATGTTCGTTTTTTCATTTTAATATTTGTTATGCAATTGACAAATCTGACCTGGATCATGTGTAAATCTTTAATCACTTTCCATCTTGCATTGTATTCTGTAGTTCAGCAGAGTGAACTCTTAGGGCCGCTGTTGGCCAGCCTGTGTTAAAATATGAAAAGATCATCAGCAGTACCTCCCCCCTCACTTCAGATAGAGAACGAGAGAAAGACACAGGGAACCGTGTAGAACACGAAGACCAGAGCTGTAAACGTTTATTTGGACGGACATTGTTCTTTCACTTTTGTAATTTACGAACTAAACGGTGATGGCGTACAACCATAGGACATAGAAGGATTTTTTTCTGGGAAAAACATCTGTTTTTACAGGAATATCACGCGGTGCATCTTAAAGGGATATGACGCTCAGAACAATGAGACGGCAAGTGCTGTTTATCTTGATTCTCTCCTTCGGTTCAGTGGTTGGGCAGGTCAGCTACTCCATCCCAGAGGAAATGCCAAAAGGGTCTTTCGTGGGTGATATTGTGCAAGATTTGGGTTTGGATGTGAAAAGACTGAAATCAGGCAAGGCGCGCATTTATACGGGAGACAATGCAGAGTACATCGAGTTGAATAAAGAGAGAGGAGTCCTCCTTGTCAAAGACAGAATAGACAGAGAGGCGATTTGTGCACAGACGGCGCCCTGCGCTTTGCATTTCCAGGTTATTTTAGAGAGTCCAATGGAGTTTTACAGCATTACTGTCGAGGTTACAGACATCAACGACAACGCCCCGATTTTTAAAAGAGGTGAAATGAAATTCCGAATAAGTGAGTCAGCTATCACAGGAGCAGTATTCTTGTTACAACAAGCAATCGATCTGGATGTCGGTGTTAATGGCCTTCAAAGCTATTTGTTGAAGCCAACAGATAACTTTGTATTGAAGCTGCAAAATCAAGTAGATGGAAGCAAGATGGTGGAAATGGTGTTACAGAAACCTTTAGATCGAGAAAAGGAGGACCATTTATCGCTTGTATTGACTGCAGTAGACGGTGGTGAGCCACAGCTCTCTGGGACCGTTCAGATACACATCAGTGTGCTAGACAGTAATGACAATGCTCCAATTTTTACGCAGAAAATCTATAAGTCCACCATAGAAGAGAATTCGCCTTCAGGGACGCAAGTAGTGATAGTTAGTGCTTCTGACTCAGATGAAGGATCTAATGGCAAAATATCTTATGCTATACAAAATGTACTCGACAATGTGTCGGAATTATTTGAGATAAACAGAGAGACTGGAGAGGTTACACTGATCGGCAACACTGACTTTGAAAAAAAGCGACAATATCAAATACATGTCCAAGCCAGTGATGAAGGAGGATTAACTGACTCGTGTAAGATTATCGTGGAAATAACTGACACAAATGACAATATACCTGCAATAAATGTCATGTCTAAGTCTAGTGAAATAAAAGAGGACATTCAGTCTGGCACTGTTGTGACAATGATAAATATCCAAGATCCAGACTCAGGTGAAAATGGAAAAGTTCAGTGTTATATTAACGAGAATATTCCTTTCACAATCTCCTCAACGTCAAATAATTTCTTCAGTTTAACAACAGACAGTGACCTGGACAGAGAGAGAGCCTCTCAGTATAATATCACAGTGACCTGCTCTGATGAGGGAGTGCCCTCCCTCTCCAGCAGCGTCACTCTCACCTTACAGATCTCTGATGTGAATGACAACGCGCCTGTCTTTGAGAGGAGCTCATATGAGGCCTACATCGTAGAAAACAACACACCAGGTGTCTCTATATTCACAGTGAAAGCCAGAGACGCTGACTGGAACCAGAATGCGCGTGTTTCTTACATACTGGAGGACTCCTCTGTTAACGGAGTGCCAGTCTCCTCATATGTGTCCGTTAGTGCTGATAGTGGAGTCATCCATGCAGTGCGCTCTTTTGACTACGAGCAGATCAAAGATTTCCACTTCCGCGTCAAAGCTCAGGATGGAGGTTCTCCTCCACTCAGTAGTAATGTGACAGTGAAAATTATCATCCAGGACCAGAACGACAACCCTCCTCAGGTTCTGTACCCAGTCCAGACTGGTGGCTCTCTGGTGGCTGAAATGGTGCCTCGTTCAGCAGATGTGGGCTATCTGGTGACTAAAGTGGTGGCTGTTGATGTGGACTCTGGACAGAATGCCTGGTTGTCCTATAAACTGCAGAAAGCCACAGACAGGGCGCTGTTTGAAGTGGGCTTACAGAATGGAGAAATCAGAACTATCCGCCAAGTGACTGATAAAGATGCTGTCAA
This sequence comes from Lutjanus erythropterus, assembly GCF_056507025.1. Taxonomy (NCBI): domain Eukaryota; kingdom Metazoa; phylum Chordata; class Actinopteri; order Lutjaniformes; family Lutjanidae; genus Lutjanus; species Lutjanus erythropterus. The sequence goes on along the minus strand of NC_139321.1, from coordinate 21,645,569 downwards.
ACAAAGACTGACTGTTATAGTGGAGGACAACGGGCAGCCGTCTCGTTCAGCTACAGTCATTGTTAACGTGGCGGTGGCGGACAGCTTCCCTGAAGTGCTGTCGGAGTTCACTGACTTTCCACACGACAAGGAGTACAATGACAACCTGACTTTTTACTTAGTGTTGGCTTTGGCTGTAGTTTCCTTCCTCTTCATCACGTGTTTGGTGGTTATTATATCAGTGAAAATCTACAGATGGAGACAGTCTCGCATCCTGTATCACTCCAATCTCCCTGTCATTCCATATTATCCACCACGTTACTCAGACACTTTGGGGACAGGGACTCTCCCACACGTGTACAACTACGAGGTGTGCAGGACGACTGACTCGAGAAAGAGTGACTGTAAGTTCGGCAGAGCTGGTAGTCAGAACGTGCTGATAATGGACCCCAGTTCTACAGGGACGATGCAGCGGATACAGAATGAGAAGAGCATCCTGGATGAACCAGACTCTCCTCTAGAGGTTAGAATTTAACATTGTTTTGCATCGTGCAGAATGTGCGCCTCACCATCACTGAGTTTATAACCAAAAACAATTATTTGTGTTACCTTTAAGTATTTTTTTTATCATCGTTGATTCTTTTTGATTGTGTGTTAATGTTGTGTGACAACTTGTGTTTGGGAATGAAAAGATTATATTAAATTTAGATTTTTCATCGTGTATTCAGGAATTCCATAGTCAAATTTCTCAGGCGCTGTGTATCCTGTTTGTAGGTGTTGCTGCCATTTTTGTCACTGGCTAACAGGGCCATATGACGCAGAATACGTTTACAAGATCCGTCTTCATCCTGTGTGTGTGTGTGTGTGTGTGTGTGTGTGTGTGTGTGTGTGTGTGTGTGTGTGTGTGTGTGTGTGTGATTAAAGATTAAAAAGTTTTTGTCTAATTCAGGTGGTGTACATTTACAAATTAATTTCACCTCTTGACATTGGTTTTACGGCCGACTATTAAGGGTAAAATAGCTGACATGAGCTTGCTTCATCAGATTATAAGATTCAATACTTTTCCATTTGCACAGATTTGTGTAGTACATTAAAGTGAACTCTTAGGGCCGCTGTTGGCTAGTCTGTGTTGACTGTAGGGAAGGTCTCAGCAGTACCTCCCCGTCTTCTTCTTTTTTCTTAAATCAAAGGAAACAGACACGCAGTGTGAATATAACAGAGTAAGAGAGCCGCCATCACCGACACGCGCAGCTGGATATATCTGTAATGCATCGATTACTTTAAATTGCTGTATATATTGAGGAATACATTGGATTTCATTGGCAGTGGAAATGGGATCGCAACGGGATTCGTCTTTCATGGAAATGCCGGACAGAACAATGAGGTGGCAAGTGCTGTTGTTTATCTCAGTCCTTTCTTTCACATCGGTGGTCGGGCAGGTCAGCTACTCCATTCCCGAGGAAATGGCAAAGGGATCTTTAATCGGTAACATCGCTCAGGATTTAGGTTTGGACAGAAAAAGATTGACATCAGGCAAGGCTCGAATTTTTACAGGAGATAGCGCAGAGTACATCGAGCTGAACAGAGAGCGAGGAGTCCTCCTTATCAAAGAGAAAATAGACAGAGAGGCACTCTGTGGACAGACGACGCCCTGCGCTTTGCATTTTCAGGTTATTTTAGAGAATCCAATGGAGTTGTACACTGTTGTTGTCGAAATTACAGATATAAATGACAACACCCCAGTATTTGAAAAATCTGACATGAAATTCAAAATAAGTGAATCTGCTGTGATAGGAGCAAAATTCTTGTTAGAAAGAGCAATAGATCCCGATGTTGGCATGAATAGTCTTCAGAGGTATTTTCTCACAAAAACCGATAATTTTGTGCTGAAATTAAAAGATCAGCCTGATGGAGAAAAGATAGTTGAAATGGTTTTACAGAAATCTCTTGACAGAGAAAAACAAGAGGAGATATTTCTAGTGTTAACTGCGGTGGATGGAGGAGAACCAAACCTATCTGGCACAGCACAGATTCATGTTACAGTGCTTGATGCTAATGACAATGCCCCCATTTTTACAAAGACGGTTTATAAGGCTACAGTGCCTGAAAATGCCCCGAAAGGCACAGTCATAACCAAGGTCAGTGCTTCAGACGCTGATAAAGGATCAAATTCTAAGATTACATATTCAATATCCAACACAGCTGCAGATGTACGGGACATGTTTGAGATTAATGCATTAAATGGGGATTTAGTCTCTAAAAGTAGTGTAGATTATGAAAAGGCCCGTTACTATCAAATACATGTGCAAGCCAGTGATGAAGGAGGACTGACAGATTCATGTAAGATTACGGTTGAGGTGATAGACATTAATGACAACAAGCCGGTTATTAATATAATGTCACAAACTAATGTAATCCCCGAAGACTCTAAACCAGCAACAGTTGTGACTATGGTTAATGTTCAGGACTTAGATTCAGGAGATAATGGCAAAGTTCACTGTTCCATCAGTGAACATATTCCTTTTACATTAAAGCCGACATCAAGTAATTTCTTTAACCTACTGACAGACAGTGATCTGGACAGAGAGAGAGCCTCTGAGTATAATATCACAGTGACCTGCTCTGATGAGGGAGTGCCCTCCCTCTCCAGCAGCGTCACTCTCACCTTACAGATCTCTGATGTGAATGACAACGCGCCTGTCTTTGAGAGGAGCTCATATGAGGCCTACATTGTAGAAAACAACACACCAGGTGTCTCTATATTCACAGTGAAAGCCAGAGACGCTGACTGGAACCAGAATGCGCGTGTTTCTTACATACTGGAGGACTCCTCTGTTAACGGAGTGCCAGTCTCCTCATATGTGTCCGTTAGTGCTGATAGTGGAGTCATCCATGCAGTGCGCTCTTTTGACTACGAGCAGATCAAAGATTTCCACTTCCGCGTCAAAGCGCAGGATGGAGGTTCTCCTCCACTCAGTAGTAATGTGACAGTGAAAATTATCATCCAGGACCAGAACGACAACCCTCCTCAGGTTCTGTACCCAGTCCAGACTGGTGGCTCTCTGGTGGCTGAAATGGTGCCTCGTTCAGCAGATGTGGGCTATCTGGTGACTAAAGTGGTGGCTGTTGATGTGGACTCTGGACAGAATGCCTGGCTGTCCTATAAACTGCAGAAAGCCACAGACAGGGCGCTGTTTGAAGTGGGCTTACAGAATGGAGAAATCAGAACTATCCGCCAAGTGACTGATAAAGATGCTGTCAAACAAAGACTGACTGTTATAGTGGAGGACAACGGGCAGCCGTCTCGTTCAGCTACAGTCATTGTTAACGTGGCGGTGGCGGACAGCTTCCCTGAAGTGCTGTCGGAGTTCACTGACTTTCCACACGACAAGGAGTACAATGACAACCTGACTTTTTACTTAGTGTTGGCTTTGGCTGTAGTTTCCTTCCTCTTCATCACGTGTTTGGTGGTTATTATATCAGTGAAAATCTACAGATGGAGACAGTCTCGCATCCTGTATCACTCCAGTCTCCCTGTCATTCCATATTATCCACCACGTTACTCAGACACTTTGGGGACAGGGACTCTCCCACACGTGTACAACTACGAGGTGTGCAGGACGACTGACTCGAGAAAGAGTGACTGTAAGTTTGGCAGAGCTGGTAGTCAGAACGTGCTGATAATGGACCCCAGTTCTACAGGGACGATGCAGCGGATACAGAATGAGAAGAGCATCCTGGATGAACCAGACTCTCCAATTGAGGTCAGCTTTCCAGAGAATATATTTTTCTTCATCCGTTAGTCGAAATTTGTATTTTTACACAGTGTATTAGACCGTTGTCAGTGTTTTCATTGCGTAACATTCACATTCTGAATGTACTTTAACTTTTTGGAAATGGTTTTGTACTTCATTTTGCGGTCATTCTGATTCAGCACCACGGACAGCGCTCAGAGGAGTCGTGTTAATTGAATGCTTAATATTAAATGGTGTAAGGAAGAGTGAAACTCTATACGAATTCTCTCACTATCTCCGTGTGTTTGTGTGTGTGTGTGTGTGTGTGTGTGTGTGTGTGTGTGTGTGTGCGCGCGCACGTATCTTTTGCCAGGTCGTCTGTAAATACAAAAGCCATGTCACTGAAAAGCATTACAGACAAATAGAAACCATTTTAGTTATAATTTTGATAATGACAATGTCTATGCGCACACTAAAGTACAGAGTGTAACCAGGAGTCTTTTCTTGAATATGTTATTCAGCACCGCGGACAGCGCAAATGACAGCCGTGTCACTGTAATACACTAAGGGTAGGGTAACCTGAAAAATCATTTAAATGTACTCTATTTACCCTTTTTTTGTCTCCGTGTTATACATGCCCCCCTCTGTGGCTGAATTATTGCTTCATATACCACTTCATACTATCCATTGCTTCAGTCATCTGTTTGTCACTCATCATGAATAGAGACAGATAGGAATGTAAGTGTTTATATGAGATTTACGTTCAACAAAACATGTCTCAGTAAATATTTTTGTTGTCCTTGTCTAAGAAATCCTTTGTCACAGTAATAAGCCTTGTAGTTCAGTCCATTGAACAGAGAGGGACGCTGTTGGCCATCGAGTTGCTGAGGAAGCATTTGTTGCAGTACCTCCCCTCAACATAATACATTTGGAAATAGAGAGAGGCAGAGTTAACAGTCGGGATTGCCATGAACAGCGTTCGCCAGGACGGCACAATGGGATTTATTTGTTCTTCAATCTAGTATAAGTGCAATCCTTGGGACAATATACGTGTATCTAGATGTAAAAATCTGAACCTGGGGCCGAAGAAACAGAGGATTTTGTGTTTTTCTTCACAGATATGTCGACGGGAACGATGGGGTGGCAAGTGCTGTTGTTTTTCTCTGTGCTGTCTCTCAGTGTAGTGCACGGGCAGGTCAGCTACTCCATTCCAGAGGAAATGGCAAAGGGGGCTCTAATAGGCAATGTAGCCCAGGATTTAGGCTTAAGTGTGGAAAGATTGAAGTCCGGTAAAGCTCGAATTTATACAGGTAATACTGATGAATATATTGAGCTGAAGCGAGACAGAGGAGTCCTCCTTATTAAAGACAGAATAGACAGAGAATCTCTGTGCGGCCAAACAATGCCCTGCGCACTCCATTTTCAAATGATCCTGGAAAACCCGATGGAGTTTTACACGATTACTGTGGAAATTACTGATATAAACGACAACCCTCCCACATTTGAGAGAGGTGAGATGAAATATGAAATTAGCGAATCAGCTCTTATCGGAGCTCGATTCGTCTTGGAAAAAGCCATAGACGACGATGTTGGTGTAAACGGCTTGAACAGTTACGCCCTAAAACCTAGTAACAATTTCGTTTTGAAAACCATCGCCAGAGGAGATGGTACTAAACATGTCGAGATGGTTTTGCAGAAACCATTAGACCGAGAAAATCATGAACATATATCATTAATACTAACCGCTCTTGATGGTGGTGAACCACAGCTTTCGGGGACCATGCAGATTATGATAACTGTATTAGACGCCAATGACAACCCACCCGTTTGTTCAAAACCAGAATACAAGGCAAGTGTGACAGAGAATGCCCCCATTGGTACTGTAATAACCACCGTAATGGCTACAGACAAAGATAAAGGTAATAACGGAAAAGTAACATACATGATTCCAAAATCTGGGGAAGCTGGTCTCTTTAAAATTGATGCCAATAACGGAGTCTTGACTTTAAATGGAAATGTAGATTATGAAAAAAGGAGACTTTATGAGATCGATGTTCAGGTGTCAGATCAGGGAGGATTATCCGATGCATGTAAAGTAATAGTCGACGTGACAGATACAAATGATAACCCTCCGTCCATTAACATCATGTCTAACTCAAACACAGTATCTGAGAATATGAAACCAGAAACGGTTGTAACAATGCTTAATATACAAGATCCAGACTCAAATGATAACGGCAAAGTCATGTGTGTTTTAAACGAAAATATTCCTTTTGCCATTAAATCGACAACAAATAATTTCTTTACCGTCATGACAGAGAGTGAATTAGACAGAGAGAGAGCCTCTGAGTATAATATCACGGTGACCTGCTCTGATGAGGGAGTGCCCTCCCTCTCCAGCAGCGTCACTCTCACCTTACAGATCTCTGATGTGAATGACAACGCGCCTGTCTTTGAGAGGAGCTCATATGAGGCCTACATTGTAGAAAACAACACACCAGGTCTCTCTATATTCACAGTGAAAGCCAGAGACGCTGACTGGAACCAGAATGCGCGTGTTTCTTACATACTGGAGGACTCCTCTGTTAACGGAGTGTCAGTCTCCTCATATGTGTCCGTTAGTGCTGATAGTGGAGTCATCCATGCAGTGCGCTCTTTTGACTACGAGCAGATCAAAGATTTCCACTTCCGCGTCAAAGCGCAGGATGGAGGCTCTCCTCCACTCAGTAGTAATGTGACAGTGAAAATTATCATCCAGGACCAGAACGACAATCCTCCTCAGGTTCTGTACCCAGTCCAGACTGGTGGCTCTCTGGTGGCTGAAATGGTGCCTCGTTCAGCAGATGTGGGCTATCTGGTGACTAAAGTGGTGGCTGTTGATGTGGACTCTGGACAGAATGCCTGGCTGTCCTATAAACTGCAGAAAGCCACAGACAGGGCGCTGTTTGAAGTGGGCTTACAGAATGGAGAAATCAGAACTATCCGCCAAGTGACTGATAAAGATGCTGTCAAACAAAGACTGACTGTTATAGTGGAGGACAACGGGCAGCCGTCTCGTTCAGCTACAGTCATTGTTAACGTGGCGGTGGCGGACAGCTTCCCTGAAGTGCTGTCGGAGTTCACTGACTTTCCACACGACAAGGAGTACAATGACAACCTGACTTTTTACTTAGTGTTGGCTTTGGCTGTAGTTTCCTTCCTCTTCATCACGTGTTTGGTGGTTATTATATCAGTGAAAATCTACAGATGGAGACAGTCTCGCATCCTGTATCACTCCAATCTCCCTGTCATTCCATATTATCCACCACGTTACTCAGACACTTTGGGGACAGGGACTCTCCCACACGTGTACAACTACGAGGTGTGCAGGACGACTGACTCGAGAAAGAGTGACTGTAAGTTCGGCAGAGCTGGTAGTCAGAACGTGCTGATAATGGACCCCGGTTCTACAGGGACGATGCAGCGAATACAGAATGAGAAGAGCATCCTGGATGAACCAGACTCTCCTCTAGAGGTATGAGTGGCAATATGTTAGCGGTGTTTGTTTACTATACATACCTGATCATGTAATTTTTTTTTTCTGTATTGCAGAGAGCACAGTAATTTACAGTATAGTAGCCTTTTGAACTGAATGTACAAGCTTCAGAACGTTTATTTATGTATTTAATTGATTCTTATGTGTTAGGGACGATGCAATTTAACTTATTTCCAATACAGATTATGCACAGACTTTACAGTTACACTTTATTTTAAACTTTTGTCCCATCGCCTAAACCGTAATTACAATGCTCGGCTTCAAATATCATGAATACACCATACACTACCGATAGGAAAAATACAGTAAAATACATTTACCACAATAAACATACCACAGCACAACGATACAAATACACCGAACACTAATTCAGCTTTTTTATTTTGAGCACACTTACCAAAATGGGTACAGGTATAGTTACCTTTTTGCCAGCACTTAACTTTTGCTTTAAAGGAGTTTTATATCTGGAATTAATTTGATTTCAGTTGGAAATGTGTTTCAGAGTTGACAGCCCTTTATGAAGAAAGCTGATTGTCCAAATTCATATTTATGGTGTGGTATTGTACAGTTGCCATTCACCTGCTCATAGTTACTGTGGTACTGTCTTGTTTTTCATTGTATCTGAAAAAAGGCTCTGAGTCTACACCGATGATGCATTTGAAAAATAATTTCAGAAAGCAAAAATGAATGAAGCTCTCACTGAGAAGAAGATTGTGTCCTTTTAGTATGTGGTAATGATGCTACCAGACTGGTATTTTTTGTAATTATTTATTTATTTGTCACTTATAGTATTACATTTTTCCACGTGTGTATTTCTAAGAACCAGTAACTCGCACAATTTTCACTCTCCTCTAGAGATTAGACCACTTTAGTTCCGTTTCAGTGCGTTCTAAATGATTTACAACATTTTTTCTACAAGTAACAGAAAGGGCTACATGTCATTTTAAGGCACATTTAGCTTTGTGTGGAAATGGTTTTATCCTCAGTCTTACAATGTAAACTTGATATTTTGTCGTTTTACACTCAATCAGTCTTCTTGACAGGCATGATATTTTTTTTCAAAGTTGTAATATTAAGTCTTATTAATAGTAGCAGTAGTAACACAGTTGTAGTAGTAGGCATAGTGATAATGGGAGTATTATACAAATTATTTTTCGAAAAACGTGTTAGTGTTATATATCATCCTGTTGTTCAATCAACTTCTGAATTCTGTGAGTTTCGACTGTCATTCAGCGTTGACTCACTTCAGAATCGCAGGCAGTGCCATAAACAGCACGGTGTGTCCTGTCTGACAGCTGTTCTTTCCACAGTTTACACATAGTCCTCTTCCTCTGTTCTTCTCATAATTTGCCACCATAGTTAAATGGTGTAGAGAAATGTTTGTTTTCCGAGGTATTTACCTTTCCAGTATTTCAGTTTGATTTTATATCCACGTGATCACTGATACATCTGCCAGATCTGATAGACACATTGTCTGTAGTTGTGTATCTTAAATATGTTATTATAATGTTCTAGATAGTAAACATTGTGAATCGCGGCCATGTCTCCCCCCCGCAGTCGCTTGGAAAGTCCAAGATATTACCTAAGTAAAAGTATTCCAACTAAACACCCAAACGTTTTACAGTGAGTTCTCCACAGTTTGATTTGACTTGGCCTCTGCAGTTTTATAATGTGGACTCTTAGGGCCGCTGTTGACCAGAGTGTCGATGAGTGAGAGCAGAGTTGTAGCAGCACCTCCCATGTAACTACGACACAATACAGAGAGATCTCGACGGGTAAAGAACGGACATTTCTGCTTTTCGAAAAGCTTTTAAAAACAGGAGGAGAAATTTCGACCTACAAGACGTTTCCTTCCAATAAAGGGATTATGCAGCTGTTCAATTGAGGTTTGACCCTGGAATCCAAGTGGTTTCTCTTTTTCTGGAATATTAAGAGACTGTGGAAACCTCACTGAGGAAAATGACGGATAGAACAATGAATCTGCAAGTACTGTTGTTCATCTGTCTTCTTTCTGCCGACTCGGTGTTCGGGCAGGTTAGTTACTCTATACCTGAAGAAATGGCGAAAGGCTCTTTAGTTGGCAACATAGCACAAGATTTAGGTTTAGAAATAAAACGGTTGGTATCAGGTAAAGCTAAGATCTATACTAGGATCAGCGACGAGTACATCGAGCTGAACAGAGAAAGAGGAGTCCTGCTCGTCAAAGAGAGAATCGACAGAGAGGCGCTGTGTACAGAGACAGCGCTCTGCGCTTTACATTTTCAGATCATTTTGGAGAATCCTATGGAATTTTACACTGTTACAGTGCAGATTACTGATATTAATGATAATGCGCCAACATTTGAAAAAAGTGAAATTGCATTTAAAATCAGTGAGTCAGCGAACACTGGAGCAAAATTCGTGTTGGAAAGAGCAGTGGATCTTGATGTTGGAATTAATGATCTTCAAGCATATGAATTGAAACCAACAGATAATTTTGCCCTCAAACTGCACAATAACGCTGATGGGAATAAAAACGTCGAGATGGTGCTACAGAAGCCTTTAGACAGAGAGAAACAAGAGCAGATATCTCTTGTGTTAACGGCTGTAGATGGAGGAGAGCCGCAGATGTCAGGAACAATGATGATTGTCATCACAGTTTTAGACGCTAATGATAATGCTCCCGTTTTTACACAGTCAACATACAAGGCTACAGTTACTGAGAATTCACCTAAAGGCACAGTTGTTGCCACTGTTACAGCCTCAGATGCAGATCAAGGTTCTAACGGTAAAATAACTTATTCAATCACGAATACCTTAGACAATGTTAGGAAAATGTTCGAGGTAAGTGAAGAAACCGGCGAAGTTACTTTAATTGGAAATATTGACTTCGAAAAGTCAAGAAATTTTGAAATAAATTTACGTGCTAGTGACGAAGGAGGACTCACAGATTCTTGTAAGTTAATTGTTGATGTGAGAGATGTAAATGACAACAAACCTGAAATCAACATAATGTCGAAGTCGACTGTGATATCAGAGGATGCCAAACTCAACACAGTTGTTACAATGATAAATATTGAGGATAACGACACTGGAGAAAACGGAAACGTGCAATGTTTTATTAGCGAAAATGTACCTTTCATTTTAAAATCATCAACAAATAATTTCTATAGTTTAGTGACAGACAGTGATTTAGACAGAGAGAGAGCCTCTGAGTATAATATCACAGTGACCTGCTCTGATGAGGGAGTGCCCTCCCTCTCCAGCAGCGTCACTCTCACCTTACAGATCTCTGATGTGAATGACAACGCGCCTGTCTTTGAGAGGAGCTCATATGAGGCCTACATTGTAGAAAACAACACACCAGGTGTCTCTATATTCACAGTGAAAGCCAGAGACGCTGACTGGAACCAGAATGCGCGTGTTTCTTACATACTGGAGGACTCCTCTGTTAACGGAGTGCCAGTCTCCTCATATGTGTCCGTTAGTGCTGATAGTGGAGTCATCCATGCAGTGCGCTCTTTTGACTACGAGCAGATCAAAGATTTCCACTTCCGCGTCAAAGCGCAGGATGGAGGCTCTCCTCCACTCAGTAGTAATGTGACAGTGAAAATAATGATCCAGGACCAGAACGACAACCCTCCTCAGGTTCTGTACCCAGTCCAGACTGGTGGCTCTTTGGTGGCTGAAATGGTGCCTCGTTCAGCAGATGTGGGCTATCTGGTGACTAAAGTGGTGGCTGTTGATGTGGACTCTGGACAGAATGCCTGGCTGTCCTATAAACTGCAGAAAGCCACAGACAGGGCGCTGTTTGAAGTGGGCTTACAGAATGGAGAAATCAGAACTATCCGCCAAGTGACTGATAAAGATGCTGTCAAACAAAGACTGACTGTTATAGTGGAGGACAACGGGCAGCCGTCTCGTTCAGCTACAGTCATTGTTAACGTGGCGGTGGCGGACAGCTTCCCTGAAGTGCTGTCGGAGTTCACTGACTTTCCACACGACAAGGAGTACAATGACAACCTGACTTTTTACTTAGTGTTGGCTTTGGCTGTAGTTTCCTTCCTCTTCATCACGTGTTTGGTGGTTATTATATCAGTGAAAATCTACAGATGGAGACAGTCTCGCATCCTGTATCACTCCAGTCTCCCTGTCATTCCATATTATCCACCACGTTACTCAGACACTTTGGGGACAGGGACTCTTCCACACGTGTACAACTACGAGGTGTGCAGGACGACTGACTCGAGAAAGAGTGACTGTAAGTTCGGCAGAGCTGGTAGTCAGAACGTGCTGATAATGGACCCCAGTTCTACAGGGACGATGCAGCGGATACAGAATGAGAAGAGCATCCTGGATGAACCAGACTCTCCTCTGGAGGTTAGTTTAATGATCTAGCTTCAGTTTCCTTTCAGTGTTTTGTTCCATTGAGAGTAAACTGCTGCACCGTATTCCGCATTTTTCAGAACCATGGACAGCAACAGTTTGTCTACCCCTCTCAGTCAATGATAGTTTGTTGCATTATTTCAGTGGCACATACTTCCACTTGGATGCATTATGTTTCAAATCGGTCTGAGAATTATATTTGAAGTTAGACTGCTTTAGCTTTTTTCTGTCATTTGTTTGTTTTCTTTTGTTTGTACAGAAAACTATAAAAGTACCCCTGTTATGACTTGTAATAGCAGGTAATGGTCTATGATCATTTTTCATTGTCTAAATTGGTACCATTGTTTCTTTCCATTTTTCATTCTCGTTGCATGGAGTAAAATTTCTATTCTGAATCATTTTCATTCGCCCTTTTTAATGTGCAACCTTTATTCGAGTCATCGGTCAGCAGAGTGAGACTGTGAAGGTATTTGGTCGAATATCCACCTGCCTTTAGGTATTTGCCTCATTTTCGTGTCAGCTGAGTCCACAATACAATGGTTTAGTGAATGCTTAGTGTACACATTGAGCATTCATGTAGTATTTAACCAGTATTATTGACACTTAAATATTCTTATTTCAAAAGTGATACGAGTAATAATTGAGTTTGCATGAAACCACTTGGTAAGATTTTCTTCATTTCAGGACATCGGACAGCAACTTTTCTAGATTCAGCTTCTTGCTCTTTGTCCCTCATTTTTTCCAGTGTCTTTATGAGTTAAAAGTTGTGGGTTTTTTCCCCCTAATCTTTTCTGTTTTCTCTTTTATGGTCAGATATATTTTGTGAGTCTATGAGCACATTATAGCTTGAAAATTTTAAAAAAGATAAAAATCAGAACCCTAAATCGTTTCAAAGCGGCCACCTGCGGTTTGTGAAGAAGATAATGTTATTTTTCTGATTATTATTACTTTATTTAAATGTATATTTAGCTAAGAGTTAACTTTCATGTCAGATAAATAATCTTTGTTTCCTGCAATTTTGGATTATGGACTCTTAGGGCCGCTGTTGACCAGATTGTGCAGGGCTGAGAGCACTGTTGTATGAGCACCTCCCATTTAACATCACCATAATGAAAAGAGAGCACGACGGGGCAGAACAGACATTCTGGATAAGTCGAATATCTGATAAAAGACACGACGACTTCTCGGATGAGACTGTTCTTTACATTGTTTGGATTATACAGCTGTGAAACCCACGTTTGACACTGGCATGGACCTAAGTTTATGGGATATATAGCCGGACTGCAGATTCTTGGTGAGAAAACAGGGGGATAGAACAATGAAAGGACAAGCGCTGTTGTTTATCTGTCTCCTTTCTCTTGGCTTGGTAGTTGGGCAGGTCAGCTACACAATACCGGAGGAAATGGCGAAAGGTTCTTTAGTGGGTAATATAGCACAAGATCTAGGTTTAGAAAGAAGACGTTTGACTTCTGGTAAAGCGCGAATTTATACCTCAGACAGCGACGAGTACATCGAGCTGAACAGAGAAAGAGGAGTCCTCCTTGTTAAAGAGAGAATCGACAGAGAGGCGCTCTGCAGAAAGACGACGCCGTGTGCTTTACATTTTCAGATCATTTTGGAGAATCCTATGGAATTTTATAGTGTTACAGTGCAGATTACTGATATTAATGATAATGCACCAAGCTTTGAAAAAAGTGAAATGAAATTCAAGATTAGTGAGTCAGCGATCACCGGGGCAAAATTTGTCCTCGAACGGGCTGAGGATATTGATGTTGGAAATAATGATCTTCAAAGGTACGAATTGAAACCAACAGATAATTTTGTTCTCAAACTGCACAATAACGCTGATGGGAATAAAAACGTCGAGATGGTGCTACAGAAGCCTTTAGACAGAGAGAAACAAGAGCAGATATCTCTTGTGTTAACGGCTGTAGATGGAGGAGAGCCGCAGATGTCAGGAACAATGATGATTGTCATCACAGTTTTAGATGTTAATGATAATGCTCCCGTTTTTACACAGTCAACATACAAGGCTACAGTTACTGAGAATTCACCTAAAGACACAGTTGTTGCCACTGTAACAGCTTCAGATGCAGATCAAGGCTCTAATGGTAAAATAACTTATTCAATCACGAATACGTTCGATGATGTCAAGAAAGTATTTCAGATAAACAACAGAAACGGCGAAGTTTCATTAATTGGTGACATTGACTTCGAAACATCAAGATTTTTTCAAATCAATTTACTTGCAAGTGACGACGGAGGACTCACAGATTCTTCTAAGTTAATTGTTGATGTGCAAGATATAAATGACAATAAGCCTAAAATTAATATAATGTCGAAGTCAACTGTGATATCAGAGGATGCGAAACTCAATACAGTTGTTACAATGATTAACATCGAAGACAAGGACTCGGGAGAAAACGGGAAAGTGCAGTGTTTTATTAACGACAATGTACCTTTCACCTTAAAAACATCTACAAATAGTTTCTATAGTTTAGTGACAGACAGTGATCTGGACAGAGAGAGAGCCTCTGAGTATAATATCACAGTGACCTGCTCTGATGAGGGAGTGCCCTCCCTCTCCAGCAGCGTCACTCTCACCTTACAGATCTCTGATGTGAATGACAACGCGCCTGTCTTTGAGAGGAGCTCATATGAGGCCTACATTGTAGAAAACAACACACCAGGTCTCTCCATATTCACAGTGAAAGCCAGAGACGCTGACTGGAACCAGAATGCGCGTGTTTCTTACATACTGGAGGACTCCTCTGTTAACGGAGTGCCAGTCTCCTCATATGTGTCCGTTAGTGCTGATAGTGGAGTCATCCATGCAGTGCGCTCTTTTGACTACGAGCAGATCAAAGATTTCCACTTCCGCGTCAAAGCGCAGGATGGAGGCTCTCCTCCACTCAGTAGTAATGTGACAGTGAAAATTATCATCCAGGACCAGAACGACAACCCTCCTCAGGTTCTGTACCCAGTCCAGACTGGTGGCTCTCTGGTGGCTGAAATGGTGCCTCGTTCAGCAGATGTGGGCTATCTGGTGACTAAAGTGGTGGCTGTTGATGTGGACTCTGGACAGAATGCCTGGCTGTCCTATAAACTGCAGAAAGCCACAGACAGGGCGCTGTTTGAAGTGGGCTTACAGAATGGAGAAATCAGAACTATCCGCCAAGTGACTGATAAAGATGCTGTCAAACAAAGACTGACTGTTATAGTGGAGGACAACGGGCAGCCGTCTCGTTCAGCTACAGTCATTGTTAACGTGGCGGTGGCGGACAGCTTCCCTGAAGTGCTGTCGGAGTTCACTGACTTTCCACACGACAAGGAGTACAATGACAACCTGACTTTTTACTTAGTGTTGGCTTTGGCTGTAGTTTCCTTCCTCTTCATCACGTGTTTGGTGGTTATTATATCAGTGAAAATCTACAGATGGAGACAGTCTCGCATCCTGTATCACTCCAATCTCCCTGTGATTCCATATTATCCACCACGTTACTCAGACACTTTGGGGACAGGGACTCTCCCACACGTGTACAACTACGAGGTGTGCAGGACGACTGACTCGAGAAAGAGTGACTGTAAGTTCGGCAGAGCTGGTAGTCAGAACGTGCTGATAATGGACCCCAGTTCTACAGGGACGATGCAGCGGATACAGAATGAGAAGAGCATCCTGGATGAACCAGACTCTCCTCTAGAGGTTAGATTGCTTTAATTCCGTTTCAGTGTATGTTTCTCTTCAAGTAACAAATAGGCCCATGCAGTTTTAATGGATATTTTGCTTTGTGGCCACATGATTTTATTCTGTATTTTACAATGTAAAGTAATTACTCTCTCAGACGTTTTCTTTTTTTCCTTCAAGAGTTCATTCCCCAAAAGAATTTTGAATACATTTTAACCACTTCAACCTGTCTTCTTGATTGACACGATGGATTGTTTTCATAACAGCACTAGTACTACTACTACTACTGCTACTACTACTACTACTAATAATAATAATAATAATAATAATAATAATAATAATAATAATAATAATAATAATAATGATAATGTTATAATAATAATAATTATAACAATAATAATAATCACAATTATTATTATCATTATTATTGGTGGTGGTGGTGGTGGTGATGTTAGTGGTGGTCGTGGTGATAATGCAGGCATTATACCAATTATTTCTTACAGAAACTTTTCAAACTAATTTCCAAATATTTTAGCGTTATATGGCTCCGTGTTTTTCAAACAGCAGTATGTGCACTCTGGGAGTTTTGTCTCTTAGTCAGAGTTGATTCACTTCAGAACTGCGGACAGCGACATAAACAGTACAGCCGTTTGTTTATCCTTACTATCAGTTGTATCCACAATTTCAATATCAGTTTCGTCGTCTGTTCTTCTTATTATTTTCCCTAAATTATAATTATGTAAAGAAGCCTTTGTTTTCCGAGCTATTTCTCCCTTTTCGGTCTTGTAAGTGGATTTATATCGGCACAGCCCTGACATATCTGCAATATCTGAAAGCAGAGTGCCTTTAATTATGTATTGAATCTCTTTGAATGTGTTATTATAATGATTTTGACAATAAATATTTTGTATATCGGTCAAATCTTCCCCCGGCAGTCACTAGCAAAGTCCAAAACATTAACTAAGTAGATTTTTTGTACCCAAATGTTCAAATTATTCACACAAAGTTCTCCAGAGTTTAATTTCATTTGGTGTTCTGCAGTTTTACAATATGGACTCTTAGGGCCGCTGTTGACCAGAGTGTTGATGAATGAGAGCAGGGTTGTAGCAGCACCTCCCATATACCGTCGACACAATGCAGAGAGATCTCGACGGGCAGAGGACGGACATTTCTGCTTTTCGAGTATCTTTTAGAAAGAGGTTGGAAAATTTCGATCTGCATAAGATTGCCTTCCAGTGGGGGTTATGCAACTTTTAATTTGTGATTTGACGCTGGAATTTAAGTGATATCTATTTTTTTCTGGAATATTACGACACTGGAGCCTCACTGAGGAAAATGACGGATAGAACAATGAATCGGCAAGTAGTGTTGTTTATCTGTCTCCTTTTTCTCGACTCAGTGTTCGGGCAAGTCAGCTACTCTATACCTGAAGAAATGGCGAAAGGGTCTTTAGTTGGCAACATAGCACAAGATTTAGGTTTGGAAATAAAACGTTTGACATTAGGTAAGGCTAAGATCTATACTCGGAACAGCGAGGAATACATCGAGCTGAACAGAGAAAGAGGAGTCCTGCTCGTCAAAGAGAGAATCGACAGGGAGGTGCTGTGTACAGAGACAGCGCTCTGCGCTTTACATTTTCAGATCATTTTAGAGAATCCTATGGAATTGTACACTGTCACAGTCCAAATCACAGATATTAATGATAATGCGCCAACATTTGAAAAGGGTGAGATGAAATTCAAAATTAGCGAATCAGCTAACATCGGGGCAAAATTTGTACTCGAAAGGGCAGTGGATCTTGATGTTGGAATGAATGGTGTTCAAGCATATGAATTGAAACCAACAACCAATTTTATTCTCAAACTGCACAATAACGCTGATGGGAATAAAAACGTCGAGATGGTGCTACAGAAGCCTTTAGACAGAGAGAAACAAGAGCAGATATCTCTTGTGTTAACGGCTGTAGATGGAGGAGAGCCGCAGATGTCAGGAACAATGATGATTGTCATCACAGTTTTAGATGTTAATGATAATGCTCCCGTTTTTACACAGTCAACATACAAGGCTACAGTTACTGAGAATTCACCTAAAGGCACAGTTGTTGCCACTGTAACAGCTTCAGATGCAGATCAAGGCTCTAACGGTAAAATAACTTATTCAATCACTAATACCTTAGAAAATGTCAGGAAAATCTTTGAAGTAAATGAGGAAACCGGTGAAGTCAATTTAATTGGAAACATTGACTTTGAAAAGTCTAAACTTTTTCAGATGAATTTACTTGCAAGTGATGAAGGGGGACTCACAGATTCGTGTAAGTTAATTGTTGATGTGAGAGATGTAAATGACAACAAACCTGAAATCAACATAATGTCGAAGTCTACTGTGATATCAGAGGATGCCAAACTCAACACAGTTGTTACAATGATAAATATTGAGGACCTAGATTCAGGAGAAAACGGAAACGTTAAATGTTTTATCAACGATGATGTACCCTTCATTTTGAAAACATCTACAAACACTAATTTCTATAGTTTAGTGACAGACAGTGATCTGGACAGAGAGAGAGCCTCTGAGTATAATATCACAGTGACCTGCTCTGATGAGGGAGTGCCCTCCCTCTCCAGCAGCGTCACTCTCACCTTACAGATCTCTGATGTGAATGACAACGCGCCTGTCTTTGAGAGGAGCTCATATGAGGCCTACATTGTAGAAAACAACACACCAGGTCTCTCCATATTCACAGTGAAAGCCAGAGACGCTGACTGGAACCAGAATGCACGTGTTTCTTACATACTGGAGGACTCCTCTGTTAACGGAGTGCCAGTCTCCTCATATGTGTCCGTTAGTGCTGATAGTGGAGTCATCCATGCAGTGCGCTCTTTTGACTACGAGCAGATCAAAGATTTCCACTTCCGCGTCAAAGCGCAGGATGGAGGCTCTCCTCCACTCAGTAGTAATGTGACAGTGAAAATTATCATCCAGGACCAGAACGACAACCCTCCTCAGGTTCTGTACCCAGTCCAGACTGGTGGCTCTCTGGTGGCTGAAATGGTGCCTCGTTCAGTAGATGTGGGCTATCTGGTGACTAAAGTGGTGGCTGTTGATGTGGACTCTGGACAGAATGCCTGGCTGTCCTATAAACTGCAGAAAGCCACAGACAGGGCGCTGTTTGAAGTGGGCTTACAGAATGGAGAAATCAGAACTATCCGCCAAGTGACTGATAAAGATGCTGTCAAACAAAGACTGACTGTTATAGTGGAGGACAACGGGCAGCCGTCTCGTTCAGCTACAGTCATTGTTAACGTGGCGGTGGCGGACAGCTTCCCTGAAGTGCTGTCGGAGTTCACTGACTTTCCACACGACAAGGAGTACAATGACAACCTGACTTTTTACTTAGTGTTGGCTTTGGCTGTAGTTTCCTTCCTCTTCATCACGTGTTTGGTGGTTATTATATCAGTGAAAATCTACAGATGGAGACAGTCTCGCATCCTGTATCACTCCAATCTCCCTGTCATTCCATATTATCCACCACGTTACTCAGACACTTTGGGGACAGGGACTCTCCCACACGTGTACAACTACGAGGTGTGCAGGACGACTGACTCGAGAAAGAGTGACTGTAAGTTCGGCAGAGCTGGTAGTCAGAACGTGCTGATAATGGACCCCAGTTCTACAGGGACGATGCAGCGAATACAGAATGAGAAGAGCATCCTGGATGAACCAGACTCTCCTCTGGAGGTCAGTTAACTAATGTAGCTTCATTTCTCTTTCAGCGTTTTGTTCCATGGAGCGTGAACTATTGCACCGCATTCCAACTTTTTTTCAGAACCATGGACAGCAACCCGTTATCTACCCTTCTCAGTTAATGATAGGCTGCTGCATCATTTCAGTGGCACGTTATTTCGACTTGAATGCATTGTGTGTCAAAGCCGACTGATAGCTACGTTTGAGGTTAGACTGATTTAACTTTATTTTCTTTAAGCAGGTAATGAAAAAAAGTACACCTGTTCTGAAATGCATTTGCAAATGATGGAGTATTGTAATTCTTAACACTTAAATTGGTACCAAAGTTTCTTTCCAGTTTACTTCCCAAAGTCATTGTGTTGTATTTCTGTTATTATTATTATGTTATTATTATTTTTATTCGGCCTTTCGTTACAAGGAACCTTTCTTAGAGTTAGACGTCTATGGAGTGAGACTTTTTGCCGTTATTTGATCGAATATCCACCTGGATGTTGAGTTATTTGCTGAGTTTTCGTGCTAATCGAGGAGTCTACAGTACAACGATTGTCTGAATGCTTAGTATACACATTGAGTATTCACGCGTGTTTGACCAGCATCACTCTAATATTCTAATTTCAAAAGTGGCACAAGTAATAATTGTGTTTGCATCACACCGCATGTTAATGTTCAGCGTTGGGCGTTTTTCAGATTTTCTTCAGTTCAGCACCTGGGACAGAGACTCTTCTAGGCGCAGCTTTTTACTCTCATGTCCCAAGTTTTTCTAGTTATTTATGACGTCATAGTTATACGTTTTCCCTATGCTTTTCTAATTCGTTTCTCTTTTATTGTCAGATATACCTTGTGAGTGTGTAGACACATTTTGGCTGAAAATAATACTTCAACAAAAAAGACAAATCAGAACCTTAAACTGTTTTATGGTGGCTATCCACTGTTTGTAAAGAAGATAATGTTATTTTTATGTGTTTTATTACTTTATTTAAACTTACTTCTTGATAATAGTTACCCTTCATGGCAGGTAGTTAATGTTGGTTTCTTGCAGTTTTGCACTGTGAACTCTTAGGGCCGCTGTTGACCAGAGTGTGCACGACTGAGATGAGGGTAGTGTGAGCACCTCCCATGTAACATCACCATAATGAAAAGAGAGCACGACGGGAAGGAACGGACATTCTGGATAAGTCGAGTATCTGATAAAATATACGACGACGTCAGAGACGGTTCTTTACATTCTGTGGATTCTACAGCTGTTAAATCGATGTTTGACACAGGAATGGACTAAAGTTTATGGTATATATAGCCGGATTGCGGACGACTGGTGGCAAAAAACGGACATAGAACAATGAAAGGACAAGCGCTGTTGTTTATCTGTCTCCTTTCTCTTGGCTTGGTAGTTGGGCAGGTCAGCTACACAATACCGGAGGAAATGGCCAAAGGTTCTTTAGTGGGTAATATAGCACAAGATCTAGGTTTAGAAAGAAGACGTTTGACTTCTGGCAAAGCGCGAATTTATACCTCAGACAGCGACGAGTACATCGAGCTGAACAGAGAAAGAGGAGTCCTCCTTGTTAAAGAGAGAATCGACAGAGAGGCGCTCTGCAGAAAGACGACGCCGTGTGCTTTACATTTTCAGATCATTTTGGAGAATCCTATGGAATTTTATAGTGTTACAGTCCAGATCACTGACATTAATGACCATGCACCAACCTTTGAAGAGGGAGAAATCAAATTCAAAATAAGTGAGTCAGCGATCACAGGGGCAAAATTTGTCCTGGAGAGAGCCGAAGATCACGATGTTGGAATTAATGATCTTCAAAGGTACGAATTGAAACCAACAGATAATTTTGTTTTGAAACTACACAATAACGCTGATGGTAATAAAAACGTCGAGATGGTGCTACAGAAGCCTTTAGACAGAGAGAAACAAGAGCAGATATCTCTTGTGTTAACGGCTGTAGATGGAGGAGAGCCGCAGATGTCAGGAACAATGATGATTGTCATCACAGTTTTAGACGCTAATGATAATGCTCCCGTTTTTACACAGTCAACATACAAGGCTACAGTTACTGAGAATTCACCCAAAGGCACAGTTGTTGCCACTGTAACAGCTTCAGATGCAGATCAAGGCTCTAATGGTAAAATAACTTATTCAATCACAAACACGTTTATTGATGTTAGGAAAGTGTTTCACATAAACAAAGAAAACGGCGAAGTTACGTTAACTGGAAATATTGACTTTGAAGAGTCGCGAAATTTTCAAATTAATGTACGTGCTATTGACGACGGAGGACTGACAGATTCATGTAAGTTAATTGTTGATGTGCAAGATGTAAATGACAATAAACCTAAAATTAATATAATGTCGAAGTCAACTGTGATATCAGAGGATGCCAAACTCAACACAGTTGTTACAATGATAAATATTGAGGACAGGGACACTGGAGAAAACGGAAAGGTGCAATGTTTCATAAGCGAAAATATACCTTTCATTTTGAAATCATCAGCACATAATTTCTATAGTTTAGTGACAGACAGTGAATTAGACAGAGAAAGAGCCTCTGAGTATAATATCACAGTGACCTGCTCTGATGAGGGAGTGCCCTCCCTCTCCAGCAGCGTCACTCTCACCTTACAGATCTCTGATGTGAATGACAACGCGCCTGTCTTTGAGAGGAGCTCATATGAGGCCTACATTGTAGAAAACAACACACCAGGTGTCTCTATATTCACAGTGAAAGCCAGAGACGCTGACTGGAACCAGAATGCGCGTGTTTCTTACATACTGGAGGACTCCTCTGTTAACGGAGTGCCAGTCTCCTCATATGTGTCCGTTAGTGCTGATAGTGGAGTCATCCATGCAGTGCGCTCTTTTGACTACGAGCAGATCAAAGATTTCCACTTCCGCGTCAAAGCTCAGGATGGAGGCTCTCCTCCACTCAGTAGTAATGTGACAGTGAAAATTATCATCCAGGACCAGAACGACAACCCTCCTCAGGTTCTGTACCCAGTCCAGACTGGTGGCTCTTTGGTGGCTGAAATGGTTCCTCGTTCAGCAGATGTGGGCTATCTGGTGACTAAAGTGGTGGCTGTTGATGTGGACTCTGGACAGAATGCCTGGCTGTCCTATAAACTGCAGAAAGCCACAGACAGGGCGCTGTTTGAAGTGGGCTTACAGAATGGAGAAATCAGAACTATCCGCCAAGTGACTGATAAAGATGCTGTCAAACAAAGACTGACTGTTATAGTGGAGGACAACGGGCAGCCGTCTCGTTCAGCTACAGTCATTGTTAACGTGGCGGTGGCGGACAGCTTCCCTGAAGTGCTGTCGGAGTTCACTGACTTTCCACACGACAAGGAGTACAATGACAACCTGACTTTTTACTTAGTGTTGGCTTTGGCTGTAGTTTCCTTCCTCTTCATCACGTGTTTGGTGGTTATTATATCAGTGAAAATCTACAGATGGAGACAGTCTCGCATCCTGTATCACTCCAACCTCCCTGTCATTCCATATTATCCACCACGTTACTCAGACACTTTGGGGACAGGGACTCTTCCACACGTGTACAACTACGAGGTGTGCAGGACGACTGACTCGAGAAAGAGTGATTGTAAGTTCGGCAGAGCTGGTAGCCAGAACGTGCTGATAATGGACCCCAGTTCTAAAGGGACGATGCAGCGGATACAGAATGAGAAGAGCATCCTGGATGAACCAGACTCTCCTCTAGAGGTTAGACCGTTTTAACATTTTTACGTACCATTCTAATGTTTGAAGCTCATATTCTTTAGGTACAAATAGTAGTGGAGAGCAACGTCGGAGACTGTCGTCTTAAAGTCTTTGGTGTTAATCTGCAGCCTATTATATTTCTTCTTTCCCCAAATTCGATTCCTTCAGTGGTTTTATCCCCTTTGTGACGTCTTCCCTGAAGTTCAGTTATTTCACATACACTGAGTATTAATATCGTTTTTGCCAGACACATGGCAGTTTTTTTCTTATTGTGACTTAACATCATGCAGAAAAGATCCGCTATTTTTTTTTTAAATACTCCTTGCCTATATACATTTAACATTTTTCTTATTTTTGATACTGATTTCAAACACATTGAACAGTTGTAATGTTTGTCAGTATTACTGTTTTCACCGCTGGTGTTCATCTAATATGTATGGATTAGTCACAGACATGTTTGCTAATTTTGCCACTTGAATCGCTGTATTGGGGCAGGAATGGCATGTTGATGTCAGTCCTTGAGCAGAATCTACCCTTTTCAGAACACTGGACAGCGACAATAACTTGATCCCCTTTTATTTCTACCAGTTGTCCCCACTTCATATACTGAAATTTGGTTTCACAGTTTTCATTTTAAACCGTTTCAAACGTTGCATTCAGTCTCTTGTTTTATTCCATCAGTCACATTGTTTAATCATTTTACATATTATACAGTATAGAAATGCAACATAATGTCCTTAAATGACTTCAAAGTGACTACAAAAACATGCAACCATAGCGTTGAAGATAATCTGAGTAGGATTCGAAATGTGTTCTCATTACCGCTGTATTCATAGTCAGCCGTTCAACGTCATACTTTTTGATAGTAAGTCTTCTCATCAGAGATTGATGTATGTTGGATTGCTGCAGTTTTATCATGTGGACTCTTAGGGCCGCTGTTGACCAGAGTGTCGAGGGCTTACTGTGGGTTTGAGGCAGCACCTCCCATGTAACATCGACATAATAAAGAAAGAGAAAACGAGAAAGGACGCACACTCGAATCGTGTAAAATATTTGAAAAAGAAGACGTTCTCCTTAGAAACTATTTCTCTTTTGTGGATTATTAAAACGCTACGTTAACATTTCATCCTGGAATCGGTAGATTTATGAGAAAGAAACACTGAATCACACGGGAATTTTTCTGATAGAACAATGACAAGGCAAGTACTGCTGTTTCTCTGTGTCCTCTCCGTTGGCTGTGTGCTCGGTCAGGTCAGCTACTCTATTCCGGAGGAAATGGCCAAAGGTTCTTTAGTGGGAAATATAGCGCATGATTTAGGCTTAGAAACCAAACGTCTAGTATCTGGTAAAGCGCGAATCTATACTCGAGACAGCGACGAGTACATCGAGCTGAACAGAGAAAGAGGAGTCCTCCTTGTTAAAGAGAGAATCGACAGAGAGGCGCTCTGCAGAAAGACGACGCCGTGTGCTTTACATTTTCAGATCATTTTGGAGAATCCTATGGAATTTTACACCCTTACGGTTCAGATCACAGATATTAATGATAATGCGCCAACCTTTGAAAAAAATGAAATGAAATTCAAAATCAGCGAATCGGCTGTGACTGGAGCAAAATTTATGCTTGAACGGGCTGTGGATCTTGATGTTGGAATTAATGATGTTCATAAATACGAATTGAAACCAACAGATAATTTTGCCCTTAAACTGCACAATAACGCTGATGGGAATAAAAACGTCGAGATGGTGCTACAGAAGCCTTTAGACAGAGAGGAACAAGAGCAGATATCTCTTGTGTTAACGGCTGTAGATGGAGGAGAGCCGCAGATGTCAGGAACAATGATGATTGTCATCACAATTTTAGACGCTAATGATAATGCTCCTGTTTTTACACAGTCAACATACAAGGCTACAGTTACTGAGAATTCACTTAAAGGCACAGTTGTTGCCACTGTTACAGCCTCAGATGCAGATCAGGGTTCCCACGGTAAAATAACATATTCAATCACAAATGCAGTAGATGATATCAGAAACATATTTGACATAAATGAGGAAACCGGTGACGTTTTTTTAGTTGGGAACATTGATTTTGAAGAGTCACGAAACTATCAAATAAATTTACTTGCTAGTGATGAGGGAGGTCTGACAGATTCGTGTAAATTATTTGTGGATGTCCGCGACATGAATGACAACAAACCTGACATCAACATAATGTCCAAGTCGACTATTATATCAGAGGATTCCAAACAAAATACAGTTGTTACAATAATAAATATCGAGGACAAAGACTCAGGAGAAAACGGGAACGTTAAATGCTTTATTAACGACAATGTACCTTTCACTTTGAAAACATCTACAAATAGTTTCTATAGTTTAGTGACGGACAGTGATCTTGATAGAGAGAGAGCCTCTGAGTATAATATCACAGTGACCTGCTCTGATGAGGGAGTGCCCTCCCTCTCCAGCAGCGTCACTCTCACCTTACGGATCTCTGATGTGAATGACAACGCGCCTGTCTTTGAGAGGAGCTCATATGAGGCCTACATTGTAGAAAACAACACACCAGGTGTCTCTATATTCACAGTGAAAGCCAGAGACGCTGACTGGAACCAGAATGCGCGTGTTTCTTACATACTGGAGGACTCCTCTGTTAACGGAGTGCCAGTCTCCTCATATGTGTCCCTTAGTGCTGATAGTGGAGTCATCCATGCAGTGCGCTCTTTTGACTACGAGCAGATCAAAGATTTCCACTTCCGCGTCAAAGCCCAGGATGGAGGTTCTCCTCCACTCAGTAGTAATGTGACAGTGAAAATTATGATCCAGGACCAGAACGACAATCCTCCTCAGGTTCTGTACCCAGTCCAGACTGGTGGCTCTCTGGTGGCTGAAATGGTGCCTCGTTCAGCAGATGTGGGCTATCTGGTGACTAAAGTGGTGGCTGTTGATGTGGACTCTGGACAGAATGCCTGGCTGTCCTATAAACTGCAGAAAGCCACAGACAGGGCGCTGTTTGAAGTGGGCTTACAGAATGGAGAAATCAGAACTATCCGCCAAGTCACTGATAAAGATGCTGTCAAACAAAGACTGACTGTTATAGTGGAGGACAACGGGCAGCCGTCTCGTTCAGCTACAGTCATTGTTAACGTGGCGGTGGCGGACAGCTTCCCTGAAGTGCTGTCGGAGTTCACTGACTTTCCACACGACAAGGAGTACAATGACAACCTGACTTTTTACTTAGTGTTGGCTTTGGCTGTAGTTTCCTTCCTCTTCATCACGTGTTTGGTGGTTATTATATCAGTGAAAATCTACAGATGGAGACAGTCTCGCATCCTGTATCACTCCAATCTCCCTGTCATTCCATATTATCCACCACGTTACTCAGACACTTTGGGGACAGGGACTCTCCCACACGTGTACAACTACGAGGTGTGCAGGACGACTGACTCGAGAAAGAGTGACTGTAAGTTCGGCAGAGCTGGTAGTCAGAACGTGCTGATAATGGACCCCAGTTCTACAGGGACGATGCAGCGGATACAGAATGAGAAGAGCATCCTGGATGAACCAGACTCTCCTTTAGAGGTTAGAAAACTCTAACATTCAGCATTTTTAATTTATATGCAAACTGCAGTCATTATGCTGATGCATACATTCCATAGTGCAGTATATTTTTACGAGGAGTCTAAAAGAGACCATATGTAAATGCTTGAAAAGTTCATGTAATACTCCATAACTCCCATTCAGCACCATGGACAGCGACAATTGACTTGGCCAAAAGCAGTAAATCTGTCGATGTGTTGAGTTTTTCATTTTCATCTCTCTTATACCTTCTATTTGCTCCACTCAAAAGCATTGCTTTTGTTATTACATTTTTCAAATATGTTACAAAACAACATGTGCATGATTATTATCACAGTGTATACTTGGAAAAATATCAGTATTATAAATTAATGGTCAGATTGTCTGTAGTTTTCCTTCAGCTTGATTTTTAACATGACTTTGCACCAAACTGGTACTCTGTGATATTACTTGTTGTAATTTGTACTTTCAACTCAAAGGGTCGCTGTTGGCAAACGTGTTTTGATTTCACTAGATGTTTTTTTTTTTTTTTCCTGTGTCCTGCCCCTTCGTGTTGGTTCGTTGAACACAATCAGAGACAGGCAGATACACGGTCTGCGCTTATACGGATTCCAGTGGGGAATAATATAACTGGATACACTGTTTTGTTTTTTATATTTGGATTCCGGATGCCATATTTGTTGCCTTTCTTCGCAGTGACTACATCGGGAATGCTTTTGTTTTAATCGTGCTGGAAACGACTTCGAACAGAACAATGAGACGGCAAGTACTGTTGTTTCTCTCGGTTCTATGTCTGAACTCCGTGCTCGGGCAGGTCAGCTATTCCATTCCTGAAGAAATGACCAAAGGATCTGTAGTCGGTAACATAGCGCATGATTTAGGTTTAGATCTAAAAAGGCTGAAATCAGGTAAAGCTCGTGTCTATACAGGAGCCAGTGTAGAATACATCGGGCTGAATAAAGAAAGAGGAGTCCTCCTCATCCAGGAGAGGATAGACAGAGAGGCTCTATGTGGAGAGACGACGCCTTGTGCTCTACATTTCCAGTTAATTCTGGAAAATCCCATGGAATTGTTTCGTGTAACAGTGGAGATCACCGACATAAACGATAATACGCCCAGTTTTACAAATGCAGAAAAGCGCTTTGAAATTAGCGAGTCTGCTGTGATAGGATCGAAATTCATATTAGAAAAAGCTATTGATTCTGACATCGGGATGAATGGCTTACAACGATATGTACTTTCTCCAACAGATAATTTTGTATTAAAGCTAGAAAATCAGGCAGACGGCAGCAAAAAGGTAGAGATGGTTCTGCAGAAGCCGCTAGATCGAGAAAAGCAGGAATATATCTCACTCTTGTTAACTGCTGTAGATGGAGGAGAGCCGCAGATGTCAGGAACAATGCAAATATTTGTCAGTGTGTTAGATGTGAATGATAACGCTCCTACATTCGCAAAACCGCTGTATAGAGCAAAAATACTAGAAAATTCTCCAAAAGGCACCAGCGTAACTACTGTTAGTGCGTCCGATAAAGACATTGGTTCTAACAAAGACGTATCATATCTGATATCTACCAGCAAACGTGTCTTGTCTGAGTTGTTTAAGATTGATTCGAAAACGGGTGAAATTATCCTCGTCGGTGGAATAGATTATGAAAAGGCAACAACTTATCAAATGGATATTGAAGCTGTTGACAGCGGAGGACTCTCTGATTCCACTAAAGTAATAGTTGATATTATTGATATAAATGACAATAATCCTCAGATTAACATGGTTTCTAAATCAGACTCCATATCAGAGGACTCTCCTCCAAACACTGTTATAGCTATGTTAAGTGTAAATGATCCAGATTCAGAGAACAATGGACAGGTGGAGTGTAGCATAGACGGCACTATTCCCTTCAAAATACAAACTACATTAAATGGATTTTATACTTTAGTTACAGAGGTCACTTTAGACAGAGAAGTCGCGTCTCAGTATAATATCACAGTGACCTGCTCTGATGAGGGAGTGCCCTCCCTCTCCAGCAGCGTCACTCTCACCTTACAGATCTCTGATGTGAATGACAACGCGCCTGTCTTTGAGAGGAGCTCATATGAGGCCTACATTGTAGAAAACAACACACCAGGTGTCTCTATATTCACAGTGAAAGCCAGAGACGCTGACTGGAACCAGAATGCGCGTGTTTCTTACATACTGGAGGACTCCTCTGTTAACGGAGTGCCAGTCTCCTCATATGTGTCCGTTAGTGCTGATAGTGGAGTCATCCATGCAGTGCGCTCTTTTGACTACGAGCAGATCAAAAATTTCCACTTCCGCGTCAAAGCGCAGGATGGAGGCTCTCCTCCACTCAGTAGTAATGTGACAGTGAAAATTATGATCCAGGACCAGAACGACAACCCTCCTCAGGTTCTGTACCCAGTCCAGACTGGTGGCTCTCTGGTGGCTGAAATGGTTCCTCGTTCAGCAGATGTGGGCTATCTGGTGACTAAAGTGGTGGCTGTTGATGTGGACTCTGGACAGAATGCCTGGCTGTCCTATAAACTGCAGAAAGCCACAGACAGGGCGCTGTTTGAAGTGGGCTTACAGAATGGAGAAATCAGAACTATCCGCCAAGTGACTGATAAAGATGCTGTCAAACAAAGACTGACTGTTATAGTGGAGGACAACGGGCAGCCGTCTCGTTCAGCTACAGTCATTGTTAACGTGGCGGTGGCGGACAGCTTCCCTGAAGTGCTGTCGGAGTTCACTGACTTTCCACACGACAAGGAGTACAATGACAACCTGACTTTTTACTTAGTGTTGGCTTTGGCTGTAGTTTCCTTCCTCTTCATCACGTGTTTGGTGGTTATTATATCAGTGAAAATCTACAGATGGAGACAGTCTCGCATCCTGTATCACTCCAATCTCCCTGTCATTCCATATTATCCACCACGTTACTCAGACACTTTGGGGACAGGGACTCTCCCACATGTGTACAACTACGAGGTGTGCAGGACGACTGACTCCAGAAAGAGTGACTGTAAGTTCGGCAGAGCTGGTAGTCAGAACGTGCTGATAATGGACCCCAGTTCTACAGGGACGATGCAGCGGATACAGAATGAGAAGAGCATCCTGGATGAACCAGACTCTCCTCTAGAGGTTAGAAAACATTAACAATCAAATTTTTTCATTTCTATGCATATCACTGCCATGATACTGGTGCAGTCATTTCGAAAGGCAGTATTTTCGGGAGCAGTCTGATATAGACCATTTCTAAATTAAGGTAATGTTTCATAGGTCCCATTCAGCACCATGGACAGCGATATTCGACGCTGTCAGTCATAGTAAATCTGCTAATGTGTTTTTTTCTTTTTCGTCTCTCTTTCACCTTCGATTCATTCCACTAAAAACACCCCTTTTGTAATTAGAATTAAAATATGTTACAAAACCAGTTGAGCACAATATTATCAGAGTGTACACTAAGTAAAATATCAGTATTATAAATTAATGGTCAGAGTAGTTTTCCTTCAGCTTGATTTTCAACATGACTTTGCACCAAACTGGTACTCTGTAATATTACTTGTTGTAATTTGTACTTTCAACTCAAAGGGTCGCTGTTGGCAAACGTGTTTTGATTTCACTAGATGTTTTTTTTTTTTTTTCTGTGTCCTGCCCCTTCGTGTTGGTTCGTTGAACACAATCAGAGACAGGCAGATACACGGTCTGCGCTTATACGGATTCCTGTGGGGAATAATATAACTGGATACACTGTTTTGTTTTTTATATTTGGATTCCGGATGCCATATTTGTTGCCTTTCTTCGCAGTGACTACATTGGGAATGCTTTTGTTTTAATCGTGCTGGAAACGACTTCGAACAGAACAATGAGACGGCAAGTACTGTTGTTTCTCTCGGTTCTATGTCTGAACTCCGTGCTCGGGCAGGTCAGCTATTCCATTCCTGAAGAAATGACCAAAGGATCTGTAGTCGGTAACATAGCGCATGATTTAGGTTTAGATCTAAAAAGGCTGAAATCAGGTAAAGCTCGTGTCTATACAGGAGCCAGTGTAGAATACATCGGGCTGAATAAAGAAAGAGGAGTCCTCCTCATCCAGGAGAGGATAGACAGAGAGGCTCTATGTGGAGAGACGACGCCTTGTGCTCTACATTTCCAGTTAATTCTGGAAAATCCCATGGAATTGTTTCGTGTAACAGTGGAGATCACCGACATAAACGATAATACGCCCAGTTTTACAAATGCAGAAAAGCGCTTTGAAATTAGTGAGTCTGCTGTGATAGGATCGAAATTCGTGTTAGCGAAAGCTATTGATTCTGACATCGGGATGAATGGCTTACAACGATATGTACTTTCTCCAACAGATAATTTTGTATTAAAGCTAGAAAATCAGGCAGATAGTGGCAAAAAGGTAGAAATGGTTCTACAGAAGCCTCTAGATCGAGAAAAGCAAGAACTGATTTCATTGTTATTAACTGCTGTAGATGGAGGAGAGCCGCAGATGTCAGGAACAATGCAGATATTTGTCAGTGTGTTAGATGCGAATGATAACGCTCCTATTTTCACTAAGCCGCTGTATAGAGCAAAAATACTAGAAAATTCTCCCAAAGGCACCAGCGTAACTACTGTTAGTGCGTCTGATAAAGACATTGGCTCAAATGGAGTAGTATCATACCTGAAATCTGACAACGAACGTCTTTTGTCTGAACTCTTTAGAATTGATTCGAAAACTGGTGAAATTACTGTTGACGGTGAAATAGATTACGAAAAGGCGAAAATGTATCAAATCGATATTGAAGCTGTTGACAGCGGAGGACTCTCTGATTCTACGAAAGTAATAATTGATATTATTGATATAAATGACAATAATCCTCAGATAAACATTGTTTCTAAATCAGAATCCGTATTGGAGGACTCTCCTCCAAACACTGTTATAGCTATGTTAAGTGTAAATGATCCAGATTCAGAGAACAATGGACAGGTGGAGTGTAGCATAGACGGCACTATTCCCTTCAAAATACAAACTACATTAAATGGATTTTATACTTTAGTTACAGAGGTTTCTTTAGACAGAGAAGTCGCGTCTCAGTATAATATCACAGTGACCTGCTCTGATGAGGGAGTGCCCTCCCTCTCCAGCAGCGTCACTCTCACCTTACAGATCTCTGATGTGAATGACAACGCGCCTGTCTTTGAGAGGAGCTCATATGAGGCCTACATTGTAGAAAACAACACACCAGGTGTCTCTATATCCACAGTGAAAGCCAGAGACGCTGACTGGAACCAGAATGCGCGTGTTTCTTACATACTGGAGGACTCCTCTGTTAACGGAGTGCCAGTCTCCTCATATGTGTCCGTTAGTGCTGATAGTGGAGTCATCCATGCAGTGCGCTCTTTTGACTACGAGCAGATCAAAGATTTCCACTTCCGCGTCAAAGCGCAGGATGGAGGCTCTCCTCCACTCAGTAGTAATGTGACAGTGAAAATTATGATCCAGGACCAGAACGACAACCCTCCTCAGGTTTTGTACCCAGTCCAGACTGGTGGCTCTCTGGTGGCTGAAATGGTGCCTCGTTCAGCAGATGTGGGCTATCTGGTGACTAAAGTGGTGGCTGTTGATGTGGACTCTGGACAGAATGCCTGGCTGTCCTATAAACTACAGAAAGCCACAGACAGGGCGCTGTTTGAAGTGGGCTTACAGAATGGAGAAATCAGAACTATCCGCCAAGTGACTGATAAAGATGCTGTCAAACAAAGACTGACTGTTATAGTGGAGGACAACGGGCAGCCGTCTCGTTCAGCTACAGTCATTGTTAACGTGGCGGTGGCGGACAGCTTCCCTGAAGTGCTGTCGGAGTTCACTGACTTTCCACACGACAAGGAGTACAATGACAACCTGACTTTTTACTTAGTGTTGGCTTTGGCTGTAGTTTCCTTCCTCTTCATCACGTGTTTGGTGGTTATTATATCAGTGAAAATCTACAGATGGAGACAGTCTCGCATCCTGTATCACTCCAATCTCCCTGTCATTCCATATTATCCACCACGTTACTCAGACACCTTGGGGACAGGGACTCTCCCACACGTGTACAACTACGAGGTGTGCAGGACGACTGACTCCAGAAAGAGTGACTGTAAGTTCGGCAGAGCTGGTAGTCAGAACGTGCTGATAATGGATCCCAGTTCTACAGGGACGATGCAGCGAATACAGAATGAGAAGAGCATCCTGGATGAACCAGACTCTCCTCTAGAGGTTGGTCTCATGATAGCACTGATACCTTTTGACAGCACCTTATTGTATTTATTCATCATATTTCTTACTTCCTGGAAAGTACGGAATCATGATATCATGAACGTAAGCTGTTTTCTTTAGCCAGTCACCTCATAAAGACGTCTTTAGCATCCACTATTACATTTGAATTTTCTCATTAAATTTTTACGTAGTTTTCATAAAGGCGCAATTCAGCAATATTTAAGTTTTGGTTCTTTTAAACCTGAGACATAGTAGCTCAACCTTTATCATGCTTAAGGTGCGTGAAAATACTCTGAATACTTCAGAATAATTTCCAAAAGAACAGCAGTTCATGCTAAAAAAAAATGTTACTGTTGAATTTAATGCAGGATTGAACAGAATTGTCCAATATCTGCCCCTTTTGGTCATTGGGTATGATTCACGTAATCATTTAATCGTAAATTTACAGGTTGAACTTTAGAAAGTAAATTACAAAATAGCAGACAGAGCAGTGTTTGTTTGGCTAACAAGAGGTTAGAGGTTACAGTCAGTATTCGAGTCGTTGGTTGTAAAGTTAAGCAAAGGTCTACTCCTTTTCCAATTTTTGCAGTACATGAGACTTATATTAAGTTGACTGTTGTAAAATATTTCATGCAAGCCAAACTTTATATTTTACTGCCACATATATCTAGATTGTAGAGAAAACTGTCCACATTCAACTACGGTCTTTTGTTCAAGTAGTCTGTTTCAATGGAAATGTCATCTTACTTCTAGGCCATACAATTTGTTAAGAAACATTTGATTCTGGATATTTGGTAAACTTTGAGAGTGACTAGATTAAGCTGTCTGCCATTCTTTTGTCTACTTCTTCATTAGCAATTTCCACCATTGTGGTATAAATATGATATTTGAAGAAGGTATAGTTGACTTGTCTTCATTAATCTGAAAATCGATTGCCTCTTGAATATGTATCTTAAATATTTGCAGCATGGCAACACTTCCACATTCTCACATCCTTTGTAATTAAAACCATGGGTTCTACTTATTGGTTCATTATATTGTGCATTCAGCACCATTGTCATGGACAGTGTGAGAGAAGGAGACTGCAAAGGGGGCATTAGTGAAATTGTATGTAATGAGCTCTTAGTTGTCCTTGTTATTAGCACCAGAAACACCTATTATCATGAGACTGAACATGCTATACTTGTGTGGTAAAAAGAGTAGCTGAAAACATATAGCCAACAGCATCATCCTTGCTGCACATGTGGGCTTCATTATTAGCTTCTTATTGATCATCAGCAAAACACCCCCATGTCAGTAGCTTTAATCTTACCATGTTGTGAGCTGCTCTTATTATAGTCCACCTAGCTGTCCTGCAGTGTCTGTTCCCGCTCCAACTTTATCCAAAGAATTACTTTTTGGACACAATGAAGCTGTGAGAAGTAAAGAATATAGTTTTAAAAATGTATAATTTGTGTCACACACATTATGTCTATTATAGTGTCAGTTAGGTCCATGTCAATCAAATGGAAATGAGAGATTGATATTTCCATGATGTATATATGGCGATGAGCCATTTTGTGTTTCATTGCTGTAGCAATCAAGTGTCTGTGAACATTTTCAGTTGCCTGACTTCTCAGCTTGGTACTGGTCACTCTTGACAAGACTGTCATTGCCACAAAAGAGTTCATGCTTGAAAAAACTGTTGTTGGAGCTGCTGAAGGATAGAGTGTAGGATGTTTCCTCCCAGTGGTCAATTTATCATAATAGCTTCCAAAAAGGTTATTAATTATAGATAATGAAAATAATTCACCTTCTTTTGATGATACAGTGTCATCTCTCATTTCTTTTTAGGGAACAATTCCTTCAGTACACAATTTAACCTTTGTGTTCTGTTAAAAATTGATTATTAATTTAATATAAAGTTAACATTCATTTGGGAAATAATTTTACCATTTTTGATCAACCCCATAAAACCTATTTATTCTTTGTTCTATGATCAGTAGATTTTTGACTGCAACACCTGAACTGACACAATAATTATCTACATAATTTCATTGTCATTTACACGTCCTATTAATCGAGCAATTACAATTTATCCAAAAGTAATGTGTTGCTTGTTTTATTTTGTAATGACTGAAAGTCAAATTTATTTCTTCATACTAGACCTCATATTGCATATTGTAGTTTTCTGTAGTTCTAGTGTTTGGACTCTCAGGGCCGCTGTTGGCCAGTGTAGAGCCTTCCCTCACATCATTTGTTATATTTAAGAGAGAAAGAGAGACACATACAACACATAAGCGTCGTTGCAGAGACCGGGAGATATCCGCGCTGCGATGACTTTATTTCTGATTCGGGAATCACCAAGATAACAAATCTTTCTCTCGATCACTTTGCAAGAGCGGGGCCTGAAAAAGCTTTGGAATATCTTTTTTATACCTACAGTATTTGTCGAAGATAAAATGTCCGACGGAACAATGGGACGGCAAGTACTCTTGTTTTGTTGTTTGTTGATTTTTTCCCTCAGCTCAGTGTTCGGGCAGGTCACCTACTCCATTCCCGAGGAAATGTCAAAAGGCTCTCTGGTTGGTAATATAGCGCAGGATTTAGGGTTAGACGTGAAAAGATTGAAGTCTGGAAAGGCTCGCATATACACAGAGGACAATGCAGAATACATCGAGCTGAATAAAGACAGAGGAGTGCTGCTTGTGAAGGAGAGAATCGACAGAGAGGCGCTGTGTGGACAGACAACACCTTGCGCTTTACATCTTCAAATTACACTGGAAGACCCGATTGAATTTTTTACGGTCGCAGTCGAAATAAATGACATAAACGACAATGCACCCAGCTTCAAAAAGGAGGAGATGAAATTTAGGATTAGTGAGTCGGCTGTGATTGGAGCAAAATTTGTGCTAGAAAGAGCTATGGATCTAGATGTCGGTGTGAACGGACTACAGAGTTATTCCCTAAAACCTACAGATAACTTTCATCTAAAACTCCAGAATCAGCAGGACGGGAGTAAAAAAGTGGAGATGGTTTTGCAAAAATATCTAGACAGAGAGACGCAAGAGCACCTCTCTTTGACTCTCACAGCGGTTGATGGTGGTGAGCCTCAGCTGTCGGGAACAATGCGAATAGAAATCTCAGTACTAGACGTTAATGATAATGCCCCAGTATTTACGCAGGAAATATATAAGGTTACTGTATTGGAGACTGCTCCAAAGGACACAATTTTGTGTACCGTTAGTGCTGTAGATGCAGATCAGGGTTCAAATGGGAAAGTGTCATATTCAATAACAAATACGTTGGATGATGTGCCTGTTTTATTTCAAATCAACGAAGATAATGGTGTGG
Source organism: Lutjanus erythropterus (assembly GCF_056507025.1). Lineage (NCBI taxonomy): Eukaryota > Metazoa > Chordata > Actinopteri > Lutjaniformes > Lutjanidae > Lutjanus > Lutjanus erythropterus. The sequence goes on along the minus strand of NC_139321.1, from coordinate 21,609,655 downwards.
TGGCTTTATCTGGAAACCTGGATTATGAGAAGGCGCAGCACTATGAAATACATGTACAAGCAAGTGATGATGGAGGACTAACAGATTCATGTAAGATTATTGTCGATGTTACCGACACTAACGATAATCACCCATCTATTAATATTATGTCTAGAACCAATTCAGTATCAGAGGATTCCAAGCCAGGAACTGTAGTAACTATATTTAATGTTCAAGATCCTGACTCTGGAGAAAATGGCAAAGTAACATGTAATATAGAAGAACACATGCCATTTCTGATGAAAACGACGTCGAAAAAATTCTTCAGCCTTGTAACAGACAGTGATCTGGACAGAGAGAGAGCCTCTGAGTATAATATCACAGTGACCTGCTCTGATGAGGGAGTGCCCTCCCTCTCCAGCAGCGTCACTCTCACCTTACAGATCTCTGATGTGAATGACAACGCGCCTGTCTTTGAGAGGAGCTCATATGAGGCCTACATTGTAGAAAACAACACACCAGGTGTCTCTATATTCACAGTGAAAGCCAGAGACGCTGACTGGAACCAGAATGCGCGTGTTTCTTACATACTGGAGGACTCCTCTGTTAACGGAGTGTCAGTCTCCTCATATGTGTCCGTTAGTGCTGATAGTGGAGTCATCCATGCAGTGCGCTCTTTTGACTACGAGCAGATCAAAGATTTCCACTTCCGCGTCAAAGCGCAGGATGGAGGTTCTCCTCCACTCAGTAGTAATGTGACAGTGAAAATTATGATCCAGGACCAGAACGATAATCCTCCTCAGGTTCTGTACCCAGTCCAGACTGGTGGCTCTCTGGTGGCTGAAATGGTGCCTCGTTCAGCAGATGTGGGCTATCTGGTGACTAAAGTGGTGGCTGTTGATGTGGACTCTGGACAGAATGCCTGGCTGTCCTATAAACTGCAGAAAGCCACAGACAGGGCGCTGTTTGAAGTGGACTTACAGAATGGAGAAATCAGAACTATCCGCCAAGTCACTGATAAAGATGCTGTCAAACAAAGACTGACTGTTATAGTGGAGGACAACGGGCAGCCGTCTCGTTCAGCTACAGTCATTGTTAACGTGGCGGTGGCGGACAGCTTCCCTGAAGTGCTGTCGGAGTTCACTGACTTTCCACACGACAAGGAGTACAATGACAACCTGACTTTTTACTTAGTGTTGGCTTTGGCTGTAGTTTCCTTCCTCTTCATCACGTGTTTGGTGGTTATTATATCAGTGAAAATCTACAGATGGAGACAGTCTCGCATCCTGTATCACTCCAATCTCCCTGTCATTCCATATTATCCACCACGTTACTCAGACACCTTGGGGACAGGGACTCTCCCACACGTGTACAACTACGAGGTGTGCAGGACGACTGACTCGAGAAAGAGTGACTGTAAGTTCGGCAGAGCTGGTAGTCAGAACGTGCTGATAATGGACCCCAGTTCTACAGGGACGATGCAGCGGATACAGAGTGAGAAGAGCATCCTGGATGAACCAGACTCTCCTCTAGAGGTTAGAATATCACAAGTCTGATATTATAAAAAATATGTCATTTATGGCTGATACTGCTTCAGCACCATGGATAGCGAAAAACAGTGAATACCTAGAAAGTTTCCGTGCTATTATATCATTGTCTGTTTGTCAAATAACATATATTTTGTTTGTTTGTTTTTTATATAAAATCTGTTGATTTATTTGTATAGGTGGCACAGACCTTCAGTAGTAGACCGTCGTTTTGATTTTCATAGTTTAAGTAGACTTTACTGGACTTTCGACCGTAGGATACTTTAATCTATTCACTCAACTATCAGATCACACTATTACCAATTATAATTCTCTACTTTCAACAACTATCAAGGTTATTTAGCAGCCATCACATAGTTAACCATGATCGTATGAGTCTAGCCTAAAACAATTCTACTTGTACGCATAATGTTAACAACAACAATAATAATGTTTGGTTTGTTTTTACAAAACCAGCCCCATTTCTCATCCCCCTTTTCCTAAAATGTGCTGTTTGGTGTGTTGAACAGAAAGGGCCGCTATTGGCCAGAGTGTGGCAGTCTTCGACAGGGCTGGCAACTGTACCTCCCCCTTTGATTGTGACATGGTAGACAATAAAACAGGAACGAACCGCCTTTCATCGTTAAAATCGAAAACTACTCATGGATACTGGACGATGTTATGTTCGCTGATTGTCTTCTTGACACACGGTCGGATATTTTGACTATATTCATATGGATTACATTTTCATTCAAACGAGAGTGGAATACCCTGACAAAACAATGAGACGGCAAGTACTGTTGTTCATCTTGGTTCTCTCCCTCAGCTCGGTGTTCGGGCAGGTCAGCTACTCCATTCCCGAGGAAATGGAAAAAGGTTCACTAGTCTGTAATTTAGCTCAGGATTTAGGTTTGGATGTTAAAAGGCTCAAATCTGGTAGAGCTCGTGTTCATTCAGGGGACAGTGAAGAATATATCGAGCTGAATAGAGAGAGGGGTGTCCTTCTTATCAAGGAGAGAATAGACAGAGAAGCGTTGTGTGGAGAAACGACGCCCTGTGCTTTACATTTACAGATGATTTTGGAAAACCCGATGGAATTGTTCCGTATAACGATAGAAATCACAGATATAAATGACAATGCTCCCAGCTTCGCATCGAGCGAAAAACGCTTTGAAATCAGCGAGTCAGCCGTCATTGGGTCTAAATTTGTATTGGACAAAGCAATCGACGCTGACATTGGTACAAATCATCTCCAAAGTTATTCACTTAATCCAACTAACAACTTTGCATTGAAACTAGAGAATCAAGCGGATGGCAGTAAAAAGGTAGAAATGGTTCTCCAGAAGCCTCTAGATCGAGAGCACCAGGAGCAGATATCATTATTATTAACAGCTACAGATGGCGGCCAGCCGCGTAAGTCAGGTACAATGCAGATAATTGTTAATGTGCTAGATGCAAACGACAATGCACCAGTTTTCACTAAGTCAGTGTACAAGGCAACAATAACCGAGAACTCACCGAGGGGAACCAGTGTTATAACTGTCAGTGCGTCTGACAAAGATGGAGGCGCTAATGGAGAAATATCATACGCAATATCAAATAGCAACCGTCGGTTGTTCCACCTATTTCAGATCGATAGAAAAACAGGAGAGGTTATCTTGATCGGTGAAATTGATTATGAAAAAGCGAAGCTCGTCCAAATTGATATCGAGGCTATAGATAATGGAGGACTCTCTGATTCCAGTAAGATCCTAATTGATGTCACTGATGTCAATGACAACAGTCCTCAGTTGAAAATACTTTCTAAATCGGACAACATTTTAGAAGACTCTCCTGAAAATACTGTTATTGCCATGCTAAGCGTAAATGATCCAGACTCTGAGAGAAATGGACAGGTGAAATGTAAGATTAATGATGATATTCCGTTTAAAATACAAAACACAATGAATGGATTTTATAGTTTAGCTACAGATGTAGAATTGGATAGAGAAGTCGCCTCTCAGTATAATATCACAGTGACCTGCTCTGATGAGGGAGTGCCCTCCCTCTCCAGCAGCGTCACTCTCACCTTACAGATCTCTGATGTGAATGACAACGCGCCTGTCTTTGAGAGGAGCTCATATGAGGCCTACATCGTAGAAAACAACACACCAGGTGTCTCTATATTCACAGTGAAAGCCAGAGACGCTGACTGGAACCAGAATGCGCGTGTTTCTTACATACTGGAGGACTCCTCTGTTAACGGAGTGCCAGTCTCCTCATATGTGTCCGTTAGTGCTGATAGTGGAGTCATCCATGCAGTGCGCTCTTTTGACTACGAGCAGATCAAAGATTTCCACTTCCGCGTCAAAGCGCAGGATGGAGGTTCTCCTCCACTCAGTAGTAATGTGACAGTGAAAATAATCATCCAGGACCAGAACGACAACCCTCCTCAGGTTCTGTACCCAGTCCAGACTGGTGGCTCTCTGGTGGCTGAAATGGTTCCTCGTTCAGCAGATGTGGGCTATCTGGTGACTAAAGTGGTGGCTGTTGATGTGGACTCTGGACAGAATGCCTGGCTGTCCTATAAACTGCAGAAAGCCACAGACAGGGCGCTGTTTGAAGTGGGCTTACAGAATGGAGAAATCAGAACTATCCGCCAAGTGACTGATAAAGATGCTGTCAAACAAAGACTGACTGTTATAGTGGAGGACAACGGGCAGCCGTCTCGTTCAGCTACAGTCATTGTTAACGTGGCGGTGGCGGACAGCTTCCCTGAAGTGCTGTCGGAGTTCACTGACTTTCCACACGACAAGGAGTACAATGACAACCTGACTTTTTACTTAGTGTTGGCTTTGGCTGTAGTTTCCTTCCTCTTCATCACGTGTTTGGTGGTTATTATATCAGTGAAAATCTACAGATGGAGACAGTCTCGCATCCTGTATCACTCCAATCTCCCTGTCATTCCATATTATCCACCACGTTACTCAGACACTTTGGGGACAGGGACTCTCCCACACGTGTACAACTACGAGGTGTGCAGGACGACTGACTCGAGAAAGAGTGACTGTAAGTTCGGCAGAGCTGGTAGTCAGAACGTGCTGATAATGGACCCCAGTTCTACAGGGACGATGCAGCGGATACAGAATGAGAAGAGCATCTTGGATGAACCAGACTCTCCTCTAGAGGTTAGAATGTCACAAGTCTGATCTTATAAAAAATATGTCATTTATGGCTGATACTGCTTCAGCACCATGGATAGCGAAAAACAATAAATACATAGAAAGTTTCCGTGCTATTATATCTTTGTCTGTTTGTCAAATAACATATATTTTATTTTTTTGTTTTTGATATAAAATCTGTTGATTTATTTGTATAGGTGGCACAGACCTTCAGTAGTAGACCGTCGTTTTGATTTTCATAGTTTAAGTAGACTTTACTGGACTTTCGACCGTAGGATACTTTAATCTATTCACTCAACTATCAGATCACACTATTACCAATTATAATTCTCTACTTTCAACAACTATCAAGGTTATTTAGCAGCCATCACATAGTTAACCATGATCGTATGAGTCTAGCCTAAAACAATTCTACTTGTACGCATAATGTTAACAACAACAATAATAATGTTTGGTTTGTTTTTACAAAACCAGCCCCATTTCTCATCCCCCTTTTCCTAAAATGTGCTGTTTGGTGTGTTGAACAGAAAGGGCCGCTATTGGCCAGAGTGTGGCAGTCTTCGACAGGGCTGGCAACTGTACCTCCCCCTTTGATTGTGACATGGTAGACAATAAAACAGGAACGAACCGCCTTTCGTCGTTAAAATCGAAAACTACTCATGGATACTGGACGATGTTATGTTCGCTGATTGTCTTCTTGACACACGGTCGGATATTTTGACTATATTCATATGGATTACATTTTCATTCAAACGAGAGTGGAATACCCTGACAAAACAATGAGACGGCAAGTACTGTTGTTCATCTTGGTTCTCTCCCTCAGCTCGGTGTTCGGGCAGGTCAGCTACTCCATTCCCGAGGAAATGGAAAAAGGTTCACTAGTCTGTAATTTAGCTCAGGATTTAGGTTTGGATGTTAAAAGGCTCAAATCTGGTAGAGCTCGTATTCATTCAGGGGACAGTGAAGAATATATCGAGCTGAATAGAGAGAGGGGTGTCCTTCTTATCAAGGAGAGAATAGACAGAGAAGCGTTGTGTGGAGAAACGACGCCCTGTGCTTTACATTTACAGATGATTTTGGAAAACCCGATGGAATTGTTCCGTATAACGATAGAAATCACAGATATAAATGACAATGCTCCCAGCTTCGCATCGAGCGAGAAACGCTTTGAAATCAGCGAGTCAGCCGTCATTGGGTCTAAATTTGTATTAGAGAAAGCAATCGACGCTGACATTGGTACAAATGATCTCCAGAGTTATTCACTTAATCCAACTAACAACTTTGCATTGAAACTAGAGAATCAAGCGGATGGCAGTAAAAAAGTGGAAATGGTTCTCCAGAAGCCTCTAGATCGAGAGCAGCAGAACCAGATATCATTATTATTAACAGCTACAGATGGCGGCCAGCCGCGTAAGTCTGGTACAATGCAGATAACTGTTAATGTGTTAGATGCAAACGACAATGCACCAGTTTTCACTAAGTCAGTGTACAAGGCAACAATAACCGAGAACTCACCGAGGGGAACCAGTGTTATAACTGTCAGTGCGTCTGACAAAGATGGAGGCGCTAATGGAGAAATATTATACGCAATTTTAAATAGCAAGCGTCGATTGTCCGACCTATTTCAGATCGATAGAAAAACAGGAGAAGTCATCTTGATCGGTGAAATTGATTATGAAAAAGCCAAGCTCTTCCAAATTGATATCGAGGCTATAGATAATGGAGGACTCTCTGATTCCAGTAAAATCCTAATTGATGTGATCGATGTCAATGACAACAGTCCTCAGTTAAAAATACTTTCTAAATCGGATAGTATTTTAGAAGACTCTCCTGAGAATACTGTTATTGCCATGCTAAGCGTAAATGATCCAGACTCTGAGAGGAATGGACAGGTGAAATGTAAGATTAATGATGATATTCCGTTTAAAATACAAAACACAATGAATGGATTTTATAGTTTAGCTACAGATGTAGCTTTGGATAGAGAAGTCGCCTCTCAGTATAATATCACAGTGACCTGCTCTGATGAGGGAGTGCCCTCCCTCTCCAGCAGCGTCACTCTCACCTTACAGATCTCTGATGTGAATGACAACGCGCCTGTCTTTGAGAGGAGCTCATATGAGGCCTACATTGTAGAAAACAACACACCAGGTGTCTCTATATTCACAGTGAAAGCCAGAGACGCTGACTGGAACCAGAATGCGCGTGTTTCTTACATACTGGAGGACTCCTCTGTTAACGGAGTGCCAGTCTCCTCATATGTGTCCGTTAGTGCTGATAGTGGAGTCATCCATGCAGTGCGCTCTTTTGACTACGAGCAGATCAAAGATTTCCGGTTTCGCGTCAAAGCCCAGGATGGAGGTTCTCCTCCACTCAGTAGTAATGTGACAGTGAAAATTATCATCCAGGACCAGAACGACAACCCTCCTCAGGTTCTGTACCCAGTCCAGACTGGTGGCTCTCTGGTGGCTGAAATGGTTCCTCGTTCAGCAGATGTGGGCTATCTGGTGACTAAAGTGGTGGCTGTTGATGTGGACTCTGGACAGAATGCCTGGCTGTCCTATAAACTGCAGAAAGCCACAGACAGGGCGCTGTTTGAAGTGGGCTTACAGAATGGAGAAATCAGAACTATCCGCCAAGTGACTGATAAAGATGCTGTCAAACAAAGACTGACTGTTATAGTGGAGGACAACGGGCAGCCGTCTCGTTCAGCTACAGTCATTGTTAACGTGGCGGTGGCGGACAGCTTCCCTGAAGTGCTGTCGGAGTTCACTGACTTTCCACACGACAAGGAGTACAATGACAACCTGACTTTTTACTTAGTGTTGGCTTTGGCTGTAGTTTCCTTCCTCTTCATCACGTGTTTGGTGGTTATTATATCAGTGAAAATCTACAGATGGAGACAGTCTCGCATCCTGTATCACTCCAATCTCCCTGTCATTCCATATTATCCACCACGTTACTCAGACACTTTGGGGACAGGGACTCTCCCACACGTGTACAACTACGAGGTGTGCAGGACGACTGACTCGAGAAAGAGTGACTGTAAGTTCGGCAGAGCTGGTAGTCAGAACGTGCTGATAATGGACCCCAGTTCTACAGGGACGATGCAGCGGATACAGAATGAGAAGAGCATCCTGGATGAACCAGACTCTCCTCTAGAGGTTGGTCATATGGGGTAAATTTGTGTTTTAAGATTTGGCACTTGGTATAATTGATACGTTTGTTTAAAAACGCTGCCTAGGCACAATTTCAGCACCTTGGACAGCGACAGTGAAAGACGAGTCCTTATCGTTGTACTTTTGTGTGCTCTCTTAGCATGTTTTCTCACTCTCTGTAGTAGACTATTTTATTCCTCATTATTTTTCCAATTCCAAATGACTGAATCCATAATATATTCCTATCCATGTCCCGAAGAATTTTATTTTAATTTAATTTTGTTCTTGCAAGTTATTCAGTCTATTTGATATAATGTTATAGTTTCCCTCATTGCTGTCTTTGAGTTTTCATGGCATTCATCCTGCTTTTCTTATGTACTTTCACAATTTGAACTCATCGGGCCGCTGTTGCCCAATATGTTGCAGCTGTGTGCTCCTTTTGTAACAGTTTCTCTCACTCATCGTCCTGCCTTGTTACTGAGACACAGTCACATACGTAGAATGCACGCCTCGGAGGTCAGACCACACTAACCACGGACATCTAAAACTGGAATTGTATCTTTTTTCTGGATTTATAGCACGTTTGTCTTCATTTGGTGATTTACATGTGAGGAAATCGTGCTCACAGAACGGAATAAAGCTCGGTAGCTGTGGTGCGACAGAGGTATTGGACAGAACAATGAAACGGCAAGTACTATTGTTAATCTCCATCCTCTGCCTCGGTTCTGTGATCGGGCAGGTCAGCTACTCGGTTCCGGAGGAAATGGCAAAGGGCTCTTTGGTCGGCAACATAGCACAAGATTTAGGTTTAGATGTCAAACGGCTTAAGTCGGGTAAAGCTCGTATTTATACGGGAGACAGTGTTCAGTATATCGAGCTGAGTAGAGAAAGAGGAGTTCTGCTTATAAAAGAAAAAATAGACCGCGAAGCTCTCTGCAGACAGACAACGCCTTGTGCTTTGCATTTTCAAATTACGTTAGAGAACCCACTAGAATTGTTCCCAGTTACTGTAGAAATCACAGATATTAATGATAACGCCCCAGCATTTCAAAAGGAGGAGAGACGGTTTGAAATAAGTGAGACTGCAGTCATCGGCTCTAAGTTCATGCTAGAGAAAGCGATGGACCCTGATATCGGATTGAATGGTCTTCAGAGATACACTTTAAAGCCGACTGACAATTTCATGCTTAAACTGCACTCTCAGTCTGATGGAAGCAAAAAGGTAGAAATGATTTTACAAAAGCCGCTGGACCGAGAGAAACAGGAACACATATCTTTAGTGCTGACAGCGGAGGATGGAGGAGAACCACAGATGACTGGAACAATGCAGATTCATGTTACTGTATTGGATGCAAACGACAATGCCCCTGTTTTTAGTAAACCTATTTACAAAGCAAGCATCACAGAAAACTCCGGTATAGGTACGCTTGTTACTAAGGTCAGTGCTTCTGATGCAGACAAAGGCACAAATGGAGAGGTGACCTACGTCATCGGGAATAGCATGGACACTATTTCAAAGTTATTTCACATTAATAGTGAGGGAGATGTGATATTAGATGGTCCAATAGATTATGAAAAAGAAAAAAATTATCATATTGACATAGAGGCGATTGATCTCGGTGGGCTCTCGGATTCCAGTAAGATAGTGATTGATGTGATTGACGTAAATGACAATAGCCCTGTTGTGAATATGATATCAACATCAGGTTCAGTGCCAGAGGACTCACCCCACAAAACAGTAATAGCTTTAATGAGTGTAAATGACCCTGATTCTGAAACCAATGGGAAAGTCCAGTGTGTAATAAATGAAAATATCCCATTTGAAATTAAATTCACGTCAAATAATTTCTATAGCATCGTGACAGACAGTGATCTAGATAGAGAGAGAGCCTCTGAGTATAATATCACAGTGACCTGCTCTGATGAGGGAGTGCCCTCCCTCTCCAGCAGCGTCACTCTCACCTTACAGATCTCTGATGTGAATGACAACGCGCCTGTCTTTGAGAGGAGCTCATATGAGGCCTACATTGTAGAAAACAACACACCAGGTGTCTCTATATTCACAGTGAAAGCCAGAGACGCTGACTGGAACCAGAATGCGCGTGTTTCTTACATACTGGAGGACTCCTCTGTTAACGGAGTGCCAGTCTCCTCATATGTGTCCGTTAGTGCTGATAGTGGAGTCATCCATGCAGTGCGCTCTTTTGACTACGAGCAGATCAAAGATTTCCGGTTTCGCGTCAAAGCGCAGGATGGAGGTTCTCCTCCACTCAGTAGTAATGTGACTGTGAAAATTATCATCCAGGACCAGAACGACAACCCTCCTCAGGTTCTGTACCCAGTCCAGACTGGTGGCTCTCTGGTGGCTGAAATGGTTCCTCGTTCAGCAGATGTGGGCTATCTGGTGACTAAAGTGGTGGCTGTTGATGTGGACTCTGGACAGAATGCCTGGCTGTCCTATAAACTGCAGAAAGCCACAGACAGGGCGCTGTTTGAAGTGGGCTTACAGAATGGAGAAATCAGAACTATCCGCCAAGTGACTGATAAAGATGCTGTCAAACAAAGACTGACTGTTATAGTGGAGGACAACGGACAGCCGTCTCGTTCAGCTACAGTCATTGTTAACGTGGCGGTGGCGGACAGCTTCCCTGAAGTGCTGTCGGAGTTCACTGACTTTCCACACGACAAGGAGTACAATGACAACCTGACTTTTTACTTAGTGTTGGCTTTGGCTGTAGTTTCCTTCCTCTTCATCACGTGTTTGGTGGTTATTATATCAGTGAAAATCTACAGATGGAGACAGTCTCGCATCCTGTATCACTCCAATCTCCCTGTCATTCCATATTATCCACCACGTTACTCAGACACTTTGGGGACAGGGACTCTCCCACACGTGTACAACTACGAGGTGTGCAGGACGACTGACTCCAGAAAGAGTGACTGTAAGTTCGGCAGAGCTGGTAGTCAGAACGTGCTGATAATGGACCCCAGTTCTACAGGGACGATGCAGCGGATACAGAATGAGAAGAGCATCCTGGATGAACCAGATTCTCCTCTAGAGGTTAGAATGTTACAAGTCTGATATTTAAACAGTCATACATTTATGCTGTTGTAATTATCCAGTGTTGCCATTCATATTCACAGTATTTCAACACCATGGACAGCGAAAAATACCCTCTTGTTCTTTCTCTCGTCTGTATTTCTCCTTTTTTTTCTCAATTTTTTCTCATTAGTTTACACTGCAGGTGAAGCCTATGTATTGGGCAATATTTGTTGCCTTTCCCCGGGGAAATTGATGCGCCTCTCATCGTCTTTTTATTTATTTATTTTTTTTAATAAAACCATGTCTTTAATATTTTCTTTGCGATGGTTTATTCAGCAGCCATTGAAGTTAGAGGCAACGGTGTTTTTGTCAGGCTTTCTTAAGTCATGTAGTTTCGTGTTGCGAACTCGGTGGGCCGCTGTTGACCAGCGTCTTGGCGTTTAAATGTGTATTTATGTACTAGGACAACCCCTGTTCTCTCATAAGGAAAAGGGGCTCCATCACATAGCACAGTAGACATTGGATAAAACGCCATGCACGGAATATCGACTTCGATGTTTTTCATCACCAACCGTTGATTAAACGGACTCATCTGCAGTCTTGATTCGCACCGGTAAAGCAGTTTGTAAAAGGCAGGAGAAGGCGTTAGTTTTGACTCGACGGATGCGCCTGACGGAACAATGAGACGGCAAGTACTGGTGTTTTTTTCGGTCCTCTGTCTCAGTACAGCGCTCGGCCAGGTCAGCTACTCCATTCCCGAGGAAATGGCCAAAGGCTCCTTGGTCGGTAACATTGCTCAGGATTTAGGTTTAGATGTTAAACGACTACAAGCGGGTAAAGCTCGCATCCACACGGGAGACAGTACAGAGTACATTCAGCTTAACAAGGAACGGGGACTCCTCATTATCAAAGAGAGAATAGACCGCGAAGCTCTCTGTGGCCAGACAACGCCTTGCGCTTTACATTTTCAGATTGCATTAGAAAACCCAATAGAAATATTCCCGATTACTGTCGAAATCACAGATATTAATGACAATGCTCCCGTATTCGAAAAGGAAGAAAGGAGGTTTGAAATAAGCGAGTCTGCAGTCATCGGCTCTAAATTCATGCTGGAGAAAGCAATAGACCCTGATATCGGATTGAATGGTCTTCAGAGCTATACACTGAAGCCCAACGATCATTTCATGCTTAAACTGCATAGTCAGTCTGATGGCGGTAAAAAGGTCGAAATGATTTTGCAGAAACCACTGGACAGAGAGAAACAGGAGTTTGCTTCACTCCTGTTAACGGCTGTAGATGGAGGAGAGCCGCAGCGATCTGGGACTATGCAGATTCATATTACTGTATTGGATGCTAATGATAACGCTCCTGTTTTTACGCAAAATATATACAAAGCAAGTGTGAAAGAGGATTCCCCCACGGGAACACTCATCACAGAAGTGAGTGCCTCTGATGCAGACAAAGGCTCGAATGGAGAGGTTAGCTACGTGATTGGGAATAGCATGAGGAGTATTTCAAAATTATTCCACATTACTGAAGACGGCCATCTTATATTAAATGGTCCTATTGATTATGAAAAAGCTAAAAAGTATGAGATTGATATAGAGGCAGTTGACCGAGGAGGTTTATCTGATTCAAGCAAAGTGGTCATTGATGTAGGCGATATTAATGACAATAGTCCCATCATTAATATGATTTCATCATCTAACTCAATAGTAGAGGATTCTCGTTCCGACACGGTGGTAGCTGTAATGAGTGTAAATGATCCTGATTCTGAGGAAAACGGGAAGGTCCGATGTGCAATTAATAGAAATATACCATTTACAATTACTTCTACATCTAGTAATTTCTATAGCATCGTGACAGACAATGATCTGGACAGAGAGAGAGCCTCTGAGTATAACATCACAGTGACCTGCTCTGATGAGGGAGTGCCCTCCCTCTCCAGCAGCGTCACTCTCACCTTACAGATCTCTGATGTGAATGACAACACGCCTGTCTTTGAGAGGAGCTCATATGAGGCCTACATTGTAGAAAACAACACACCAGGTGTCTCTATATTCACAGTGAAAGCCAGAGACGCTGACTGGAACCAGAATGCGCGTGTTTCTTACATACTGGAGGACTCCTCTGTTAACGGAGTGCCAGTCTCCTCATATGTGTCCGTTAGTGCTGATAGTGGAGTCATCCATGCAGTCCGCTCTTTTGACTACGAGCAGATCAAAGATTTCCACTTCCGCGTCAAAGCTCAGGATGGAGGTTCTCCTCCACTCAGTAGTAATGTGACAGTGAAAATTATCATCCAGGACCAGAACGACAACCCACCTCAGGTTCTGTACCCAGTCCAGACTGGTGGCTCTCTGGTGGCTGAAATGGTTCCTCGTTCAGCAGATGTGGGCTATCTGGTGACTAAAGTGGTGGCTGTTGATGTGGACTCTGGACAGAATGCCTGGCTGTCCTATAAACTGCAGAAAGCCACAGACAGGGCGCTGTTTGAAGTGGGCTTACAGAATGGAGAAATCAGAACTATCCGCCAAGTGACTGATAAAGATGCTGTCAAACAAAGACTGACTGTTATAGTGGAGGACAACGGGCAGCCGTCTCGTTCAGCTACAGTCATTGTTAACGTGGCGGTGGCGGACACCTTCCCTGAAGTGCTGTCGGAGTTCACTGACTTTCCACACGACAAGGAGTACAATGACAACCTGACTTTTTACTTAGTGTTGGCTTTGGCTGTAGTTTCCTTCCTCTTCATCACGTGTTTGGTGGTTATTATATCAGTGAAAATCTACAGATGGAGACAGTCTCGCATCCTGTATCACTCCAATCTCCCTGTCATTCCATATTATCCACCACGTTACTCAGACACTTTGGGGACAGGGACTCTCCCACACGTGTACAACTACGAGGTGTGCAGGACGACTGACTCCAGAAAGAGTGACTGTAAGTTCGGCAGAGCTGGTAGTCAGAACGTGCTGATAATGGACCCCAGTTCTACAGGGACGATGCAGCGGATACAGAATGAGAAGAGCATCTTGGATGAACCAGACTCTCCTCTAGAGGTTAGAAAGTTGTTGCATCACGAACGCCCTCCCTAATTTCTAATCATTACCAAACGCTGTGACAAAATGTGCCATCTTCATCATCAGTTCGTTTAGTCTCTTCTTTTCAGCACCTTGGAGAGCAACATTCAGAATATACGACTGCGTAATATTCAGTGTGATAGATAATAAACGGTGGTTGTTCACCCAATACTTGCAAAGTCAAGATCTTTTTAAAATATTTTTGACTGTATTATAGTTCAGGAACTTCGTGAAACTCGTATTACATGGCATTTCAATTTAAAGTCAACGTTCATGAGTCATTTTCTCATCTTTTCCATCTCCCCCCTCTTACAACATGATTCTGCAGTTTTACTCTCTGAACTCACTGGGCCGCTGTTGCCTAATCTGTTGCAGTTCTGGTATATTTACAGCAGTACCGCCTCTTCATTTCGATGTAGAAAAAGGCCAGGCATAGACCGCATTGTCTTCGGTAGAAGGACGGATATACACGACGAGGAATAAACGCCATTATTTTATCACACATTTGAGGATTATTTTTGCTTGATATTTTGTTTGAACGAATGTTCGCTTTCTGTCGGATTTGTAAAAGATTGCTGGTTGGTCTTCTCGAGCTAATTTCAAACAATGAGACGGCAAGTACTGTTGTTTCTCTCGATCCTCTCTTTCAGTTCAGTCATCGGACAGGTCAGCTATTCTATTCCAGAGGAAATGGTAAAAGGCTCTTTGGTTGGTAATATAGCTCAGGATTTAGGTTTAGACGTTAAACGACTGAAGTTGGGTAATGCTCGTGTTTATTCTGGCGACAGCAGAGAATACATCGAGCTGAACAGCGAAAGAGGAGTCCTCCTTATCAAAGAGAGAATAGACAGAGAGGCGTTGTGCGGTGATACGACACCATGTGCAGTGCATTTTCAGATTGTGTTAGAGAACCCTATAGAATTTTACAGTGTAACAGTTGAAATTACTGACATAAACGATAATGCACCAACCTTTGAGAAAAACGAAATTAAATTCATCATTAGTGAGTCTGCAGTTGTTGGGGCCAAATTTGATTTAGAAAGAGCAGTGGATTTGGATGTAGGCACAAATACTCTCCAAAGCTACGTACTCAAGCCAACAGATAATTTTATACTGAAACTTCACAACCAACCTGATGGCACAAAAAATGTTGAAATGGTTTTACAAAAACCTTTGGACAGAGAGAAAAATGAGTTAATTTCTTTGGCGTTAACGGCTTTAGATGGCGGAGAACCACAGATGTCAGGAACAATGCAGATTCTCATCACAGTGTTAGATGCGAATGATAACGCACCTGTTTTTACGCAGCCGATATACAAAGGTACTGTAGCTGAAAATGCAGCAAAAGGTACAATCGTGACCACTGTCAGTGCGTCTGATGCTGATCATGGCTTAAATGGTAAAATTACGTATTCAATCACAAATACTTTGGATGACGTCAGACATATGTTTGAAATAAATGAGGACAGTGGAGAGATTAGGTTGATTGGACGCTTAGATTATGAAAAGAAGAAAAATTTTCTGATCAATGTACGCGCAAGGGATAATGGGGGACTAACAGATTCGTGTAAAGTGATTGTCGACGTCGTCGATATAAATGACAATGAACCAACAATTAAAATCATGTCTAAATCAGCTGTTATATCAGAGAGTGCAAAACCCAACACAGTCGTTACAATAATCAACATCCAGGACCCAGACTCTGGTGAAAATGGTAAAGTTCAGTGTTTAATAAATGAGAATATTCCTTTTGTATTGAAATCAACATCAAATAATTTCTATAGTTTAGTGACAGACAGTGATCTGGACAGAGAGAGAGCCTCTGAGTATAATATCACGGTGACCTGCTCTGATGAGGGAGTGCCCTCCCTCTCCAGCAGCGTCACTCTCACCTTACAGATCTCTGATGTGAATGACAACGCGCCTGTCTTTGAGAGGAGCTCATATGAGGCCTACATTGTAGAAAACAACACACCAGGTGTCTCTATATTCACAGTGAAAGCCAGAGACGCTGACTGGAACCAGAATGCACGTGTTTCTTACATACTGGAGGACTCCTCTGTTAACGGAGTGCCAGTCTCCTCATATGTGTCCGTTAGTGCTGATAGTGGAGTCATCCATGCAGTGCGCTCTTTTGACTACGAGCAGATCAAAGATTTCCACTTCCGCGTCAAAGCGCAGGATGGAGGCTCTCCTCCACTCAGTAGTAATGTGACAGTGAAAATAATGATCCAGGACCAGAACGACAACCCTCCTCAGGTTCTGTACCCAGTCCAGACTGGTGGCTCTCTGGTGGCTGAAATGGTGCCTCGTTCAGCAGATGTGGGCTATCTGGTGACTAAAGTGGTGGCTGTTGATGTGGACTCTGGACAGAATGCCTGGCTGTCCTATAAACTGCAGAAAGCCACAGACAGGGCGCTGTTTGAAGTGGGCTTACAGAATGGAGAAATCAGAACTATCCGCCAAGTGACTGATAAAGATGCTGTCAAACAAAGACTGACTGTTATAGTGGAGGACAACGGGCAGCCGTCTCGTTCAGCTACAGTCATTGTTAACGTGGCGGTGGCGGACAGCTTCCCTGAAGTGCTGTCAGAGTTCACTGACTTTCCACACGACAAGGAGTACAATGACAACCTGACTTTTTACTTAGTGTTGGCTTTGGCTGTAGTTTCCTTCCTCTTCATCACGTGTTTGGTGGTTATTATATCAGTGAAAATCTACAGATGGAGACAGTCTCGCATCCTGTATCACTCCAATCTCCCTGTCATTCCATATTATCCACCACGTTACTCAGACACTTTGGGGACAGGGACTCTCCCACACGTGTACAACTACGAGGTGTGCAGGACGACTGACTCCAGAAAGAGTGACTGTAAGTTCGGCAGAGCTGGTAGTCAGAACGTGCTGATAATGGACCCAAGTTCTACAGGGACGATGCAGCGGATACAGAATGAGAAGAGCATCCTGGATGAACCAGACTCTCCTCTAGAGGTTAGAATTAGCTAGCTATCTCTTCCTTCTTTGAAGTAACGCTTTAAATCGCTTTCGTCTTATTTCAGCACCTTGGAGAGCGACATGATTCCGTATCAAATATATGTATTTTTCCAGTTATATTTCCCGTGTCTGTTGAAGTTGATTTATATATTTTCATATCACCTAATTTTTTTCAGACATTTTCATCTCATGTTCCTCTTCAGGCGCCATTGTATTTTTAAAGTGGTTAGTATCTAAATATTCTACCCGCTCATATGAAAAAATATTTTTCTTTGCTGTCTTTGATGCTTAAGGCATATCAAGTTGTTTAGCACATTTCACATGCAATTTTACCTTGTGAACTCAGAGTGCCGCTGTTGGCCAGTTTGTATTAGATTTACCGCAGACTCATTGTACCTCCCATCATGTCTTTATTTTAGAGAGAGAAAGAGACAAGCACAGCACACTGTCTGGATTCTACCGGAGATACAGAACATTAATGTTTCTTACGTTGGGAATATGCTTTCAGACCGGCTTTGACTGAAAAATTTGGATGGTAAAAATCCAGAAGCATTGCTTGGTTTGAACTGGGAGAACGTCGGACAGAACAATGAGAGGGCAAGTACTGTTGTTTTGCTCGGTCCTTTCTCTCAGCTCGGTGCTCGGGCAGGTCAGTTACTCCATTCCCGAGGAAATGCCAAAAGGTTCTCTGGTAGGCAACATGGCAAGGGATTTTGGCTTAGACGTAAAAAGACTAAAATCGGGTAAAGCTCGCATTTTTACTCGAGACAGTGACGAATATATTGAGTTGAATAACGAAAGAGGAGTCCTCCTCATCAAAGACAGGATAGACAGAGAGGCGCTCTGTGGACAAACGACGCCCTGTGCTTTGCATTTTCAGATTATATTAGAGAATCCGATGGAATTTTACAGTGTGACTATCGAGATCACGGATGTTAATGATAACCCTCCATCGTTTGAAAAGAACGACGTCAAATTTAAAATTAGTGAATCCGCTCTTAGTGGAGCTAAATTCATCTTAGACCGAGCCGTTGACCCTGATGTGGGTTCAAATGGATTGCAAACATATAAGCTTGAACCCACAGACAATTTTGTTGTTAAGTTACATGATCAAGCAGATGGGACAAAAAACGTAGAAATGATCTTAGAGAGACCTCTTGACAGAGAAAAAAACGAACACCTTTCTCTAGTTCTGACGGCGATGGATGGGGGAGAGCCACAGATGACAGGAACGATGCAGATTCTCATCACAGTTTTAGACGTAAATGACAATGCTCCTGTTTTTACGCAGCCTATTTATAAAGCCTCTATTAAAGAAAGTGCACCAGTAGGAACACTTGTAGCGACAGTTACTGCAACAGATGCAGATCATGGATCGAATGGCAGAATAACTTACTCAATTTCAAGTATATTAGATAATGCCCGCGGGTTATTTGAAATAAATGATGTAAGTGGTGAAATTCGGCTAAAAGGTCATGTTGACTATGAAAAGGCTCGAATATTTCAGATAAACATTCGGGCAACTGATGATGGAGGGCTAGTTGACTCCTGTAAAGTGATAATCGACGTCATTGACATAAATGACAATAAACCTGCTATCCACATAATGTCCAAATCAAATGTGATATCAGAAGATGCCAAACTCGGGACAGTTGTAACAATGATAAATATTGAAGACGCAGACTCGGGTGAAAACGGCAAGATCGAGTGCAGTATAAATGGTAATATTCCTTTTGTTATGAAGTCTACAACCAATAATTTCTATAGTTTAGTGACAGACAGCGATCTAGATAGAGAGAGAGCCTCTGAGTATAATATCACGGTGACCTGCTCTGATGAGGGAGTGCCCTCCCTCTCCAGCAGCGTCACTCTCACCTTACAGATCTCTGATGTGAATGACAACGCGCCTGTCTTTGAGAGGAGCTCATATGAGGCCTACATTGTAGAAAACAACACACCAGGTGTCTCTATATTCACAGTGAAAGCCAGAGACGCTGACTGGAACCAGAATGCGCGTGTTTCTTACATACTGGAGGACTCCTCTGTTAACGGAGTGCCAGTCTCCTCATATGTGTCCGTTAGTGCTGATAGTGGAGTCATCCATGCAGTGCGCTCTTTTGACTACGAGCAGATCAAAGATTTCCACTTCCGCGTCAAAGCGCAGGATGGAGGCTCTCCTCCACTCAGTAGTAATGTGACAGTGAAAATTATCATCCAGGACCAGAACGACAACCCTCCTCAGGTTCTGTACCCAGTCCAGACTGGTGGTTCTCTGGTGGCTGAAATGGTGCCTCGTTCAGCAGATGTGGGCTATCTGGTGACTAAAGTGGTGGCTGTTGATGTGGACTCTGGACAGAATGCCTGGCTGTCCTATAAACTGCAGAAAGCCACAGACAGGGCGCTGTTTGAAGTGGGCTTACAGAATGGAGAAATCAGAACTATCCGCCAAGTGACTGATAAAGATGCTGTCAAACAAAGACTGACTGTTATAGTGGAGGACAACGGGCAGCCGTCTCGTTCAGCTACAGTCATTGTTAACGTGGCGGTGGCGGACAGCTTCCCTGAAGTGCTGTCGGAGTTCACTGACTTTCCACACGACAAGGAGTACAATGACAACCTGACTTTTTACTTAGTGTTGGCTTTGGCTGTAGTTTCCTTCCTCTTCATCACGTGTTTGGTGGTTATTATATCAGTGAAAATCTACAGATGGAGACAGTCTCGCATCCTGTATCACTCCAATCTCCCTGTCATTCCATATTATCCACCACGTTACTCAGACACTTTGGGGACAGGGACTCTCCCACACGTGTACAACTACGAGGTGTGCAGGACGACTGACTCCAGAAAGAGTGACTGTAAGTTCGGCAGAGCTGGTAGTCAGAACGTGCTGATAATGGACCCCAGTTCTACAGGGACGATGCAGCGGATACAGAATGAGAAGAGCATCCTGGATGAACCAGACTCTCCTCTAGAGGTTAGAATTTAGCCTTTAGCCACAACCATTTAAATGTTCAGCACCATGGACAGAGACACATCTATCTATCTATCTATCTATCTATCTATCTATCTATCTATCTATCTATCTATCTATCTATGCTGCACAAGGAATAATATATCCATCTGTATTTATATACTGTAGCTATTTCTGCAGTTTCTTTCTTCGCCCCTAAGTGCCGCTGCTGGTTAGTGTGAAGAAAATAAGGTCCTTTTCCTGAGTGAAGTCATCCCTCGTCTGTCTGATGCGTTATTTCAGCTCTATTTTAATCAGAACTGTAGCCTGACAGACCCAGCCGCCCAGCATTCAACGATGAGCCCATGATCAAATATTTGGTCGGATTTTGAAAAGGTGTCTTTTTGTTTTGTTTTTCCGTTTGAATTTTGCGAAGGCTCTCGTCATGTCGGGTTTTCTTTGTTGTGTGGCCGAAAAAAAATCCTCCTCTTGGTTGCCGCTGCTTCTCTGCATTTGTATCGCAGAAATGGCTCTCGGACAGGTCCGTTATTCTATACCCGAGGAGATGGCGACAGGCTCGGTTGTCGGGAATATCATTCAGGACCTCGGCTTGGATGTTAAACGGCTAAAATCTGGGCGGGCTAGGATATTCACCGAGGACGGCAGTGAGTACATCGGTCTGAATGCAGAAAAAGGAACACTGGTAGTGGCTAAAAGGGTAGATAGAGAAGAATTGTGCAAGCAAGTGTCTCCCTGCTCTCTCCATTTCCAAATCATTCTAGAAAACCCAATGGAGTTGCATAGAATTGATGTAGTGATTACAGATATTAATGATAATGCTCCGTTTTTTTCAAAGAAAGAATATAGTTTCCAAGTGAGTGAATCTGCCTCACAAGGGGCTCGTTATTCGCTTGAGAGTGCCATAGATCCTGATGTGGCACTTAACACAATCCAAACATACAAACTCAACCCTGTAGATAATTTCAAATTGAATGTTCTTTCTCGTCCTGATGGAACAAAATATATTGAAATGGTTCTTCACACGTCGCTTGACAGAGAAAAACAAGAAGAGCATCAATTAACTCTGACAGCATTCGACGGTGGCAATCCACAGAAATCAGGTTCTGTCAAAATAAATGTCGTTGTTTTGGATGCAAATGACAATGCACCAATATTCACTCAGTCTGTTTACAGAATATCAGTTCCTGAAAACGCGTCTCGGGGCACTGTTATTTTAACAGTCAGTGCCACTGATAATGATAAAGGAGCCAACGCAGAAGTGGTGTATTCATTCTCCCACCAAACCCATAGTGCGTCGTCCCTGTTTAATATAGATCCTCATACCGGCGAAATGACTGTAATTGGTGTGCTAGATTACGAAAAAGCAAAACATTATGAAATAGATATTGAAGCTACTGACAACGGAGGGTTGGCAGACACAAGCAAGGTGCTAATTGAGGTTACCGACCTAAATGATAATGCCCCTGTTATAAGCATCATTTCCTTCTCTAATCCCATACCAGAGGATTCGGCTCCAGATACTGTTATAGCAATGCTCAACATCAAAGACTTGGACTCAGGTAAAAATGGGCAAGTTAAGTGTTTTATTAACCCATATTTACCTTTCAAAATCAAGTCATCGTCGACTAATTTTTACAGCCTGATGTCTGACGATGATTTGGATCGTGAAATAGTGTCAGAATATAATATAACAATAACAGCAATGGATGAGGGCTCCCCTCCCTATTCTACAAACAAGACTATTAATTTAAGAATATCGGACGTAAACGACCACGCCCCAATTTTCCCACAACCATTTTTGACAGCTTTCATCACTGAAAATAATTCACCTGGCATGTCACTCCTCTCTGTCAAAGCCAGTGACAAAGACTCTGGAAACAATGCGCGCATTTCCTATTTCCTTGAAGATAGTCAACTAAATGGGATGTCAGCCTCAGCTTATTTTTCAGTGAATGCAGAGAGTGGAGAGATACTTGCTGTGCGTTCCTTCGACTATGAACAAACAAAAGAGTTTCACATACGCGTCAAAGCGCAGGATGGAGGCTCTCCTCCACTCAGTAGTAATGTGACAGTGAAAATTATGATCCAGGACCAGAACGACAACCCACCTCAGGTTCTGTATCCAGTCCAGACTGGTGGCTCTCTGGTGGCTGAAATGGTGCCTCGTTCAGCAGATGTGGGCTATCTGGTGACTAAAGTGGTGGCTGTTGATGTGGACTCTGGACAGAATGCCTGGCTGTCCTATAAACTGCAGAAAGCCACAGACAGGGCGCTGTTTGAAGTGGGCTTACAGAATGGAGAAATCAGAACTATCCGCCAAGTGACTGATAAAGATGCTGTCAAACAAAGACTGACTGTTATAGTGGAGGACAACGGGCAGCCGTCTCGTTCAGCTACAGTCATTGTTAACGTGGCGGTGGCGGACAGCTTCCCTGAAGTGCTGTCGGAGTTCACTGACTTTCCACACGACAAGGAGTACAATGACAACCTGACTTTTTACTTAGTGTTGGCTTTGGCTGTAGTTTCCTTCCTCTTCATCACGTGTTTAGTGGTTATTATATCAGTGAAAATCTACAGATGGAGACGCGAGCGCATGTTTTACAAATCCAGTGTCAATCTTCCTGTTATTCCGTATTACCCGCCCCTTTACGCAGACGTAGGAGGCACTGGTACGTTGAAGCAGGCATTCAGTTATGAGGTGTACGGAACTACTGACTCCCGGAAGAGTGATATGAAATGCTCCCGACCCTTCAGTCAGAGCACGTTGGGTGTTGATCACAGTGCCACCAGGACTGTGCCAAGACATAAACCAGAATCAGAGGATATGCTCACAGAGGTGAGACCAACCTCTTCCCTGCTCATTTAAAACCGTGGTTCTCAGAATTTTTGTTTTATTTGTGGGTTTATGATGTTTTTTAAATCAATGGTACAACATAACCACTCGTTTAAAGGTCAGTTTTTTCTCATGTTTGGATTTAAACTGATTAAAAAAGTTTAATTTGGATACAAGTATTAAAAACTGGGGTATAGGGAACATGTATGTGATACTATATGGAACTGTCACTGGTTAAGCAGGTATCAACATTGAACTTTTTATTGTGCCCTCTTTCATTCCCCATACCTTTCTACTGGTCCAGCTCTGCTGCAAAAAAGAAATTCGATTTTTAAGATATTCATTAAAACAGGGACTATTGCTAGAATATTATGTAGGTCTGGTTGCTTTTACATTTGTTCAGTATTCAAAATTAATCCACAAATTTTTCATATACTTACTGCACATACTCAGCTACTGTTGTTGACTCTGCTGTGCTTTTTACAGAGGCACCTGTTTCTACCTGTGGGGTTTTATTTGGCTTTTGTAAGCTGCACTGTGTCAGATGCTTTATGACATTCTGCTTGGCATATTGGCATATTTTTCCAGAATTTTCCTCTTAATTACATTCTTTGATATTCATACATTCATATTGATGTATTTATCATACATTGCTGGCAATAATATGCATCATCTTGAATTGAAACATTTTATGTAAAATAAGGTTTAGTTACCTATGTTTAAATCCCTCTCCACTATGACACATGTACATAACATGCTGTATATGTGACAGAACAATACAGAAACTACAATGAAAGAAAATAATACAGACTTCATCCCGGCTGAAGCATTGCTACAGATTGCTCCCATATAGAGACACAACTACACAGTGCACTACTTTGTCAGTGACCTAGTTCCCTTCCTAACACGGCAATGGGCTACACACAGAGAGAAAAGGAGCAGGGATGGATACAAACAAACTGTAATGGAGTATATAGTATATAAAACAGTTCATGCAAATCAATAAAATGCAAAGGTGATACAATCATATTGATTAGGAGGTTCAAAATGTGGTAGAGGAGAAGAGGGAACAGTCACTGTTGATGCTGTGGAGATGGAGAATGAGGGAGAAAAGCGGTGTGATAGAGAGGAGGAGAGAGGCAGCGGGGGAGGGGAAGAGACACGTGGTAAACCAGCACAGTCTCCACCATCCCTGTGCAGTATTTGTGTTAGAGATGCATGGCAGCCATTTTGATGTGCAGCTCTCTTTGTTAGCTGAGATAGGGGGCTCAGGGATGTGTTATGTGTGAAACAACTATGTTAGGTAAATACCAGATAGTGTGAGATGTTTCTTGGTCAAATATAAAGCAGTGGAAGACAACAGATAACAAGAGAGAAAAGGAGAGAGCTGTACATTAGTTATATAACAAATGGCATGGGGATTCCAGAAATCAGGACAGAGGCTGAATCTGCTTCAACAGGAAATTTTCATGACAAAGAAAAACTGACCTAGAATTTATTACAATCTATCTGTCACCAAAGTCTGTGAAATAATTTTTTACTCCATCACATAAAGCGCTAATAAGAGTTATAGAGTAACAGACTATATTATGTGCCTCCTGTATGAGTCTCTTAATATGAAGGTTTACATTATGTGCTGAATACAAAAGCTGTGTGTTGTGTTTTAAAAGTCATAGTGTGTTTGCTGATGCCTGTGTTGAGAAAAACAAAGGCTTGTGTGTTTAATATCTGATTTAAATTTAGTGGAACTAAAGTCTTTTGCTGTTTGTTTATAATACACCAGAAAGATAGCTGATTGTTGTGTCTCATTCTCAGGATGTCGAATACCAAAATTTTGGGTTAGTAAAGCATCTCGAGCACAGCAAAATTAATGAAAAATACAGGCAGAGGGCAAGGTCTCTGCAGATATAGCCACTACCACCACACATTTCCAGTGGGTCATAAGTGATGAATGAAAGGGATTATGTTTCTTAGTCTATATATTGTCTTTTTTTAAGGAAAATGTTACATATTGTGCCTTTAAAGATCCAGCGTGATGCATTAGTTATGACTAAATTCTTTTATGATGTGGTTGAGGATAGTCTTTCTGCAGTTATGTTTGCTCAGTTTGCTCAGTTTTGGCCAGCATCAGAGGAAGCATTAGATCATAGTGTGCCTCGTCTGTTCTGTCTGGGTGGTGATGGTGTTATAGCAGTAAAATCTGCATGATATTCAGTGTGTGTGCATGTGAAAACAGAAACTACAAAGCAGGAACCAAGGTTAACTGTGTTCACCCCCATATCCGCTGGAAGCAGTCTGTCATCATTATCAGCCCACATCTGTGCCTGTTTTACCTGTTTGAACTGTGTTTAAACCACAATGTCTCATTTTCTCAGGTTTGTTAGTAGTGGAGGTTTTTACTGAGCACCATAAATTCTTTTGGGCAGTGTCTCCATAGGGGTCAAAGCTCACAGCAGCATCTTTGCAAGTAGCTAAATGGTTCAGGCTGTTTTATAATCTGTACCCCTTTAGTGTGTTGTTTTATCTTTTTCTTCTTTGAGAAACCTACCTGGGAACTGTCATCATTCATTTTGCTTCCTACACAAAGTCCCAGTCATCAGTTTGCTCAACTTGTTACTGACCATAATTCTATGGCCATGTGCTGAAGGTCCTGGATCCCACAGGCACAAGCTCTTTTTTAAGTGTCCTGCCTTCCTACCTAAGCTGTCTGGTGAGCAGCTGTGTGCCCATGTGTATGCCGATGGGGCTCATCAACACACTGTGCACAGTGTGTGTTTGGGGATGTGGTTAATGTTTATACTATAACCCCTCATTTTATTTTTGTTTACAAGTTACCACACAAATCTGAGGTTTCAGGGACCTTTGGATGTCACTTAATTCTCAAAAACCACACATACAACACTTTACTACAATGAGCATATCAACAGAAAAAAAATTTAAAAAGCTCCTGTGCATAATACTCTCTCCACCTGATGACTGCTGCTGCTTGTCCCTCTTGCCCTCTGTTTTGTTGCTTAGTACAAAAGGGTTCATTTAAACTCATACAGGATAGGGAGAAGAAGTCTGAGAGCATCCTTAACTTAAGCTTTAAACTACTCTGCAGCACACTTCCAAATTGTTTAATTGTCAAGATACAAAAGATCAGTCGTTGTGTTGCTTGGTCAAATGGTGTTGAGACAGCTTATGTATTGAGTACTATGGTGCAGATCTGAGCTTTACTGTGCCCCTCAGCTGCATTAGATTGATGGCAGGACTGTTTGTACACAATGTTCATTTTCAAGGAAACTGAAGAGAATACAAGCAAGTGCGTGCATATAATTAACTGTACCCTTGTTTGCATGAAGTTAGGTTAATCAGACATATGCTTGCTGAAGAACTTGGAAAACATGTTGACTTCAGGTTGTGTGTCGGTCTCTATGAGAATGAGGTGTGTAGTCTTTGCACTGGCTGATTCTCTGGGAAGGATTACACCAAGGATTACCTTGAACACCATAATATGGGTCACCCAAAGACCCACAAACATATTCACATAGGCCTTACTAAAATATAATCTCAAAGATCAATTTTCTTAAATTTTGTTTTCAGTGTAGGGAATGATTTTATGTGCATATCTGTTTGATTCTAATTAAATCATATCCAGTTCCCAGCCGCATGATACAGCCTTGTGATTTGGAAGGACAGAACCTAGACTTTTGTGGGAATAAAGATGTAATGCATTGCAATTATGATATTGTACTCACATAAGGATATTTGACTTCCATATCAACATACATTATGTTCACTTTGTTATTATAATACATCCCGGTTGAGCAATTAGAATAACTCATATATAAGAATGACAATGACTACTTAATCACTGTAGTTAACATTGTGTCTCATGGTCTCTAAAACTGGGCAGCCACTGTTTAGTAGTGGCTCTTGGTTTCTAGCAGTCTTCCTTTTTCCTCCTGATCTCATTTTCTGCATCCCTCCCCTCCCCCTCTCCAGCTGCACCACTCTGCTGCAGAGAGAGAAAGAGACAGAGCGAAAGGGAAAGGGAGATTGCTCAATGTAGGACATTTTGTTCAGCCTATAAAAAGTCATTACACACCATGTGGTGTCATTTCATCCTTTTGTAGGTTGCCATGTTCATGACAAGAAGAAATATCTCCTTTGTGTCACTTCAGCCATTTACCATAAGATTTGTTATTACCCAGCAGTCCTGAAACATGTGCTTTGTTTGAACAATTTATCATCAAGGTACAAATGTGTCTGTCTGAGCATTACTCTCTTCGTTTCCTGTCATTTACCCTCCCTGTTGTTTTTGTAGCTCCTTTTTCTACCACCATTGCCAGCTCAGAGGGTGGGATGCGAGCAAGCAAAGTGGGATGTGTTACCATAGCAACAAGCTGACTCACTGGCAGGACTGCACCATTTTTCAGTGAGCCACAGGGGGTCAGCAGCAGATGCAGCTACTGAGCTGCGGTAGCTCCAAGCATTTGTTGATACTGAAAGGAAGTAGACACCCCTGGTTTGGGTAGATAGGTGCAGCATCCTTAAATCTGGGGTGGCTGATGATGGAGAAGAGGGAGGAGGAGAGGGTGATCATGGCTGCTTTTGATTTGCTTTAATCGATGTTGCCCTGCTTCTTTTGCCTTACCCTGTCTCAGTAGACTACTGACTAATATATAGGCTTGGATTAACAAATTTCTTATTAACTTCTTTGTTTCTGTTGTATGAAAAGAAAAACAGCTTCATGGTGTCCTTTTTTCATGTCCTTTTTGTTTGTTTTCCTCATTGACCTGATGTGTGTGGCTTTAGAACCAACACTGTAATCTCACATTATTTAAAAATTGTTCATATTCACAAACAAAATGTACATCACTTACAGTGTATAATTTAAAGTAAAATACACCGGTCTCATCAAAAATACAGTTGCTGCTTTTCTTTGTCTAAGGGGCTTAAATTTGCTGTCACAAAGACACTCATGCACACATCAGTTATGACAAGCATGGGGTCACAGACCAGAGAATCTCATTAATAAGGCATGGATTTGTCTCAGGCCATCGCCTCGAGGCCCCCTGCTGTTGCAACGAGGGTAGTGACTTTGTGCAGCAATGCAATGCAGTATATTGGTTGTGATTCATACATTGGTGGTGTTAGCAGGGTTTTCCAGATCTTCAGTTTCCTAAGCAATGATTCTGTTGGTGTTACGGTTCAGGCTAAAGTTGCTGTGCATTCACAATGTATGCATATGATTCTGTTTTAATGGGGAGTTGATTGTTGATCTATTGTATAGCACAATCTAACGTGCCATAAACAATTTAGTGAATGCTGCTGAAATTAATTCACAAACACATGACTATATATTTATGGTAAAATAGCCACACTGACTTGTAATTCTGGATTACACAGGGCTATTCTATGCACACTGAGGTAAAGCTACTGCTTCTGTCTTTCTGACAATATATTTTTTTGTAAACACATTAATTTTCCTTTATCAGTTCCGTTGACTTGAGCAAAAGTGCCCCCATCCTCCCATCCCACTTTCCCAGACCATTCCCAAAAACACAGAATAAGACATTACTCTAACAATAGTATATAACTAACTAGATGAACATATGGTATAAACACAGAGAACAGCAACAACACAGCAGTCCCAGATAAATATGCAACAAATAAACATGAAATTTTGTCTACAGTCTAGGTAGTACACTCATTCACATTCTGAGGAATTTAATAAAAGGTTTCCAGAGTTCCTCAAAAACATTTTGTCTATTTGTCAATATGTAAGTAATCTTCTTTACATAATGCTATTTCATTAATTCATTCTTTCATACTTGGTCTATTTGTTTTCTCGCAATAAGGTGTTTGGTGTGCAAGATACATGTTTGTAACTGTATAGTCTTTCTTCTTAAGTTTTAAGTTTGAAGTGTACAAAGTCAAGATATAAATCTTAGGTTCGAGTGGAACGTCTACAGAGGTGGTTTGTCCATCACATATTTGACTTCTTTACAGAAATCCACTATTGTACTACATTTGCATATGCAATGATACTTTTACATTCATTACTCTCGGTACACGTGTCTGGTGTATTGTTGTCAAATTTGTGTAATTCTACTGGTGTTACATATAAACATGAGCCAGTTATGTTGCACTAGTCTAGTATTAGGCGACTATATGTGACGTCTTTCTGAACAATATTACTTTTCTTTGTTTAAGCATAATTATCACCCCTTTTACAAAGACATCCTCTCTCTCCTTCTCTCTTTCATTTTCTAACTAATTAACTCACAAACCCACTCACATGGCAATGTGTTCTCTATTTATTTTACAAGTTTGATACTTTAGGCTCTGTGACCTGGATTGACATTCAGCTTGGTTCATTCTTTCATCAGTTAAATAACTGTATCATACTTTTGCATTTGTTTGCTTTCTGATTAATAAAATAAGTCACTAGAGTTTTCCTAGTCTTAATGTTTTTACAGTATGTGCTGATGGAAGCTCATTTTTTTTATTATCATACTGGATGGCAGCTGACACAAATACAGATCAAACAAGACAAAATTGTTTCCACATTTTTTAACTTTAATAGTTTATGTGCACACACAGCAGACTTTTGTTTTTGTCTGTTCATGAGAGACAATCTGTTATCAATAAACATCAATTCTGTACTCTATGAATCATCATACAATATCACAACCCCATTTGTTGTGAGACACATGGTAAGTATGTTGGTTGCTGTGCTTCCCAAAGCCAGACTCTGAATTTTGACCACCAGTCTAACTGACATCCTTTCTGTCTCGCTCTTCTCTTTCATGTGTCCCCCGTTGCCTCGTGCTGTTCCTGTTACCTCCCTGACTCCTGTTAAATCCTGACTCACCAAATAAGGTAAGAAATAGTTTTCATCTATATCACAGAACATATTACACACTGACTACTGAACAACATGCTCTAGATCACCATGCAGTGACAGAATTCAAACACAAGCATAACAGTGACATGTTTTACAGTGTCCAAACATTACACACTGGCACTAAGTCAAGCAGTTAATCAGATTTTCCACAAGCGACACATCTGTTCACATGCCTCACAAAACATCCATCACCACTGATACTGGCTTCTGTCAGGTACTGATGGACAGACATTTTGTTGATAACAGATCATATGTGATAGTGTGAGTGGCTTGATGCTCAAAATGTAATGTGTTTTATCTGTCTGGGCTGTTATACTGACAGACACTCATTATCACATGAACATCATTTATTTTCAGTACTGTTCAGAAGTGGACAATTGCATCTTAACACAGGGTATTAAATGATAAACTTTTAGACTCTAATATTTATTCTGATAAGACTTTGAATTAGTTTTTTTTGCTCCTTTGTACAAACAACATTTGAACAAGACATCTGAATAAGTTGGACAGCTCTCCCTACTAACAGGCTTATGTGGTTTAAGGAAAGTATTAGCAGGCGATGCCAGCTGTTAAAGTAACTCATGCAAAAAAGACGCTGCAGTGATTACACTGTTCAGCACTGTATTTTGAATTTAAGTTTGTGTTTTGGTGCTGTCTGGACCACCATATGCTTTATATAGGCCATCATAAAACAAGACATTTCCATCATTAAATAAAATATTGCAAAGGAGCAGGTACAGACAGTACAGCTAAGTAACAGTACAAAAAGATGCAAACCATGTGACACAAACATATCATGTTAAGAGGGCAGTGTAAGCCTCCCTACTATATTCTAACATACCAGAGGGAAGTCACTAAGACCTAATCAGGGGGAAATCAATTAAAGGTACAGTGTTGACTCAACCCAATTTACATTATTTATTTATTTTAAGGTTTTTATGGACTCACCGGCATTAAGTTACTTGTTTATTAGGTATACCTGGCTATAACTAATGCAGTCTAAGATAATAGTCCTGCATTAAATCCTACACACATGAAGTTTATGTTCAGTTTTTGTTGAGCACATTTTAGAGAGGTGTTGATTCAACTGTATGATATTTTTTGTAGTTTGTGGTGTTTTTGATCTGTGCTATGCAAAATGGTGTTTTGTTATTTAGCCTGCCCTTATTGGTATAAATAGGCTGGACAAAATAAGAGAAACACCTGTGATTCAGGGCTGAACAATTAATCAAAACAATATCGAAATTGCATTATTGCCAAGCACAATATCCAAATTGCAGAAGCTGCATGTTTTTTGATAAAGGAATGATGATGTACTGCTGCTTAGATGTCCCGGCCTACAAATTTTGTTGTCCAGATGCAAGAAGACATGATTGTTTGGTGTAGATCCCAACAGATGTCACATCATGATTTAATGTTTTTTTGTTTGTTTTTTTGTTTTAAGTGAAATTGATTTTGAGGCAAAACTGATCATTCACACTGATAATGAATCATATTGCAATTGTAATATCTGTCAAAAATAATTTCAATACATATATTTTTAACCATATTGTGCAGCCATACTGTGAGTATAACACAGTACCAGCCAACAGCATCCCAAACTACAGCCTCCAAAATGACCTTACAGTTCAATAAATACCTCTTTAAATCAGTTTCAACAAAAACTGAATATTATAACCTTTATAGGATTTTTTGCTGGACTGTTGTATTAGCCAAGTGGCCCCAAACAACTGGAAAGTGTATGTGTAACTACAGTACACAAATACCAGATAAAAAACTTAATTATATAATAGAGACCAACACACTACACTGTTGAAACATCATACATCTGATTTAATACAGAAAAATCTAACTTAGTCTTAACAAAACCTAAACATACTGTATGTTGCGTACTATCTATACATAGTCTCTTATATTACATTACTTTGCACCCTACATGTGTCTAATCCAATACAGTTTAGACAACTAACCAAAAATACACATAAACTACATGGTCACATTCATGATGAGCAATGAATTTTTAAAATGGGGGGCACAGTGGTTAGCATTGCCACCTCACAAAAAGTTTGAATCCTGTGTGGGTAGCTGCATCCTTTTTTGTGGAGTGTGCATGACCCCCTGTCTGTTTGGGTGTAAATGAGCTTGTCTGTCGTTGTGTATTTGCCCTGTGGTAAACTGGTGACCTGTCCTGTGAGTATTGGGACAGAATCCAGCCTCTGCAGGATAGGTAGGTACAGAAAATTTATGAATGGGTAGATGAATGGAGATAAAGTATCAGTAAGCTCTGGTAAAAAAGGAAACTGCATTCATTTGTTTAATTGTAGTACCTTGTACTGTAGTTCACTGCCTGATACATAATGCAATATGTGGCTTAACATGAAATGTGTGCTTCCAACTGTTTGTATCAGGATTACACTTTATGTGTGTTTCATGATGATGAAAGATTTCAACTCTGGTAATAGCACCCCTGGACAAATAACAAAATAGCCTTGAAAATATTGAAGACGTTAATGGCTCTGACTCCTCCATCAGAGCGCCATCTCCAAACTTGTTTATTTTAACTCTAACACTAGATTCTTGAGCTTATTAATTTAGTTTTGAAATCACCATATATTTATTTATTTGTTTATTCATTCATTCGTTTAGTTGATAAGTGACAATGTAACAGTCAAATGAATGTAAGTGTACCTGAGTTAGCTAAAGAATCATTTTCATCAGCAGTCCCTTCGCCAGATGTTGCACCCTAGAATAATAAAAACAAAAATAGTATATGACATACTAGATTGCAGTAAAAAGTATACACAAAACAGTCACACCTGAGTGGATAAAATCCAATATGAGAAATAGGTACTGTCTTAGTACAGTCGTGTTAAAGATGGATAACAAAACATCAGCGT
Source organism: Lutjanus erythropterus (assembly GCF_056507025.1). NCBI lineage: Eukaryota > Metazoa > Chordata > Actinopteri > Lutjaniformes > Lutjanidae > Lutjanus > Lutjanus erythropterus. Next base: position 21,577,115 of record NC_139321.1, on the reverse strand, counting down.
TGACATTGATACCAGAGCTCTGTGTTTCCTGCAGTTAAACGTAATTAGGTGTGTTTCTGGTAGATCTACTCCTGTATTTCTTCTTGTATTCAGTAAGAAAATAGTGAGGAGGCTGACGTCGTGTTTTCCTGGCTGCCTGGTGTCCTCAGTGAGAGCCTGGATGAGACTGCCTGCCTCTCCAGCACCATGCAGCAGCAGCAGTTGGCCGCCTGTGTGGCGCTGTCCACACGCTTGGTGCTGAAAGCAGCTCCAGCGCTCACCCCCTCCCTCTCGCTGTCAGTGAGACTGCCTCTCTACATCTCCCTCTGTCGCTCGCCTCCGTTTAAAGCAGACGACTACTGCTGTCTTTTGGGAGGGTTATTTTTCATGTTGATTTACATATGCTGTAATAGATTATTTTACCATTTTCAGCATTGAATTTGTGTGTTTTGAGTTTTAGTATTATTTTATCTGCCAACTTGTAGAATCTATTGCCAGCGGAGGGATATTGCACAATTATGGTGCATGTTTTTTTTATCATGATTTGATTTGTATTAATTGTTAGTGATTGATCAAACCTCTGTGAAATGCAAAAGTGCAAGGTTGGTTAGAGAGAGAGAAATAAATAAAGAAAGGGAACCAAACGGGAGTAAAAGCCCTCCTACACCATCTGCGCTCCCCCTCCCTTTTCATTTGCTCTACAGACCTCCATACGGGTATTTTACGTTGGCTGCTGACAGGATTAGTCCTCTGAGGCTGGTTGAGAGCCGTGAAGACGTAGTGACGTGTGCAGGCTGCATTTGCTTTCTCTGGCCACAGGAAGGCAACGAAGAGCCTTGTTAACCACAAAGGCATGTGCATGCATGCAGGTACATAGAGGCAAAAGGACAGATGAATTAATACAAAGCATCGATCATATAATAGTCAGTCATTCAATTATTTATAATTATTATACTCTGCCAAGCAGCACATCATCTACAGTTTTATACACAATATATTATGTAGTATTCTATATATATTCTATATAGTCATATTTATTTTTTGTAGTCCTCAAATACACATTTAAAAACCCTGTAGGTGATGGTGAGACTGTTTAACGAATAGTCTAGTGATATTTAATATGATAGAGTCACAATAAAGGACCATTTTTCTATGGATGGTACTTTTACGTCACAGTTCTGTAGACGTTTACTGATGCAACGATTGGTGGACATGGGTATACTCTCTCCACCAATGAAATCCAGAGCTGTACAAAGAGATCTACTCCCTCTCACCGAGTAGCTTCAGCGTCGTAACCATTGCAATGTTCTGCACAGGAGGAGAGGGATGCACATGCAGACACAAAGCATGAATACCACTGTTGTGTATGAGGACGCATCTACACTGGATTATAGACCATCTATACTTAATCAGTTGAGAATTTGGGATTGGATCGAAAAGATATGGGATTTATGGAACGAGGAATAATGTGGAACAAATTGCCTGCATGGCAGGTGTTTTTGTGGTGGCATCATTTCTTTCTCTTGTGGAGTACAATAGACGGACACACTCGCTACAGCATCCCAGAGGAACTGAAACAGGGCTCTGTGGTAGGAAATCTAGCCAAAGATTTGGGTTTGGTTGTATCTGAACTGTATCGACGTAAATTACGGATAACCTCGGATGCTGGTAAGCAGTATTTCAGTGTAGACTTAGGGAAGGGAGAACTGGTGGTGACTGATAGGATAGATAGGGAGGAACTGTGTGGACAAAGACCCTCATGTTTGTTGCCTTTGGAACTTGTAATTGATAATCCTCTACAGCTGCATAGAGTCGAAATTGAAATACAGGATACAAACGACAATTCTCCTAGTTTTCTTACGAAAGAGAAAGTGGTGAAAATTGCAGAGCTAGTAAACCCGGGCGCGCGATTTCCGTTAGAAAGTGCACAGGATCCAGATGTCGGCGTCAACTCTGTACGATCTTACCTCATAAGCAAAAATGACAATTTCAAATTGACAGTTAAAGCCCACAAGGACGGAAGAAAAATCCCTGAACTGGTCCTCGAAAAGCCACTTGATCGAGAGAAACTGCCTATACACAATCTTATCCTCACTGCTGTAGATGGTGGAGACCCGGTGCGCTCAGGGACATCTGAAATAAAAATTATAGTACTTGATATCAATGATAATGCACCACAATTTGAGAGACAAGTATATGAAGCTAATGTAAGTGAAAAGGTAACACGTGGAACTGAAATACTGCATGTTAAGGCTACAGATGCAGACGAAGGACTAAATGGAGAAATTGAATATTTTTTTGCAGAGCAAACTGCAGATCTGATCTTATCATTGTTTGACATTGAACCTTCTACTGGAGCTATTGTAGTGAAAGGAAATTTGGACCACGAAACGAACCCTTTACATAGATTTGACATAACTGCTAAAGACAAAGGTAATCCTGAAATGGATGGGCATTGTGGCGTCGAAATTAAAGTACTAGACATTAACGACAATGTTCCTGAAATAATTGTGACGTCTTTAACAACACCTGTGCCTGAAGATTCTCCAATTGGAACAGTTATTGCACTGATAAGTGCAAAGGACCCAGATTCAAGTGACAACGGCAAGGTTATGTTGAGGGTGTCTTCCAAATCCCCCTTTAAGTTAAATCCATCCGTCTCTGACCATTACTCTTTAGTGACGAATGGGCAACTCGACCGCGAAAAAAATAGCCAATATAGTGTCATTATAAGTGCCGCTGATTCCGGAAAGCCTCCGTTATCAAGTGAAAAAGTAATATTTGTTGAATTGTTAGATGTAAATGACAACCCACCAGTTTTCTCCCAACCGTCGTATGTCATTTATGTAAAAGAGAACCATCCACCCGGGAACATTTTATGCTCAGTGTCAGCAACTGATTCCGATTCGGGTGACAACGCGAAGATCTCTTACTCTATACTGGACTCTAAAGTGCAGGACGTGTCTGTCTCATCTTATGTTTACATTAACTCAGATAACGGCAGCATCTACAGCATGCACTCGTTTGACTATGAGAAACTGAAGGTGTTTCAGATTCAGGTTCAGGCAAAGGATCAGGGCTCTCCGTCTCTCAGCAGCAACGCTACTGTCCATGTTTTTATCCTGGACCAGAACGACAATGCCCCCGCTGTTATTTACCCCTCCTCCGCTGCCCTGGGCTCCCTCTCTCATCAGAGGATGCCCCGCTCCGCTAAAGCGGGTCACCTGGTTACCAAGGTGACGGCCGTGGACGCTGACTCGGGCCATAACGCCTGGATCTCCTACAAACTGGCGGAGGCCACAGACGCCTCTCTGTTCACTGTCAATCTGTACACAGGGGAGGTGAGGACTAAACGCGCTGTGTCCGAGCAGGACGACTCCTCTCAGAGGCTGCTTATAGAGGTCAAGGACGACGGAGAACCGGTCCAGTCCTCCACCGTCACGGTGTCCATTCTGCTGGAGGACGGCCTCCATGAGCCCATTTTAGACCTCCGACAGAAAGCGACCGAGCCCAGCAAGAAAACTGGGAGAATGACCCTTTATTTGATTCTGTCTCTGGCCTCGGTGTCCGTGCTGTCTCTGGTGACTTTTCTCGTCTTAGCGGTTAAATGCATGAGGAACAGCAGAAGCAGCGGTAGTTGCTGCATGAGACGGAGCGACTGTGATGATTACAAGAACCCCAACAGAAATCTGCAGATTCAGCTCAACACTGACGGACCTATAAAGTACGTGGAGGTCCTGGGAGGAGACATGTTGTCTCAGAGTCAGTCCTTCAGGTCCTGTATGTCTCCCATGTCAGAGTACAGTGATTTCACTTTGATTAAACCCAGCAGCACCACAGACTTTAAAGAGGTGATCAGTGTCCTGGATGCGTCTTTACCCGACAGCACCTGGACCTTTGAGAGCCAGCAGGTGAGCTGATGACAGTTTATTTTGATATACCAGTCATAGTTTGTTACATTTCCATATTTAAATAACTCATCTTGTTGTTTGTTTGTTGTCTGATAATCGTGTTGTGAAAATCGTAGTCCTATGGCCCACTCAGCCATGTTTTTATTAGACACTCTATCTATCTATCTATCTATCTATCTATCTATCTATCTATCTATCTATATCACCTGTCAATATAATCACACATGCACATTTCCATAGCCCTTTCTGAATAGTTCAGTTCAGCACCACGAAGGTGAACAGCGACTCTTTGTGGAGTGCAGGAATGGTAATGGGCTATGATCCAAGTACTATGTATGTGAATGCGTGTCTTTTAACCCTGTTGCTGATCATCCTTTCAGAGAAAAAGAAGAAGAAGAAAAAAAGATTGTGATTTTATACCTCAGAAGTTGCATTAGTCAGGCAAAAAAAAGTATTTTGTAATGACATGCTACTTTTACATTATTTGACGTCCTAGTCTCAAAATAATGGCATTTGATGAGAGATGAGAGGAAACAGAGGGAGGATAGATGCTGCGACTTTAAGAGTCTCGATCAGTTTCCCTCCTATTGGATGGTAGAGGTGGACGCTGTGCACCAATAGGATTCAGAACTGTACAAAGCAATCTTGTCCCTGCCCCCATACAGCTCCAGTGCTGTAACACGTAAAGAACTAAAGGAGAGGCAGCAATGAGCTCGTATTTCATTATACGAAATTTTCATATTTTCGCTTACAATCATGCCCGGTAAATTTGGGATATTTACTACTGGATTAACATCTGCGATGATGGATTTCAGCATTGTTCTTCACAATCCGTCGACTGGAATTATTGTGTTATAGCGGACCAAGGATGACAAAGAGAAAAGGATACCGAGACTGGAGATGGCTTGCTCTTTGGTGGCATCATTTCTTTCTCTTGTGGAGTACAATAGACGGACAGACTCGTTACAGCATCCCGGAGGAACTAAAACAGGGCTCTGTGGTAGGAAATCTAGCCAAAGATCTGGGTGTAGGACTGTCTGAGATTTTTGACCGAAAGCTGCGTGTTGCCTCTGAGGCTGAGAAGCAGTATTTCAGTGTGGATGCGGGGAAGGGCGAGCTGGTGGTGAATGACAGAATAGACAGAGAGGCTTTATGTGGACAAAGCGCCAGCTGTGTGTTGCCCCTGCAGGTTGTAATCGAAGATCCTTTACAACTTTTTCGTGTTGAGGTAGAAGTACAAGACATTAATGATAATGCGCCTAGATTTCCATCTAATGATATCACATTGGAGGTTGCTGAATCTACGGGTATAGGGGTTCGTTTTCCATTAGAAAGCGCCATAGACCCAGATGTTGGCAGTAATTCATTGAAGTCATACACTCTCAGTAAAGATGAATGTTTTAATATAAGAGTTAAAGAAGTTGCTGGTGGAAGGAAAGTCCCTGAATTGATTTTAGCAAAACTCTTAGATAGAGAAAAGAAGGCTGTTCACAAGCTTTTGTTGACAGCTGTAGATGGAGGCAACCCAGTGAGATCAGGGACAGCTCAGCTATCTATTACAGTCCTTGACATCAACGATCATGTTCCAGCATTTGAGAAAACGCTGTATAAAGTATCTGTTGGTGAAAATGCTGCAGAAGGTGCATTGATCGTACAAACAAAAGCGACAGACTTGGACGATGGTCAAAACGGAGAGATAGAATACTCATTTGGAGCTCACACATCAGATGATGTCCTCTCTGTTTTTAGTATTGATTCCATATCGGGCACAATATTTCTTAAAGGAAAACTAGACTTCGAAGCAACTGCAAATTATGAATTAGACATAAGTGCAAAAGACAAAGGCAGCCCAAGAATGGAAGGACATTGCACTGTGCATGTTGAAATTTTAGATGTTAACGATAATGCCCCAGAGATAATACTCACGTCTCATCCAAAGCCAGTGCGTGAAGACTCGCCTAATGGCACCGTAGTGGCTTTAATCAGTGCCCGAGACCTTGACTCCGATGTTAACGGTAAAGTAACATTACAGATCTTAAGTAAATCTCCATTTGCCCTAAAACCATCGTTTTCTCATAATTACGCACTGGTTACCAGTGGTGTTTTAGATCGAGAAAATGTATCCAGGTATAATATTGAGATAACAGCCACTGATTCAGGTTCTCCTCCTCTGTCCAGTAAGAAAACTATACCTGTCAGCATCACTGATGTGAATGACAACCCTCCTGTATTTACCCAGCTCTCCTATAATGTATATTTAAAAGAGAATGGGGTACCAGGGTCTATACTGTACTCAGTATCAGCATCTGACCTGGATTTTGGTGAAAACGCCAAAATTTCTTACTCTATACTGGACTCTAAAGTGCAGGACGTTTCTGTCTCATCTTATGTTTACATTAACTCAGATAACGGCAGCATCTACAGCATGCACTCGTTTGACTATGAGAAACTGAAGGTGTTTCAGATTCAGGTTCAGGCAAAGGATCAGGGCTCTCCGTCTCTCAGCAGCAACGCTACTGTCCATGTTTTTATCCTGGACCAGAACGACAATGCCCCCGCTGTTATTTACCCCTCCTCCGCTGCCCTGGGCTCCCTCTCTCATCAGAGGATGCCCCGCTCCGCTAAAGCGGGTCACCTGGTTACCAAGGTGACGGCTGTGGACGCTGACTCGGGCCATAACGCCTGGATCTCCTACAAACTGGCGGAGGCCACAGACGCCTCTCTGTTCACTGTCAATCTGTACACAGGGGAGGTGAGGACTAAACGCGCTGTGTCCGAGCAGGACGACTCCTCTCAGAGGCTGCTTATAGAGGTCAAGGACGACGGAGAACCGGTCCAGTCCACCACCGTCACGGTGTCCATTCTGCTGGAGGACGGCCTCCATGAGCCCATCTTAGACCTCCGACAGAAAACGACCGAGCCCAGCAAGAAAACTGGGAGAATGACCCTTTATTTGATTCTGTCTCTGGCCTCGGTGTCCGTGCTGTCTCTGGTGACTTTTCTCGTCTTAGCGGTTAAATGCATGAGGAACAGCAGAAGCAGCGGTAGTTGCTGCATGAGACGGAGCGACTGTGATGATTACAAGAACCCCAACAGAAACCTGCAGATTCAGCTCAACACTGACGGACCTATAAAGTACGTGGAGGTCCTGGGAGGAGACATGTTGTCTCAGAGTCAGTCCTTCAGGTCCTGTATGTCTCCCATGTCAGAGTACAGTGATTTCACTTTGATTAAACCCAGCAGCACCACTGACTTTAAGGAGGTGATCAGTGTCCTGGATGCGTCTTTACCTGACAGCACCTGGACCTTTGAGAGCCAGCAGGTGAGCTGAAAACAGTCATTGATTTTAATCATGAGGGGAAAAAAGCATTTCCATTTCATGTCTAGTACAGAAAATACTCAGTTGTAGCACAGTGTAATATCAAAGTCAGTCAAATGTGCCAACAAAAATATCTATCTATCTATCTATCTATCTATCTATCTATCTATCTATCTATCTATCTATCTGGTCTGTCTTCCGTATTTCATGTGTCGGTTTAGCTGCCTGCCCTTTTGTCTGTTCATTTCAACATGTAGTGTTTTCATTTCACGTTTTCACAATGTCTATCTTAAATTTTATTTCGAAGTGAGGAAATCAAATTAATGTGCAGTAAGTGTACTCAAAGTACTTGTGTTGAAAGCATACTAGTGTTGAAAGCATATTTGAGTAATTCAGCACCATGAGAGCGGACAGCGACTTTGAACTGCAGCCATGGTCATGTAACGTGCTGATTCGTTAACTCTTATCTATAAAAGAAAAAAAAAAAAAAAAAAAAAAAATCTATTTAATGTTTTTGTGCTTTTATCTCTTTTTCTGGGATGAAAAATAATTTTATCTTTTAACTCATTTTTGTGTATCGACTGCAAGGTGTTTTTCATTTATATTTTATATTTATCAATGGCAAGTCTCTCATACTATTTTATATTCAATGATATTTATAATAACCTTCACAGATGAAGGCTCACAAAGAGAATAGATGCTGCTTCTTTAAGATTGTCGATCAGCTTCCATTCCATTGGATGGCGGAAGTGGACGCTGTGCACCAATAGGATTCAGCACTGTACAAAGCAATCTTGTCCCTGCCCCCATACAGCCTTAGCGCCGTAACACTTTGGATGCGAAGAGCTCGAGGAAAGACGGTGATGAGCTCATATTTTCTAACATGCAAACATATGAATTTTAGCATACAGTCATGCTCAAACATTGTGGTATTTTTCCTTCGGGGACATTTTCTGCTATCATGGATTCTGCGATCATTGTTATAAACAAGATCTCGATTGGGAATAATGTGTTATAGCGGACCAAGGATGACAAAGAGAAAAGGATACCGGGACTGGAGATGGCTTGCTCTTTGGTGGCATCATTTCTTTATCTTGTGGAGTACAATAGACGGGCAGACTCGTTACAGCATCCCGGAGGAACTAAAACAGGGCTCTGTTGTTGGAAATATAGCCAAAGATCTGGGTTTGGGATTATCAGACATTTTTGACCGTAAACTGCGTGTTGCCTCTCAGGGTGGTAAGCAGTATTTCAGTGTGGATGCGGGGAAGGGCGAGCTGATAGTGAATGACAGAATAGACAGAGAGGCTTTATGCGGACAAAGCGCCAGCTGTGTTCTACCTCTGCAAGTAGTTGTTGAAAATCCTTTGCAGTCTCATCGATTTGAAGTCGAAATAAGAGACACAAACGACAATTCTCCTAGTTTTCTTACACCGGAGATTAACCTTAAAATTCCAGAATCAGTTGCGATTGGCAAACGTTATCCTTTGGAGAGTGCGGAGGACCCTGATGTTGGAAGCAATTCTTTGAAAACGTATTCTCTAAGCAAAAACGAATATTTTTCTTTAAAATTTAAAGAAACAAAAAGTGGTAAAGCTGTCCCAGAATTAGTGTTAGAAAAACCGTTAGATCGAGAAAAGAATGGTCTTCACCAGCTGCTGTTGACAGCATTAGATGGAGGAAACCCGGTCAAATCGGGAACCTGTAAGATTGTCATTACTGTAATTGATAATAACGACAATTTTCCAATATTCAATGAAAATGAATACAAAGCCTCTTTAAAGGAGAACAGCACCAAAGGATCATTTGTAATCAAACTTACAGCTACAGATGCTGATGATGGTCTTAATGGTGAGGTTACATATTCTTTTGGGTCTCGCACTCCAGACTTTGTGTTATCAACATTTGAAATAAATGACAGAACAGGAGAAATCATATTAAAAGGAGAATTGGATTATGAGAGTTCTAAATCACACATTATCGATATAACAGCTAAAGATAAAGGCACTCCCGAAATGGAGGGTCATTGTCGTGTGCAGTTGGACGTAGAGGATATAAATGATAATGCTCCAGAGATTGTGCTCACTTCAAAACCCAGTCCTGTACGCGAGGACGCGACAAGTGGCACCGTAGTGGCTTTGATCAGTGCACGAGACCTTGACTCCGGTGAAAACGGTAAAGTGACTTTACAGCTTACCAAACGTTCTCCTTTCACTCTGAAACCGTCCTTTTCAAATAATTATGAACTGGTTACCAGTGGTCCTTTAGACAGAGAGCGTTTCTCAGAGTATAATATTGAGATAACAGCCACTGATTCAGGTTCTCCTCCTCTGTCCAGTAAGAAAACTATACCTGTCAGCATCACTGATGTGAATGACAACCCTCCTGTATTCACCCAGCCATCCTATAATGTATATTTAAAAGAGAATGGAGTACCAGGGTCTATACTGTACTCAGTATCAGCATCTGACCTGGATTTTGGTGAAAACGCGAAGATCTCTTACTCTATACTGGACTCTAAAGTGCAGGACGTTTCTGTCTCATCTTATGTTTACATTAACTCAGATAACGGCAGCATCTACAGCATGCACTCGTTTGACTATGAGAAACTGAAGGTGTTTCAGATTCAGGTTCAGGCAAAGGATCAGGGCTCTCCGTCTCTCAGCAGCAACGCTACTGTCCATGTTTTTATCCTGGACCAGAACGACAATGCCCCCGCTGTTATTTACCCCTCCTCCGCTGCCCTGGGCTCCCTCTCTCATCAGAGGATGCCCCGCTCCGCTAAAGCGGGTCACCTGGTTACCAAGGTGACGGCCGTGGACGCTGACTCGGGCCATAACGCCTGGATCTCCTACAAACTGGCGGAGGCCACAGACGCCTCTCTGTTCACTGTCAATCTGTACACAGGGGAGGTGAGGACTAAACGCGCTGTGTCCGAGCAGGACGACTCCTCTCAGAGGCTGCTTATAGAGGTCAAGGACGACGGAGAACCGGTCCAGTCCACCACCGTTACGGTGTCCATCCTGCTGGAGGACGGCCTCCATGAGCCCATTTTAGACCTCCGACAGAAAACGACCGAGCCCAGCAAGAAAACTGGGAGAATGACCCTTTATTTGATTCTGTCTCTGGCCTCGGTGTCCGTGCTGTCTCTGGTGACTTTTCTCGTCTTAGCGGTTAAATGCATGAGGAACAGCAGAAGCAGCGGTAGTTGCTGCATGAGACGGAGCGACTGTGATGATTACAAGAACCCCAACAGAAACCTGCAGATTCAGCTCAACACTGACGGACCTATAAAGTACGTGGAGGTCCTGGGAGGAGACATGTTGTCTCAGAGTCAGTCCTTCAGGTCCTGTATGTCTCCCATGTCAGAGTACAGTGATTTCACTTTGATTAAACCCAGCAGCACCACAGACTTTAAGGAGGTGATCAGTGTCCTGGATGCGTCTTTACCGGACAGCACCTGGACCTTTGAGAGCCAGCAGGTGAGCTGATGACAGTTTATTTTGATATACCAGTCATAGTTTGTTACATTTCCATATTTAAATAACTCATCTTGTTGTTTGGTTGTTGTCTGATAATCGTGTTCTCCTGGAAGGATCAGCCTTGTGTTTAATTAACCTGATATGCTGAAAGATAGAGACGACAATGTGTTTTGATATTGCTTTTGTGACTTGGGTAATGCTGTTGTTAAATGTGCAGTCAAGAATTTAATATTTTCAGACAGATTTATCCAAAGTATTCCTTCAAAAACTCGTAACTGTCAAAAAAGTCGCAATAATAAAAAAATATTATCTGTATGCTTTAGTACTATGATGGTGGCAAAAGCTCTATATTTTGAAAAGTGGTGATTTCTTGCTTCAAGGACGACTTAAACCTTTCATACATGCCTTATTAGAAAGTATGGGGTTTTGACTTGGCTATCCTCTGTTAATTTGCTGTATATTATTTTTTGGGGATGCACATTTTCTTCAATCCTATATATTATTTCAGCCACACAATTGTAAAACCAGAGAAAAAGGATGGCTCACATGCTCATACAAAGCAGTGCATCCTCTCATAAACGCAGCTGGGCCTTTAAAAACACTGCTCAGGCCAAATCCTATTGGATGCCAGTGATGGATGCTGTGCACCAATCACACACAGACTTGTACAAAGAGATCGACCCCCTCCCTTGTGCAGCCTCAGCACTGTAACGTTAACAATGCAAAGAGCTGGAGGACGATGGGTGATGCGCTCACATCTCGGAGCTTAAAAAGAAATCGTTAATTTAGCCTTCAGACATGAACAAAAATGATTTTTACATTTTTATGAGACTGGGTAATGGGCCTTGGAACTGGATATTAAGTTCGATTCTCACGATGGAAAATAACATTTTCTAACGGATAAGGGATGACAAAGAGAATGGGATACCGAGACTGGAGATGGCTTGCGCTTTGGTGGCATCATTTCTTTCTATTGTGGAGTACAATAGACGGACAGACTCGTTACAGCATCCCGGAGGAACTAAAACAGGGCTCTGTGGTAGGAAATCTAGCCAAAGATCTGGGTTTAGGATTATCAGACATTTTTGACCGTAAACTGCATGTCGCTTCTGAAGCTGGTGAGCAGTATTTCAGTGTGGATGCGGGGAAGGGCGAGCTGATAGTGAATGACAGAATAGACAGAGAGGCTTTATGCGGACAAAGCGCCAGCTGTGTTCTACCTCTGCAGGTTGTCCTCGAAAACCCTCTAAATTTACATCGGATTGAGGTGGAAATCAAAGATATAAATGACAATTCGCCAATTTTTCATACAAAAGTACTGTCTTTAAAGATTCCTGAAACTGCAGCAGTGGGGACCCGTTTTCCCTTGGAAGGTGCAGAAGATTCTGATGTTGGCAGTAATTCACTTAAATCCTACATGTTGACTAAAAATGACTGTTTTGCGTTGAAAATGAAGGAAGTTGAGGACGGAAAAACAGTCCCGGAGTTAGTGTTAGAGAAGCCTCTTGACCGAGAGAAGAAAACAGTTCATCAGCTCCTTCTCACTGCATTAGACGGGGGAAATCCAGTCATGTCTGGTACCGCTGAGATCACCATCACAGTGCTTGATGTAAATGACAATTACCCAGTTTTCGACAAGAATGTATATAAAGTTTCGTTAGGGGAAAATACTGCAAAAGGTACTTTTGTCATCAAAATTGCAGCAACTGATGCTGACGAGGGTCCAAACGCAGAAGTTAAATTCTCTTTTGGCTCACGGACACCAGATACTGTTTTATCAGTATTTGAAATGAATTCATTAACAGGGGAAGTACATTTGAAAGGAGAGTTAGATTATGAAAGAGCCACCTCATACAAAATTGAAATAACTGCTAAAGACAATGGGTTTCCTGAAATGGAGAGCCAATGTCGTTTACAAATAGATGTTATAGATGTTAATGATAACACTCCAGAAATTGTTCTCACCTCTAAACCGCAGCCGGTACGCGAAGATGCTCCAAGTGGAACAGTGGTGGCTTTGCTCAACGCACGTGACGCTGACTCTGGTAATAACAGCAAAGTGACATTGCAGCTACCCAAAGGTTCTCCTTTTACACTTAAACCATCATTTTCTAATAATTACGCACTGGTTACCAGTGGCCCTTTAGACAGAGAGCGTTTCTCAGAGTATAATATTGAGATAACAGCCACTGATTCAGGTTCTCCTCCTCTGTCCAGTAAGAAAACTATACCTGTCAGCATCACTGATGTGAATGACAACCCTCCTGTATTCACTCAGCCCTCCTATAATGTATATTCAAAAGAGAATGGAGTACCAGGGTCTATACTGTACTCAGTGTCAGCATCTGACCTGGATTTTGGTGAAAACGCCAAGATCTCTTATTCTATACTGGACTCTAAAGTGCAGGACGTTTCTGTCTCATCTTATGTTTACATTAACTCAGATAACGGCAGCATCTACAGCATGCACTCGTTTGACTATGAGAAACTGAAGGTGTTTCAGATTCAGGTTCAGGCAAAGGATCAGGGCTCTCCGTCTCTCAGCAGCAACGCTACTGTCCATGTTTTTATCCTGGACCAGAACGACAATGCCCCCGCTGTTATTTACCCCTCCTCCGCTGCCCTGGGCTCCCTCTCTCATCAGAGGATGCCCCGCTCCGCTAAAGCGGGTCACCTGGTTACCAAGGTGACGGCCGTGGACGCTGACTCGGGCCATAACGCCTGGATCTCCTACAAACTGGCGGAGGCCACAGACGCCTCTCTGTTCACTGTCAATCTGTACACAGGGGAGGTGAGGACTAAACGCGCTGTGTCCGAGCAGGACGACTCCTCTCAGAGGCTGCTTATAGAGGTCAAGGACGACGGAGAACCGGTCCAGTCCACCACCGTTACGGTGTCCATCCTGCTGGAGGACGGCCTCCATGAGCCCATTTTAGACCTCCGACAGAAAGCGACCGAGCCCAGCAAGAAAACTGGGAGAATGACCCTTTATTTGATTCTGTCTCTGGCCTCGGTGTCCGTGCTGTCTCTGGTGACTTTTCTCGTCTTAGCGGTTAAATGCATGAGGAACAGCAGAAGCAGCGGTAGTTGCTGCATGAGACGGAGCGACTGTGATGATTACAAGAACCCCAACAGAAACCTGCAGATTCAGCTCAACACTGACGGACCTATAAAGTACGTGGAGGTCCTGGGAGGAGACATGTTGTCTCAGAGTCAGTCCTTCAGGTCCTGTATGTCTCCCATGTCAGAGTACAGTGATTTCACTTTGATTAAACCCAGCAGCACCACAGACTTTAAAGAGGTGATCAGTGTCCTGGATGCGTCTTTACCGGACAGCACCTGGACCTTTGAGAGCCAGCAGGTGAGCTGAAAACAGTAATTGATATTAATAATCAAGAAAAAAAACAATTCCATTTCATTTTTAGTACATTTAGTCTGAAAATCGCAGTCCTATGGCCTACTCAGTCATGTTTTTATTAGCCTCACATGCTTCCTATCTATCTATCTATCTATCTATCTATCTATCTATCTATCTATCTATCTATCTATCTATCTATCTATCTATCTACCTACCTAGAGCCAGCAGGTGAGCTCAAAACAATAGTAGACCAATTTTGGGATTTTATATTGCTGCATTCTTTTTTGTGAATATCTATGTCCTATTTAATAACATGGTATTTTCACTGTTCTTATGAAACTCGTGGTACAAGTTGCCAGTAGCAAGCTATTGTCTTTTCTTCTTTAGCTGCGTTTGATAATCAAAATATTTGTCGATCTGGTAATACTTACTCATAGTTTGAATGTTTAATATGACTTCCTGTAATGCCTGTTATATTATCTTTTCGTTCAATCGGTATTTTTCCTTAAAATATGCAACATAATATTGAGATGTTCATAACTCTACGTTTTCATTTCAACCCAGTCATACTGGTCAACACGTCAAAACTACATGGTCGACCTCTGTTGCTCATGTACTTCTGTTTGCAAAGATTTTTAATTTTTCACCCTGCCTCATTTTTGTTTTTATATAAAGACCTAAACTATATTAATGATCAGATTTTGTATTTAGCTCTCTCTGTTTTGTAATGTGTTTTGGGATGTTGGAATGCTGCCATTTCTATGAATGGGACTCTGTTTCAGCACCACAAAGGTGGACAGCGAAATCCTGAATTGGTTGGCTTGTAACAGGGCAAAACTGCTTTCAGTGATCAAGCTGCACAAAACAGTCATTTTTTTCTGAATCAAATCACAAACATTGTTTCATCAAAAGGTCTAATAAACAGAACAGAGACAGTATGTTGTATATTTGTAGTATTTATAGTAAGATTTAATTTTCTTTGTATTATTGTCGACGTATAACAGCTGGCATCATATAATTTCTTTTTACACACTCTTAATAGATGGAGGCACATTTCTATCAGTGCTGCTGTGTCTTTAAAAGCACTCCTCACCTGCTTCTTATTGGATGGTACAGATGAATGTTGTGCACCAATGAAACGTTGAACTGTACAAAGAGATCTACTCCCTCCCCCATGCAGCCTGACGCACCGCACACATTTTCATTGCAAGGAGCTGGGTGAGAGGGAATGATGCTGTTTTCGGAATTAAAAAAGAAACATCTTCATCTAGTTTTTGTTATGAAGCGATTTTGGGTTTTTGTTTTGGACTGATGCTTCATGGAAATGGACGGTGACTGTCTGCTTTTTGATTACCTCTATTGGAAATAATTCTAACGGATCGGGGATGACAAAGACAATAGGGTTCCGAGACTGGAGATGGCTTGTGCTTTGGTGGCATCATTTCTTTCTCTTGTGGAGTACAATAGACGGGCAGACTCGTTACAGCATCCCGGAGGAACTAAAACAGGGCTCTGTGGTAGGAAATCTAGCCAAAGATCTGGGTTTAGGACTATCTGAGATTTTTGACCGTAAACTGCGTGTGGACTCTGAGGCTGGTAAGCAGTATTTTAGTGTGGATGCGGGGAAGGGCGAGCTGATAGTGAATGACAGAATAGACAGAGAGGCTTTGTGCGGACAAAGCGCCAGCTGTGTGTTGCCTTTACAGGTTGTAATAGAGAACCCACTGCATCTACACCGGATAGAAGTAGAAATTAGAGACATAAATGACAATTCTCCCAATTTCGTAAAGGAGGAAAAATCATTAAAGATAGCAGAATCCACTGCCACAGGCATACGATTTCCTTTAGACACTGCACAGGATCAAGATGTTGGTAGTAATTCTGTAAAATCGTATACTTTAAGTAAAGATGAGTGCTTTAGTTTAAGAATTAAAGAGTTGTCTGGTAATCGAAAGGTTCCAGAGCTAGTGTTGGAGAAGTCACTTGACAGAGAGAAACAAAGTGTCCATCAGTTATTACTGACAGCATTAGACGGAGGCAATCCAGTCAAAACTGGAACCACAAATATTATAGTTACTGTACTCGACAACAACGACAACGTCCCTGTTTTCAAAAAGCCCTTATATAATGTAACTGTACACGAAAATAGTGTCGCTGGTTCTGTACTTTTAAAAGTTGAAGCAACCGATGCAGACGAGGGTGTTAATGGGGAGATTGAATACTCATTTGCTGAAAACACACCGCAGGTGCAGTTATCTATTTTTCAGTTAGATTCTGCTAGAGGTGAAATTTCCTTAGTAGGCCAGTTAGATTATGAAAACATACCAATACATGAAATAGATATTACAGCAAAAGACAAAGGAGTTCCTGAGATGGAAGGCCACTGTCGTGTGCAAGTACTTGTAACAGACATTAATGATAATGCCCCAGAAATTGTTCTCACTTCAAACCCAAACCCAGTACGCGAGGACGCCCCAAGAGGCACAGTTGTAGCTTTAATCAGAGCACGAGACCTTGATTCGGGTGAAAACGGTAAAGTGACGTTAAAACTCGCAAAGGGTTCTCCCTTTAGTTTAAAACCATCATTTTCTAATAATTACGCACTGGTTACCAGTGGTCCTTTAGACAGAGAGCGTTTCTCAGAGTATAATATTGAGATAACAGCCACTGATTCAGGTTCTCTTCCTCTGTCCAGTAAGAAAACTATACCTGTCAGCATCACTGATGTGAATGACAACCCTCCTGTATTCACCCAGCCCTCCTATAATGTATATTTAAAAGAGAATGGAGTACCAGGGTCTATACTGTACTCAGTATCAGCATCTGACCTGGATTTTGGTGAAAACGCCAAAATCTCTTACTCTATACTGGACTCTAAAGTGCAGGACGTTTCTGTCTCATCTTATGTTTACATTAACTCAGATAACGGCAGCATCTACAGCATGCACTCGTTTGACTATGAGAAACTGAAGGTGTTTCAGATTCAGGTTCAGGCAAAGGATCAGGGCTCTCCGTCTCTCAGCAGCAACGCTACTGTCCATGTCTTTATCCTGGACCAGAACGACAATGCCCCCGCTGTTATTTACCCCTCCTCCGCTGCCCTGGGCTCCCTCTCTCATCAGAGGATGCCCCGCTCCGCTAAAGCGGGTCACCTGGTTACCAAGGTGACGGCCGTGGACGCTGACTCGGGCCATAACGCCTGGATCTCCTACAAACTGGCGGAGGCCACAGACGCCTCTCTGTTCACTGTCAATCTGTACACAGGGGAGGTGAGGACTAAACGCGCTGTGTCCGAGCAGGACGACTCCTCTCAGAGGCTGCTTATAGAGGTCAAGGACGACGGAGAACCGGTCCAGTCCTCCACCGTCACGGTGTCCATTCTGCTGGAGGACGGCCTCCATGAGCCCATTTTAGACCTCCGACAGAAAGCGACCGAGCCCAGCAAGAAAACTGGGAGAATGACCCTTTATTTGATTCTGTCTCTGGCCTCGGTGTCCGTGCTGTCTCTGGTGACTTTTCTCGTCTTAGCGGTTAAATGCATGAGGAACAGCAGAAGCAGCGGTAGTTGCTGCATGAGACGGAGCGACTGTGATGATTACAAGAACCCTAACAGAAACCTGCAGATTCAGCTCAACACTGACGGACCTATAAAGTACGTGGAGGTCCTGGGAGGAGACATGTTGTCTCAGAGTCAGTCCTTCAGGTCCTGTATGTCTCCCATGTCAGAGTACAGTGATTTCACTTTGATTAAACCCAGCAGCACCACTGACTTTAAGGAGGTGATCAGTGTCCTGGATGCGTCTTTACCCGACAGCACCTGGACCTTTGAGAGCCAGCAGGTGAGCAGAGAGCAATAGATCTGTTTTACTATACATAAATTAATTTTTTTTAACGAAAAAAGTTAACTAATGTGTACTAACGAGAGAAATGTGGAGGTTTGTTGTCTTGACTTGATAGAAATCAGTTTTTGGCATCTTCAAAATGACACCATCTTAAAAATGGTCAGTTCAACGTATAAAACACTGATATTCTCTGGTAACAAGCAGCATTTAAACGTGTAATGCATTAAGCATTCATAATATTTGATGCCTTTTATACAGAGAATGCAAGTTATGTTATGAAAGTTGATTTTGATTTTTGTTTTATACCGCTCATATGCCACTTAACATAATGCAGTTTTTTTTTTTTAAAGAAAGAGTTTGTTGGATTTTTTGTCCTGTCGACAAATGTGTTTGGTTTCAGACAATATTTTTCCTAAAAACGCATTCTAAATGAAATATTTATACAACCACATCTTATTCTAAGATTTTCACATATACGGCATTTCCATTTTTTATTGCACTCCCATATTATACAATATCTCTTAAACATTAGTCACCTGAATATTAGAAAATGGATTTGACCAACCTGATAAATATGAATCATTAGTTTTCAGTATTGATTTAATAATATTTATAAACAGGAACCACAGCAGTGGTAGATGAAAATAATAATATGTTAAGTGAACTTTTGGTCCAGGAATTAATAATTCTTCTTTTTTTTGCCAGCCCCTCATTTAAATTAAACTATATTCAGAAAGAATTACCACAAAAGTCTGACTTACCCGTGTGTCATGTCTGTGTATTTTGGAAAGGAGGGGGTGCTGTAGTCTCCACAGCACTGCTAGCTCTCTGTGATTGGATGGCAAAGATGGGAGCTGTTAACCAATAGCATGCAGAACTGTACAAAGAGATCTACTCTATTCCCCCATTCAGTCTCGCTACGGTAACCCTCACAGTGCTCAGAGATTGAGGGAGATGCGCTCATCAGAAGGTATCTGGACTCTAGGCGTTTGTTATTGCCGATTATTCGGGTTTTTGATTTTTTCTTTTGACGGAATGCCCGTCCTGGTGGTGGATCTAATGTGGAGCTGGTTATGTGAACAACACCTCGATGGGAAATAACGTATTCTAACTGAGCGGGGATGACAAAGAGAATGGGATACTGCGACTGGAGATGGCTTGCGCTTTGGTGGCATCATTTCTTTCTCTTGTGGAGTACAATAGACGGACAGACTCGTTACAGCATCCCGGAGGAACTAAAACAGGGCTCTGTGGTAGGAAATCTAGCCAAAGATCTGGGTTTGGGACTATCAGACATCTTTGAACGTAAACTGCGTGTCGCCTCTGAGGCTGATAAGCAGTATTTCAGTGTGGATGCGGGGAAGGGCGAGCTGATAGTGAATGACAGAATAGACAGAGAGGCTTTATGCGGACAAAGCGCCAGTTGTGTGATGCCTTTACAGGTTATAACAGAGAATCCGCTACAGCTACATCGGATAGAAGTAGAAATTAGAGACGTAAATGACAATTCTCCTAGTTTTCTCAGCAAAGAAAAAAATTTGAAAATTGCAGAGCTGACAGCGGTGGGTGCACGCTACCCTTTGGAGACCGCCCAGGACCTCGACGTAGGTAGTAACTCACTAAAGTCGTACAATCTCAGCAAAGATGAGTGTTTTAGTTTGAAAATCAAAGAGCTGGCTAATGGAAGAAAGGTTCCAGAGCTTGTATTAGAAAAACCGCTGGACAGAGAAAAACGAAACGTCCATCACTTGCTGTTGACAGCGTTAGATGGGGGCAATCCTGTCAAAACCGGAACGTCCAAGATAATAGTGACCGTTTTAGACAACAACGACAATGTCCCTGTTTTCAAAAAGGCATTATATAAAATAACTTCACCTGAAAACAGTCAAAGCGGCTTCATGCTCGCAAAGGTAGAAGCAACAGACGCAGACGAGGGTATTAATGGAGAGATTGAATACTCATTTGCTGACCACACACCCGAAACACTGTTGTCTGTTTTTGAGATAAACTCCGTAACAGGAGAAATTTTTCTTAAAGGACAATTAGATTTTGAAAACGTTGCAACACATGAAATTGATATTACAGCAAAAGATAAAGGCATACCTGAAATGGAGGGTCATTGTCGTGTGCAAGTGGAGGTAATAGACGTTAATGATAATGCTCCAGAAATTGTTCTGACTTCAAAACCCAGCCAAGTCCCCGAGGACGCACCCAGTGGCACAGTAGTGGCTTTACTCACTGCTCGGGACCTTGACTCCGGTGATAATGGAAAGGTGACGTTAAAGATTCCAAAAGATTCTCCTCTAACCCTCAAGCCCTCATTCTCTAATAACTATGCACTGGTTACGAGGGGTGGTCTCGATAG
Organism: Lutjanus erythropterus; assembly: GCF_056507025.1. Classification (NCBI taxonomy): domain Eukaryota; kingdom Metazoa; phylum Chordata; class Actinopteri; order Lutjaniformes; family Lutjanidae; genus Lutjanus; species Lutjanus erythropterus. The sequence goes on along the minus strand of NC_139321.1, from coordinate 21,556,859 downwards.
AGAAAGTTCTTCACAGTATAATATTGAGATAACAGCCACTGATTCAGGTTCTCCTCCTCTGTCCAGTAAGAAAACTATACCTGTCAGCATCACTGATGTGAATGACAACCCTCCTGTATTCACCCAGCCCTCCTATAATGTATATTTAAAAGAGAATGGAGTACCAGGATCTATACTGTACTCAGTATCAGCATCTGACCTGGATTTTGGTGAAAATGCCAAAATCTCTTATTCTATACTGGACTCTAAGGTGCAGGACGTTTCTGTCTCATCTTATGTTTACATTAACTCAGATAACGGCAGCATCTACAGCATGCACTCGTTTGACTATGAGAAACTGAAGGTGTTTCAGATTCAGGTTCAGGCAAAGGATCAGGGCTCTCCGTCTCTCAGCAGCAACGCTACTGTCCATGTCTTTATCCTGGACCAGAACGACAATGCCCCCGCTGTTATTTACCCCTCCTCCGCTGCCCTGGGCTCCCTCTCTCATCAGAGGATGCCCCGCTCCGCTAAAGCGGGTCACCTGGTTACCAAGGTGACGGCTGTGGACGCTGACTCGGGCCATAACGCCTGGATCTCCTACAAACTGGCGGAGGCCACAGACGCCTCTCTGTTCACTGTCAATCTGTACACAGGGGAGGTGAGGACTAAACGCGCTGTGTCCGAGCAGGACGACTCCTCTCAGAGGCTGCTTATAGAGGTCAAGGACGACGGAGAACCGGTCCAGTCCTCCACCGTCACGGTGTCCATTCTGCTGGAGGACGGCCTCCATGAGCCCATCTTAGACCTCCGACAGAAAGCGACCGAGCCCAGCAAGAAAACTGGGAGAATGACCCTTTATTTGATTCTGTCTCTGGCCTCGGTGTCCGTGCTGTCTCTGGTGACTTTTCTCGTCTTAGCGGTTAAATGCATGAGGAACAGCAGAAGCAGCGGTAGTTGCTGCATGAGACGGAGCGACTGTGATGATTACAAGAACCCCAACAGAAACCTGCAGATTCAGCTCAACACTGACGGACCTATAAAGTACGTGGAGGTCCTGGGAGGAGACATGTTGTCTCAGAGTCAGTCCTTCAGGTCCTGTATGTCTCCTATGTCAGAGTACAGTGATTTCACTTTGATTAAACCCAGCAGCACCACAGACTTTAAGGAGGTGATCAGTGTCCTGGATGCGTCTTTACCGGACAGCACCTGGACCTTTGAGAGCCAGCAGGTGAGCTGAAAACAATAGACCGGCTTTACTAGGACATAAATTCCTTTTTAACGAAAAACAAATGACGTTGATTGATGCTTACTAAATAGAGGAATGTGGGGGTTTGTTGTTTTGACATGATTGAAATTAGTTTCTCACAGCTTTAGGTCTATGTTTTGATTTTTTTTTTTTTTTTTTTTTTTTTTTTTTTTCTTATTAATTAAATAGAAGATAATTGTTTTCAAAACTTGTAATTTCAACTTATGAAATGGTGAGGCTTATGTTTTAGTGAAAATCATTATTCAAATTTAAACACGCCATACATGAAGCATTTAAAATATTTGATGCCTTATATTCAGAGGATGCACGTTATGTTATAAATACTGATTGTGTTTTCTAAGTTTGAGACAAGATTTTTCCAAAAGAGGAATTCTAAATATTTTTTAATAACGACAATTTACCTGATAAGATTAGTATTTCCATTCTTATTAGACTGCCACATTATACAATATTTGTTAAACATTGGTCAGTTGAATATTTGAAAATGAATTTAATCAATCTTAATATAACTAAATCATTAGTTTTCAGTATTCATGTAACTATATGCAGTAGTAGATAAAAAATACTTATCTGTCCACTGAATTTTTGATTCTTGAATGTTTAATTCTTTTTTTTTCTTTTTTTTTTCTTCTTTTTTTTGGGGGGGTGGGGGGATGGGGTAGGGGGATGTCATGTGCTTAAGTTAAATGTTAATTTTAATTTCACATAGAATCATCCCAGAAGTCTGAGTTACCCTGTTGTCGTCTTTGTTCATATGAATTGCAAGGGAGGGGGTGCTGTAGTCTCCACACAGAGCTATTAGCTGTCTGTGATTGGATGGTAGAGATGGGAGCTGTGAACCAATAGCATGCAGAACTGTACAAAGAGATCTACTCTTTCCCCCCACTGAGTCTCGCCACGGTAACCCTCACAGTGCTCAGAGCTGGAGGGAGATGCGTTCATCAGAAGGTGTCTAGACTTTAGGCATTTGTTAGTGCCAGTTATTCGGGGATTTATTTTGGACGAAATGATCATCCTGGAGGTGGAATTAATACCGAGCTGGTTATGTGAACAATACCTCAATGGGAAATAACATATTCTAACGGAGCGGGAATGACAAAGAGAATGGGATACCGAGACTGGAGATGGCTTACGCTTTGGTGGTATCATTTCTTTCTCTTGTGGAGTACAATAGACGGACAGACTCGTTACAGCATCCCGGAGGAGCTGGAACTGGGCTCTGTGGTAGGAAATCTAGCCAAAGATCTGGGTTTAGGACTATCAGACATTTTTGAACGTAAACTGCGTGTCGCTTCTGAAGCTGGTAAGCAGTATTTCAGTGTGGATGCGGGGAAGGGCGAGCTGATAGTGAATGACAGAATAGACAGAGAGGCTTTATGCGGACAAAGCGCCAGCTGTGTTCTACCTCTGCAAGTGGTTATTGAAGACCCACTACAGTTACACCGAATTGAGGTTGAAATACGAGATATTAATGACAATTCGCCAAGTTTTCTTTCAAATGAATTATCTTTAAAAATAGCTGAATCAGCAGCAGTTGGCACCCGCTTTCCTTTGGAAAGCGCAATGGACCCTGATGTTGGAAGCAATTCATTGAAATCGTATACTCTTAGCAAAAATGAGTGTTGTTCCCTTAAAATCAAAGAAATACAGGGTGGTAAGACTGTTCCCGAGCTTGTTTTAGAAAAGCCTCTAGATCGAGAGAAAAAAGCTGTTCACAAGATATTACTAACAGCATTAGACGGTGGTAATCCAGTCAGATCTGGAACCTCACAAATAACCATAAATGTTCTTGACAACAATGATAATTTTCCTGTCTTTGAAAAAAACGTTTACAATGTTACCCTGGGTGAAACAAGTATGAAGGGGGCTGTTGTTATGAAGCCAAAAGCAACAGATGCAGATGAAGGTTTAAATGGTGAAATTGAATTCTCATTTGGCTCCCGGACACCAGATTCTGTATTGTCAGTCTTTGATATTAACTCTTTAACAGGTGAAATCACTCTGAAGGGGGAGTTAGACTATGAAATTACCAAGTCATATGACATTGATGTAACTGCAAAAGATAAAGGCAGCCCTGAAATGGAAGGCCACTGTCGAGTACAGGTTGATATTATTGATTTTAATGATAACGCTCCAGAAATTGTTTTCACTTCTCAGCCAAAGCCAGTGCGCGAGGACGCACCAAGTGGCACCGTAGTAGCTCTGATCAGTGCGCGAGACCTTGACTCCGGTGAAAACGGTAAAGTAACGTTACAACTCACTAAAGGTTCTCCTTTTAATCTCAAACCATCCTTTTCTAATAATTACGCACTGGTTACCAGCGGTCCTTTAGACAGAGAGCGTTTCTCAGAGTATAATATTGAGATAACAGCCACTGATTCAGGTTCTCCTCCTCTGTCCAGTAAGAAAACTATACCTGTCAGCATCACTGATGTGAATGACAACCCTCCTGTATTCACCCAGCCATCCTATAATGTATATTTAAAAGAGAATGGAGTACCAGGGTCTATACTGTACTCAGTATCAGCATCTGACCTGGACTTTGGTGAAAACGCCAAAATCTCTTACTCTATACTGGACTCTAAAGTGCAGGACGTTTCTGTCTCATCTTATGTTTACATTAACTCAGATAACGGCAGCATCTACAGCATGCACTCGTTTGACTATGAGAAACTGAAGGTGTTTCAGATTCAGGTTCAGGCAAAGGATCAGGGCTCTCCGTCTCTCAGCAGCAACGCTACTGTCCATGTTTTTATCCTGGACCAGAACGACAATGCCCCCGCTGTTATTTACCCCTCCTCCGCTGCCCTGGGCTCCCTCTCTCATCAGAGGATGCCCCGCTCCGCTAAAGCGGGTCACCTGGTTACCAAGGTGACGGCCGTGGACGCTGACTCGGGCCATAACGCCTGGATCTCCTACAAACTGGCGGAGGCCACAGACGCCTCTCTGTTCACTGTCAATCTGTACACAGGGGAGGTGAGGACTAAACGCGCTGTGTCCGAGCAGGACGACTCCTCTCAGAGGCTGCTTATAGAGGTCAAGGACGACGGAGAACCGGTCCAGTCCTCCACCGTCACGGTGTCCATCCTGCTGGAGGACGGCCTCCATGAGCCCATCTTAGACCTCCGACAGAAAGCGACCGAGCCCAGCAAGAAAACTGGGAGAATGACCCTTTATTTGATTCTGTCTCTGGCCTCGGTGTCCGTGCTGTCTCTGGTGACTTTTCTCGTCTTAGCGGTTAAATGCATGAGGAACAGCAGAAGCAGCGGTAGTTGCTGCATGAGACGGAGCGACTGTGATGATTACAAGAACCCCAACAGAAACCTGCAGATTCAGCTCAACACTGACGGACCTATAAAGTACGTGGAGGTCCTGGGAGGAGACATGTTGTCTCAGAGTCAGTCCTTCAGGTCCTGTATGTCTCCCATGTCAGAGTACAGTGATTTCACTTTGATTAAACCCAGCAGCACCACAGACTTTAAGGAGGTGATCAGTGTCTTGGATGCGTCTTTACCCGACAGCACCTGGACCTTTGAGAGCCAGCAGGTAAGCTGCGATGAAAACAATGGCATTATACGGTTTTGATAAGATTTTTTACTCAATTTTCAATAACCGACAATAAAAGCACAGCTTTTCCTTTCACAGTGAGAAATCATAATCCCAGGCACCAGATCATCCGAAATGCGTGATAATTTTTACTATGTTAGACGAAGTATTTTCTAATAAAAATATTTAATTTATTTCCAAAATAAAACTTTTAATTTATCTGGTTATGGGCGACAACTTTTGTGGCACAGCGGCTGTTATCATGTGTTGGATGATGAATAGTTTTTTGAGCTCAGCGTTTCAGCACCACTGGAGTGGACAGCGACTCTGACCCCTGAGGCGTACAGAGGGCACGAGAACCGATGATTGGCCTTTACTCTACAATGAAAGCACATGAACATTTAACTAATACACACATAATTATTTTACCTATTACATTTGCTGAACTTATTGATTTACATAAAGCTTAAGATGGGACTATTTGCGCATGAGAAATCAAAGCCATTGAAAATAAAATTGGTCTCGTTCCAATCGAATTTTTAGAGTAAATTCTTACGTTAAAAATTCGATTTGAACGAGACCAGTTTTATTTTCAATGGCTTTGATTATATATATATATATATATATATATATATATATATATATATACGGACTTCGATTTTATTATGTTTATTTATTTATCTATTTTACAAGTCGTGGAAGTTTTCATCAGCATCCTTTGGTGATGTTTCACTTGTTCGTTGATAACAGTGTAAAAGGGTGTGTGTGTCTTTAACGACGCTGCTCAGTTTTCCTCTGATTGGATGCGAGGGATCGCTGCTGTGAACCAATAGCACTCTGAACTGTACAAAGAGATCTACTCCCTCCCCCATGCAGCCTCAGCACCAAAACCTCAATACTCGGAGTGGGAGGAGAGCAGGTAAACGTTCCTTATAGTCGGAATATGAAGTTATATTTAAATTTTATTTTTAGACAATGAACTCCCATATTTTTAATGGAATATGTCACGATCTCGGATTATGGATTTTGACTTTATCTTGTCTCTTTTTGTGGACTGGAAATGATGTATTTTAGCGAATCAAGGATGACAAAGAAAAAAGGATACCGAGACTGGAGATGGCTTGCGCTTTGGTGGCATCATTTCTTTCTCTTGTGGAGTACAATAGATGGACAGACTCGTTACAGCATCCCGGAAGAACTGAAACAGGGCTCTGTGGTAGGAAATCTAGCCAAAGATCTGGGTTTAGGACTGTCTGAGATTTTTGAACGTAAATTGCATGTCGCAACTGAGGCTGGTAAGCAGTATTTCAGTGTGGATGCGGGGAAGGGTGAGCTGATAGTGAATGACAGAATAGACAGAGAGGCTTTATGCGGAGAAAGCACCAGCTGTGTTCTACCTTTGCAAGTGGTTATTGAAGACCCGCTACAGTTACACCGAATTGAGGTGGAAATACGAGATATTAATGACAATTCTCCAAGTTTTCTTTCAAATGAATTATCTTTAAAATTAGCAGAATCAGCAGCAGTTGGAACCCGCTTTCCTTTGGAAAGCGCAATGGACCCTGATGTTGGAAGCAATTCACTGAAATCTTATACTCTCAGCAAAAATGAGTGTTGTTCCCTTAAAATAAAAGAAATTGAGGGTGGTAAAACTGTTCCCGAACTTGTTTTAGAAAAGCCTCTAGATCGAGAGAAAAAAGCTGTTCACGAGATATTACTAACAGCATTAGATGGAGGGAATCCAGTCAGATCTGGAACCTCACAAATAACCATAAATGTGCTTGACATCAATGATAATTTTCCTGTCTTTGAAAAAAACGTTTACAAAGTAACCCTAGGTGAAACAAGTGTAAAAGGAGCTATTGTTATGAAGCCAAAAGCAACGGATGCAGATGAAGGTTTAAATGGTGAAATTGAATTCTCATTTGGCTCCCGGACACCAGATTCTGTATTGACAGTCTTTGATATTAACTCTTTAACGGGTGAAATCACTCTGAAGGGAGAGTTAGACTATGAAACTATAAACTCATATGACATTGATGTAACTGCAAAAGATAAAGGCAGCCCTGAAATGGAGGGCCACTGTCGGGTACACATTGATATTATTGATTTTAATGATAACGCTCCAGAAATTGTTTTCACTTCTCAGCCAAAGCCAGTGCGCGAGGACGCACCAAGTGGCACAGTAGTAGCTCTGATCAGTGCGCGAGACCTTGACTCTGGTGAGAACGGTAAAGTAACGTTACAACTCACTAAAGGTTCTCCTTTTAATCTGAAACCATCATTTTCTAATAATTATGCACTGGTTACCAGCGGTCCTTTAGACAGAGAGCGTTTCTCAGAGTATAATATTGAGATAACAGCCACTGATTCAGGTTCTCCTCCTCTGTCCAGTAAGAAAACTATACCTGTCAGCATCACTGATGTGAATGACAACCCTCCTGTATTCACCCAGCCATCCTATAATGTATATTTAAAAGAGAATGGAGTACCAGGGTCTATACTGTACTCAGTATCAGCATCTGACCTGGATTTTGGTGAAAACGCCAAAATGTCTTATTCTATACTGGACTCTAAAGTGCAGGACGTTTCTGTCTCATCTTATGTTTACATTAACTCAGATAACGGCAGCATCTACAGCATGCACTCGTTTGACTATGAGAAACTGAAGGTGTTTCAGATTCAGGTTCAGGCAAAGGATCAGGGCTCTCCGTCTCTCAGCAGCAACGCTACTGTCCATGTTTTTATCCTGGACCAGAACGACAATGCCCCCGCTGTTATTTACCCCTCCTCCGCTGCCCTGGGCTCCCTCTCTCATCAGAGGATGCCCCGCTCAGCTAAAGCGGGTCACCTGGTTACCAAGGTGACGGCCGTGGACGCTGACTCGGGCCATAACGCCTGGATCTCCTACAAACTGGCGGAGGCCACAGACGCCTCTCTGTTCACTGTCAATCTGTACACAGGGGAGGTGAGGACTAAACGCGCTGTGTCCGAGCAGGACGACTCCTCTCAGAGGCTGCTTATAGAGGTCAAGGACGACGGAGAACCGGTCCAGTCCTCCACCGTCACGGTGTCCATCCTGCTGGAGGACGGCCTCCATGAGCCCATCTTAGACCTCCGACAGAAAGCGACCGAGCCCAGCAAGAAAACTGGGAGAATGACCCTTTATTTGATTCTGTCTCTGGCCTCGGTGTCCGTGCTGTCTCTGGTGACTTTTCTCTTCTTAGCGGTTAAATGCATGAGGAACAGCAGAAGCAGCGGTAGTTGCTGCATGAGACGGAGCGACTGTGATGATTACAAGAACCCCAACAGAAACCTGCAGATTCAGCTCAACACTGACGGACCTATAAAGTACGTGGAGGTCCTGGGAGGAGACATGTTGTCTCAGAGTCAGTCCTTCAGGTCCTGTATGTCTCCCATGTCGGAGTACAGTGATTTCACTTTGATTAAACCCAGCAGCACCACAGACTTTAAGGAGGTGATCAGTGTCCTGGATGCGTCTTTACCGGACAGCACCTGGACCTTTGAGAGCCAGCAGGTGAGCTGAAAACTACAAGGCATATTGTGTTGTTTGACTGTGGGTGAGCATAGGAAGAATGGGTGCTATGATGGAAACCAACTCGCATAAACTGAAGTTTTTACGCCTAGATATATTTTAGTCACTTCATGTAAGAAATGTGATATTTTATTTCAGTGAATGACTATGTGTCTTACGTCAAACTTCATAATAATCCTATGATGCCTTTCTGTATGTAAAAATAAAAACATTAATTTTAAATTTAAATTTTCAGGTTGAAGGATATTGGGGTTTTATTACTATTATCCTTCCAAACCTTCTGTGACGGTCCAACTTATACATTCAGTTTTTAATGTCGACAACAATACTTTGTCATTGTTGTTTGTCTTTGCGCTGCGCGTCATTTTCTGCTGCGTGACATTTGAAAAGGTTCTAAAAATCTAAAAGTATGTGGTAGAACGTCTGAACATTAGTACAACATTAGTACGAAGGGCCGTTCAATCTGTCCTTTCATATACTGTAGATTTAGGGAAGGGAGAAACCCAGTTTGGAAACCATGCCCCCCTGCGGATACAAATAGCATTGCTATAAATAGCAGCTGCTTGATACTGTGTTTTGACTGAGTTCTTACTGAGAGCACGTGATTCAGTTTCTTTTTTGTCAATGAATGTTATTCAATAAAATAACATCTCCATATATTATTTATGTGATTATGTAAAACTGCATTTTCCATAGTCAGTACATATTCCTCCTTCTGTTATTGTGCTTTCACTGTCCTCTCGATCCTTAAAAATGAGAAAGAGGTTGATACTTGCCTGTCAGTGCAAGTGGAGACACTGGAAAGTTTTCACTGTGTGTGTGAGCTGTGTGACTGAGCTGGTCCAGCCCTGTCTTCCAATGAGAGGGGAGGCCTCTGTGTCCTCTCCCCGCCCACGAGGGGAGCGAGGCGGAGGAGACAGAGCACAGTTTCACTAGAGGCAGAAAATACTTTGATTTTAGTCCTCGTTTTCTCTTAAAAGACGGCCGTCATGATCACTTCAAAACTTCCAATCGATCTGTTTTTGAAACGGGAATGCTTTCCATCAAGCCTGGCAGCCTCGTTGTAATATTACCATGGAAACGTTACGGTGAAAGAAGAAGTTAAAAAGTTTCCCATTCTCCGATCCTCGGAGCGCAGCACAATGGACTCCAGACAGAGGAAGCGCTCCGGAGGAGGGAGGCTGTGGAAGCTCTGCTTTTATCTATCCTGCCTCTCCTGTGCGTCCGCTCAGCTCAGCTATTCTGTGTCGGAGGAACTAAACCCGGGCGCTGTCGTTGGGAATATCGCTAAAGATTTGAGCCTCACTGCTGAGGGGATTGTTCAGAGGAGGTTGCGGGTGGTCTCGGAGTCCACAACGCAGTATTTTGAGGTAAAGCAGACGACCGGGGATTTGATTATTAAACAAAAAATTGACAGAGAGCAACTGTGTGAATTAAATTCAGTATGTTCACTACACCTTCAAATACTTCTGGAGAATCCTTTAGACATTCATCGAGTCGTGGTGGACATTCTGGATGTAAATGACAACGCACCGCAGTTTTCAACTAGCAACATTTCTCTGGAGATATCAGAGGCAGCCGCGCCGGGCACAAGGTTCCGCTTGGAGAGCGCACACGATCCAGACGTGGGGACCAATTCGTTACGCACTTATCATCTCGCTACAAATGACTTTTTTATTTTGAAAGTGGAAAGTAAAAGTGACGGCAGCAAGTTTCCAGAGCTGGTGGTGGATAAAGCTTTGGACAGGGAGACGCAGGCCTCGTTTCGCCTGTTGCTCACTGCTGTAGATGGAGGTCAGCCAGAGAAATCTGGCTCAACACTTCTGCTCATTAAAATTCTGGATGTAAATGACAATGCGCCAGTCTTTGACGAGCCGGTTAAGAAAGTTAGGCTATTAGAGAATGTTGCACGGGGCACTTTAGTAACGAAACTGAACGCGACTGACGCGGATTCAGGTAACAATGGAGACATATCTTTCCTGTTTAGTAAATACACACCGGAACGCGTCCTCAACCTTTTCAGTGTGGATTCTAAAAGTGGGGAGATACGTGTGAAGGGGGATGTGGATTATGAGAAAGCAGCTGCATACCACATCACAGTGCAGGCCAGAGATGGTGGCTCTCCAGCTATGGAGGGCTCCTGTAACGTCATAGTTGACATCACTGATGTGAATGACAACGCACCAGAGGTGACACTGACATCACTGACCAGTCCCATCAGAGAGGACTCAGCACCAGAGACTACTATAGCACTCATAAGTGCTCGTGACCTGGACTCTGGTGAGAATGGGAAGGTTACATTAAGTGTCAAACCAGGTTTGCCATTCAAACTTAATTCAGCTTTTGGTATGCATTACAGCCTTGTCACTGCTGGATACCTGGACCGTGAGACTGTCCCAGAGTACACAGTGGTCATCAAGGCCACTGATGCTGGTTCGCCTCCTCTTTCATCACAGACCACCTTTGTTGTGAAGCTCTCTGATGTAAATGACAACGCCCCCATCTTCTCTCAGCCTTCATACTCTGTGGACATCCCAGAGAACAATGCGCCCAGCACTCCCATTGCTGCTGTTTCAGCCACTGATCCAGACATGGGTGACAATGCTCACATCTCCTACTCCATCCTTCCCAGCATGGTCCAGGGCTCACCGATCTCTTCTTATGTCTACATTAACCCAGAGACCGGCCATATCTACAGCATGCGCTCTCTGGATCATGAGCAGCTTAACGCTTTCCGTATTGAGGTGCAGGCCCGGGATGCAGGGGTGCCACCTCGGACAGCCAACGTCACTGTGCATGTGTTTGTGGTGGATGTGAATGACAATGCACCAGTGATTGTACACCCCTCATACCCAAAAGACAAAAGACTACAGCTCACTGTGCCCCCATCTGCTGGTCCAGGACACCTCATAAATAAACTTGTAGGGGTGGATGCAGACAGTGGGCACAATGCGTGGTTGTTTTACTCCATTGCCCCTGGACCAAACGCTGGCATGTTCCGTGTTGGGGCACACACTGGTGAGCTCCGCACAGCCCGCAAGTGGGCAGAGGAGGAAGCGGGTTTGACTTATGATATCATGGTCATCATTCAGGACAATGGTGACCCACCAAAGTCCAGTTCTGTGAACATTACAGTAACTGTGGATGAGAAGGGCACGGCCAATGATGCTCCAGCAAGCCCTCGCCATCCACCCTTCTACCACCGTACTGGGATGTCAGACATCACCCTGTACCTCATCATCTCTCTAGCTTGTGTCTCAGCTGTGTCCTTCATCACCTTTGTCGCCCTCATGGTACGCTGCTTAAGGCACCGTGGCCCAGGGCTGGGAGGCTCTGACTGCTGCTGCTACGGTCGCCACAGGTCCAGCCGCTATCATCAGAGGCCTAGCAAGGACCTGCACCTACAGCTCAATACTGATGGACCCATACGCTATATGGAGGTTGTGGGAGGCCCCCAGGAGCCACATACACGCACCTACAGGCCCTGTTACTCCACAATATCCAGCCGGAGTGATTTTGTATTTATGAAGACACCCATGCTGAGTCACAACAACACACTCAACATGACACTCAGCAGGAAGCACCTTATGAACTCAGCCAGTGAGGTGAGGGATTAAATGGGAGAGCAAACATGGCATTATCGAGACATGTCATGATATAAGACCAATACAGGTGTTTGAGTATCTATAGAGTATCTATAGAGAGGACTGAGAAATGTTTTTAACATAAAATTGTGATATTGTGATGGTACATTTATACAATGAAAGGGTTAAATCATAGTGTTGATGCTGTGACTCTTGGCAGTAGTGTTCTAACCTAGATTTCCACAGTCACGTAGCTCTGCAGTATTATTTGTGAAAGTCTTCTTTCTCTCTACATGGTGGAAAAGCTTTTAGAGCCTGGTTGCCCTACCAAACAGTTTTGAGCTTAATATTTAATCTTACCCCAGGCCAAGAAATGTGGTTACTATCTCTGACTTCCAGTACCTAAACTGACTGAGAGGATCTGTTGTTAATGGATAAGAAAGTTGAAGATAAAGAGAAAGTCAAGCAGAGAGAAAGTAGTGGGAGATGGATGGAGAGATGGCAGAGGAAGGGGAAAGGGGGAAACATAAGTGCTCCTAACAGATGGAGAGGAGGAGACAAACAGATGAAAATAGGTCCTGCAGTGTTGGCTCAGTGGAATGGCTGGGAGACAGAGGGGAACAGGATGACAGAGGGAGAGATGGGGGGGAGGTGAAGAGGAGGAAAAGGGCCTAGGAAAGAAAATGGAATGAGGGGTGGAGAGGAAAGAGTCAAAGAATAAAGCAGTAGCTGAAAAACAGGAATTCATGGGGTCAGTGGCCTGACCCCTGACTTCCTGTTGTCCTCTGAACCTTGGGTGATTGGTTCCAGGACCCAGCATCACATGAGTAAAGCAGTGCTCACTGTGTCAGTTCTGTACATAGCTTTCCAATTTCCCTTATTAGTTGTGTGATAAGAAATGCAACTTCTTTCCCATGTGCCCAGAGTGGGGTGTGAAGCAAGGCTAACCATAGAATAATGACATGCATGAGATACAGACAACCCATTTAGTGTTTTGATGCAATGGAGCACTGTCATGGATAGAAAATGGCTGATATTGCTCTCACCAGGATGATTCATTTTAGTAATATTTAGTGAAAAAAAAACGTATGACGTTTTCTCATTCTCCCTAATCCATGAATCCTTAGGGCTCATTCTCCGTCATATCATGTCAAGTGCAGAGTTGATGATTGGTGAAAACTTTCTCCATGCAACAGGGTGTTTATCCCCGTGCCTGTTTAATATCCATAAGATTCTCTGGTTTGTCATGAGTCTGTAATACATATCCGCTCTCTCCGTGCTGAATTAGGTTGTCCCTGAGGTCAGCAGGGTACCATCTGTCTCCCTGCTCTAGTGACACGTGTGCAATGAGGACAACAGAGGAAAAGAGATAGAGGGATGGACAAAGGGAAGGAAGGATGGCTTTACGCACGTGTGCCACAGCAACAGACTGCGCAGGCTATAATGGTTTTAAACCTGCAGCCATCTCTATGGGTGTTTATATGCTTGTGTGTGAGAGTTTTTGTACAAAGTATCAGGCATGAAGAGCCTCCAGTAGTGTGTAATTTTAGTAGGACTCTAAGGCCTTTGTGTCTGATTGTCTGTCAATTCCCACTGCCCTTCTTTGTATCCTCTATTTATTTGCAATGTGCTGTTTTGGCACATTTTGTTTAACACAGAAAGTTTGGCAAAAAAATAATACTTAAGAATTTTTTTTTCCCTGAAATGTTGGGAACTAAATTAGAAGATTTATTTGCATCATATTGGTGTGTAACATTTAAATTTTAGCATTAAAGAAAAATAATATTCCCATGATAAAAGGGGCTTTCCAACTCAATGGACAAAGGCATGCACTGTCATCCTGATGTCATGAGTTTGACTCACTTGCCTTTTATCACTTGGAATTCCATTTTTGCAGTTGTGCCCCTCTCTATATGTGTGAGATTTAAAGCGGGATATGACCATGTGTTGTTTTTCCTCTCTGAGTCTGGGAGTTCATAAGGGATGGCACGTGTACTGAGTTAGGCCGAGTGTTTTGTAAATATTCTTTTTTTATGGATGATAAAGCTTCACATGCGACAAACTGGCTTGTGCGGTTCAGGAAAACTGTCCTCAGGGGTTTTGTCAGTTGAGTCATGATGTTTGCTTAAGGGAGAGGAATATTAAAATCACATCATCAAGTACCATACATTGTGCTTTGTCTCAGAGCTCTTCTCTTATATTAATTTAACAGCGTAATGGAGCCAGCTTTTTAGTGGTTGTGCATCTTATTTTTCCATGTTTTTGGATCTCTGTTGGTGTAATCATTGAACAACATAGCTGGGATGAGGGAGTGAATATATGCTGAAGGTTCTATGGTGTGTGTGTGTGTGTGTGTGTGTGTTGGGTGAAGGTTATCAGAGCAACAGAACAGACACGACTTCCTCTTTTCATACAGAGCAGCAGCTGCAGTCCAGACACAGCTCTTTTAACAGCAGTACCATTTGTTTGTGCATTACAAAACTGAATCTTCCACAAAGAGTACCAGATGGACCTCTGTGTCTGATGGAAGTGATTGTATTGTATTTTTTCATCTATGTCATAAAGAGAGAAAGGGTTGAGATGGCACTGATTTTTTTCTTTACACATGAATAAATCATTGTGTATCACAATAGAGAAATGGTAAAGTAGTAACCAGATGTTTTAGCAAAGTCACATTCACATGCTGTGAAAATATGCTGGATGAAGTCCAAATGTGCCCATGTGGTGGTCAGTCCTTCTTATACCCCCTAATGCATCCAGTACTCACATAATGAATATCCATCTCATCTTCTACGATGATAGTATTTCAACTGACAGACATTGTGTTGCAGTAGCTAAGGAACTCAGTCAGGTTGTAATTCACCTGAGGAGCCCTGACAGCTCTTTGGTTCAGCTTACAGATGTAAGGGAAGCAGACTGACAGTGTTTAAAGCTTCCATGCTGGTATGAAAGCCTTTCTATTGTATGAGAATTCAGGCCCACAGAAGTGTAATCCCTACATGTCTCTCAACTGGCCTAGTCTCCCTGAGTAGTCTATCTGACCCTCTCTCTCTGGCTCCTGCTTTTAAATTTAACTCACACTCTGAAAAAAAGAGTCTTGTGCATTTTGAATATCTTCAACACTTCTATCTTTGCGGATCATCTCACTTCAGAGACTATTTAGCAAAATAAACAAGCATATCTAAACATGCAAAGTTAATTGGAGCTAAAGTCAATTAAATTTTGATCCCTGCCTGCAAGCCATTAAACCTGGCTCAGGGTTAGTTTTCCCTGGCAACTGTTGTTGTCCAAACCATCTTAAGAACTCAGCAACTCTTAAAAGAGTGTGGTTTGGTTGAGTTAAAGGACGAATATAGGATGAAGAATACAGGATAACAGTACATGAGGTGTTTACCTTAAGCTAACAGTGAAGCCCAGTCTGTTATCCTTAATTCCACATGCCTGCTTTGGGATCTGACCTTGGAAATGACGAGCGTGTGTCTGTGCGTGTTGTGTGGTGAGAACGAGTCACACAGCTGGAATGCTGGGCCTCTCACTGAATGTTTGCCTCGACCCAGTGTTGATCTTTTTCCTCTCCCTACCAAAGCTCAGACAGACTCGTGCCCACGCACATATACTCATATCCATTTTTAGATAAACATCGACCAAGCTCTGCTCTGAAGAAGGATAAGAGTACGGATATGCGCCCTCATTGTTTAATGCTCACCCACAATTACTTTTATGTTGTCATGACAACTTGTGAATTCTGGCGTTGCCAAACAGGCTTGTCTTCTGGTTATCTGAGTCCATTTTCTTTTTCCTGTGTTTAAGACTCGACTGATTGTGTTGAGCGATCACCAAGGTGAAACAGAGTTTTGTAGACAACACTGAAATTGAATCCACTGGCAGCTATTCTCACTCAACACTACATGCAGCATAGGATTGTTCAATAGCAATTTTATTGTGTTATTGAATGAAAACTGTTTGCAATACAACTCCATCACTTTCACATTCACGCTCCCTCTTACAATTTGTAGTGTCCTTCACAGCTCCTTAGTTGACCAGACAAAATACCACAGTCCCTTTCCTTTTTATGTTGCGGTTGTTTCTGTGTAACTCTCTTTTTGTAGGATGGTAAAATCATTTGTTTTGTCTGCATGAATATTGAACACCATTCCCCACTTCTCAGACAGTCACCAGTTTATCCTCCAATGCTGTTCTTTCTGTGTAGGTATGTTTTTGGGGATTTTCTCTTTCTGTTTCCTCTCCTGCTCTTGCTTCTCTCCATCATTCCCTTGGGTAGAACAGCTCTTTTAATAATGCAGCACATCATCCTGTTGGCCTCTCTCTCTAGGGAGCTCTTGTGTCGATTAGGCGGCAGAATCTGGAGCCAAGCCAAGAGGTCTATTCACCGCATCACTGCACAACAAGAGAGCCTGAGAGAGAGGGAAAAAGCTAGAGATGGAAAAGACATGGTGGCATGGCCAGTGAGGTAGAGATGGACAAGAGTGCAATAGGCTTGAAGACATTAATAGAGAGTAGCAGGGACACCTAGGGATGAGAGAGGTTTTTATCACTGCAGAGCCACCAACATAAGTTTATCTGTGGGATATTTTGGTATCCAACTAACAAGGAACATTATCTTGCAAGAGCTCTCTTTACAATCTGTATCTGTTGAAAAGATTTGTAGAAGATATCTACATCAAAAAGTCTTGTCGGTCATGTCACAGACACAGAGAAGTATCAGTTTAATTCTGTATTTTAGACTGATCTCTGTGTGGTCATCCACTGAAAAACTCCCTTTCAGCTGCATGTCCTTTGGACATCTGATTCATTCTCTGGTTGCATTGGTGCATTTTTGCACTCTGTTATGGCTGATTCAGCTCAGTTATGTGATTATGTATTTCTCTTTTAGACATTATCTGCCTTTTGTTTTTGGTTTCGAGTCCCATTTCATAAGAAAAGCCCGGTTGGTTTTGTCTGTGTGTGTGTGTGTGTGTGTGTGTGTGTGCTTCTCTGCAGCAACAGCTTTTAGAGCAACATGGATGCCTGAGCATACAGACATTTGTTGCAATCTTAGCCCTTTGTTGAGTATCGCTGAAAATCTGAAAAATAAATCACACAGACATACACTCGTCACACACACACATCAGACACAAAGCAACACCTTTTGCACCCAAAGTTACGCCTCAGAAACATCTCACTGCTGTGGCAATGAAACATACAATTCATGTTCCAACTTCTGTTCTTTTCACAGCAAAAGCCTCCCAACAATGACTGGCGCTTCACACAAGGACAAAGACCTGGACCCAGTGGGTAAGTAAACTGAGACATTCACACAAACACTGATAAAATTCCCAGTAATGTAAAGGACATGTTGTTGTGCTGCACAAGGCAAGCTTATCATAAAGACATCAGGAGTAACGGAGGATGAGCAATAACAAACGAGGGGGATGGTGGATAGTGAGTGCTGTAATCATCAGAACTGGCTGCTGCAGGATGCTTTCTGTGAAGTACTGATAACATCAAAGTCACAATGCAACCATCTGAATCTGACTTTGAATTACATTGTAGTGACGATGTAATTCATGGTTGCATTTTACTGCATGATTCTGTTCAGTGAATGAGGATTTTTGATTTATACTCCTGACTGAGCATCTCTGCCTGGTTCCAGGCTGCTTTATAAAATGGCTGCCGCAGCTTCCACTCCCCCTCCCCCTCCTGTTCCTCTCCTCTCTGCGCTCTCTGAGCCTCTGCGCCATCACTCAGTAGTACTGATGAGGGACGGTGACCAGAGCTAGTGGGGGGATGGGACTGTGTATTTATCCTTACTGCACTCTCTTAATATTCTGACACCTGAGAGGTCGTACTGACTGGTTAGGCTACTTGAAATGTGACTTTAAAAACTAGCGTCTGTTAAATGACAACAGATGAATTGTGTTTTTCTGTTTCAGTTTCTGTTTTATTGAGCTTTTATGTCGATGGTTGATTGCTATTTGCCCATAATTGTGTGGGCTAAAATGGAATGCATGCAGTAACAGTTTTCACAACAATGATTGCACAACACATTCAGTGAGTCAAGACTTCTCCCTGAAACATACCAGCTGGGGCAGAAAGCTCTGTTGAGCCAAGTCAGGAAAATGTTAGACGCACACACATACACACACACACACACATACGCCACTGTCATTATAGAACACCACTGGGATTTTGGATACATTGGCCCTAGTGGTGGGGAAAAAGAAAACTAACTCCCCATCCCTGGTATTTTAAATGGATATGACAGGCTGAACATATTTTCCACTGAGATCTACAGCACAATATCTCAACATTTTCCTTTCAGTTAAATACACGATGGTTCTTTCAGACTGTATAACTTGTTGTGTTTTTAGTCCCCACATGCCATACGGTACACACATAAGATGGACGCCGAAGAATGGGACAAGGTACCAATTTAGACGTAGACACTGTATGGTCACTTTCTGTCTTTCTTAGCAGCTGATCACAGAGCTGAACACAGATCAGCTGATAAGGGCAGAGCGTGACTAAAATATTTTAGGTAGTGCACTGCAGTTGAGTGCTGTGCTGTGTGTAGATGTACCTAACCCATAGCTTCTGTAGTCTCCCTAAAAGTTTGATGGGGTTTGTTGATCGATGTGCATAGGCCACAATGCCTGCTGTGGCGTAGAAAGGATTGTGACACTTTTGAGTTTGCGTGCAGTGTTTTGTAGATTTGTTCTGCCTTGTATGTGTGCTATACATATAGTCATTATAGTCTAAGAGCTCCTGTTTTCTCTCCTTCTAGAGGACCGGCTTACCATACAGTGTTGCCTTTGATGTATGTCTCTGATGGTTGTAGCTCAACATCACCACATGTGGCTTTTTCGTGTGACTTATCCACTTAGCGACTTCAAGAAAGAGACAGTGCAGACAGCTGTCTCGTGATGATTTCTTTAAAATGGCTAGAAATTTAAAAGATTCCTCAAAGAAGTAAACAGGTCTCCACATTAGACTACTGTGGTCAACATGCAGATGATTCAGATGTCAGCATGTGCACCATGTGACTGGCTGAATGGGCTCAAGTTAGAAGTTTGAAGTTAATGTCTAGAAGGTTCACTTCATCAAAACAATAATGTGAGCCATCCCCAGAGATGACATGTGTCATGTAAGGTTGCAGAGGAAAAAAAACGATAGCCCTGTCTGGCCAACCAAGGACATCTCTCTGGACCACAGTTCACAATCCTGCCCACAGGAAGTGATAATCCTGACCACAGGAAATGCTTAACACAACCACAGGATGTGATAAGTACAGAGAGACGCTAATTTAGCACAAATGAAGCATTCCCTTTTATCTTAAGTGATGTGAAGAGGCACAAAATGGCTGCCCTGGCTTCAACGACTGAACTTTTACTCAGCCTGTTTCTCATTGGTTGCCTGGCACAGGACGTACATGTTTCTCTCCCTCGGTCTGTCTCTGGCACTGAACTGAAAACCACTTCAGAGTTTTGGCAGTGATATCTGGCAACCTGCTCTTAAACAAATCCCTGTTTTTATGTTAGAATTCCTCTTTACTTTTTCCCTCACAGTGTCCTTTACTTTCTCTTAAGTTCCAGGAGCAGACCAATTTGTCCAAAAAGTTTTTTTTTTTTTGTTAGTTTTAAATATAGAAGAGAGTTCTGCTTTATATCCCATATATTTAACACATTATATATATATAGTCCTGCTTCCCTCATTTATTAGTGCAGCCTATTTTTGTCAGAACGTAGGACCTCTGTGTCCCTTTAACCCCTGATGTGTCATTTCCTGTCCTTTTTGGAGCTGCAAACTTCACCACAGCCTTTTCATGTCCCTGTGGGCTAATAATCCTCTTCTAAATGCCCCCAGGTGGTTTGTTATTACCCAAAACAGTCAAATAATCAATGAATTGTGCACAGAAACTCAGTTGAAAGAGTTCTCCAATCCATTTACTATATATATATTGTTTTTACTCTGGAACAACTCTACAAGCAGCACCCAAAATGGTTTTATAGGATTGTTTGTGACTTCTGCAGGTCTTCTAAAGGAGTGGCATTATTAGCTTTGTTCTGACACACTGTACCAGTAGTATGATGATAACATACTGCAGTACTGTTAATAATCCAGAGATGAAGGTTTATTAGCTTTTGGGAACAGCAGCAGAGCCAGGATTAAAGCATTGTGACCTAGTTGTCAGTTGTACAGCTTGTGTTGGTGTGTCACAAGTGTGGGAATGGAAATAAGTAGGTGAGCATAATAGATCGCAGGTCTGCTTTCTCCTCTGTTGCCCCCACATGCAAATTGCAGACTTAAAGTAAACAAGCCTTTGAAGGTAAAGTTTGTCCAGATGGAAATGTTCAGTGCTCACTGAGCGAGCGCTGCATGTGTGACTATGCAGACAGCTATTTCCTTTAAAGGTGGGATCATTAAATATTTAATCAGATTTACTAGACAGCACAGTGTTCGTGGTCATACCGGAGAAAGAGTGAATGTTGTGCCATGTTTTCTGTGTGTGAATGTGCGAACACGCTTGCTACTGTGTGCAGACACAACTTGTACATGCCTTAAAGAGAGTGTGTTTAAAAGTGCGCGTTTGTTTGCGACACACCCTGTTTTGTTAACTTTACATCCTCCTTGTTACCTTTGCCGAGGGCTCCTCAGGCTGTGTACTTCGCCGTCAGCTGCTTTGCCTTTACATCATAAACCACCAACCGTCAAACCAATGAGCTAAACACACACACATACACACACACACTGGAGAGGACAAACCGCCAATTATTTACAGTTGTTCTTTTTTCATTTTCTCCACAGGGCAACTGGAGGACCTGAGGTTGCCATGGGAACTGGCCCCTGGCCCCAGCCCCCAACTGAGGCTGAGCAGCTCCAGGCCCTGATGGCTGCAGCTAACGGTGAGTCCTATACCTCCTCATTTTCTTGCTCCCTTCTAGGACCGGGTATCAGTACTCAATACCTTTAAGGTAATGTATTAAAGTACCACTACCAGTACCAAGTAGTATTTAAACTTCTCCAGCCAAACAATACTTGCATTTGGTCCTATTTGTACCAAGATCTAGAGAAAAAAGAATTCTTGTATGGTTTTTACTCGCAGCCAATCACCGCAAGCGTTGTTCACTTTAATGCAACTTGTGATTGGCCCACTACCATAGCCGCTATATGCCATGCAGTTTGTGGTGTAGTGAGGCTGAGTGCGGTGTATTTGATGGAGATGGTAGTTTAGAGATTCCAACAAAACAGTAGGAAGTATGGCTATACTGATAAAAATGCACAAAATATGCAAGAATTATTTCAGGAAAAGTATAAAATCAAGCGCTATATTGGTACTGGTAACACTTTAGAGGGGACTGGTATTAGTACTGATATCGTCATTTTTTAAACAATATCCAGCTCTACTTCCTCCAATTCATCTTCTCTTTTCTAAATCTATTTCATCCTCTTTATAAGCTCAGCGAGGCTGCCTGGGCAGTGGTGGTTCATTTAGCTTCCTGTTTGGTTGCAGGGCAACTGGCCAGACTTGATCATTAACAAAGCTTTTTGTGTGAACATTGATGTTTCCATGTAGTGGTTGTGTGCTAATAAGCCTCAGTTGGTACCGGCAGTGGACATACGCAACTACCTGCAGTTTGTCAAATAAACAGTACAGTTGATGAATTGAATAACATGACGCAGATGCGTGTTTCCACTGTACACACGAATCACATGAACAAAGTGTTTTATTATAAGCAGAAGGATGTAGAGCTATGATCAGTTATGTAAAACACAAGCTGCGGGCTCATACATAACCAAAGATTCCCAGATTCCACAATGTATCTACTGCCCTATTTCTGTTTCTGCAGTGAGTGCCTAACCAGCACTGAGGGGACACATACAGTGATTCATCTTTAGTCTGTTACTGTGGAAGCCTTAGTAATAACCTGGAAAAATACACATAAAATTGGCCTTTAAAGCAGACTGACAAACAGAAAAATCCAGTGACAGTCAAACACAAAATACAGAGAAATGATGAACACACAAACTCAACAAGCTTTATTGCCAAATAGACTCAAGTCATTGTTTCCACTGTTGTTTTAACCATTGACACATCACGTCTCCCTCCCTCTACGCACACCCTCCCCCCTCTTGGATGCTGCACCGGACGTGGTGTGAAATTTTTCCATCGGAGTGAACAGAGAGACAGAGAGAGGAAAGGGTCTGTCTTGGGCACAGTGGTAACCTTCATGTCAGCACAAAGTTAGATAGAATGAACAGTTAGTGCCATCAGGAAGGGAAGAACAAACAGTGCATGCGATAAATACTGAAGGTCGTCTGTCCTCTACACTTAATGTCACTGTGTTGATAAGCACCACATAGCAGCGATCAATTAAAAACGCTGTGTGAGGCCAGGAGGAGTATTAAAACATTCAGTTTTCAGTGACTGCTTTGGCTCTGTGGAAGCCGGTGTGGTTAGCATGACAGCATTTGTGTGCTATGTGTGTTTATATAGGCTGAGAGGAACTACAGGATGGGGGAGGGAGCGTTTGTGTCTCTGGCTCTGCAATGCAGGGGCTGTGGGAGAATTATGAGCTGAGCAGCTACGTCATGCGCACACACTCAGTCAGGGCAGGCGTGATAGAAAACCAGAAACACAGAGGAGTGTGCTGGGGAGACAGTTTCATCATCCCCGTTAAAAAAAAAAACATCTGCCCACAATCAGCCATTTTGTAACACCTCTTGTGCCTCTCTGTTCATATTTTTTCTACTCATGCCCTTTAGTTTAGCTCACTGCAACCCCATGTTTTGCCTGAGCATTGTTTAAAGTAGGGATGTACTAATATGTTGAATATTGCAATAAAAATGTCTTAATATTATTCCAGACTGTCGCCATATCTACTGCTATATAGATGATTTTTTAATGTTGCTTATTATGTTGTTTTCCAAAAGGACTGCTACTGACTGCTGCATTGGTTTTGTTTTGTAATTGTACATGCATAATTAAAATGAATCACGCCTGTGTTTAGATGTTCCCAGGCAAAGTTACAGTGAGCAGATCCTTAGCCTTTTAAAAAGAAGAAGAAGGAGATTCATATTTGGATAATTTTACTTTTGACATTATATTTTGTGGTTATTACTATGGGAAAGCTACCACTTTTGTTCACATGAGCCTCCAGAATCAACAAAATGTGAAAGTTCCTTGTAGTAGCTTTAATATTACAATAAATTAAGTACTGTGGACTTTATATCATGGTAATATCGCTCTTTAAGCTTTTAGTGTTGTTACATCCCCTGTTTAAATTAAATCTAGTATTCACACAGAATCTCTCTTCAGCGAAGTACCTTATCTCTTGTAGAGGCTTTAAAAACAGTTGGTTCTCTTTCAATCGCCCATTTTCATTTCACTACTCTAATATGACACTGTCAAACTTCCGAATTCTTGTTGTCTAACAAGTTTCATTCCTCTCTTCTCTCCCTGCTTGCCCCTTATTCCCCCACTCTGTCCCTGTTCTCCCCAGAAGTGAGCGAGGCTACGGCCACTCTGGGACCCGGCACCATGGGCCTGAGCACCCGCTACAGCCCCCAGTTCACCCTGCAGCACGTGCCCGACTATCGCCAGAACGTCTACATCCCTGGCAGCACGGCCACCCTCACCTCCAACCCCCAGCAGCAGCAGGCCACAGCCCAGCAGGCCACCCAGCAGGCGCTGCCCCCTCCCCAGGCCTCGGCCCAGCCCGAGCCCCCGAAGGCCGCCCAGACCCCCGCCTCCAAGAAGAAGTCCACCAAGAAGGAGAAGAAGTAGAATTGGACGGAGAGAAGTGGAGGAATGATTAACCCGGCCTGATCTGATGAGAAATTCAACCCCCCATACCCTTCCCATTACGTATCTTACTGCTCTGCTGTCACTCATGCTAGCCACGGTCTAAATACTGACAGCAAACCACTTTTTGACCACATGGACGATGTTGATGGTTCTTTGACAGTGTCTTGAAGAATCTGAATGTGCTGAAGGTTGTTACTGGTGTTGATAACCTGTGTTGTGCTGAAGGTCCAGTGTTGCTCACATAATCTTTGTCAGTGGATAATTTTGGCAGGGTATGGGGGGTTATAGTGATTTTGCTTTTTATTTTGGAAAAATCAAATGAACTTGGACAAAGAGATTCAGTGTAAGGAACCTTGCTGGGATGACAAGGCTATACGCAGTGATGTATTCAGAGATGAATTGTTAGTGTCTTTCATGTTGGATTTATTGTGCTCTTTCCCCGAGGTGGAAAGTCAGCTATTGTAAAGTATGCTAGTTGCCATCCATTAGATTCCTATATAGGGTCAGCCTTGCAGGGTCTTAGAGCATAAGTCCTGTGGATATGAGGCTGTTGTGTGACAGGTATTACAAACTCTTCTGCATGCTCTTTAAGGTTCAAACCACATATACTAGTTTAGAGTTGCAAACTATGCATTGCAAAAGCAAAGAGGAGGACCTCCTGAATCTGATATCCTCCCTCCAATCGCAGGTCAATATAATGCACATGTAGCATTTACTTGACACAAAATGAATTACTTTTGTAATCATAGTTAAAAAAAAAAAAGATTTTAATCTCCTGATATTTTTATGACCTGAGCATGCACCCAGAGGAAGGGCTGGCAGAGGGTGGGGGTGGCGTGCTGTTGTGTCATGGAGTCACAAGCCATGCTGTCCATGCAGGTGGTATAGCAGCAGGGACTGGCTTCTTGTATAAAACCTTCCAGATGGGCACAGACATGTTGCGCTGTCCTGCACCCTCTACCCTCCCCTCTTCACACCCAGCTCGTGTCCTCCCCTCACTCACTACCCCCACTGAGAGCCAAACAAAGAGAAATGCACTGTTCGTATTCTGATGATGAGATGATGTAGGGGTAGTAATCACTTCGGTCTTTAGGGAAACACATAGATGTGGTAAACTTAAGTGCTTAGGCATTTCTAGACACTTTGCAAGCCGCTAGAGTATTTCCCCTCTCTATCTTTGAAGTGCTGAAGAAACTTCTTGATGTGACACAGTAACATGTTTTTTCTTTGGGAGATAACGATTCGATAGCATAGAAGATTTGGTTAAATGAGATATGAAGTCTTTGCCGTCCATCTGTCTGTCAGGCCTCTTGGCCAGACACAACTGCATGAGAAAAGGCAGCTTGCAGGCTGGGTCAGGGGGAGTGAGGGGGGCGTGGTGAGGGGTACACAGGCTGAGGTAGCACCATTACATCGAGCAGGGGGGTGGTAAAAAAAAAAAAACCCTTGGCTCTACCCACTGAATGTACAGAGGAACCACTGTTGACCTGCCCACCCCTTAAACTTTCTCTAATGCACTGACCCAGGTTGAGGTCAACAGAGCCAAGCACAGCGGTCCCTGTTGGTGAGGAGATACCACTCGAGAGCCCTCTGAAATATCCCTCTTCCATTGAAATAAATGGGAAACCTTAGCCTCTGCTACCACTCACTTCTTCCCTCCACTCCCTAGTCCTGTGAGGCTCTTCTCCCACTGTAAATAAACACAAGTCCTGTCGATGGTATGAGCCAGTTGTTTGTATAGTAGGGACCACGTCCAACATTTTCAAAATAAAAGTCCCTCTCCACAAGGCGTGGCTTACTACTGGAATGTGTTGCATTTTGTTTTTCAAGAAAAATAAGAAAACCACAGTTTAAAAAAAATCAATAATGAATAAAAATCTGAGATGTTCTTCAACAGTTTGTGTTGCAATGTAGTAACTAAGCACCATGGAAGCCAACTAACTCTTCAGTGTAAATAAATGAATTAAAGATAACTTTAGATAAGTAAACAAAGTGACACACGTAGACTAGTTAACTTGTGATATGTGTTGCGCATATTTTTGTGTTCATTTTCTCTCTACTATCTTTTATCACCCTGTAAAGAAACAAAACAAAAAATATGGAAATGTTTCTATCCTTCTGTAACCTCTTAATGTTCTTTTGCGGTGATTTTATCTTGTGCATTTGTGAAAGAATGCCTCTCATTCTCTTTCTGTCCATATGAACAAATGATTATAAATATATATGTGTAAGTCCGTCCGCTGCTGAATTAATACTACTCTATCCTGCTGTATTATCTTTCTTATCAAATGCTTAGCCCCCACGCTATACCCTTGTGTTACTCTTATTTTTATGCTAATATTTATATTGCTGTTTTATTTTCTCTTGAACACTGACATTTCAAATAAAAAGATTCTGAAATCATTTAATACTTACGTGTGTGTGTTCTGTTTTTATACTAACGTGTAACTTTCATACAAACTAAGGTTTGAGTGAGTTAACTTTGTGCATCATATACAATCTAATCCTATTCATTCATAAGACCCACTTCATTTAATTCTGTACGATGCAGTGTGTTGCATTAAAAACCTTGCTTGGGACCTTTTGTCTGTGTGACCCACATTCAGCAGGACTGCAGAACTCTTAATGTTTCCCAGGAAGCTTTGCTGTATCCCTGTAAGAAGACAAATACAAACCTGTAAAATATTGTTTCAAATAATGTGTCAGTTTAAATACACACAGACTTTGCACGCTACTGTTTCCTCATCACATGATAAATGGGAGTAATGAATTGTGGCACTTTTTTTGCCATGCTACTTCTGCTGATAAAATGATTCACAATTATACCCACTAAATCTACTAAACTGTGAGTCTAATTGGGTTGTGGGTAACACTCTACAATAACAGTACCATTTATGCCAATTCAGTACTTTAGACTCATGATGATTTAACGTGTAAATGCAGGATGTTTTGAAAATCTGTTGTTTACCATGATCAAATGATCAGTTATCACTATATCACTATGTGATTAGTTCACACTTAAAAGATCAGTTAATTCACAGTTCACACATTAATTGATGTTCAATCAAATAAGGTGGATTCCAGTTATTGTACAAGTTTATTTCAGATATGAAGCTCAGCCTCTCTAAAAACAGAACAGCGCCTGTTCTCATGGAAATATGAAGCTTTGTTTTTAAATTGGTCATTAGATGCTAAGATTTATATAATAAACAATGATACATCAGATAAACTTTTACTGTAACTGAATTACAGCTAACTTCACACATATCACTAACTCTATGAAGTAAGTGAATTAACATTCCTTAACTAATGATCTCTTAAGTGTCAACAAATTGCATGAAGTTATAGTGACTCGCTCATTTGTTCATGATGAGCAACAAGAATTCATGGTACATCCTGCGTAAAATCATGCATCAAATCATAATGAGTGATACATTAGTTAAGCATTACTAAAGTGGATGAAGATTTTTACCCTTATCCTAAAGTGTTTCCAAGTTGTACAACTGTATTGAATTAAATTAGCATTTTAAAATCCCCTGCACTGAAGTAAAATTATTTCAGTAAAATCATTACCCTGAGGTGTAAAAGCAAGAGAGTTTAGCATTGGTATAATGTGGTACTTCATATAATTTTTAATTTAAGTGTAGTAGTACAGATTAGACCTGAAAGCTGCTTCCCTCACTGTTGTTTTACTGTACCTGTAAGCATGTCAACCTATTTATCCTCACAGAGTGATGATTAATACAACTGCTATAACATATCATCAAACAACAAACAATGGCTGTAAATTGACCTCAGACAAATATTTGACCTGATGACCTGTGATGGTTGCAAACATCAGAATACAGAAAATAGATTACTGGTAACAATAAATTGAGGAAAAAATTGTGGTGGAAACATCTACATTCATACAGCTCATTCCAGCTAAACCGTCCTCCTCTAGCTCATCATGCTAGAGTGTAGCTGTTCTCCCAGAGATCCTGGGGCCACTTACAGGGAAGATGGTAGCCTGCTCAGGCTCTTTGTGCCTTTCACAAGGTCTTACACAATAACATACGTCCCTATAAATAGCCCATGAGACGTCACCAAGCAAAACAAAAGGAGCGGGCTCTGCTGCAGATGTTGGGGGATGGAAGGAGGCAGCTGGAGGGATGGGGATGATGTGAGTGTTTATGAATCAACGGTGACATCCATTTTTCTAAGATAAGGTTACTGCATGAAGATTATGCAAGACCAAAAGCTATATGAGACAATACCTGAAAAAAATCATTTGACTAAAAAATCCTCACATATACTAATTTTCAAATATTTTCTTTTAAAAAAATTCCTCTTTTAGATTAAATAAAATAATTTTAACTCAACAGTTCAGTCATTCACACACAGCAGCATTCCCACATCAAACACTGCAGATTCACATACCCAAAATGGCCGACTCCTCTCACCCATCTCTCTCTCTCATTGTGTTATGTGGTTGCCACGGCAACTGTCGGCCCCAGCGATTGGATGCTTTTCTCTTGTTCTCTACATCTTCATTACAGATCCATGCAGTGGCCATTATTGGCCCAGCTCAGGGCCCGGTTGAGCTGAATGACCTGCAGGAAGACAAACATATTCAACCATTAGTCAAACCTGGCAACTCTGACAGCGACACATACACAGGAAACAAGGTAGAGTAGACCGGAGGTTATCCCACACACAGACACAAGCGGATGAGTCAGAGGTAATAATGCACTGGGTTTGTCCCAGTTTGATTCACTGGAGGTCTACAATATGAGAGCTATTCTAATTCTGGGTAACAATAAAGGGAAATTGAAGTATTATTCATATGGGAAAAATAAACATATACTATTAAGTTTAAAAGTAGCTTTAGAGGTGTGCTGTGAGTCACAGGAAGACAAACATCAGCTGACAGAGACTCCTGCTGTCCTTGCTGTCCCCATGTGTCATCCATTTCCCGGAGGGGAGACCCAGCAGAATGGGGAGATTGTTCTTTTATTGCCCCCTTTAGGTCCCCCACCCTATCGCGCTTAATTAAGCACATTCCTACTGATTATACACACAGAGACATACACACACACAATAGAGTGACACACACAGTCACACACACAGGCAAAAACCTTCAAACCAGTGATGTATAGCAGGGTTGTCCAGCGAGGGGAAGCAGTAGCAGACTGGAACTTGACAATGGACCGCCTGTGGACGGTAATAACATTAGTCAGACGGCCTGGACACAAGAGAGAGCAGCAGGCATGATTACATCCTGAATGTGACACATGTACATGTAAGCAGGCATGTAACAACCCACAGATGCACTTATTATACACTATGGTCAGTCAGTCAGTGAGTCAGTGAAGATGTCAGACATTCAAACAAACTTGCAAAAAGCATGTGGAAAAGCAAATTTTTTGAATACCGTCATAATCACATTTATTTAAATTTGGCTGGAGTGGAGTAGAAAGTAAAGCAGTGTGTGAGCTTTCAGCCAGGCTCAGCGAGAGGAAACGGGTCTGATTTCAGGCTGAGGAGGATCACATCTGATCCATGTGAGGAAAGAGCAGGACGTGATGTAACGGCTGCTTGTGGCGGGACAGGAAGCTGAGTTTACGCGCTCTTTTACCACCGCCCCTCAGTAGTCCAGCAAAAAGGAAGGAACCCTCCCCCTCTCACTCCCCTTCTGACTTCCCCTCTTCTTCCTTCCCTGCTCCCCCTCACCCTCCTTCCTCCCATCCTGCAGCTGTCTCCGCAGTGTGTCAGGTCACCACATGTTGGAGGACAGAGCACTGCTCTGTGGATAAAGACCAGCTTAATCTGGACTTTAGCAGGGAATGACTCTGGGATGAAATGTATATGATTACAGCACCATAGTCAAGTTCAGCATGGCCTAAATCCAGAAGACCCACTTAGTGGATATTACATATAAAAGTTTCAGAGACCCAGAAATAGACAGCAGAGGGTTAATGTGATTTCTTCTCGTGTAGAGACAAAGAGACTCCACAGTCTTTTGGATGGATGTTCCTAATAAAAAATTAACAGGGAGAGAGACGAATGGAGGCTTTTTTTCTGTTGGCACGCATAGCCATCTCCAAAAATACACTCTGACTGTCCTGCACAACAACAAACATCAAGTAAAGGAAAATATGACTTCCTGAGGAAACATGAATTTGATCAAACACCACTTAATGAAATATCAGGAATGCACAAGAATCAAATGTTTCTCATGCATAACTTTATGCAAGAACAATATGTTAATGCAATAAAAAAAGGAGACAGGGCAACTGACAAGTTGCAGTAGTGCTCATGTACCATTTTGAATTCCAAGAACTGTATGATGTCATTGGGGCCCTTCAAATACAATCAGTCCATCTATATATGGAGTCATGATTTATTTGGAAACATGTATGCAAATTTTGGAAAACCTTACAAATATATTATCAGTTATTCAGTTGAAAAAAGAGTAAATTTGTAGAGCTTGCAGGTAGCAAAAAACTCACCTCATTCTCTCCTTCGAAGCATGTAGAAATCACAGTTCAATTTAGATGTTTGCATCTGTGTCATTAAATATTATATATGATTATATTTGGTGACAAATTTGGCCATTTTGTACAACAACTCTTCTCTTTAACACAGTAAACCCGACCCCATTTGAAGGCAGCAAATAATTAGGAACAGTTGCAAGTTTGGAGGTGCTGTTTACAGTCAGTGCCACCAACATGGCAAAACACACTATTGGTTTGTCTGTTCTGGGCTACAGTAGAAACATGGTGTTGCAACATAGCAGCCTCTATTGAAAGATGACGCCTGACCTCTGTAGATATAAACAGTTCATTCTAAGGTTAAACAAACAAAACCCTTTATATGCCATATATGCTCATATGTATGTATGTATGTATGGTCATATGTATGGCCATATGTATGTATGTATACTCATATGTATGTATGTATGCATGGTCATATGTATGGCCATATGTATGTATGTATACTCATATGTATGTATGGTCATATGTATGTATGTATGTATGTATGTATGTATGGTCATAAGTATGTATGTATGCATAAGTCATAAGTATGTATGTATGTATGTTCATATGTATGTATGTATGCATACATATGTATGTATGTATGCATGGTCATATGTATGTATGGTCATATGTCTGTATGTATGTATGGTCATATGTATGTATATATGGTCATAAGTATATATGTATGTATTTATACTCATATGTATGTATGTATACATGGTCATATGTATGTATGTATGTATGTATGTATGGTCATATGTATGTATGGTCATGTATCTATGTATGTATGTATGTATGTATGTATGTATGTATGTATGGTTGCATGGTCATATGTATGTATGTATGTATGTATGTATGCTCATATGTATGTATGATCATATATATGTATGTATGTATTCTCATATGTATGTATGTATGTATGTATACATTGCCATATGTATGTATGTATGCTCATATGTATGTATGTATGCATGGTCATAAGTATGTATGTATGTATGGTCACATGTATGTATGTATGTATGTATGCATGGTCATATGTATATATGTATGCTCATATGTATGTATGTATGTATGTCTGTATGTATTTATGTATGTATGCTCATATGTATGTATGTATGTATGCATGGTCATATGTATGTATGTATATATGTATGTCTGTGTGTATGTATGTATGGTCAGATGAATGTATGCATGGTCATATGTCGTATGCTCATATGTATGTATGTAGGTATGTATGCTCATATGTATGTATGTATGTATGTATGCTCATATGTATGTATGTATGCTCATATGTATGTATGTATGTATGTATGTATATATGTATGTATGTATGCTCATATGTATGTATGTATGTATGTAAGTATGTATGCTCATATGTATGTATGTATGCATGGTCACATGTATGTATGTATGTATGCATGTATGGTCATATGTATGTATGTATGTATGTATGTATGTATGTATGTATGGTCATAACCCTCTATGGTACACATTATTATGCCAGTGAGGGAAATGTGTTTTTATGTCTCAAAATAGACTAAATAAACATAATCTGAAGAAATTTTATTTTTATTTTTATTTTTGGAAATTTTTGGGGTTCGTTGCCTGTGGGCAACATTGTACCATAATGGTGCATAAGTGAAAAAGAACGTTCCTTTTCCAATTTGAAACTTGTTTATTTCATAAAATATTCAATAACATCAAGTCACAATTCATTTTAAATTTTAAATTAAAAAGAATTATAAAAAGAATTTATATATATATGTATGTATGTATGTATGGTCATATATATGTATGTATGTATGTATGTATTTATGTATGTATGCTCATATGTATGTATGCATGGTCATATGTATGTATGTATGTATGTATGTATGCTCATATGTATGTATGTATGGTCATAAGTATGTATGTATGTATGTATGTATGTATGTATGTATGGTCATATGTATGTATGTTTGTATGCATGGCCATATGTTTGGCCATATGTATGAATGTATGCTCATATGTATGTATGCTCATATGTATGTACGTATGTATGTATGTATGCTCATATGTATGTATGCTCATATGTATGCTCATATGTATGTATGTATGTATTTATGCTCATATGTATGTATGTATGTATGCTCATATGTATGTATGTATATATGCTCATATGTATGTATGTATGTATGGTCACATGTATGTATGTATGCATGGTCATATGTATGTATGTATGTATGCATGTATGCTCATATGTATGTATGTATGTATGTATGTATGTATGCATGGTCATATGTATGACCATATGTATGTATGTATGTGTGTATGTATGTATGGTCATATGAATGTATGCATGGTCATATGTATGTATGGTCATATGTATGTCTGTATGTATGTATGTATGTATGTATGTATGTATGTATGTATGTATGTATGGTCATATGTATGGACGTATGGTCATAAGTATGTATGTATGTATGTATGTATGTATGTATGTATGTATTGTCATATGTATGTATGTATGCATGGTCATATGTATGTATGGTCATATGTATGTATGTATGTATGTATGTAGGGTCATATGTATGTATGCATGGTCATATGTATGTATGTATGGTCATATGTATGTATGTTGTATGTATGTATGTATGTATGTATGGTCATATGTATGTATGTATATATGCTCATATGTATGTATGCTCATATGTATGTATGTATGTATTTATGTATGGTCACATGTATGTATGTCTGCATGGTCATATGTATGTATGTATGTATGTATGTATGCATGGTCATATGTATGACCATATGTATGTATGTATGTGTATATGTACGTATGGTCATATGAATGTATGCATGGTCATATGTATGTATGGTCATATGTTTGTATATATGGTCATATGTATTTATGTTTGTATGCATGGTCATATGTATGTATGGTCATATGTATGTATGTATGTATGTATGTATGTATGGCCATATGTATGTATGTTTGTATGCATGGTCATATGTTTGGCCATATGTATGAATGTATGCTCATATGTATGTATGCTCATATGTATGTACGTATGTATGTATGTATGTATGTATGCTCATATGTATGTATTTATGCTCGTATGTATGTAGGTATTTATGCTCATATGTATGTATGTATGTATGCTCATATGTATTTATGTATGTATGTATGTATGTATGTATGCATGTATGGTCATATGTATGTATGTATGTATGCTCATATGTATGTATGTATGTAGGTATGTGTATGTATGTATGTACGGTCATATGTATGTACGGTTATATGTATGTATGTATGTATGTATGTATGTATGTATGTATGGTCATATCCCTCTATGGTACATATTATGATGTCAGTGAGGGAAATGTGTTTTTATGTCTCAAAATAGACTAAATAAACATAATCTGAAGAAATTTTATTTTTATTTTTATTTTTGGAAGTTTTCGGGGTTTGTTGCCTGTAGGCAACATTGTACCATAATGGTGCATATGTGAAAAAGAACGTTCCTTTTCCAATTTGAACATTGTTTATTTCATAAACATATGCAACAATATTCAATAACATCAAGAAGTCACAATTCATTTTAAATTAAAAAGAATTATAAAAAGAATTTATATATATATGTATGTATGTATGTATGTATGTATGTATGTATGTATGTATGTATGTATGGTCATATATATGTATGTATGTATGGTAATATGTATGTATGTATGCTCATATGTATGTATGTATGTATGCTCATATGTATGTATGCATGGTCATATGTATGTATTTATTCTCATATGTATGTATGTATGTATGTATGGTCATATGTATGTATGTATATATGCTCATATTATGTATGCTCATATGTATGTATGTATGTATGTATGTATGCATGGTCACATGTATGTATGTATGCATGGTCATATGTATGTACGTATGTATGTATGCATGTATGTTCATATGTATGTATGTATGTATGTATGTATGCATGGTCATATGTATGACCATATGTATGTATGTATGTGTGTATATATGTATG
The DNA here is from genome assembly GCF_056507025.1 of Lutjanus erythropterus. Taxonomy (NCBI): domain Eukaryota; kingdom Metazoa; phylum Chordata; class Actinopteri; order Lutjaniformes; family Lutjanidae; genus Lutjanus; species Lutjanus erythropterus. The sequence goes on along the minus strand of NC_139321.1, from coordinate 21,522,572 downwards.
GTTATATGAATGTATGCATAGTCATATGTATGTATGGTCATATGTATGTATGTATGTATGTATGTATGTATGTATGTGTGTATGTATGTATGTATGTATGCATGTATGTATGTATGTATGGTCATATGTATACATGTATGGTCATACGTATGTATGTATGCATGTATGTATGTATGTATGTATGTATGGTCATATGTATGTATGTATGCATGGTCATATGTATGTATGTATGTATGCTCATATGTATGTATATATGTATGTATGCTCATATGTGTGTATGTATGCATGGTCACATGTATGTATGTATGTATGCATGTATGGTTATATGTATGTATGTATGTATGTATGTATGTATGTATGTATGTATGGTCATATGTATGCATGTATGGTCATAAGTATGTATGTATGTATGGTCATATGTATGTATGTATGTATGTATGGTCATATGTATGTATGTTTGTATGCATGGTCATATGTTTGGCCATATGTATGAATGTATGCTCATATGTATGTATGCTCATATGTATGTACGCATGTATGTATGTATGGTCATATGTATGTATGCTCATATGTATGTATGTATGTATGTATGTATGTATGTATGTATGTATAGTCAAATGTATGTATGTATGTATTTATGCTCATATGTATGTATGTATGTATGCTCATGTGTATGTATGTATGGTCATATGTATGTATGTATGTATGTATGTATGCATGTATGGTCATATGCATGTATGAATGTATGCTCATATGTATGTATATATGTATGTATGTATGTATGTATGTATGTATGTATGTACGGTCATATGTATGTATGTATGTATGTATGTATGTATGGTCATATCCCTCTATGGTACATATTATGATGCCAGTGAGGGAAATGTGTTTTTATGTCTCAAAATAGACTAAATAAACATAATTTGAAAAAATTTCATTTTTATTTTTTTATTTTTGGAAGTTTTTGGGGTTTGTTGCCTGTAGGCAACATTGTACCATAATGGTGCATAAGTGAAAAAGAACGTTTCTTTTCCAATTTGAACATTGTTTATTTCATAAACATATGCAAAAATATTCAGTAACATCAAGAAGTCACAATTCATTTTAAATTTTAAATTAAAAAGAATTATAAAAAGAATTTATATATATATATGCATGTATGTATGTATGTATGTATGTATGTATGTATGTATGTATGTATGTATGTATGGTCATATATATGTATGTATGTATGGTCATATGTATGTATGTATGCTCATATGTATGTATGCATGGTCATATGTATGTATGTATGCTCATATGTATGTATGCATGGTCATATGTATGTATGTATTTTCATATGTATGTATGTATGTATGTATGGTCATATGTATGTATGTATATATGCTCATATGTATGTATGCTCATATGTATGTATGTATGCATGGTCACATGTATGTATGTATGCATGGTCATATGTATGTATGTATGTATGTATGCATGTATGTTCATATGTATGCATGTATGTATGTATGTATGTATGTATGTATGTATGCATGATCATATGTATGACCATATGTATGTATGGTCATATGTATGTATGTATGTATGTATGTATGTATGTATGTATGTATGTGTGTATGTATGTATGTATGTATGTATGCATGTATGTATGTATGTATGGTCATATGTATACATGTATGGTCATACGTATGTATGTATGCATGTATGTATGTATGTATGTATGGTCATATGCATGGTCATATGTGTGTATGTATGTATGTATGCTCATATGTATGTATGTATGTATGCTCATATGTATGTATGTATGCATGGTCACATGTATGTATGTATGTATGCATGTATGGTCATATGTATGCATGTATGTATGTATGTATGTATGTATGTATGTATGGTCATATGTATGTATGTATGTATGGTCATATGTATGTATGCTCATTTCAATCAGGAGAGACTAAGAGTAAAAGAGAAATGGTTTATTGGCACATGCATGATATATGAAACATGAACAGTCTTTGGCAGTTAGACCCCAATGAGGTGAAACAATATGTATATATAAATGGGGGTGATGAAGCTGTAGTGAAGAGAACCCCCCCCGGGGTCCAGACACTGGTGGTGGTGGTGATGATGAGGTGCAAAGCAGAGACTGGTGAGGTGAAGTGGCTCTGGACTCCTGCTGCCTGGACCTGAAGGCTGGAGGAGAGGGCGTCAGGGAGGATCGAGGTGAACATCTTCTGCTACCTGGGTCCAGTCACTGGAGGAGAGAGGGGTGGAGGAGGGTCGCGCGATTGACTGAATGACAACTGATGGAGCAAAGACAGAGGCGATTTAAAGATTTGGCAGCAGCAAATTGACTGGCTATCACGACCGTGGCAAAATCTGAATGGATGGTAAAGACGAAGTAGAACGCCCACAAACAGCTGATTAGAGGGAATAGGAGGAAAGATGCGGAGTAAAGGAAAGTTGTGAATGAAGGCAGCGTAATAGAAGGTCTTCCTGACTGAACTTACGCTGAGCTACATATGTATGTACGTATGTATGTATGTATGCTCATATGTATGTATGCTCATATGTATGTATGTATGTATGCTCATATGTATGTATGTATTTATGCTCATATGTATGTATGTATGTATGTATGTATGTATGTATGCATGCATGCATGTATGGTCATATGTATGTATGTATGTATGTATGTATGTATGGTCATATCCCTCTATGGTACACATTGTGATGCCAGTGAGGGAAATGTGTTTTTATGTCTCAAAATAGACTAAATAAACATAATCTGAAGAAATTTTATTTTTATTTTTGGAAGTTTTTGGGGTTCGTTGCCTGTAGGCAACATTGTACCATAATGGTGCATAAGTGAAAAAGAACGTTCCTTTTCCAATTTGAACATTGTTTATTTCATAAACATATGCAAAAATATTCAATAACATCAAGAAGTCACAATTCATTTTAAATTTTAAATTAAAAAGAATTATGAAAGGAATTTATATATATATATATATATATATATATATATATATATATATATATGTATGTATGTATGTATGTATGTATGAATGAATGGTCATATATATGTATGTATGTATGTATGGTCATATGTATGTATGTATGTATGTATGCTCATATGTATGTATGCATGGTCATATGTATGTATGTATGCTCATATGTATGTATGCATGGTCATATGTATGTATGTATTCTCATATGTATGTATTTATGTATGTATGTATGTATGTATGTATGTATGCTCATATGTATGTATGTATATATGCTCATATGTATGTATGCTCATATGTATGTATGGTCACATGTATGTATGTATGCATGGTCATATGTATGTATGTATGTATGCATGGTCATATGTATGACCATATGTATATATGTATATGTGTATGTATGTATGGTCATATGAATGTATGCATGGTCATATGTATGTATGGTCATATGTATGTATGTATGTATGTATGTATGTATGTATGTATGTATGTATGTATGGTCATATGTATGCATGTATGGTCACAAGTATGTATGTATGTATGTATGTATGTATGCATGGTCATATGTATGTATGTATGTATGTATGTATGTATGTATGTATATATGGTCATATGTATGCATGTATGGTCATAAGTATGTATGTATGTATGGTCATATGTATGTATGTATGTATGGTCATATGTATGTATGTTTGTATGCATGGTCATATGTTTGGCCCTATGTATGAATGTATGCTCATATGTATGTATGCTCATATGTATGTGCGTATGTATGTATGTATGTATGCTCATATGTATGTATGCTCAGATGTATGTATGTATGTATGCTCATGTGTATGTATGTATGTATGGTCATATGTATGTATGTACTGTATGTATGTATGTATGCATGTATGGTCATATGCATGTATGAATGTATGCTCATATGTATGTATATATGTATGTATGTATGTATGTATGTATGTACGGTCATATGTATGTATGTATGTATGTATGTATGTATGTATGTATGGTCATATCCCTCTATGGTACATATTATGATGCCAGTGAGGGAAATGTGTTTTTATGTCTCAAAATAGACTAAATAAACATAATTTGAAAAAATTTCATTTTTATTTTTTTATTTTTGGAAGTTTTTGGGGTTTGTTGCCTGTAGGCAACATTGTACCATAATGGTGCATAAGTGAAAAAGAACGTTCCTTTTCCAATTTGAACATTGTTTATTTCATAAACATATGCAAAAATATTCAAAAACATCAAGAAGTCACAATTCATTTTAAATTTTAAATTAAAAAGAATTATAAAAAGAATTTATATATATATATATATATATATGTATGTATGTATGTATGTATGTATGTATGTATGTATGGTCATATATATGTATGTATGTATGGTCATATGTATGTATGTATGGTCATATGTATGTATGCATGGTCATATGTATGTATGTATGCTCATATGTATGTATGCATGGTCATATGTATGTATGTATTCTCATATGTATGTATGTATGTATGTATGTATGTATGTATGTATGTATGTATGTATGGTCATATGTATGTATGTATATATGCTCATATGTATGTATGGTCATATGTATGTATGTATGTATGTATGTATGTATGCATGGTCATATGTATGTATGTATGTATGCATGTATGTTCATATGTATGTATGTATGTATGTATGTATGTATGCATGGTCATATGTATGACCATATGTATGTATGTATGTGTCTATGTATGTATGGTTATATGAATGTATGAATGGTCATATGTATGTATGGTCATATGTATGTATGTATGTATGTATGTATGTATGTATGTGTGTATGTATGTATGTATGTATGCATGTATGTATGTATGTATGGTCAAATGTATACATGTATGGTCATACGTATGTATGTATGCATGTATGTATGTATGTATGTATGGTCATATGTATGTATGTATGCATGGTCATATGTGTGTATGTATGTATGTATGCTCATATGTATGTATATATGTATGTATGCTCATATGTATGTATGTATGCATGGTCACATGTATGTATGTATGTATGCATGTATGGTCATATGTATGCATGTATGTATGTATGTATGTATGTATGTATGTATGTATGTATGTATGGTCATATGTATGTATGTATGTATGTATGTATGTATGGTCATATGTATGTATGTATGTATGCATGCATGCATGTATGGTCATATGTATTTATGTATGTATGCATGGTCATATGTATGACCATATGTATGTATGTATGTGTATATGTATGTATCGTCATATGAATGTATGCATGGTCATATGTATGTATGGTCATATTTATGCATGTATGATCATATGTATGTATGTATGTATGTATGTATGGTCATATGTATGTATGTATGCATGGTCATATGTATATATGGTCATATGTATGTATGTATGTATGTATGGTCATATGTATGTATGTTTGTATGCATGGTCATATGTTTGGCCATATGTATGAATGTATGCTCATATGTATGTATGCTCATTTCAATCAGGAGAGACTAAGAGTAAAACAGAAATGGTTTATTGGCACATGCATGATATATGAAACATGAACAGTCTTTGGCAGTTAGACCCCAATGAGGTGAAACAATATGTATATATAAATGGGGGTGATGAAGCTGTAGTGAAGAGAACCCCCCCGGGGTCCAGACACTGGTGGTGGTGGTGATGATGAGGTGCAAAGCAGAGACTGGTGAGGTGAAGTGGCTCTGGACTCCTGCTGCCTGGACCTGAAGGCTGGAGGAAAGGGCGTCAGGGAGGATCGAGGTGAACATCTTCTGCTACCTGGGTCCAGTCACTGGAGGAGAGAGGGGTGGAGGAGGGTCGCGCGATTGACTGAATGACAACTGATGGAGCAAAGACAGAGGTGATTTAAAGATTTGGCAGCAGCAAATTGACTGGCTATCACGACCGTGGCAAAATCTGAATGGATGGTAAAGACGAAGTAGAACGCCCACAAACATCTGATTAGAGGGAATAGGAGGAAAGATGCGGAGTAAAGGAAAGTTGTGAATGAAGGCAGCGTAACAGAAGGTCTTCCTGACTGAACTTACGCTGAGCTACATATGTATGTACGTATGTATGTATGTATGCTCATATGTATGTATGCTCATATGTATGTATGTATGTATGCTCATATGTATGTATGTATGTATTTATGCTCATATGTATGTATGTATGTATGTATGTATGTATGTATGCATGCATGCATGTATGGTCATATGTATGTATGTATGTATGTATGTATGGTCATATGTATGTATGTATGTATGTATGTATGTGTATGTATGTATGTACGGTCATGTGTATGTATGTATGTATGTATGTATGTATGTATGTATGGTCATATCCCTCTATGGTACACATTATGATGCCAGTGAGGGAAATGTGTTTTTATGTCTCAAAATAGACTAAATAAACCTGTAGGCAACATTGTACCATAATGGTGCATAAGTGAAAAAGAACGTTCCTTTTCCAATTTGAACATTGTTTATTTCATAAACATATGCAAAAATATTCAATAACATCAAGAAGTCACAATTCATTTTAAATTTTAAATTAAAAAGAATTATGAAAGGAATTTATATATATATATATATATATATATATATATATATATATGTATGTATGTATGTATGTATGTATGTATGTATGTATGTATGAATGAATGGTCATATATATGTATGTATGTATGTATGTATGGTCATATATATGTATGTATGTATGTATGCTCATATGTATGTATGCATGGTCATATGTATGTATGTATTCTCATATGTATGTATGTATGTATGTATGTATGCTCATATGTATGTATGTATATATGCTCATATGTATGTATGCTCATATGTATGTATGGTCACATGTATGTATGTATGCATGGTCATATGTATGTATGTATGTATGCATGGTCATATGTATGACCATATGTATGTATGTATGTGTGTATGTATGTATGGTCATATGAATGTATGCATGGTCATATGTATGTATGGTCATATGTATGTATGTATGTATGTATGTATGTATGTATGTATGGTCATATGTATGCATGTATGGTCACAAGTATGTATGTATGTATGTATGTATGTATGTATGTATGGATGTATGCATGGTCATATGAATGTATGTATGTATGTATGCTCATATGTATGTACTGTATATATGTATGTATGCTCATATGTGTGTATGTATGCATGGTCACATGTATGTATGAATGTATGCATGTATGGTCATATGTATGTATGTATGTATGTATGTATGTATGTATGTATGTATGTATGTATGTATGTATGTATGGTCATATGTATGTATGTATGTATGTATGCATGTATGTATGGTCATATGTATGTATGTATGTATGTATGTATGTATGTATGGTCATATGTATGTATGTTTGTATGCATGGTCATATGTTTGGCCATATGTATGAATGTATGCTCATATGTATGTATGCTCATATGTATGTATGTATGTATGTATGTGTGGTCATATGTATGTATGTATGTATTTATGCTCATATGTATGTATGTATGTATGCTCATATGTATGTATGTATGTATGTTCATATGTATGTATGTATGTATGTATGTATGTATGTATGCATGTATGGTCATATGCATGTATGAATGTATGCTCATATGTATGTATATATGTATGTATGTATGTATGTATGTATGTATGTATGTATGTATGGTCATATCTCTCTATGGTACATATTATGATGCCAGTGAGGGAAATGTGTTTTTATGTCTCAAAATAGACTAAATAAACATAATTTGAAAAAATTTCATTTTTATTTTTTTATTTTTGGAAGTTTTTGGGGTTCGTTGCCTGTAGGCAACATTGTACCATAATGGTGCATAAGTGAAAAAGAACGTTCCTTTTCCAATTTGAATATTGTTTATTTCATAAACATATGCAAAAATATTCAATAACATAAAGAAGTCACAATTCATTTTAAATTTTAAATTAAAAAGAATTATAAAAAGAATTTATACATATATATGTATGTATGTATGTATGTATGTATGTATGGTCATATATATGTATGTATGTATGGTCATATGTATGTATGTATGCTCATATGTATGTATGCATGGTCATATGTATGTATGTATTCTCATATGTATGTATGCATGGTCATATGTATGTTTGTATGTATGTATGTATGTATGTATGTATGTATGGTCATATTTATGTATGCATGGTCATATGTATGTATGTATGTATGTATGTATGCTCATACGTATGTATGAATGGTCATATGTTTGTATGTATTCTCATATGTATGTATGTATGTATGCTCATATGTATGTATGTATATATGCTCACCTGTATGCATGCTCATATGTATGTATGTATGTATGTAGGTATGGTCACATGTATGTATGTATGCATGGTCATATGTATGTAAGTATGTATGTATGGTCATATGTATTTATGTATGCTCATATGTATGTATGCATAGTCATATGTATGTATGTATACTCATATGTATGTATGCATGGTCATATGTATGTATGTATGTATGTATGTATGGTCACATGTACACATAATGGTGCATAAGTAAAAAAGAACGTTCCTTTTCCACTTTGAACATTGTTTATTTCATAAATATATGCAAAAATATTCAATAACATCAAGAAGTCAAAATTCATTTAAAATTTTAAATTAAAAAGAATTATAAAAAGAATTTATATATATGTATGTATGTATGTATGTATGTATGGTCATATATATGTATGTATGTATGGTCATATGTATGTATGTATGGTCATATGTATGTATGCATGGTCATATGTATGTATGTATTCTCATATGTATGTATGTATGTATGTATGTATGTATGGTCATATGTATGTATGTATATATGCTCATATGTATGTATGCTCATATGTATGCATGGTCATATGTATGTATGTATGTATGCATGTATGCTCATATGTATGTATGTATGTATGCATGGTCATATGTATGACCATATGTATGTATGTATGTGTGTATGTATGTATGGTCATATGAATGTATGCATGGTCATATTTATGTATGTATGCTCATATGTATGTATGCATGGTCATATGTATGTATGTATTCTCATATGTATGTATGTATATATGCTCATATGTATGTATGCTCATATGTATGCATGGTCATATGTATGTATGTATGTATGCATGTATGCTCATATGTATGTATGTATGTATGTATGCATGGTCATATGTATGACCATATGTATGTATGTATGTGTGTATGTATGTATGGTCATATGAATGTATGCATGGTCATATGTATGTATGGTCATATGTATTTATGTATGTATGTATGTATGTATGTATGTATGTATGTATGGTCATATGTATGCATGTATGGTCACAAGTATGTATGTATGTATGTATGCATTGTCATATGTATGTATGTATGTATGTATTTATGTATGTATGTATGTATGTATGTATGTATGCTCATATGTATTTACATAAGTATGTATGCTCATATGTGTGTATGTATGCATGGTCACATGTATGTATGTATGTATGCATGTATGGTCATATGTATGTATGTATGTATGTATGTATGTATGTATGTATGTATGGTGATATGTATGCTCATATGTATGTATGCTTATATGTATGCATGGTCATATGTATGTATGTATGTATGCATGTATGCTCATATGTATGTATGTATGTATGCATGGTCATATGTATGACCATATGTATGTATGTATGTGTGTATGTATGTATGGTCATATGAATGTATGCATGGTCATATATATGTATGTATGCTCATATGTATGTATGCATGGTCATATGTATGTATGACTTCTCATATGTATGTATGTATGTATGTGTGTATGTATGTATGTATGGTCATATGTATGTATGTATATATGCTCATATTTATGTATGTATGTATGTATGTATGTATGGTCACATGTATCTATGTATGCATGGTCATATGTATGTATGTATGTATGCATGGTCATATGTATGACCATATGTATGTATGTATGTGTGTATGTATGTATGGTCATATGAATGTATGCATGGTCATATTTATGTATGTGTGCTCATATGTATGTATGCATGGTCATATGTATGTATGTATTCTCATATGTATGTATGTATATATGCTCATATGTATGTATGCTCATATGTATGCATGGTCATATGTATGTATGTATGTATGCATGTATGCTCATATGTATGTATGGTCATATGAATGTATGCATGGTCATATGTATGTATGGTCATATGTATTTATGTATGTATGTATGTATGTATGTATGTATGGTCATATGTATGCATGTATGGTCACAAGTATGTATGTATGTATGTATGCATTGTCATATGTATGTATGTATGTATGTATTTATGTATGTATGTATGTATGCTCATATGTATTTATATAAGTATGTATGCTCATATGTGTGTATGTATGCATGGTCACATGTATGTATGTATGTATGCATGTATGGTGATATGTATGCTCATATGTATGTATGCTCATATGTATGCATGGTCATATGTATGTATGTATGTATGCATGTGTGCTCATATGTATGTATGTATGTATGCATGGTCATATGTATGACCATATGTATGTATGTATGTGTGTATGTATGTATGGTCATATGAATGTATGCATGGTCATATGTATGTATGTATGTATGTATGTATGTATGTATGTATGTATGTATGTATGGTCATATGTATGTATATATGTATGTATGCCCATATATGTGTATGTATGCACGGTCACATGTATGTATGTATGTATGCATGTATGGTCATATGTATGTATGTATGTATGTATGTATGTATGTATGTATGTATGTATGTATGGTCATATGTATGCATGTATGGTCATAAGTATGTATGTATGTATGTATGTATGTATGTATGTATGTATGTATGTATGTATGGTCATAAGTATGTATGTATGTATGTATGTATGTATGTATGTATGTATGTATGTATGTATGTATGTTTGTATGCATGGTCATATGTTTGGCCATATGTATGAATGTATGCTCATATGTATGTATGCTCATATGTATGTACGTATATATCTATGTATGCTCATATGTATGTATCCTCATATGTATGTATGTATGTATGTATGTATGTATGGTCATATGTATGTATGTATTTATGCTCATATGTATGTATGTATGTATGTATGTATGCTCATGTGTATGTATGTATGTATGTATGCTCATATGTATGTATGTATGTATGTTTGTATGCATGTATGGTCATATGCATGTATGTATGTATGCTCATATGTATGTATATATGTATGTATGTATGTATGTATGTATGTACGGTCATATGTATGTATGTATGTATGTATTTATGTATGGATGTATGTATGTATGGTCATATGTATGTATGTTTGTATGCATGGTCATATGTTTGGCCATATGTATGAATGTATGCTCATATGTATGTATGCTCATATGTATGTACGTATGTATGTATGTATGCTCATATGTATGTATGCTCATATGTATGTATGTATGTATGTATGGTCATATGTATGTATGTATTTATGCTCATATGTATGTATGTATGTATGTATGTATGTATGCTCATGTGTATGTATGTATGTATGCTCATATGTATGTATGTATGTATGTTTGTATGCATGTATGGTCATATGCATGTATGTATGTATGCTCATATGTATGTATATATGTATGTATGTATGTATGTATATATGTATGTACGGTCACATGTATCTATGTATGCATGGTCATATGTATGTATGTATGTATGCCTTCATGCTCATATGTATGTATGTATGTATGCATGGTCATATGTATGACCATATGTATGTATGTATGTGTGTATGTATGTATAGTCATATGAATGTATGCATGGTCATATTTATGTATGTATGCTCATATGTATGTATGCATGGTCATATGTATGTATGTATTCTCATATGTATGTATGTATGTATATATGCTCATATGTATGTATGCTCATATGTATGCATGGTCATATGTATGTATGTATGTATGCATGTATGCTCATATGTATGTATGTATGTATGTATGCATGGTCATATGTATGACCATATTTATGTATGTGTGTGTGTGTGTATGTATGTATGGTCATATGAATGTATGCATGGTCATATGTATGTATGGTCATATGTATGTATGTATGTATGTATGTATGTATGTATGTATGTATGTATGTATGTATGGTCATATGTATGCATGTATGGTCACAAGTATGTATGTATGTATGTATGCATTGTCATATGTATGTATGTATGTATGTATGTATGTATGCTCATATGTATGTATATAAGTATGTATGCTCATATGTGTGTATGTATGCATGGTCACATGTATGTATGTATGTATGCATGTATGGTCATATGTATGTATGTATGTATGTATGTATGTATGTATGTATGTATGTATGTATGGTCATATCCCTCTATGGTACATATTATGATGCCAGTGAGGGAAATGTGTTTTTATGTCTCAGAATAGACTAAATAAACATAATCTGAAGAAATTTCATTTTTATTTTTATTTTTGGAAGTTTTTGGTGTTCGTTGCCTGTAGGCAACATTGTACCATAATGGTGCATAAGTGAAAAAGAAGGTTCTTTTCCAATTTGAACATTGTTTATTTCATGAACATATGCAAAAATATTCAATAACATCAATAAGTCACAATTCATTTTAAATTTTAAATTAAAAAGAATTATAAAAAGAATTTATATATATGTATGTATGTATGTATGTATGTATGTATGTATGTATGTATGGTCATATATATGTATGTAAGTATGTATGTATGTATGTATGTATGTATGTATGTATGTATGTATGGTCATATGTATGTATGCATGGTCATATGTATGTATGTATGTATGTATGTATGGTCATATGTATGTATGCATGGTCATATGTATGTATGTATGTATGTATGTATGTATGTATGTATGTATGTATGTATGGTCATATGTATGTATGTATATATGCTCATATGTATGTATGCTCATATGTATGTATGTATGTATGTATGTATGTATGGTCACATGTATGTATGTATGTATGCATGGTCATATGTACGTATGTATGCATGTATGCTCATATGTATGTATGTATGGTCATATGTATGTATGTTTGTATGCAAGGTCATATGTTTGGCCATATGTATGAATGTATGCTCATATGTATGTATGTTTGTATGCAAGGTCATATGTTTGGCCATATGTATGAATGTATGCTCATATGTATGTATGCTCATATGTATGTACGTATGTATGTATGTACGTATGCTCATATGTATGTATGCTCATATGTATGTATGTATGTATGTATTTATGCTCATATGTATGTATGTATTTATGCTCATATTTATGTATGTATGTATGCTCATATGTATTTATGTACGTATGTATGTATGTATGCATGTATGGTCATATGTATGTATGTATGTATGCTCATATGTATGTATGTATGTATGTATGTGTATGTATGTATGTACGGTCATATGTATGTACGGTTATATGTATGTATGTATGTATGTATGGTCATATCCCTCTATGGTACACATTATGATGCCAGTGAGGGAAATGTGTTTTTATGTCTCAAAATAGACTAAATAAACATAATCTGAAGAAATTTTATTTTTATTTTTATTTTTGGAAGTTTTTGGGGTTCGTTGCCTGTAGGCAACATTGTACCATAATGGTGCATAAGTGAAAAAGAACGTTCCTTTTCCAATTTGAACATTGTTTATTTCATAAACATATGCAAAAATATTCAATAACATCAAGAAGTCACAATTCATTTTAAATTTTAAATTAAAAAGTAATTTTAAAAGAATTTAAAAAGTTTCTTGGCTAAATGTTGCCTGTAGGCAACATTGTACCATTTAGGAACAACCCATTGAAATAAATGTGTAAAGTATAAAACTTTAAACTACTTAAATCAACAAAGATAACCATTACCATAACCATTTGAAAAACAAAAACAACAAATTCCAGTGTTTGATCATCACTGCTTCATTTCAGTGCATGTTTTGTGTCAGTCCCCAGTACTACATGAGTGAATTCACACTTTTTCATGCATGAAGTCATGTATGAATTCATGAACCCTTACTATAAATTGGTTGCTTTAACCATCCTCTCTATGCTTTACTAAAAACACGACATATTTATCATCTTTCTTGGATCATTTCCAAAAAGCCTTTTTTCATTTATCATGTCAGCTGAGAGGAATGTACCCATCAGGCAGAGTTCAGTGGTCTTTGGCTGAGTGAAGAGGAGGAGGAGGCCATTGAGCAGGAGCATTGGAGCACTGGAGCCTGAACGTTGCTAAGGCTAACAGTAGTCTGATTTAAAGAGACACAGTAATGTGCTGGCTGCTGGCTCAACTAAATCACAGAGATGGAGCTGTAGCAATGTGGAAGAAGAACACAATGCTCCCTTTCAAAGCAGCAAACCCTTTTTTCTCTTCATCTGAAAAGCCCCCTCTCTACTCTTTCTCTCCCTTTCTCGCCTCATCTCCTCTGCCAAGAGCTCTTGCGCCTGTTTTCTCAGCTGGGAGGATGGAAATCAGACAGAGGGGAGACTGGGAGACGACCAATGAAGGGGGGAAAGACACTGAGGGAGAGTGAAAGTTGAATTTTGGGTGACAAAATCAGGATTAATTGCTGCATTGGGATTTTGCTGCAGCAGGTTGTAGAAAGAAGATGAGAGGAAGAAGTGTCCCCTTGTGCTTGCATCAGGTGTCACTTTATTAGGTTACAAGTCAGGAGTCAAGTATGCAAAGAAAAGCACTAAAGTTATGTGACCTGCTTGGCCAGAAAGTTCAAAATATAGAGAAATCTAATGGAAATTTGGTTTCCATTAATCAAGAAGATAGAACAATATGTGTTTTGAGGGGATCAGAAGCTTCCATCTGGTGCAATGTGGTTTGAGGGCATTTCCTTCCCCCATGCTGTCTCTAGTCTCTCCAACACACACATACACACATGCAAACTACACTCAACCATAACCCCAATCCCTCTTTACAAGCCATATACCCCATAAGCCTGTAACCTCCCCCCATCCAGCAGCTACCACACCCCCAGCAAAGACAGTGCAGAGTATCTAATCCATTTCCTTCACCACTGTGGTTGTCATGGAAACGCAAAATTCCCCATCTGAGTGACGAGAGAAGGAATGGAGTGAGGAGGGAGCAGGGAGGGAAAGCAGAGAATTAAATATTTAAGGATGCAACACAGAAGGAAATGAGCTCCTTCTGCTTTCTTATTTTACGACTGCTCCTGCAACACTGTGGCCATAGGTGTGTGCGTGTGTGTGTAGCTACATGCTGGCATCACTGCATATGAAGGATGCGGTGCTGCATGCATGAAATTTTGGACATGCATGTCCATTTGTTTGGGAAGTGAAGTGTGTGCCCTGTGTGTCTGCTCTCAGAGGTTGGACACGCTGTGAATGTGCAGCTCCTCAGACATGCAGACTCTGACACAGAGGCATGTTGACAACTCAGCGCCATGGCGACAGGTGTTGCCGCGGAAATGGTGCAGCTGCTGCATGGATATTTCAGGCTAATAAGCATGCACCATCAAGCTCCAGTCCTCGCCGCTCCCCTCCCCACGTCTCCGCTCTGTTCCCTGAACCCACACACCCCTGCTTCATATCAGAGACTGGAATGCAAACTCTGAGGAGAGTCCATCTTGAGCATTATTATATAGTCAGCTGGCTGTTTGATAAAGGAATGAAACGCAGAGGTTGAGATAATGAAGGACTTCTGTCATAAAAAGAAAAATACAATAAATGACAAATCTGAGCCCTATACTACAAAAACACAAACACTATTGACTATGCAACCATCAGCTCTTTTAACCACCTGAAAACTTAATTTCATACCTTAAAGAAATTGTCTGACCATTTTGGGAAGAGTTGTATGACCAGGTCAGTTCCCCCAAAATGTTTGCTTAAGTATAGAGCCGGAGCCAGGAGCCAACTAGCCTAGCTTAGCATAGAGACTAGAAACACAGGGATATAGGTAGTCTGGCTCTGTCTGAAGTTCAAAAATCTCTGTACTCTCTAAAGCACACAAATAAACATGTTATACCTTGTTTATTCAATCCGAACACAAACAGAAATGTACAAACGTCAAGTTGTGGTTAACAGGGATTTTTCTTGGTAAACAGTTACTGCCTGTCAACCTCATTATGACAAGACTCCAGGATGTCACTGCTCTCCAACAAGTAATTACAGCATTTAGCACCCAGTAAAACAACAAGTCGTCGTGTTAAATTTCAGTTTGTGTACAGATAAAACAAATGTAGAAATGTAGAAAACAGGATGGAAATATGACATTTCTGTTTCATGTATTAATATGAGGAAGTTACCACCTGACCTGTGGAGCCATCACTGATGTACTACAGAGCCATGAGAACAATGAGGAGGCGGTTGGAGTGGTAACAGCTGATCTGTCATGTGAGTTGAATGTTCGCTAAGTTAGAACTCATTTGGAAAAAGTATGTCCATCTCCCATTCATAACTTTTTTTCAAAAAGGGCAAAAACTGGCACAAATGTAAAAACTATTTTTGTTTCCATTAACTTATTCTAATGTGATAGTTTAAAATCTGTATAAAAAGCGATGATGGAAACATGGAAACAAGTAATGTGTCACTTGGGCAGGCAGATTTTTGAACTACAGACAGAGCCAGGTTACCCATTTCCCACTGCTTCCAGTCTTTATTGCTAAACTAAGGTGATCACACATTTGTACAGTAGGGCTGGGTGTCAATACACAATACCTTTAAAGGTATCAACCAAAATAACCCAGCACTGAGTAGTATCGAAACTTCTTCAGTCAAATGAGATCTGTATTCAGTCCTTTTTGTATCAAGATGTGGAAAAAAATGACTATCTGAGTGGTTTTGCTTGCAGCCAATCACCACAAGTGCTCTTTGATTCAAGTGTGTCATTGTCTCACTACTGCAGCTACAGCTAGCAGCTATAAACAGTCTGTGGTGGTTAAGTTGAGCATGGTGTTTGGTTTGTCTGTGCTAGGCTACTGTAGATATAAAAGGCTCATTCTATGGCAACAAAAACACACTGATTCTTATTTTCAGGAGACTATACACCCATGAAAACATACTTATGAATACTACATTTAATTTCTGCCATATTCTGCCAATAAATCCCCAGAAATCTTACATGTGGGACCTTTAAAGAAGGTTTGGGAATGAGACAGTAACATGGCAATATTGTTTGCCTTGTAATATAAACCAAGTTCTATGTTCATTATTAGAAACTCAACAAATGTCTGGAAGAATTACAATCAAGACTGACATCAAAATCTACAGTAAAGAAAATGCAGAATCATGAACTATTAATAGATCCACACACATCTGAGAGAGTTGAGAAAGTTGCATATTTGTGAAACACCAGGGAATAACAAACTGGACGTAAACACATCTGAAATCAACAAGGGGGACCATGGGAATATTTTCAGAGCAGTATCTCATATTCTGACAGAGGTTTGAATGTCAGCAGGGTTGGTGGGATACAAGGGAGTCCACAGCATGCCGGGACCTCTGGGACAGGTGTTAAACCCATCAGCAGCAGAGGACGCTCACAAAACTGGGAATTTAGTCTTGAACCATGGGAAATACTCAAATACAAGACATACCAGTGGTTTAATACCAGAAGTTTTATAACAAATAAAGATGTGGAAGGAAAGATACACACATTGCTACAGCATGAGACCCATTCTGGCAAACTGAATGTATTTTAAGAATGCAAAAAAATCCATAAGAAGCCTCATGACACAGAAGTGAGGACAGAAAAACAAGAGCCGTATTTGTAGTTCCTTTGACGCAGTGCAGTGAGACTGTGCACAATTAAACTTCCCAAGTCAATGCAGTGTCTCATTTGGAAATGAGCATGAATCATGACTGGTTTGTTTACATGAATGTGTGTATGTGTGTGTGTGTGTGTGTGTATCAACAGCAGGCAGAGGAAACAACCCTCAGAGAGGATTAATTAGAAAATACTGCAGGACGTTCTGAGAAAGGGAGAGAAAAAAGAAAGGAGGCGGGAAGAGAGGAAAAACAAGCTCCAGTGCCCCAATTTACCGCTCTCATGGCACGTCACCCACCCTCCCTCCATCTTTCTTTCTTTGTTCTCCCGCTCACATCATCTACTCCGCATTTCTCTCAACACACAAAACTCATTTGAGTGGTCAAAATCATTTTATTCTGTCCATTCTTTTCTATTACTGCCCCTACATCAATTTCTTTGTCTTTCCTTTTGCTAACCTAGATAACCAGACAGACTCTGCCCTAGATAAAATAGAGATCTGTCGGTCTCCCTTTGTGACCCCGCCTTTCCTCCATCCCTTCATCCATCCCCCCATCTCTTTCCTCCTCTCCCCCTTTAGTGACCTCTCTGTCTCTCCATCTGAGCTGGCAGTGGAGGTCCAGAAAGCAGTTTGTGTCATTCGTCTGTCTGTGTCCATAAAACTCAAATATTCATGTGCCTCCTCTGCGCTGTGCAACAACAGATGATGTCGGGCAGCAACAGACTCCCAGTTTCCATGGCAACCTCCACCATCCGTTTCCCCCCTCCCATCTTGTCTTCTCCTCTCTCTCTGACTCAGTTGGGTGGTAGGAGAAGGATGGTGGTGGCAGTGATTACCTTCCTGGCAGCATTTTAGCATCACATGGAGTAGATCACTAGGAGGTGAGAGAATGAGAGGGGGAGGAAAAAGGAAAAACTACAAATAATTAATGTCGACTGGACAGAAGCTGAGTGCAAAAGGGGAAAAAAAGAAGAGGACTGATGATTTCACACTGAAATAAAGACAGAAAGCAAACATGTTTCGACACGGGAGGACACCAGAATGAGTCTCCCTGTCCTCCTTGCCAACTCCTGCCTCTCCTGGTCTCCTCCTCTGTGACGCCTCTTTGTCCTTTCAGCCCGGCACAGGGACTGTAAGCTGCTTACTATAATACAGCAACACAATGCCTCTTAATACTCTTCTTTTACCCCCCACACACCCTGCCTGTCTACAAAATGGATTGCAATGCAGTGCACTACCCCCTATACTCATGTACATAGTCTTTACAGTGGGTTCTTCTGGGATGTAGCTCTTCTGAACAGCACTTTAGCTTGTCTCTCTGCTTTCTGTGGAATGGTTTTGATACAGCACTTGACCCATCTGTTCTTTACGTTATCAGTATAGAGCTGTGACTCACAGCGGCTGCATGGTCCAGCTGTAACTGTCCACCATTCTCACTTTAGTCATTGTTTACAGGCCTGATCTTTCCTTCTCATCGCGTCTGCTGCAATCCCTATTTTATGCATGACTGACTAGCATCTAAAGTGTAATTGCCCTCTTTTTAAGATGCACTGCTTTTCCAGCTGCAGCTATAGTATGTTCACATCTGTTTCCTTTGTCAATGTGGGTCATCTCTACCTCTGCATTTGTCTTTGTTTTTTACTTCCCCTCTTCCTCTGGTAATACCACTTCAGCCATTTTAGCGTAAAATGCTTGGAGACAAAATACATTAAGTCCAGCATGCTGTGAGAAAGAAGGAGAAAGATGGAGGAGATGGGGAGGACATGAAAGAGGGACAGGAATGCATAGAGGTGTGGAGGTGGAAAAGAAAATAAACAAAAAGGGGAAAAGATGAGAGAAGAGACAGAGAGATGAGAGACAAAATGAAGTGAGAGATGAGGAAAGCAGACAAGACAGGCAGGGAGAGAGAAAATGGGAAAAAAATGAGGGAAATTGGGAATGGGTGCTGATTTTTGCCGGCAGGAGGGAAGTGTAACCATGGTTACCAGGAAAAGAAGTGATGTCATTGCCACTAATAGGTGCTTGACATGGTGGGGTATTTTGGGGGGTTGGCAGTGCAAGACTGTTCCCCACCCTCAGCAGTTTATTGTTACACATCAGGAGAAAAATGTGACTACTGTGAATGAGTTTGTGTATTTGGGAATGCTGAGTTTCTTTTAGCTTTTACAAATAACAAAAAATGTACACTGGCACACCATCAGACATTCCCAGTGTGTGCCATCTTCATCATTACTTTGCAGTTTCGGCTAAACACCTTTCTAAATAGTTTCCTCAAAGCTTGATTCTTATCCGTCACATACAGAAAAAGTGATGAAGCTGTCCCTGAGCTACTGATCAGGTATTCTACCTGCATTTAATTGTGACATGACATGCTGCAGACTGACCAACTTTGTGTTTTAATATTCTACATTATTATATATTTTATTGTAATTAATTTTATGTTCTTAGTTTTACCTGTCCTTAGTCTTGCATTCTGTTTGGTTAGTATCAGTACTATCTTGGATTTGTATTGTTTCTATCTTGCTTACCACTTGCTCCTTTGCTTTATCACTATTGTATTGACTGAATGTCATTGCATCATCATGTAACATCTTAAGTTAGCTAATGATAGCAAACACTAACACTAGATAATGTTAGCAGAAAGCTAGCTAACAAGTTGGCTAATCTAAATCAATCATTAGCAAGAAGTTAACAGCTAACCTACGATGTGACTATATATTGCTTTTACAGAAACAGGACAGCAACGCCTTTTAACCAGCTTCAGAATTTAGTTTTCTTCTCAACACTGACATGTCTAGTACACAGCATGTCTAACTATAGGAAGCAGGAAAGGAGGATTTTGATCAAGGTTCCATGCTTGCTCAACTGTCATTGACCACAGAGTAAAAAGGGGCCAGACTTAGAAAAGGACACTTTCTTTACATACAACCTTACCCAATTCCATTTGCAAATACTTGAACACAGCATGCCATAAATGAAAACCTCATGTTCAAAAACCTTAAATGTAATATAAATGAATGGGGGGGTTGAGCAGAAAATTAACCATATGGCTTACTGTGGCATGTAGAAAATACCTTAAGTCTAGTTAAACACTTGCTAGCAATTGTAAAAAAAAAACAAAAAAAAAACTGTGATAATTGCCTCACATGACTAAAACCTATATAATATCTACATAATAATCAGGAAGAGTCAGGCACCATCAATATCTTGGCACTTGAAAGAATCATAACTCAGTTTCATCAATAGTAAAGCTTGTCTCCATCCTCAGGGTTGTGACCAAAAGCATTTTGTGAGGTTTAAATGTCTGTCTGTGTTACACTCTGCTCTGTTTAACCTCTAAATGTCACTGTGGATGTTGGCTTGTTATCGTCAACCCATATATTCACCCTCCTGAGATGGGGTTATACCTTATATAGAACACACATGCACGCACATACACACAAATGTAGCTGTGCTTGTAAGACATGCTTGCACGCACAACCTCACACACACACATATAGACCACACCCAGAAATTTACTGCCCCCAGAGGAAATCAGACTGCTGCAGGCTCAGCTAATGTAGGTCAATTGACTGACAACTGTCCTACCTCCACCAATGTGTGTGGGCAGATAGGGGGCAGGAGGGAGGGACACACACACACACACACACACACACACACACACACACGCACACACACACACACACTTAAAAACACACATAAGGAAAACTGTCTTGGTTTCAATCCTTCCTTCCATGCCATGAAAGTGTAACAAGGTGTAGCATGTATAAACACCATGCACATAAACACACAGTAAACAAACAGGATAATCTATGTATAATTAAATAGGTCAGGGGCTCAGACCCTTGTGATTAGAGCCTGACTACTCCAGACAGACACAACAGCCTTGAGGGGTACACATGGATAACAGTATCACTTCAACTTCTTCACATCAGTGTTACTAGTCTTCATCTACTGCACCATAGCACCCCATCTTCCTCACATTGAAGTCCAAAGCATCAAGATAAGACTTAATCAATGAAGATCATTTATTGAAAAAGACTAAAATCAGTGTTGTTGCAGCCCTGAGAGAACATGTGGTCTATCCTAACACAACAGTGCACCTTAAGGTGCAGTGGTGAAGCCCACAAACAAAGCAGCATTATGACTGCTGGATCCTGATCAGCACTCAGGGACAGAATCATTGCTGTCTTTTTATAAACCACAGACATTCAGTATCAGCCACAGACTACCTCTACTGTTCAACTATCCAGCACAACCAGATCCTGCTTACTGTTACCTTTAGAAGTGTCTAGTTTTTTACCTCTACTTCAGTCACTAGTTGCTAAAAACAGCCTAATAAATGTGCAGGAAAAAGCATCCTAATGAAAGGACTGCACTGACAGACAGCCGAGGAAATATTAATGAGGACAGACAGACGTGACCTCATGTCTTAGGTTTTAATCAGATATACAACGATTAATCGAGTATTAAATTAATCTGCAACTATTTTTTACAATCAATGACTCCCCCCACCAGGGGAAGTTCTCCCAGTTTGGGAACCACTGCAACTTAATCAGTTTGAGCAATTTGTAAAGAAAAAGTGAATTAAGCGAATCTCTTTGGGCTGTGGTCAAAACAAGACATTTGAGGACGTCATCTTGGACATCGGGAAACACTTAACATTTACTCACCATTTCACTGATCAAACAACTAATCGAGAATCGAGAAAATAAACAACAGATCAATTGAAAACAAAAGCAATCGTTAGTTGCAGCCATAGTTTTAATCATGCAGTCTTACACTCATGGGCTATACTCTGACTCACACAGACGCCCCACATGGGTCAGCTGTGGTCACATTAACACATCATCATGACCATCAACAACATTAAGAGCCATGTCTCACACAGCACTACACTCCAAAGTGAGATTATGACACTAAACATGACTATAGGTTGTCAACTTGTCACTGTAAACTGTGTGTGATATGAACTGTCAGGTTTGTTGTGTCAACACTCATGTAGCTTGTACTGGTACTGGCAGACAGCTCCATAAGAGTATTTGCCTATTTCGGCAACAAACACGCTACTTATAGAGATTCCTCTGTTGTATATGTTTATTATACATGTGAGGGTTCTCTGTAGGTAATCCTGACGGCCTGTGGGCACGTGAGAGAGAGAAAAAGGGAAGAGGTGGGCGTGAAGAGAGTACTATGGTTGTGCATGTGGCTGTGTGACCCCTGATGCTTATTGATATTCTGTTGGCATCAGCCCGCAGCACAGCCTGCACAGCAGACAGACCCTCCTCTCTCTAAATCTCCCTCATATTTAGCCGAGAAATCCATCCCCAGAGAGAGACGATGATCCGCTGGGATGAGCCATGACATTGTGGATTAGGGGGGGGAAATGCTCAAAAAATGAAAATTTGTGGGTGGTGGCTGGATTGGTGCGTATTTATGTGTGTTTAGGGATGGTGGGGTTCATGGGGACTTTGGGCCGAGGGAGATCAGCACCCTTTAAAAGGGGGAATTGCTCCAATAAAAATGGGAACATAAACAGGTCTAAACACATGTTGCATCTAATGTTTTTCACCGTTTCATCACGCCAGTTGACTGCAAAAGAAAAAGTTTGGTTGCCTCCTTGCAACTAACAATTGTTTTCATTACTGATTAATCTGACCATTTTCAAATTATTCAATTATTGTTGATACAAGGTCAAAAAGGAGGCCATGAGAATCCCTATTTTGCAGCTTTTTTCACATAATTTAGCTCCATCATCTTTCTCCTCTTGGAAATGTCTTTAAATTTTGATTACTTGGTCTATTTTATGACAAAAAAAACTTTTTTTTTTACCAGTTGGTGTCATAAGAGGTACCACAGCAATATTTGATATTTTTACTTGAACAATGACTGACATGATTAATAAATGATAAAAAATGTTCCTGTTTAATTTTCTTTTGATCATCTAATGAATTGAAAATTGTTGAAGATCTACTTGCAACTGGTAAGAATGACTGACGATGAGAGAAAAAAAATGCAGTGGATGATGTGGAGAGAAAAGTGAAGAAGAAAAGGTAAAAAGGCTGAGGCAGAAAATTAAAATGTGCCTAAATTCTTCACCCTTGTCAAACTTTTCAGAATTTCTCAAAATGCCACACAGACCCCTACTTCAAACAACACACTATTCCCTTTACAAAAATCCCATCTGCTCCCTTTAATAGGATTTAACGCTTAAGTTGTCTCTATATACTGGACGTCTTCAGATCTGACATGGACAGTAACACACACACACACACACACACACACATACACACACACACACACACACACACACACACACACACACACACACACACACACACACACATATATACATCAAGGGCACTTTCATAAGATGATACCCATCACATAGGTTCATACTAATGTGCAGGACATGTTGAATGTTTTCTCAGCACACATCATATTGTTTTAGTGAGACATGTTTAACTTCCAGACAAACAAACAGACAAACAAGACGCAAACAGAGAACAGACAGGCAGAAACATCAGATGACACGCAGATATGAGACGAAGAGATCATCAGAACCAAAGCGATGGAGGAAGCCTTGACGATGCACTGAGTGAGTAATCAGAAACAGAATCACACGTATATCGAAGGAATGACGGGAACATAAATGGAGACAGAGAAACAGACAGACTGACAGAGATTTCTGCATGAGATGGTCAGACAGACAGTGTTTTCATCTCTGCACCCTGCTGCTTCAGGGTGACACTGGGCAGCACTGTGATGATGGAGATGTCACTCAGCGGTGTGATGGCACAGCCAATCGGTTGACACTCACTGGCCCATGTTAATTGTCTGCTAATTGTGTGTCACATGGAGAGTGTTATACAAGCAGCCGAGTAATTTGATCAGGGGGATATTACCAAGAAATGAAGACCAATGCAGGGAGACTGAACGAAGCAGGCAGGGACACATTTACACACTGAGATGCAGGCGTGTGAATTTATGCACTCGCTTGCAGGAAAATGCAAAACTATGCAAATAAACACACAAATGCACAGACACACATGCAGCACATAGTCAAATACATATGCAATCATACATGTACGAACATCCAGAAACATCAGTTAAGTCCCCCCTTACAGTCACTCAAAATCTGTTTCTCTAGAGTTGAAATGCCACAGTAGTGTGTATTTCTTTCCTGAAACAGCAGGAAAGTTGAGAAATGGCCAATCTAAACAAATGAAGAGAGGCTTTAATCCACAGTTCTCAGAAATTGAGACTGAGTGAAAGACAGAGAAGCGGTGGGGTGTACAGCCAAGTTAAAGACAAATGAAACAAATTTATTTCAGAGACCTGGCAATGTGAGTGCGAATGGCAGCCAGAGAAACACACACACAAAATGTCTGGGTCAGAGGAAAAGAAAAGGCAGTGTTTGATGTAGAAAGGATAAGGAAATAGCATGGAGTGGAAACATATATAATGTAAGAAATAATACGTTCTGTGCATGTAAATCTGTTGTTTTCTTTTCTCCACAGTTGAGGTCACATCTTCTCTTTTATATGCAACACTCCCTCCCTCCCTCCCCGTCTCCTCCAGGAGGTGGAGGGGTGGCAGATATGCTCCGAGGTTCACTTTGCTACCTGGAGACCGACAGCCTGCCTTGGCCAGCCAATCAGAGGCTGTGAAAAACAGACTCCTGCTCTTCCATTGGTCCACCGCTCCCGGGAACTCATTCCACTATCAATGGCCGTGTCATTGTGTCGTCTGGCAGTGCTGAAGCCAATTATACTGCCCCCTTTCTTTGTTCAGACCTCTTTTCTCCAGCAGACCCCCTTCACGCATATAAGGGCATAGTCACACACACACACACACACACACACACACACACACACACACACACACACACACACACACACACACACACACATACATACAAATCTCCCCCGACTCCCCAGAATGTCACAACAAGAGACTGAGAAAGTCTGGGAATCAGAGGACCTGAAGCTCATAGTAATGAGACATCATTATAGATTACAATCAACCCTATATCCTTGATCTGACCTAAACTGCAACAAACCCACAAATATAGACAAAACAGTTTATTTAAACAAAACCAAAACCTAAATATATTCAATTTTGAACTCAACTTCTGAACTTAATCCTTAATTCTCCCACAGATAGCCCAAATGGTATCTATACAACCCTGTTTCCTGTACAAACTATGTTAACAGATTTTTTTTTTGTGAAACTGCGACACTTAGCAAAAAGCTTGTGAAGTTCATAGAGTAATGAAAATTAAGGGTGTAGAGACTGAGACAAACCTGTTGCCTGCCTCCTGTTTGAAACTATATAGTAGTCAATGTTGACATTTCTCATTATTTAATCACTATCTGTTTTCACATTAACCAAGAGGTTTTACTTGTCAACCTTCACCATATTTGCCACAAGCAGATACTGTAAAAATGTCAGTAATGAGGTCTCTGATGATAATAATGATGATTTCACAGTGATTATCACTGCCTAACACTTTGGAGAACAAGACTAACAGTCACACTGTAGGCTATATTATTATATTCTAAATGATAAATGTTAATGGCTGCATCATTACACACATGGAAGATGTTAGGCTTCAGGACTTTCTGCCAGACAGTCCTTTCTGTAAGAGAGCCCCCAAAACTGTCTGCCATAACCGTCTCTCTGGGAATCGAGAGACATGGGTTTGACTTCCATGCAAATCTTATTGTTGGCTTATTTTTTCAAGGGCAGGTTCACACCTAAAGGTCCAGTCCCTGAATTGAACCAATGAGAGAGTGATGCATTGTTTCAGTTTTCCAGCCGGTCTGGTTCACATCCAGAGATTGTAAACCCAAATAACTGGCCCATACATGACATGCTTGTCTTGAGGCAAACTGCTGTAATGGTGAA
This sequence comes from Lutjanus erythropterus, assembly GCF_056507025.1. Lineage (NCBI taxonomy): Eukaryota > Metazoa > Chordata > Actinopteri > Lutjaniformes > Lutjanidae > Lutjanus > Lutjanus erythropterus. The sequence continues at coordinate 21,495,756 of NC_139321.1, read as the reverse complement.
CATTTAATCTCCTATAATTTCTTCACAATAAAGGTCCCCCGTTATGTTATTATTTAAACGCTTTTATTGTTAAGGACCCAAAACAGGAGGTGTTCTTTAAATCAGAGGCAACTTGACACAACTACTATCACCTGAAGCAAACATGAAACAGTAAAATTAAGCAGATACTTTAAAGTAATAGCGAAGAAAACAGAAAATAGTCACACAGGAGAGAAACTTTAAACCACAGAGATTTAGTTAGAAGCTACTTGAACACAGAGACAATGAGTTGTTGTCAACTTCAGTAGCTGCTCCGCTCCATACACTGGTGAAGCACACAGAGAAGAGACAGAGGAATGGAACTGACCCCTTTCACACTGAGCCGAAATTAAATGAGGGCACATAAATGAGGTAAATAATAAAATATTTAGTTTCTTTCAAGAGGTTCACAATCTTAGGGGAAACACTGAACATCTCGTGAGTCCAGGTTTGTCTCCTGTCAGTTGATATTACGGTTGCAAACACGTTGCTAGTTCAGTCACCAAAAAAATAAAACTATTGTTAACCAATGAAATGACACATGCAATAGTACACTTCCTGTGACTGATTCTAATAGTGTTTGCATCAGAAATGGACAACTCCAGAATGGTCTGAGACCACCTGTCTTATTTGTATAAGTGAATGAATGTATATTTGACCGATTCTATACAATCATACACCTTGCTGCAGCACATTAGTCAGTAACTAGTCATATTGATATTACCAACCACATAATCAGCTTATCTTTGAAACATTCATCTGCTTATTGGAATTGAAAGTCAGAGACTAAAAAAAAAAAGCTGGAGATAAAGAAACTGGAGAAGTATAAATTTAAACACAGAAGAAGGTCATGGTTTGGACTTTAATGTTTTTGTCTTCACAGCTTAAAAAATGAGTGAATGGATAAATAACTTGAAACCAGTTTTGGCACACTTTTCCTTCTTAAACTATAAATGTTGAGCTTTAAAATAAAAGGCTTCACTCCATGTCAAATAAGTTATTGGCTTTTAAAGACAGTAAAAGTCGTAAGACATGATTTTCTTAAGTTTTGTTAAAATTAATATGTTATTTGGAACTAAAGAAAATATGTAAACGCATGCTTGGACACATAGAAAAAGGTCTAAACTTGTGTTTCCACATGGACATAAGTTACGTGAGTGCAAAAACACGCCTGGGGGAACTGTCTTTTGGGGTTCCATTTCCACTTAGTGGAGAGTCTTTGACACAGCTAAATCAAACTTGACAGTTAGCTTTGCACAAAGCAGGCTAGTTCAGTGGTATGAGTTACCATGATTACTGAGCAGGGATTTCTATAAGCCACAGTCGTGGAATGGATCTCTCACTTAAATCAGGACTTATTAAAAAAGCAATGCTTTTTCTTCATCCACATTGATGGCCTTTATTTTGGATAGGGACAGCTGAAGATATGATAGGAAAGGGGGCAGAGAGAGGGGGAAATGACATGCAGCTAAATGGGTCACAGGTGGGAATCAAACCAGCGACCGCTGCAGAGGACCAACAGCCTCAGTACATGGGGCGAACGCTCTACCAACTGAGTTATGGGAGCACCCCAGGAAATCCATTATTATGATTATTCCTAAAGGAACATGAATGTGTTTTTCATTATCAAATTTTAAAATTGGTATCAATCCATCCGAGTCTATCCCAACATTTCACTAGAAGCCACAAATTTAATGGTCGGGCAGCATTACAGAAAATAACTTCAAACTTTGAGAATGCACACACAGCTTGGTGCAGACCAGTTTGAGCTTCAATGCAAGTCCATCAAAATTAAAACACAACTCTTCATTACATGATTCTTTATTCACCAAATGTTCAAATATATCTCAACAGTGAAGAATGGCGACAGATAGTTGGAAACTGTCATCGCAATGAAGTCAAAGTAGCTGAAAGCTCTGGTGAAAAGAGTATGATGTGCTGGACAAGAGTTGTGCAACCTGTTGTACTTAACATTGGCTTACAGTACGTGCTTGTACTTCACAAGATGACCTCATCTTATACCACTTACAACTTGTGTGACTTTTACTAACATTTTGGTCCAGCTGAATATTTAAGTCAAGTAATCAGCCAATAATAATGTGTGGACGTGAAGGACCTTCAGACAGATATTGAAGAACCGTCTACTACGAAGACTTGCCTCCCAGTCTATTTTATCAGAGAACTTCACTCTGTCTTGCTCAGATGCCGACACAAACTCCTCTGTCTAATAACACTTCACACTGAAGTCAAAAACAGAGTTTGCTTTCCGTCTGTTACAGCTCCCTCTGGCTAACACGAACAGGATGTGCTCACATGTTTACACAGCCACGTGTGGTGTGTAAACACAGTCACAAGCATGAGTGTAACAGACTATAAGCACACATTCAGACACACCCACAGATGAACACACCTACGGGCTACACGATCCACTCGAGGATGCAAATGTGCCAAGGAAACACAACAAAGGGGACGCATACACAGCAGACATGAGTCCAGAACACACAGAAACACAGCCAGGTCGTCTGTTCTCAGCCACTCCCATACTGCTGGTGGTGTGAACAAAGTCCACAGCTTCTTAATCCAGGGAACTTTTGTTTGTCAGCTAATCACTTCATCACAGAGAGTCCCCCCCCCCTACCCATCTAACTCTCTGTTTCTGCCAGCCTCTTTCATCTGCTCTACTATATGTTCGTTTCATTCAGTCTCAAACCTCCCCACTGTTTTTAATTGTGACTCTCACCCTCTCCCTCCCTCTTGTAGTCACTCAAACGCTCTTCAGAATTAAGGAGACCTCTTTAAGATACAGTTTCCTTTTCACTGTGCACATCATCTGTTTGTTGAAAGGTTTTTTTCCTAGTCACTTTTAAGAACCCCATTATCTGCCTCCTTCTCATTTCCTTCATTCGCATCTGAATCCTTTCATTTAGAAGCAAATGAACTCCCAGGACATAAATTCAAAAGGTTCACGTTTGCCTCCTGACATCATAAGTTCCTCTTTGTACAGAGGGAGACACTGAGTAGAGAAAGAGTACAAAGGCTATAGATGATATGAGTGACTGTGTCAAGAGAGGAAAAGGTAGCCCTATGAATCTGCATATGAATGTTACAGTCTTACTTTCGTCCTGTGGTTTAATAGTGGTAGTAATTTAGAGTTTTGCTGCAAATTAAGTGAAAATGCATTTAAAACAAGCAACTTTTGCAGTAAAGACTGAATAGCTTGAAATGAAATTACTGCTTGAGGTGTAATTTTAACTGCTAACAAAATTCTCTTTTACTGGTTGGAGTCATGATACAGTATAGGGATGCACCGATACCGATACCAGCAACAGGTATCGGTCCGATACTGTCCTCACGTACTCGTACTCATAAAACTACTCTGATACCACGTCACGAAAAGTAGCGACACAAACATCTAAAGAACCGCGACGACGCAGAGTTCAAGGCCTTTACTGATGCTTACCCTCTTTTTTTGGACGCGTCGTCATCATGAGAGAGACTGTCCTCAGCATCATCCATTAATGACCGCAGTGACTTTGCGTAAAATTCCAGGTACGTCCATGTAAAACTGAAATAAATGCACAGAGTGCACCTGTAGACTGCATCCAGCCATTGTCCAATAAGTCCTGGCAGGTGTAAACTAGAATGCCTAGTCCGAAGACGAAGAAAAGACACCGCCGTCATCAGCCTATAACCCACTTTTCTTCGTAATAAGCTCCTACAACTTCTCTTTGTATACTTGTTCTTCACCAAAACGGCCTGACAGCACAGGACACGCAACTTCACTCTTTAGGGTTCACAGCAGGGTCAACAAAACTGATGCACACATGGCGCCACACTCATACCTGTCCCCCCTAAACAATGACAGGTAGGAACTAATTAGCTCTTAGACAAGAGGGACATGAAGAAGAAACTTAAATACTACACATGTAAAATGTAAAATTAAAATACTAGGGAAATTGCTGTAAATGATAATGAAATAATTATCATATATAACACCATTTATAATAGTAAACTTAATTCTGCAAGTCCATAATAATGATGTGAAATTATTATACTGAAATATACACAGTAAACTGCACAGCTTAATAAAGAACACAAAATCAGTAAAGTAACTTACTACAAATTACCTAAAAATGTAATGGTATAGTAACTATGGTTACACTTGTAGCGTGAAACAGCAACAGTGATTTGTTACATTTAGAAAGTGACCATCTAATGAAAATAAAACATGTTTTAAAAGTTATTGTAATAATTTTAATGGCACTATTAAGTACTTGTATCGATACTCTGTATCGACAAGTACCCAAATGTAAGTACTTGTACTTGAACTCGGTCTGAAAAAAAAAAAAGTGGTATTGGTGCATCCCTAATACAGTATTTGTTTTTATTCATTTCTTTTTTTGTAGTGCAGTCATAGATCTCTTAATAGTAAATACTGGGTTTAATTTCAGGAAGCACTAGCAATAAAATTTTGAAATGTCTAAGACAGAAACATCCAAGGCTGTCATTCTGTGAGGAAAAAGCTCCTGCTGTATCCAGGCATTTATCCATTTACCCTGAAGCCCAATTAAATGCTTTAAGGTGACATGCAAAACAAATATTTGTTTGAATTTGTTCCACAAAACACCAAAGGCAAACTTTATATATGTTGCCATATGTTCCTGTCTGCCTTCATGTTAATAAAAAAAACCCTGCTACAAAACAGGTATTTTAATGCATTAAGTATTTGCTATTATTACTAGTATTTGTGCAGTTACAACATTGAAATTAGGTCAGAAAACAGAAAGTTTCTCCACTCTGCTACATGAGTACAAGGACATCCCCAGTGCAGATCTATCACAGACATGAATCATCACAGATGAATCGTTCCAGCAACACAAGAACATAGGTTTCATTTCAACATCAAGGGAGGACACATATTAAGCAGGGGTTATCCACGAGGAAATTTTGACTCTTCATTTCCTGCAATCTGGTGTTTTTTATGCACCAATATGCCTTTTCTGCATCAGTTTCTATATAGAAATGTCTTTTTTTATGTAAAGAAAAAAATTAAATACAATAAAAGATAATGCAGTAAGCATCTCAGGGAAGTGGTTCATTAATATGAGAGTCCACTGCTACTTTCATGTTTTCATTAGGGGGCCTATCCCCTCCATTTCCCCTAAAATGTACACCTATGCAGCATCACTTGTTATGTAAATAACATAAGGAACACTCACACAAATACCAGCGAAGAGCAAAGAGCTGCTGAGCCGCCTTACAGTTTCATTTTGATTAGGATCAGATGCTGGAGAATAGCTGCCTATTTCTGTCTTCAAAGAGACAGGAAGAGTGGCGAAAACACACATGGATACAAAGAAATTATGCAAAGGCATTTTGATTCTTCCTCAGTGTTGAACCACACTCATTACTGTCCTGTGTGTGTGGCTACAGGTGTGTGCTCAAATAACAATCGTAAATGATGAAAGGAAGTCGGGGCTTTCTGGTTAAATTAACAGGGGAGTTAATGAGGTGAAAGGACGGCAGTGGCAGCTCAGGTTCACTGAAGAGCAGAGGCCTTCATTCACAGGGCACAGGAGATCTGCTTGGAAATGGATTTCTTATTCTCCAGGTCTGTGACATGAAATGACTTCTAAAAACAGAACTCATTACTTTTTCTTAAGCTCTCTGTGACATCAGAGATGTGATAACACTAGTACATGCTCCATTTAATATGAGGAGGCAGAAAACTGTGCACGAAAAGAACATTTGAATATTTTGAGACAAATGATCAATTACATGAAAATAAAACTGTGGGTTATTCTTGGGGGAAATCAGACAATAGTCAGATTTATATTTTATTTCTACATACAGGGGGGTGAACATTAAGGTAAAAAGGTTTAAAATAAAACCTTCACACTATGTTTATGCTGAGGTACGTTACCCATAAACTGAGTGCTCCATTCAGCTTGCCCTGGACAGTTTCACTGGCCAATAAACTGCTTTCTTGACTCTTAACAGTGGGCGAAGTCTACCACTTAGACTGACCTGTTCACAGAGCAAGGGAGAAAAAAAGAGAGTTCACTTTTCATGTGGATTTAATTCAAAAGTAAGCTACCGCCAGAGACTAAAGGACACAACTGATGCTTTAAAAAGCAGATGCAAAGATTTCAATGGGAACAAGCTGCAGCGACAGTGACAATATCCTGTCAGAACCTGTAACTGTGGAAAATTTAGGAGATGTAGAAGGAATCAACTCACCTTACAGAACAAAACCAGGGCAAGAGAAACTTCTCCAGCTATTTTTGTGTGGCTGGTATGACACAGCAGGGTGTTCCCAGAACAGGCCAGTACTGGCTGACCACTGCAGGGAGGAGATGAGTGGAAGGCGTCATCATGACTTTATCATAGTTTATTTTTGTAAACTTTTCTGAGTCTGTGCTGCTGTGAAGGAGAGAAGACAATGAGCATTGCGATTGTCAGATGGAAGACAGCTGTGCTTCCTCTGACTGAATTAGCTGTTAAAGGGACAATTCACCCCAAAATAAAAAAATAAAAAAATCTCTTAACTGTAGTGCTATTTATCCATTGAGATTATTTTGGTGTGAGCTGCCATCTTTTGCATAATGATAGTAAGTTTATTTATATAACACCTTTCAAAACCACTATTACAAAGTGCTTTACAGAGACAATTAGAATCAAGCAGGACAATAATGAAATACAGCACCACCTTCAGCACCATATATGTATATATATATATATATATATATATATATATATATATATATATATATATATATATATATATATATATATATCATGGATAAAAAGTAAGAAAGAGAAAGTTAAGAATAGTTAGGGCCTTATCAGAGGACCTCAGGTTATGGAAAGGTGAGGAGGAGATTAAGAACTCAGCAAAGTAGCTGAGATACTGTCCACAGGCATGTCTTCTCTCAAATATAGTGGAACTAGATGGCGCTTGGCTTTATAAACTGGCTACTCAAGATAATCCACAGACGTTGTTTTGAGCAGTTTCATGTCTGTCTACCGTCCACCAACTGTAACACTGCACAGAAGGAAGTGTGCATCTACTCATAGAAGAGAGGCTCGTGCTTGTGACAGCACAGGATGTAAACATTAATGGTCTCAAGTCTCAAGGGCCATAGAGGATATTGGTTACTGTATTGATGGATACAAATAACTCTTACAGTATGGTAATAGATGTATTCCTCTAAGCCCTCAGGAGAACCAGCAGAAAACTAACCTTGACTCATATTACCTCTTCAAATTGAATTCTTTCATCACAGCAATGCATTCAGTGCACATTAAACACACCAGTTTATTACTTGTGGCAGATGGCAAAGTAAATACATACTTGTCTGTCCATTTGCTCTGGAACTGGTGGTTTTCACAATAAACTTTGCATCTCTTAAGCTTCAAAAGACATTTCAAAGCTTTTTGTTAGCTTAGCTAATGTGAGTGTATCTCTGGCCCACCAGCCCAGCGTTCAACATGAGGCTTGACTGAGCGAATGGCAGGTGCAGAGTGGGTGTATGCAGCCAATCAGAGCATACAGGTGCTTTACAAAGACGTAACCAATGTCATATTGGCTGTAGTCATACAGTCTATGGCTCAGATGTCTCAAAGTAACTTGTGCCAGCCTGATTTGGCAGGCAGGTTCTCATGGGCCTTAGGAAATTTCAAATAGTCTGTATCCAGCCCATGGGCCTCTAGTTTAATAGCCCTACTGTAATTTCTCATCTATGAGTAGATGCACACTTCCTCCTGTGTGATGACACTGTTGGTAGGTGTAGTTCGGTAGAAAGATTATCTTGAGTAACCAGGCCATGATTTCTGGACAGAGACATTGCTATTTAACTTTTACAAATTTTCTTTTGGTTCTTTTTGCACCCTCTACAGAGAGCCATCTACTTCCATTATTCACAGGCAGACAGTGATATCTTCATAACTCTGCAACTGACGCCAAAACAATCTAGATAAATAACATTACAGGTAAGACATCAAAAATGTGGATTTTAATTTTGCAGTGAAATGTCCTTTGGGGTCACAACATTTAAAATGGGCTAAAAAACAATGAAAAATGACAGATTTTAATACTCTGGCCTCAGTTGGCCATTTTATCTCTGAGACAAACTGCAACCCAAGAAATACAAAGATGGAGGCCAAAGTTTCATTATCCCAGTTTACATGTTAGTTATTGTATTTGTACAGAAAGGGATACTGGAGCAAATGAGGTCAGAGTATTAGTGACAGTGGCTGAAATGGAGAGGAGATGCAAATGACGTAAACACATCATAAGGCATCGACTGTTCTTCACTCTCTTCCCTTCAAACACACAAACACACTGTTTCATTGGAGGCATCGTGTTGAAAACTGGCAACCAATGTTGGAAAATGTCTCAGGAAACCCTGGAGCCATGGAAAATCCTGGAATTTATCTGAAAAAATAACTAATTCTACTGTTTATTCATTCTTCTGCTGTCTTGGCAATAAAATCATAGTTTCACTGAGTGCAGAAACTATCTGGTATTTTACTGCACTGTGTGTTTACATTTGAAAGGGGGAGGAAGAGGGAGAAGTATGGAAGAACTCACTTTGGCAAAATGACAGGAACACAACTGAGCGACAAATCACACACAGACATTTTATCACATTAACACATCAACAGATGACGTGCACACTTTCAGTGCCTTACATAAAATCTGACATGACCAAAGAATGAGCCAGTCACATCGTTTAATTACTTAAGACAATTTTAATAGTTCTGTGTGGCAAACAGAATGACTATGTGCATTATTCTGTATACATAGAGCAATCTCTGGAAAAGAAAAATCGTGTCTCCATTCAAATACATTAAAACAATCAACTGTAAAAATTCACATAGAAAAACAATCTCTTAAAAAAATTAATGAACAAAAGGAATGACTCAAATTAGAAAACAAATATTCCAGTGATGTTCTGATATCCTTTTCATTGTTTTTGCATTTTTTTTTTCTCCTTAATGTTGAAAACAGCAAACTTTCAGTATCTGGTACACAGCTGACCTGGCACTGCTCACCTGAGGAGATGGACAGAATATTGCAGTTGTGTCTCTTGATTTAAATGCAGCTACTACATATTTTGTGCTCAAGACCATGCGGTGCAGTCTTTTATTACTCTCAGTGTTACAAGATTAAAATGAAGCACCAGCGCTCAATCAGAACAAGGATTTCTACACCTACTGTACTTAAGCAATCTTTTTCTTTTTCTGTTGTTTAACTGCCAGTTCCTCCATGTTCAAAGACTAACATTTTCATGAAAGATGTCATATAAATGCTGGTGTTGAGAAAAAAAAACAAACTTTTTTTTAAAATTCCTGATATGCTCAAGTTTTGGACTACAAAGACTCTCCTCAATCACCAGCAATATGAAGTATTGATTTGGAATTAGCAGCGCAATAAAGACTGCTTAAGTCCCCCTTTTTAGATCCTGAGGCTGGCTACAGTATTGTGTTTGCATAGGAATAAATATTGCATGGAGCAGCTGACATCACCTCGCAGGATTCCTGTCAGATATTATACCACAACATCATGGCAACATGTATGCTGATGGCTACTGAATACAAATAAGAGCAAAGCCAGACATTCAGCAACTACTGTTGCAATTTAGTGGGAGGGAAAGTGGGTGAGCAACAGAAACACAAACGAAGACAACTGGATTACACACAGACACACATATACACACAACTGAACATGCACACAGACAGACAGATATACTTGTCTCAGCAGTTTTTGGGCAGTTTTCCAGTGTGCTGTATCCTCGGCAGAAAGACCACAAAGCTGTTTATGAAACCTACCATTTATGACAACATGGTCGGTACCGTACAGTAATTACAGATGGCAATGCACACACATGCACACACTGAAACCTACATGCACAAACACACACACATAGGAAGTCGAGTGTGCACACAAAACTAAATATAGGCGACTGATTTCACACACTCAGATATTCTCACACACATAAACACACAGGCATGTAAACTGCTCAGGCTAGGTTTGTATGGAAACACCCTTTTAAACAGCAATGTTTTTTTTTTTTTTTTGGTTTAAATGTCTGTAGAAGGATTTATTCCTCCAGACTAACTTAACTTCCCTGTGGGGTTTATGGGAATGTTCATGTATGTAAGCAAGTTCTCTTCATATAACTGCTGTGGGCACATGTGGTAACAGAGCTTAGGCAAGTTTATGTAAATTATCCCTCCTTTTTATGTGAAATTTAATTAATGCATGCACACCAGTGACCTAAATCCCTTCTCAGTAAAAAAAAAAGAAAAAACAAGAAAAAACTGAAACATACACCCAAGTGATGACTATTATTGGACTGAGTCCACACACCAGCCCAGTACAACCTGTGACAGGATAAATCCTGGGAGTGAAATGACAAGACTGGGTTTCTGTTGGTTGGCACTTTTTTCAAAAATACAGCAGAATGTTTAACATTTACAAAAAGTAACACACAGTATATCAGACAATTACAAAGCAATATGTTTCATAGATTAAAAAAAAGTGAAAAAGCGCATGGTGTTGGCCTGGAACATCCAGAGAAAACTCTATGATGTACCAAATCCCAAACACTCCCAGTCTAAATTTGGGATTTGGAAATAACCGCAAAACAAAGTGTGGATCCCTCCTGAGTAAGTCTTTGGAATTGCTCAAGATGCCCTTTGATGAATGAAAGGTGAAAATCAAGTGATACAGAAATACAGAGAAACAGACAAGAATATATGAAAAGATATGTGCATATGCTGAAGAAAAAAATCTTTATGACATTGGCAAAGATCCAAAGGTTGATGAGGGACGTCCAGGGGTTGTGGCTAAGGCAAGAACCCTGCTCTCACCCCTGCCTCTCCCTGTCCTCCCAGAAGACACAGTCAATGCTAGCCTAAAAGACGGTCCTGTTAAGACAAAGTTAGAGTAACATAGGACTTTTTTTTCAGGAAGCCAACCTCAGATGGATGGATGTTGGCTACAAAATACATCTGTGTTTGGATATCACTGACTCTGTGAGTAAAAAAAAACAAAACCTTTCTGCTCAGGGTGCCTAATTGGACCGAGAAGCAGCGGCATCCAGTATTTCCTCTAATGACTCTGCTCCTTCTAATTTAGGCTCCTCTTTCTCCTCTGTCTCTTTCTTCTTAGCAAGTATGTTGCTGGATGAGGGTGTGTCTTCCTGCATCAGCTCTTTGGCCAGGATGTTGGTCACTGCATGACCAGCTCGTCTGTGGTTGGCTGCGAAAGGGAAAGAAGCAGAGTGAGAGAGATACATAAATGAAGAGATAATAAAAAAATAAATGATAAATTAGATGTCATCATTGTACCAAAACAGGTGCATGCAGATATGTCAGTGCATGCCATGAAGTGACATATCTGATGAATGTGCAAAAAAAAAAATGTAACAACGTAAGAAATATTCATCAGGCTGCTGAACAACATACCAATATGCAGCTCCAGGAACATCACAGGCTTGTGTTTTGAATGCTAAAACACAACATGGATGCTCCATTTTCCCCAATATACACATACGTGCATTACCATGATATTAAACACACAAATAGCTTAATGGTGTGGCTGTGTATGAGCGTGGATTATTGTGACATCTGGACCAACTCATTGCTAATGTCAGATTAGATTCAACATGATCCTGAAAAAGTGAGGAAAATTAAAAAAAAAAAAAAAAAAAAAAAAAAGAAACAAACAAAAAATAGAACATATATTTAAAGGAAGAGGAAGTGGGAATGAGGAGATGAAGGAATGGAGATGGTGAGTGTAAAAGCATGGAGGAAAGGAAGGGGTAAGACGGAGGGGTGAGGCACCACGAGGAGCAGGATGATTCATGTTGTGGGAAGATTAAAGAGGCAGGGATGAATGAAAATGAGACAAACATGGATAGAGGAAATGAGTAAGAGGAGGAATGCTAAGGAATGATAGAGGCAAGTAGTAAAATAGATCACAGACAAATTATGGCTGCAGTGAGGAAAAGATAAGAAATGCACAGAGAAACAGAGTGAGTGTGACAGATTGTGCCCTGAGGAGGCTGTCGTTTTTTATTCTTCTACCTGCTTACTCTGTTATTTCCTCTCCTCGTCCTGCTGCTGCTGCTGCTGCTCCCACACACCAGCAGCCTTGCCTTTATCTCTGATCCCCTCCCTCTATATCCTTTACCACTCTTCATTCTCCTGTGTGGGAGGACAGCTGTGCAGCAGCGGCCATTTTGAATTATATAGGTCAGTGGGAGATTGTGTTTGTGTGTTTGCTGTTATTTTATGCCTGGTGTATGTTGACAACTCTTTACTCCTCAAGCAAAAATGGCTCTGAATAACAGGTTAACATCAGTCCAGGACACACTTGTTATCACAAACAGACACATCGATGCAATGTGTTTCCGTGCTATTGATGAGAAGAAGAAGAGAAAAAAAAAGACTCATGATGCAAACCAATAGTAATACACATGCAAATGAACCATGGTAACACAAACAACAAACCAAAACTTGACACATGGTTCTGATGGAGCAAAACACACACAAAAACATGAGTTACCTAACAGGTCTCCAGAACTAGCTGTGACAAAGACACAATTGAGTCTGAGGAGAAAGAGGAGATGGAGGATTTGCAGATTTAGAGTCATGTTCACAGTTCACTTGTCGTCTTTATATGTGAGCCTCAGCTGGACTGATCAGCACAGACAGCTGGGGTGTCAAATAATCACCTCACACACTATCCGTGAGAGTCACACAGATCACTCTTTGTCTTATGAACACCAACACATGGGAACACTTTCTCTCCTTCTCAGTCTACTCTCACATCCGTCCTCCATGTCTATTTTTGTCCCTCTCCGAGCCTCTCCCTTACTCATAAACTTACTAATTAGAAATTATGCAAATGACCCAAAAACCGAGAGAAAGAGTGTGCGTCAGTGTGGGTGTTAGTGTATGTGTACTGTGATGAGCTTGTCCTAAAAAATCCAACCCGCAGAGAAAAGCTCTTCAAAGGCTGTCAGCCCAGCTCCTCTCGTCTCTCATCCTCCTCCACTCCCTCTTGAGAGAGAAGACAGAGAGGAGGCAGAGAGAGGAGGGATAAGAGTTAGGATCAGAGGGTTGGTGGATTGGAGGCAGCATGGGAAAAAGATGAATTTAGACAGAAACCTGCAGATTTAAGTATTAATGAGAGGAAAATTCTCAGAGAAGTTGTGCAAGTTTTCTCTAGACTTAAATATAGTTAAAACACATGAAGTTAAACAGCCTCAGGGGCAAATACAGCACCTGACAGACAAGTTTACATGAGTATATCAAGTTAGTTTCATCACATGGCATAGATGACACATCAAAAAATAAAAATGGCAAAAACAATATGGCTATTCTATACCGCGATGGAAAAAGTCATCTGATCTTTTACTTAAGTAAAAGTAGTAATACTAGTGTAAAATACTCTGTTAAAAGAAAGTAACTACTGAATCAAACTTAAATATTAAAATACACTTAAAGCATTAAAATACACTTTAAGTATCAAAAGTACACGTTCTGGAGAATGCTCCATTTCAGAGTTATATGTATTATATTACTGGATTATATCTGGTGATGCATTAATGTGTAAATCTTTTGTTTTAGTTAGTAATGGTGGTGCTAATTTCAGGTACTTTATACACTGCTGGGTAGATTAATCTCTAATAATACATCATGTTTGATTTATTTTTTGTTATTAAGAATCTGAATCTATAAAGTACTAAAGTTATTAAATAAATGTAGTGAATGCAATATTGGCTGCCAAAATGTAGTGGAGCACAAGTATAAAGTAGCATACAATGTAAATACTCAAGTTAAGTACAAGTACCTCAAAATTATACTCAAACAGTATTTAGATATACTGAGGATTCTATATTTGTCATATGTTGATACTTCTTTCTGAACGTCCTTGGGTCACTATACATGCAAATCTTTACAATCAGATCACAGAAATATATACTTCCATTTACAAAAAAGGACAAATGGTTTTCCAAAACAGCAGGGTGCTTAACTTAGTTAACAGTACTCAGACCAAATAAAAATAATGCTCTTTTTGGGGACAAAAAAGAAAAATAGAATTTCATCAGACTTATTCTTTCAGGAATCACTTTGTGGTAGATTAGTGCAGTTAGTTAGTTATCAGTTATCTACCACTGTAAATAAAGTGGAACAATCTTGCAGCTCAGCTGTCCAATGAGATAAATCCAACAAAGAAATTATCTCCTGTTCTGACCAGTCAGAATATGATTTTACTACTATTTAAATATCACGCTGATTATTCAAGCACCTCATAATTTGAACACATGGAGTTCAGCTGTCTGAAGGCTGGAAAATGATCCTGATGATGAAATGTAAGATGCAGTGTGACTCATGCTGGAGACAACAAGTCAGGATATCTTGGCCTCTGCTGTCTTGATTTTGACCGCTCTTCTCTCTTGCAAGCCTACCAGTCTTGTGGAGGTGCACTACAAAAATAGCTGGATTAGCCCTTTAACACGTGGCACTAAGAAATACTCAGCATGTGTGTCGTATCCAGAAACTTGCTGTGATGTTGACTAAATGATCCATGCACTTGGCGTGAATCCTGGTGTATGTGTGAAGCGGTAGGAAATGAGACGTCAAGACTCACAACAAAGACTGTTTTTAGGTGTGTTTACTGGTGGGAGTGAGAGTGAATGTGTGTGTTTGTACACTAAGGGGCAATCAGTGGCACAAAAAATGTAGTGAAAAGATCATCTGTAACGCATTACACTCCAGGAGACCCAATAATGACTGCCTGATGAGGGAATAAATGCTTTGTTGTACAGTGTGCATGTGCTGGGGGGAAAAATACAGAAACAGGGAAGAGAGAGAGGAGATAATTTGCAGACAGCTTGAAGGACAGTCTGAGATGAGAAGGTAACATGAACTACCTCAGGGGTTTTGTGAAAGTATGCAGGTAGATTATTCCTACCCTGCAAATTAATGAACTTAAATACTACATGGTGTGATACCAGTGGTTGACAAGGAAGCAGCCATCTTTATGCTCTTAGTTTATTGTCAGTACAGCAGCTGCAGAAAAGCCACCATCACGTGACACCATGGTAACTGTGCCACGACTAGAACGATGGTGTACTTGCAGATGTAGGCTGGACCTCCATCAGTGTCGCCATCTTAGCAGGGACTTATAGCGCCCTCCTCAGGCTACACTGTGTAAAACACTGCTGCTCTGCACAAGAGGACTGTGGGAAACAGTGACGTCATCTAGCACCACTACTGGCTTGAGTCTGTAGGTTAGTATTGATGTGAAAACACACATTTTATGTCCCTGAATGTGCTCAACTGGTGCATATGTGGGGTTTTCTGGCCTGTGTTGTCTCAGTGGTTGTTAGGTTTGCATGTGACATCACCACTGCTTCAGTAATGACTTGTTTGATGAGTGCTCTCCTATTGGCCTGAATTATCTCTCCTCTGTGTGTGTGAGAACATCTGTGAAAGCACAGATCTTTGCAGGGGTCGTTTTCTTGCAGACCGTCTGCAGAACCAGCGTGTGCCTATTGTTGCTACCCCCTTTTTCTCTGTCTCCCTGTTGTGATTGGTGCTTTGTCAACTACTTGCTACAGTGATTGGCTGCTCTGGAAAGGGTCATGACCCAGCAGATGGGTCTATAGTGAGTGTTTAGACGCGTCATTCCTCTACACACCAATGCCCTCAAATTGCTGTAAACACACAAACACACATACAAATTAGCCTAATGTAGCCAAACTGACAGTCTGTACTCACACCAAACAACAGAGACAGACCGTAATTTACAAGCTAAAGCACAGAGCAGTGACGGTAGTTTGAAAAAAGTATGCAGGCTGTCTCTGACACACCATGTGCCTGTTTGGGTGTATGTATTGGTATGCAAACATCCATGTGTGAGTTTGTATTGGCATGCAAGCATCTGGTGTGTGCGCTTTGTCTGTATGTGTTTAAAGGGGGGGGCAGACAGACGGAGGGTAGACAGCTGTAGCTGCTCATTCTTCACAACCAGCACAAACACACACACACAGTGAGCTGAGGCACAGGTCAAAGGTGAGAGGGTATATAGCCCCCACAGCCTCGTGGCTTCCCATTCAGTCACACTGCTGTGACACAATAAGCATGACAACACACTCAATGGGCCCTCAGTAGTTCTTTAACACCAAGTTGGTGACGTGTGCAGTCACCACAGCTGTGAGGGGAGGAAAGAAAGAGGAGGAGAAAAGAGGGGCACACTTCTCGTAATGAAGACCCTTACACACACAATAGTGATCATTAGCTCTAAATACAAATAATAATAAAATAATAAATGTGAGAGTGCTGTATTATATTAGTGTGAGGTAAATATAAATATATTGTCTATATATTCAGGATACACACTCATAGCATCCTAACATGCACCAAAAACCACATATCACATCTATAACACATCTCTAAGTGCTTGGCAGAGAGTGAGTGCCATTAAAATTTACTCTAAGTTGTACGGTGGCCATATTAAGTTGGTAGGAGTTTAATTCTGACAATGAAAATGCCTTGTTGATTGAATTTTTACTTTAATTAAAATGATTAATTTAGATAACAAGTTTCAATGGGCTAAATATACTTTACAAATGTCTGAATACATATTTAGACCAACTGGTCTTCTAACGTAACACCTATTGATGAGCTATCACAGTTAGAAAATGTAGCATTAAACAATTTGAAGATCCGACTTGAATTTAAAAAAAAAGTATTTAACTACTCTATATCTAGATATTCCTGCCTGAACCTCTCTGGAAAGACTCAACTCTGTCTCTTAGGTATCTAGTTTCTGAGGTATTTTCCTCCCCTTCCTCCCTTCTTTTCTGTTACAGCTCCAAGTTCTCTTTCTTGTGGTGTTTCATCATGTGTTTGAACAACTTTGTAGTGAGCAGCCTTCCTACTACACCCATTTTCATTCACATCTGTGAAACAGCCCCAAACAAAGCACCTCTTTAGTTCAGCTATCACTATGTGTCAGATTAAACTAGTCAGGGTGCACGTTGTGGTGCACAGTGCGTGCGTGTTGTTTGAGTACACACAGACAGCAGTGGAGAAAAGAGTAAATGTACTAAATTACCTGCACGAACTGTCCCTCTCTTTTATGAAATACAAACGGTACAACTTATAAACAGAAAGCAAGAACCCTAAACCAATCCATTTTTTGCTATCGATCCTAATGATGCCAAAACTAACCTTCAAAAGGAGACATGGTACCTGAAGTATCAATATTTTGAGATTGATCAGCCCACCCCTACTTTCTTAGAGTATGCTACACCCTTCCACCAGGTTTCATGAAAATCAGGCCAGTAGTTTCTTCACAATCCTGCTGACAGAAAAACAATGCAACAAACAAACCAAACCGAAAACATAACCTCTGGAGATAATTAAAGTGGACCTTTACTGATTTCTAAATAGATTTTCCGTCATCGGGTAGCCAGGGAACTTTTTTTTCCACTAACATAACTTTTGAAACTCAAGAGTGGATTAAAAAAATAAATTAAATGTATATAATGAGATTATTTCAGAGGTGTATAAGACTGCTGTCATAATTTTTCATAATGGTGCTAGATGACTTACTGAGCAGATACAGCCTGAAAGGGTGTGTAATGAAGGACTATACTCTAAATAATCATTGTCTGCTATTGTGAGAAACTGAGTTGTAAAAAATTGAATAAAAAAAATATATTATGGAACATAGTTCACAGTGAAGCTTGTTAACTCTCCTTAAATATTTGTCAGTCAGTAATTTTCAATGCTTTAATTATAATTATTACAATATTTAACAACAAAATAATAAAAACAGAAACCTTGTAATTAGCTACAGCTACAGACTCCTCATTGAAGTCATCCCAAAATCCTCATGCTGATTGTTATCAAACACGCTTGATATTTCAATGACCCTTGAATTCTAACTCTTGAGACATTACGTATGTCGGTATCAATAGTAATGTGAGATGCTCTCTGATTACACAATGTCTGGGCTTCTGCCTGTGCAGAGCAGTTGATCTGATTAGATGCTACATGCTGCAGCAGCTTGATGCATAAATTAGTATTTTATTGAAAAGTAAATAATCTCACTGAACATACTCCCTGATACTTTTAAGTTAACAAAGATGGGAAAAAAGAGTAATTGTATGACACTTCCTCTCAAACAAAAAGTGAACTGATGGGTTAGTCCTTTTTAAAGGTGATTGAGTTAAGACAAAATTGAGTGAGCAGTCAGACTAATCCAACTAATTTCTCTTCTTGATTATTTACACCGCACAAAGACACTATGGGCGTGCATACAAGTGATTTAGGAGAACTTGTCGCATTCACCAATTTTCTCGTACTGTGAATTTTCTTTCAGATACAAACTCAGTTTACAAGTGGTCCAGACCTGTCATACAATCATTTGCACTCAGTCTGCTGCTATCCAAACCAAACATTTTCACTACTGACTGTATATTTCGTTAGTCTGGAAACATTTTAAGTTTGAAAAATAAATTACTCTTCATAATTATTCTGTTTGAATTATACATACATTTCAAATAATAATATAATTGTACCGGTAACACAGCATTACAGCATTTGCTTTTCCTGTTTCTTCACTTTAGCAGGTCTTTTAATTCCACTGCTGACTCTGTTAGAATAACTGATTTTCGTTCATCGATCTCTGAAAGCAGAACGTCAAACAAAACTTCATTCTCCATTTTCATGAATGAACACTACCTGACATATGAAGCAGGCCTTAAATGGAATTATTAGGGCATAGATTTTGCTAATTTACAAGTCTCATGCACACAAATACACACAGGTGGATAATTTACACATTTATCTGAAGTGACAAGCGTTTAATCTGACGTGATGTATTCCTGCAAGCCCTTTGTATGAAAAAAGTAAGAGACATTTAAGATAAGAATGAGAAAATGCTCTTGCCTGAGGCCCATTGTGTCACACTGTAGTACCTGTCCCATTGGCTTTATGGATGAGCATGTCTTTTTTTCATGTATTCACAAAAGATGGATTCACAAACAAACTAACTGATTGAGGCAGCAGCAGAGAACTTCACATATTCTGCAAGATATAATGACTACTTTTGCTGAAGGACTCTGGTGGCTTTAGAGAGAACAGGAAAAGGTTGTCTAACTGCAAGGTAAAGCAGCGAAAATATTCTAAATATTGCATTCACATGCATATTGTTTTAGATGGGCCTTTATTAATTTGCTTAAATATGTCTTATTGCAGATCCTGTTCGTAGCAGTACATTGCGTAGCTTCTGACAATAGGAATCCTTCTGCTTCTCCAAACTGGGAGCGTGCCAACCACCATCCTGACTATGGACATCACACAACCCTACTTCAAATAGTCTGCACTCTATTCTCTTTAAGGCAGCAAGATTCTTCTACCAGATCAAAAACCTGACAGAAGATCTGGGCGATTAACACCAAGAACATGATGTAAAATAAGTGTATGCATATTTTTACATTTCATTTCTGGAACTAAGAAGAAACTGTTTTAATACATGTAGCTCAGCTGGTAGTGTGCGCCCCATGCACTAGGGCTACCAGTGCTTTGCAGTGGTCATGGTTCAATTCCAGCCTGTGGCCTTTTGCTGCATACCCTCTCTCTACCCTCCATTCTGTCTACTCTTCAGCTGTACAATAATTACAGCAGGTGAAACTCCTGTTTTAATTAATGTATGACTGCATTCAACCATGACTCATCCACCCCTTTGCTTATTTATGGCTCATTCAAAGGGATGAATCTTTGTTTTGTGTTTGCAGACTCAGTATGTGAAATCTGATCTGTACTACCATCGAACACAATAGGTAAAATTAATTATAATTTAACTGCATGGAAAAGTAGCATGAGGTAAGATGAGCAACTGGTTCAACTGGCCTCACGGCTGGTAGCATATTATATCTCACAGCCAGTGAGAGGGAGAGAGATAAGGAAACATCTCACCACATAACATGGCCATACAAAACAGATTCAAATAGATCTACGTCTATGCAGACTCAACAGCAATTTTTTACATCATGTCACATTTTTGACCTGAACCTTGATGTTGTGTTGTGCTGCTGTACAACAAACACAGAACAAAGTAAGTCTGATCTTTCCTCAAAGTCTTCCTTTCTGCCCTGTGTACAGCAAATTTTACAGTTGTATTACACATGATGGAGTAAATACTAAAAATACTGTGGCTAGAGGAATGTTTTTAGCCTGCTGATACAGCCTGCCTGTAGCTTTAGATGTGTATCACTTGAGCCAAAGTCAGAATGTGCCTCCTCCTCCAGCTCCACTAAATTGCGACCTCTGACTCAACCACCCAGGCCAACATGCTTGCGCACACAAATATAAAAACACACTGCTATTGTGTGGGTGAAGGACTTGGGAGGAAAGTAGATAACTAGAAGGACATCGCCTTTAAACATAAATGAAGAAAATACAAACTCTTATAATACTACAATTAACTTAAAACCTCAGTACACCTTCACAACCTCAACATCAGTCATGGAAAACCCTGAACTTTGGCAAAAAAAAAAAACAAGAATCACAAAATGGGGTGGAAAGAGGAGACAAGGAGGAGGCACTGAGCACAGAAGTGATGCATACTGCCACTTATTTTTTTCCTACTCCTTCCTACCACAGACAAGTGTGCGTAGGGAGAAAGGCGCTCGCTCCCTCTCTCTCTAACACACATGTTAAGGTATTTCCTGTTAGGAGTGTGAGGTGGCCAAACAGTATTATGGGTGACTGACTGAGCCCTCAAGTGGGCCCCTTTTTTCTCATACAGTGCTCCTGCTTCTCCCTCCGTTTCCTCCTCTCACTGTTGTCTCAGTCAGTTTAGTGGTGATGAGCCTGAGCTGTTTGTGATTAAAGTGAGATTGCTGCACTTAAAAAAAATTCTCAGTGTGACTTTGTGGACTACTGAGGACCACTGGTTACAAACTCTGCAACAGTACAGTCTACAAGCCATATGAATGCCTTTAGAGAGAGAGAGAGAGAGAGAGAGAGAGAGAGAGAGAGAGAGAGAGAGAGAGAGAGAGAGAGAGAGAGAGAGAGAGAGAGAGAGAGAAAGAAAGAAAGAAAGAAAGAAAGAAAGAAAGAAAGAAAGAAAGAAAGAAAGAAAGAAAGGAAGAAAGAAAGAAGTACAGTCTATGCTTTGGCTCTGAGCTATTCCACTCTGGATCGCCGCTTCACATCTGGCTTCTATTGAGGGAGGGATTGGGTTGCACACACTCTCCCCCAGTCTCTCTTATGTGTGAATACTGAACCCACACGAGTGCATGTGAACAAACACATACACATGCGCGCTCTCTCTCTCTCTCTCACTCAGTTAATGGGCATTGGACACTGTCCCACTCACATGGTTGCACATGAGTTTCATACCACTATGTATCATGTTACAACGCTACTATCCTAATAGGTCTTGTAGCCTATTTTCATTTGCACGGTCTTGCCAGACCATATTATCCCCAGAATGTGTTACATGTACAAGTTTAAAAACAGAAAATAATAAAAAAAAGAAAAATAGGGAGAAAAATATCCTAGCCTCCAATGAGTGAATGTAACTGGATTGGGCAGTGGGGCAGACAGCAGAGTAAGTAGGTAACCAGATTACTGGCCTGTCTCTGTGAGCTTACAAACTGAACAACATGCCCTCAATGAAAATCAATACAGGCTGGAGTTACTCACATACAGGCCATGGACTCCTGGCTAGCCAAATAATGACTAAAACAGAGTTCCAGTTTTGTCTTTTTTCTTTTTTTTCAGTTATGCCTTTTTGTTAGACAGGACAGCTGAAGTAAAGACAGAAAGGGTGAGAGAGTGGGGGGATGACATGGGGGTACATGGGGTGAATGCTCTATTGACTGAGCTACCAGGCCACCAGAGTTGAGTGATTTTGATACTATTCGGTATTTTATGACCTAATTTCAAGTAGAAATTTACAGTGAGCTGGGGTTTCAAAACCTACCATAAAAAAACATGAGAAACAAGGGTTAACTACTTTCATTCTTAGTGTTTGTGCAAGTTGAACATTGGACCAATGAATGGCTCCCTAACTAGTTGTAATTAGAGATGACTGTGATTAGATGAGCAGAGGATTAACTGTTGTTACCTTCGTTAGTCAGCAACAGAAATATTAGTCGGTTAATATTTCACTGATGTACAAGGACAGTACTCTAAGATGTTACGCAGCCGCTCACCTTCTCCCCATGCTACAGTGCCCGGATGTTACAGCTAAGTAGGAGAGATTACATCTTGTAAAACCAGCACGTTTTGGCAGTATTTTGATGTAGAAAACGAAAATATGACTGCATGTTGGCTGAGTCAGAATAAACTGGCATAAATCACCCACTGGAGTAATGTCTAACCACATTCAGCAGAG
Source organism: Lutjanus erythropterus (assembly GCF_056507025.1). NCBI lineage: Eukaryota > Metazoa > Chordata > Actinopteri > Lutjaniformes > Lutjanidae > Lutjanus > Lutjanus erythropterus. The sequence goes on along the minus strand of NC_139321.1, from coordinate 21,473,300 downwards.
ACATGTGGACATTAACCTGCAAGGAGAACAGGCTGCTGGTGCTAGCACCGCTAACATTAGCCACACAGTGTGGCAGGTAATGATAGCTGTGGGTGACAGCTGTTTACATGCAGACACTGATCCTGCTCAGCCTGAAAAGAAAATGCCTTTAATGAGTTGTTGTCATGTTTTGTAGGATAATGTGCAATTTTCAGAATGCATAGCACAAAGTGCCACACATTCCAGCGGCATTTAAAATATGATTATTGGTTATTAAAGAGTGTGATTAATGGTTTGAAATGGCTCTTAATACACAGTGTTTAAAGATAGAGATTAATAAACTGTGCTCAATTTTGACAATTTTCTGAGTAGACTGAGGAGACTAGTTGATATTGAAATTCAGATGGGGAAATTGGTGGCCAGGAACACCAGTAGTTGTAATGTCACAAAATCATATTTATATGTACACATTTTAAACTTAGATTGAAGGTGAGTGGGTCTTCAGCAGATAAATATGAGAATGGCATTCTGGTGTCAAACTCTGCATGTACATCACTCTGAACAGCAATGGTTAATACAATATTTCTGAGTGAAGTAAAAATAAGCTAAACACACTTTAATGATTCATATTTTCCTTCATACATTTTGCTCACTCACCGATCCCACTTCCATAAACTTTCTACCCACATTCTGGTTTATCTTCTTCAGTTCTAAAGTCATATTCCTCTTACATTTTCCGATTCCACAACCACACCCTCACCAGTTGTTCCTCTCCTAAGTAGCCTGCTGCCCACACCCACCCTTGGCACCCTCCCCCTTCTTCTGTTGTTGTGCCAGCCACTGGTGGAATTGGCTTTGCCCCCCCGTATCCATGGCCAGAGAGTACCACCACAACCCACAGTCTCTGAGCCATGCAACAGATGGAACAGAAACAGGGGAACACAAACAAATCTGTTGTTGTGTGTTGACAGAAACATAGAGACAGTAAGGGAGCAGGAGGTGGAACAAATGAGCCTCATATACTATGTGTGTGTCAGTAAGGTATGGATACCAGAAATCTGTGTGAAAGGAAACAGAAATCTGTAAATCAAGCCAGACATGACACTTTGAAACGTCTGCATGTGTTGTGAAGATTTACAGCTCAGCTTGTGTTTGAATACCTGCTTGCCGAGGTCCTCTCTTTCTCCTGAAAGCAGCCCCGGACTGCAGCGCCTCCAATAGGCCATCCATGATACCAGTTTCATCACCCTCTGTAAACACAGCATCAAACATGACATCAGCAACACATCAACAAATGCTGGATGAAATCAATATGAGGAGTCACATTTCAATTTTTATTTATGTCACACACACCACTCCATCATCACTACCATGTTATTTTAAATCAATACAACCCTGACATACACACTCATTTTCTTTCCCAACAACAGGGGAGTAATTAGTGGTTTTTCTAAACCCTCTACCTATCACTGTTCCTCTAAGACACGCCAACACACACGTGGGCATGGGGGTTATTTACCAGCCACGTGGCCACAATAGCAAATTAGCTACATTAACCCAGATGGGCAGTGACCTCGTTCAGCTACCGTCACTGCTAGGGGCTAGACACTGCATTTTAAGAGGGATAACCTGTGTAACACTTAAACACTGAGACCAAACCTCATCATAAACATTAAACTATCACAGATTTGATAAGTTATTGTAGCTTACAGATAAAGGGATATTGACTGGAAGGGAACCTTGTGTCTGTGTGTTCAGGTACAATACAGATTGTATGGGTGGTCTTGTTTGTTTACATCCACATTGTCGGCACAGACTCAGTCTGGTGGCCTTAAATCGGGGAAGGGGGAGTCAGACCAGTGGGGCTGTGGGGGGCTGCTCCATTGCATCCTGCTGTGTGTACAAGTGTGTGAGTGATTGTTTTGTGGGCAGGATTCAGTGGCACCACTCAGCGCTCAGGCAGATGGTTTTAATTATTTCTATTTGAACCTAAATAGAGACAGAGGGATCTGGAAAAAGGGGCAGTGAGGTTGGGGGGTTAAAGGTTTATGTCGTCACCTTCCCAACCCCCAAACACAAACACATAGCTCTGCTCACACACTCACACACACTCACACACAGAATATTTAATCCTGCAGTAAGCCATGAAGCAGATGGCCTGTGGTCTCGCCTGTCACGTCAGAGAAAGTCTCTCTCACATATTTCCACAGCTCACATACACCCCTCGCTGTCCACGTCCTGGAACTGCACAGATAGCACAGAATGATGTAGGCCATGTTTTTCTGCTTCCGGGGAAACACATCTGGCACATTTCCACTCACGCTAATCACATGGTTGGCTTAAACCACTGGTGGAAGCACACAGACACACAAACCTATTTGTGAATATGTACTGGAGGCAGTAGAGGGACCACACAATGACCTGGCTGTATATATAACAGGCTAATTGTTGACTGAATGAACTCCCGACTAAGACTAGAATATCCTCAGGCCAGTGCACTGTACAGCATTACACAGCTCTATAGTGTTTTTGTGTGTGTGTGTGTGTGGCCTAGGGCGACACAATTTTATGAAGCCACGTAGGAGGCTTCTTTATAAAAAGGAGGTTTTACAATGTTTGGCTTGTTTGCGATTAGTAATAGATATAATAATGGGTGGGGCCACACTTGTTGGGTTCAAACATTTGTTGATAATCATGTACTCTTGTTCATGCACATGATTCTTTGGTCTACGTTCTATTAATGGAAATCAATACAAAATCAATGTTGAAATGGTCTCAAAAACTGTGCCAAATATCAATACTGAATATTTGAAATGCTTTCAACACTCATTTTTTTTGCCGTATTGATACTTCTGTACCAGCTGCACTTTCTTGCTATCTGCTCTCAGACAGTGAGTTGGTGCAAACACTGCTGCAGTTCCCACATAGGCCCACCTCCTCTCAATTACTCACAGCACCATCTTCTTCTCACCAGCTGCCTTGTTAAATTTTTTTTTTTTTTTTTTTTAGGTTATTTTTTGCCTTTATTGACAGTGACAGCTGAAGGTATGACAGGAAAGGGGGGGTGAAGAGACAGGGGATGACACGCAGCAAATGAGCCACAGGCGGGATTCGAACCAGCAGCCGCTGCAGAGGACTAACAGCCTCAATACATGGTGCGCGCGCCCTACCGACTGAGCTATAGGGGCACCCCATGCCTTGTTAAATTTATTTCACTAAAAATCTATAATTCTATGCCTTCAATATGAGTCAATTTTTCCCTGTGCTATCGGAAATTATATGGAATATCAATATTTCTTAAGGTACAGTATCGAAATGAGAAATTCCAGCATCATAGCAACAGTACTACCCACCTCCAACACATGATACAAACAGCAAGGTATTGCCTAAAGTAAGTAAGAACATAAGACGGATTAATTAGTCTAATAGCATTAGATCATGAGCTCTGAAAGATGTCTATGTGGATTTGATCTACATAGCACACGCACACACACACACAGGAGGACAGCATGTTGTGTGGAGCAATAGCACCCCTAATGGATGTTCACACAATAACAGATGGTGATATGAATAGTAGAAATTACAGAGAAGAGATGAGTGACAACGAACACAGACATAAAAACAGAAAAATTAAAAGAGTATAAGAATGGAAGACAGTGTTTAAGTTGGCTGGAGACAAAATATCTATTTTCCTAATGTGTCATCATGATCTTGCCCCTCTTTCACAGCTGCCTGAGGTGAGACGTCAGGCTGCCCAGGCTTATCCCATCTCACCCCTCCCACATCCTTTTCTCCTCTCTTCCACTTACCCCCTTTCCTAAGAGACAACAACACAGTCTAATCCCCATGAGAGCATCTGTTGCCCTACTCTCCTTCTTCCTCCCCCCTCCCCCACACTACTCCCTCAACATGTTCTCTATGTAGAGCACGAGCACTCCTAGTGGCTGTTCCCATACCAGCATCTGTGTGGGTGTGTTAACCACACATGCACACACCCTCAGCCTCATAGATAAAAAGAACACAGGCTCACACAGTCTTTTACAGACACTACTGACACCTAGCTGTAGAGAGATGGAAAAGCCAGCCACCAAGTGGTCTGGCATATCTCCAAAGATGAGTGTATGAGAGCCATGGATGGATATTTCATTACTGTAGTTAAGTTTTATCAGATAAAATTAGAGCAATGAACTTGGACTTCTGGGTGTAGCATCCAAGTTCTCTGCCAATCTTGTGCCCTCAATCTTGAATTTTCAAGTTTTATGAGAGTCAAATAAAAAACAAGTAAAGATTAGATTTGATTAAATAAGTAATAATCTAATAAGAATGTAGAAAATTGAGTTACTATTCGATCACATGCTTAGCACATTGTGAGGCTCCACTGAGTGAGCGTCTGTCTGTCTGACTCGCAGCGGAATGACAGGACCACAAACTGCAAACACACGCTGACCTTCCAGGGTTTAACCAATAACTGGGATGTCATGTTTACAGAGAGACAGAAAGTGAGAAAGTGGAACATTCAGAGAATGCATGGGAAAGAGGAACTTTCAAAGACAGTACACATACTATATGTGAGTGTTAGCTGCCAAAAGAAAAAAAGGGAACAATGAAAATAAGAGTGTGTAAAAGTGTAGCTGCTGAAAACAACATTTGTCTACTAATCAGCCAGTATGAGGGTTATAAACAAATACAGAACAAAGACCAGGTGTGTGTATGCCGGATTTGTGTGTGGTTGTATTTAAATAGGGGGGGTCGAATAACTCCGGGCTACACGGGTAGTCAAATATGCCACCTGTATGTAAATGATCTCGAGCCCATTAATGCACATACACACACACTCATCTTTGAAGCACTATTATGTTCCAGTCATGCATGCCTCTAGAGGCTGAACATGAAATTTGACTACCTCACTTTTTTCCATAAAATGTCTGCTCCATGCTTTTAACGCAGAGACAAAATATTCCAAGTAGAGTCTCAGTGCTCGCTGTCTCTTTAAGTGCCCCTTTAAATGAACGGCAGACACAGGGGGAGGGACAGGAAAAAAGAAGAGGGGGTGATGGAACAAAAGACAGAAAAGAGAGGAGAGGAGAAGCCAGCTGGAACATGGAGCACTAGCAGAAAGGCCCGAAAGACTTTTTGTAAAAGAGGTTCACAAAACAGACACGCAGATACACATTCTTACACACTCTCACACAGTGCAGAAACACTTTGGCCAAAACAATCTTTCTCCTACACAGGCAAAAGCAAAACAAACATTCACGAGAAAAAGACACAGTACTTTTGTAACACACATACAGAAAGATATACACAGAGTGAGGCTGCAGCAAATTTTGACTGTGGAACTGCGGAGTCCCAGGAGAACCTGACTGGAGCCAGAGAGAGGAGGAATGTACTGAAACTAGGTCACAGTCTGAGAGAAGGGGGAAAAAGTGCCTGTGTAGAAGTATGTCTCTGCAAGGCAGGATTTGAGTTTGTGTATAGGAGGATGAGAGAGTGAGAGTGTGTGTGTATGTGTGAACAATATGCTTCTAGCAGTCTTTTCAAAGCATAACAGCATCTCACACAAGAGTGGAAACATGTTTTTGGTGATAAAGAGATTCAGAAATTCTCTTTTATGGAAGCAAATCCTCCTTGGTTCACCAGAGGAGTGAAAAGAGGTCCAGCAGTTCCTTGTATACATCCCCCCTTGTCCTCACTTTCTGTGGTGCTTATTGTTACTTGTTTACTGCAAAACGCAGGTCATCAACATTAGATTAACTCCAGTCTATAAATACTGATGGTTTGCTCTTTCACACACACATGCACACAAAGACACACACACACATTTTCCACAGAAGCATGGACTCTGACTGCCCCCAACTGGAATCTGAGGGAAATACAAACAGATACAAGGTGTTTCTCTCTCTTTCAGTCACACTCAGGTAAACAGATGCAGCAATTGTGACCTGCGTTGATGTCAAGAAGCTGGTTCTTCTTGAGTTTTTCCTCCTTCTCCTTCTCTGCCTTTTCCCTGGCCAGTTTGGCCTTCTTCATCTTCTCCTCAGCCTCCTTCCTCTTCTGGTTCTCCTTCACTGCTTGCTGATGGGGGAAGAAAGAGAAACAAAGAGACAGTCCATGTATGAAAACTGAGTTTGAGGATTGGTGTGGATAACTTAATGTTAAAAAGAAAATGATTCTTTATTGGAGATTGAATGTCTGTGTATCTAAGCATAACTTCAAAACTAGATGGCAGTTATCCACAGTAACTGGTAAAACAAGTTATGTCTGGCTGGAGCCCTCCCAAACAGGACATTTACAGTTGATGTATAAACTGACAATATAATGTAGTCTCTCTCATTTGTTTATATGTCAATAGAAACAGGTGCACAGCCTTTTTTCTCCTCTCGGATTGACATTTGTCTTTCATGTTTCCCTCTTTCATCTTTTCCAGTCCATCTGTGTGTATTTCTTCGTACTATATGTGTATGAATTTGATTTGAGGTTGGTCACTAAAGACTGAAAACCGCACCTATCCTCTTTTGAAACAGAACAGTTCATTCAAATCCACAAAACACACCTGGAACATGTTTTTAAAGGTGTTAAGGTCCCCAAAGAATTCCTCTGCAGAGATTTTTCTTGGGTCAAAGACAAAGTACACTCCTAGGTCGGTATATTCCTTCTCCATATTCTTATGCAGCAGATCCAGTTTCTCATACTGCTCACGGGCACTACCCACAAAACTGTGGAGACACAGTGTTAAGGAACATAGAAACAATATTTCTCTATGTCTCTAGATTACTTATGATGACAAGATCTATGGTTTGACATTTTATAGAAACAGACTCTTTTAAGCAATTGCTTAAATATGAGACTGAATAAAGAGGATATGGACATCTTCTCCACAAACAGGTCCTTGTCATTTTGAGGAGGAGGGAAGGTTTCCAGATCTTTTTCCAGGTTCTTGATCTGACGGCCCATCTGGTCAAGGTTCTTCTGAAGTGTCTCTACAGAAACTGCAAGGGACATAACACAACGATTAATGATACAGGCCACCTGCATACAAAGACATTTTTCAATGAGAACACACTGTATCAATATGATGAATGTAATGTGTAACAGAGGTTGTAATGGATGACACTATTCAGGGATGGAGATGCACAGAGATCAGTTTGATGTCTCATATACCTCTGCTGGCCTTTTCCACATGGATGAGCTCATCTGTAAAGCCCATGACATCAGGATACTGCTCCTGGCACACATCAGCGAGGAAATGGAGCAGTGTTTGCTTCAGATCACCTGATTTGGTGTCACGCAGCTGATTGGGAAAAGGATTGATTTAAAAAAGGCACAGTGAAAAGGTAATCAATGAAAAGTTATTACATGTCTGCATGTGCTGTCAATATTTCACATCTTTTGGTCAACAGCAGCGATGCCCAAACTTTTTCTCTTGGCGGGCCAAAACTGAAATGGTGGGTCAGTGTCTAAAAGCAACTTCCTGTGTAAAGTGTCACTCTTAGATGTTCATATTATGAAAAATAATTAATAATTAAAGATTCTCAATATTTAAAAAGTATTTTTCCTCACAAAAATTAAAACAGTATAGACGGGTTCATATCACATGTACATTTTTTAAGTAGTTTGTTTTTGCTAGAAACATCTGATAGGTCATATCAAACCATGTGGTGGGCCAACTATGGCCTTTACAGATGTGTAAATGGACATGTAAGTAAGATTATGGATTTTGAAAAATCTCATTATTTATGCACTTTTGTCTGTGTCCATATTGCCTACTTCACATTATAAAATCAAATAAAAACATGATAAAATGAATTAAGTACAGACACTATTGTAACACTAACTAGATGTAGCATCTCTGCTGTAATGAGAGAATTATGGGGCCATCTCTTATACAAGTCAGGAACATAGCCACTGATTGGTTGACAAGTCAGGAACACAAACTCTGATTGGCCGACAGTCTCAACGCAGGGCATCTTGGGATTGCCAGTGGGTGGCTAACAACAACTGTTTTCAGCATGGAAACATGGATAAATAACTACAAAAGATAGAGATTATTGGTTTGTGGATTTGGCTTTTTGGCAGTTTCTGAAAGGGAAACAAAAACACAAAGCTGAAATTGTACAGGTACAATGCTAGCATTAGCATTAGCTTAACAGTAGCCTGCACAGCTTAGTTTGGGGCTAACCCCATCATTTTTCCAGCTATTGGGAGATAACCAAAACAAATTATAAAATAACTAAATAAATAACTAAAGACAAGATTTTTCTTAGTGTTTAGAAGCTGCTGTGCTTATTAACTGCCACATTGTAGCGTGAACTGTACATTTACTGCCAGAGTGACGGTTTGCAGATTGACAGAGTTTAAATTTCTGCTCCACTGTGAGTGTGAGCAGCACCGGCAGCACACTTGCACACCGCACACACATTACGTACTGCCCTGTTCCTTAAAGGAGCTATACTGCATTTAGGACAGTACGCCACCATAAAGTCCAATAAAACTTAGTAAATAAGGCATTTGCGGTTAACCGCCATCCCACGGGAAGGGTCACTTTGTCCCTGCAATCAGCAGTAATCCACACCATCACAGCCCTAGTCCATACTTGACCTCCAGGAGTACACACCAGGTAAGACTAAGACTATTTTTTTCTTTTTTACTGTGTTTGTGTGTTTTTGTGTGTGTACTATGTCTACAGGTCATTTTACCTTGCAGAGGTATGATATGGAGAAGCCAAATGCCTTTCCATTACGGGAGCCAGAATTCATAAAGTTCCCAACAAGTAGGATGATCTCTAGCAGCTTAGAGAATTTCTCGCTTTTCCTGAGCTCCTCACAGGCTGCAGTCACAGAAACCACATCTGGCTTGATGTTGTTCAGCTGTTCCTCAAACTGTAGCTTGAACAGGATGGCCTGAAGCCGTGGCATCAGCCGCTTCACGCTGGACATCTGGAGGGAGAAAAGAGGGTGGGGGGGATTTGAGACCCATGCCTAGTACATTTGTCGCCACATAAATAGTGTGTGAGTATGTAGTTGTGAGTGTGTGAAGGGGATTTCTTCTATTACGCACATCTTCCACAGTTGAACAAAGCAGTCTGTGTTCAACAGGATTGTCTGTGTCTAATATATTGACAGCAGTATGACTCCATCTCATTTTCTACGAGTCATTTGCCATTTCACTGATTTCTCTGCTATGTTTGTGGTTAGTCATGTCAGTGTCAGCTGGGATGTTAGACTATACCAATTTTATAAAAACAAAACAAAATTATGTTTTGTGTGCGTGCATGCTTGTCTGTCCTCACCACTACTCCAAACTGTTCAGACTCGGCCAGGTCATCATATTCATCCTTCATCTCTCCCAGGACACTCAACTGATCTGGTCCTGGCAGTTGTTTGGTCAGATTCTAGGTGGCAATAAAAGGAAAATATGAAAAACAGGATCTGGATACACTTATGTTTTTGCGTGGGTGTACACAAAATTCAAGACAGACTGATGGATGTTTGAAAGAAATTTCTTCTGTGGGTTATTGTTGACAAATGGACATTCAGCTAATGAGCAGAAATCTTAAAGATTCAAAGTGTGAAAAATTTTTGAAGATTGTGATCTTGATTATTAGGGGTGGGAGAAAAAAAACAAACATTCTCTTAAGTCTCGTGATTCTGTTTTTTTTTTAACAATTTCTGAATCGAGTGTTTATATGTATGCTAACATATAATGGAAATTCCTATTGACATGCTAACAGAAATTAGCATTGCGATTATGGTAATATTATCTCAACAAATTATCTATTTTAAATCACATGATCTACATAAAATAATGTGACCTCTTACTTTCAGGCATATATTTCATCTGCTTTGTGGAAGCTAATTGTTGCTGTCTTCATATTGCTAATTCAGTCTATTACTCTGGCTTCATCACTGATCAGCTACAGTGATCTCAAAGGGTCAAAACTCAAAGTTCACGGTTTCAAAGTTCAATTTTATACATGATTGATGTTAATTTAAAGGCTCTTTGTATATGTGCAGTTTTTAGGGGCTCAATTCATCTTGCTTTATTTATTATATTCTCATGGCAATAGCGTGATGAGCAGGAACAGCTGAAGTTTACTTCAAAGAGTATTTTATTCACTATATTTATAAGCAGTATAGGAATGACGCTGCTGAAATAAAACTCAGATAGGTTGACTGACATGTGATGTGCATAGTTGTTGCAAATAAGACTCATAATATACAGTCTAGATGTGTACGATTCAACTATTTCACATGGTCTAGTGTTAAAAAAAGCAAACAAAACAGTCAACTGTAATATCATATCATAATACTTGTAGAATTAGAATATTTAATCACTATATATATCGATTTGTCACTCAATTATAGTGACAGAAATGAATCAGGAGATAAGTATATTGTCCCAGCCCTTGTGTTTAAGTAAAACCCTTCTTATGCTGCCATTTAGGCCAGGTCCGTCTTGTTAAAGAGATACTGAACCTCATATCACTTCCTGGTTAAATAAATATTAAAGATAGAATAAACAGGATTTGTTGGAGCTGTTCATAAATGCACCAAAAAGACAGTCGATTGATGAGTCTTATATTAGAGATGTTTCACCTCTTGGATGAGAGGCAAAACATCTTCTAGAACTTTATCAAGTCCAGTTTCCTACGACAACCTTTTCTGACAAACACCATGACCTGCATGACTGAGAACCTTCACAGACATGCCATAAGCACAGGAAAATAATGAGAAAATAAGAATGTGCGGGTGAAGGGCTAGGTCTCCGTTGATGCAAACACTGCCACATGATTCTGGTACGTCGTGGGTGATTATTTTTGTACAAGTCTACACCTTGTTTTTTAAAGGGGGGATATTGTCCATATTTTGCCCTTGAATAAAAAATATTCTGCTGTAAGGTACATCTACATGGCAGAGGCTTGCTGTCACAAGAGTATGCAATTATCTCAATTCATTTTTCTCTTGGTTATTATATTCACTCATGATGCTTCAAACAACTACATAGGCATTAACTGATCTACTTTGACATTTACTAGAGAGAATAACACAAAGGAAAACAAACTTTTCATTCCACACTGTACGGCCAGAAGATACATGAATGTTGGTATACACAGAACCTTTATATACCGAAACTGGAGCAGATCTGAGCTCTGTACCTGAACCATAGACTCTGTGAGGATCTTCTCATTAACCTCCATGATGGCGTTCTTGATCTGCTCATAAGGAATACGGAATGATCCCAGGAAAATAGCTGTAGGAGCAAACACAATTTAACAGTACTCATTAAAACCCAGTAAGGATTCAATTAAACACGTTACTATCAGCATTTGTCCACAATATGCGTTTAAAGAACAATGTTATTGGTATGGGTGGATCTGGCTTGTTAACAGATTGGGCATGTATGGACTTACAAAGGTTCTGTGCGGACTTGGAGTCCAGAACCTTGAGCTCCTTGACCTTCTTCTTCTGCATCTGTTTCTTTTCATCTCCGCCGGCCTGCTCATTTTTGGCTGGAGAGGCGGATAGAGACATTGACAGGGTGGTGGTAATATTCAGAGATGAACAGAAGAAAGAGAAGACTTTGTTAGAAATCACATTTGTTGACTAGAACAGCTGGATATGAATAGTAATAATGCTGGAAAGAAGGGCAGTAGTAAAATCAGAGGGTTCTGTAATAGAGAGAGAAGAGGATGCGAGGGATGGATAGAGGGCCTACATGACGGCTATAAAAACTGACAGACTTGGCATGGCCTTCACTTTTTCCACTCTCGCCCAACTGTATGGTGTCACAGAGGTGTTAGGATTATTGTATCAGTGGCCTTGGGTGAGATGGAACTGCTCTGAAATGGCTTTAACACCAGGGAGAGATGTCCCTGGTGTGTGTGGGTCTGGTAAATATGGTTGGACGTTTGTTAGCTGTAAGGCATTTAGAGTTTGCAATCAGCTCACACACATACATGTATAGTACATTCTATCAGACACACACACTTTACAACATTTCACATTAACGTGTTCTGGCAAGGTCAGGATTGTGACTGTAAGGATGTGTCAGTGTGTGGGGGTGAATGTGCACTAGATGAGAATTAGGAGTGAAAGATGAACAAGCACATTGGTTTGACCACATAACAGCCCACTGTGCACAGGCACATCAGATCTAAGGTCAACGTACGTCAGAGTGCTGGATGTCACAGCTCTTCACTTGTTTCTGCCTGTATTATCTAACCACTCATACTCAATTTAACCTTCATCTGAAAGAGCAGCACAAACACTGTATGTCATAATTAAAATCACTTGTCGATCAACAAAGTATTTGTCACTGACAAAACTGATAATCAAATATAGATGAGCCACATTTTAAGAGATTTCATTGACAACAAAGTTCACCATGAATAGACATTTAATAACAGAATAGATCATTAAAACAACTGATAGCGCGGGGCCTTATTTGTAATAGAAATAACAGGTAACAGGTAATGGAGCAAATTTTGGAAAAGGCCTAAGAGCAGGGATGAGTTTTGTTAGGATTTTATTGATATGGATATAAACACCACTCATTGATAGTGATAATTAGTGATACTCATTGATAGTACTTGTCACAATTTAAAAATCCATTAATTATTTTAATAATATTTTTAAAAATGAAAACATAGCATGAAACAGTTATTTTACCATAGGGTTTTTTTTTTGCAAAATTAAAAAGTTAAATTGTTTCCTGAGTTATTACATTTTGAATGAATTTGAATGAATGAATTTTGAATTTTGAATGTTTTACCCTGTCAGCTATTTATGTAATGTTACATAAATACCTATAGCAGTATTGTCCAGGAACTTATCGATATTTTCATAATGACCAGTCAGGAACTGGTACCAGTTTGATACCGATTCCTGCCTAGGAACATCTCTCAAAACCACAACTATTCTTGTTCACCCAGTATAAAAAAAACTTTAAGAGACAGTGGCCTTCATCATTGCTCATCCTTTTTTCTGCGTAGTTGTAAAGTTTGACAAACACCGGAGCATCTCAACTGCCACTGTTTTTTTGCAATCTCTATTTAGGTTTTGTCTAATTCTCAATGTGGCCTTGTCCTTGTATAATCTGTATAAAGGTGAGACAGTAACAGGAAATAAGAATCACTGTCTGGAAAACAGCCAGCAAGAGTGCTGGTACAGCATGTACAGTAAGAGCACGATGTCTCTCCTGGTAACTTTCCATCCAAAATACACAGACAAACAAATAACGTGCACCTGTTTCCACAGCCCCGTGATGACCTCATGTATGAACATCAGAGGCTAAAATTAAGTGTTTCACTACCATGCATGGCTCATCCTACGCTGGGGAGCCCAAGAACATACAACCATCGCAGCACTGAGTTAACTTGTTTCTTCTCTAAATTAGGCCTATTAGGTTATGTGATTTATGTAATCTAATACAACAGATTATTATTATTTTTTAAAACGGAAACAAGTTGATTGACAAAGTCATGAAAAATTATAATGAATTTTTTTTCCCTGTGAGATTAAAGGGGACCCCAGTCAGTAGGATTATGGTTAATCACCAGGGGTACTAAAAATTATTATTCAATGTAAATTAGGTTTACCTAACCCCCACCTCTCTGTACAATATATATGGCCTTATTTCTTCACTTCCTCACAGTCATTCCACCATATTCTTCTACAATCTATCCACAGTCAACTGCATCTCTCTCTCACTCAAGCAGCAACACTGCAAGTCTTCTGCACCCCGACACAGAGAGCCACTACAGCAAAAATGCTCATTCATCCATCTGTCCATCCTTCCATATGTCCAGTCAAACAGTGCTTTGTCTCTATGTGAAAGGCCAATCAGTCAGACAGTCTGTTAACGAGTCCGAGCCTCTTAATGAGCTCCTCATCTTTCCATTTAGAACACACAAGTGCACACATAACAGTCAGTCAGTCAGTCAGTAAGCGCGCTGTGGCCTCAATAAGTCCCATTGTTTCACTCAGTGTCAGCTTCAGCTTTAAGAAAACTCTTTCACAGAACCAACCATCACTTTTGTCTAATGTTTGACTCAAACTTTAAGGTAATCTGATCTGTTTGAACTCTGTACTTCTCTCGTTTGCATATAATTTGCGTTATACTGGATAATTATAATCAGCCTTGTGTATCATTTCATGTTGTTTCATGTATCAACAACACTATTGTGTCCAACACTCCAGCCATAGTCCCTGCTGAGAGCAGGAAACCACAGCAGGAAGTCAACCATTACACAGACACACAAGGTCGGAAAATCCATCAGGACATCTGAGAGGAAACAACATAAATATCTTCACACAAACACATAAACACAGCCAGTCAAAGCATAAAGGTTAGGAAGAAACTCAAAGGAAGTGACAAGAATCTATAAATAAACATTTTAAGACAGAGACAAAAACAGGGAGACGAAAAACAATCCACTTCTTTAAGACAGTGGCAGCTAGAAAATGAGGGAAAACACCTCTAAAAGCTTATAGTGAGAGAAATAAAGAGATTTAAGAGTAATTATGTGAATATCAGTGAACATGAAATATACATGTGCAGGCTTGTGCAAATGTTACAGCTCAAAGGAACATCTAATCTGGATAGTATAAACGCAAGGAGTGATAATCCAGTTGGTCTGGGACAAGACTGGTGACCTACTGACAGCATCATGTCACTAGGTCAGTGTGTGCCTGTGAGATGAGTCGGTGAGGGAGCATGCGTTTGTGTGTGCGTGTATGTGTATGTGTGCATCTGCGCTACAATAGCTACAGTGCCAGCTGCACTCTAGCCAATAGAATCTGTCTTAGCTATGTTGACATCATGGCTGATTCATAAAATGGGGTCTGGTGTGCAGATTGTAAAATGGCTGCTCTGTGGTTTCCACATGCTGAGCCGGCTCGTTCATTTATGAGCCGATGGCACCTCTAGTGGCGGTTATGGAGCGCTGCACCATGTTGCACTTAGTCATTGTGTGGGAGGAGAGGAGATGACAGAGGCAGAATGCATGTGTGACTGGACACACACACACAAAAGCATACACAAGCACGTACACACACACACACTTGTGGAGTGCTGACATCTTAACTTACACATGTTTTATCATCCCAGCTGTCTTTTTGTTATACCGTAACACAAAGAAGGGCCCTTTTGTGGAAGCAAATCACTACCACCCCTACTGACACACACACACACACACACACACACACACACACACACACACACACACACACACACACACACACACACACACACACACACACACACACACACACGTCTCTTTCCTGGAACACCTCCCCCTCGTCTAACCAACAGCTGCTTGGCACTGAGGGATGATGAAAAAAAGGACGGGGTTAGCCTACGTCTGTGTGCACGCAGACACGCACGGTGTCATGAAAGAAAAACTAAATTCTTCCATTTCTGACTTCTGTTTTTAATTAAGCGGGCAGAGGAAAAAAACAGAGAGATGGATGGGGGGAGGAGGTGAAGGAGGGGGTAGACAGAATCATGAGGAGCCAAGTCATGTAGAGGTCTCTGTCAATATGTAACTAAGTGTGTGTGCGTGTGTCTATCTGCACAAAGAGGAGTCTGTTTATCAGTCAGCAGACCTGAGTGTGTCCTTCACCCCCCTCCTAGTCCTTTCCTCTCTCATTCCCTCGCTCCTTAAAAGGAGAAAATGTGCAGTAGAGAAGGTGATGGGTAGCCAGGCTTGGAGAAAGAAAAACATTTGAAAAGAAAGACACATGGAAAAAAAGAAAAAAGAACACAAAGAGAGGGAAAAAAAATGTATAATACACTTTCCATCCCAGTACAACACAGAGAACAGTAATAGAATAAGTCCTCTCCTTGAAAGCACAGGCACTTCTCTTTTCTATCTCTTCTCATTTCCTTTCATGTGGTCTATTCATCCTCTCATCACCACTCCCTGCTTGTGGAACGCTGCAGTTTATTTTTAACCCACTAAAAGCTTTCAGATGATGTGCCCTATTGTATATCTGTGGCCCCCAAAAGTGTTTTTCATGGGCCCTCTGGTGGCAAGATGGGAGAAAAGCATAACATCAACTTTATGTAACTTCAAACCAAGTTTTTTCCATTCAGCATTCCAGGGCTGGAGACTGTCTAAACTGGACCAGAGGAGAGGGTTTAGGGTTTCAACATCAATATCTGTGGGGTGAACAGTTCTGTGGAAAATGTGGCTGACGTTGCTCAAGAGAAAGAACCACAGAGACACAAACAAATCTTTTGCCAATTTTTACCATTAACAAAGACTCAGTACATTTCAGGGAAACTTAATAAGAACATTTATGTTTAGAGTTTTAGAAAGTCTACTTCATGAATGCTGAAGTAATAGTACTAAAGGAAGAACAAGACAAAGGGGGGGGGGGGTTTAAGTTCTTTGTCTAAGGTAAACAGACGGCAAAAACTATGGCAGACAGAAGGACAGCTGTAGCTTTGGTCCCTTTAAACTTTAAATGTCCAACATTCTGTCACTCTCTATATAAGAGTGTGTGTGTGTGCGTGCGTGTGTGTTACAATGAAAGCAAGTTTGACAGAAGAAGAATAAGGGGGTTTCCACGGTAACCTCGAGTCTGAAAGAGCCCCTTCATCCTGTTTTTCACTGTGAAAGGAAATGAGGAGAAAAAAATTCCTGACTGAGTGTGTATGTGTGTGTGTGTGTGTGTGTGTGTGATTGTGTGAAAAGGACCAGATGGCAGGGTGGGGCAGGGAGGAGGGGGGACGGGGGCAGGATGTGGGAGGGCCAGGATGCAGGGGGAGGGCTTGTGGGAGGGGCTAAGATGGTGCTCACATGCGCTCCCCTGGTGCATGAACAGTGTAACTGCAGCTTAGATTTTCTGCACTAAGCTGATATTGAATATTTTAAAATCACATTTACTTTAGAGACATAAAATAGATTATATTTATTGCTAAAAAAATCTACAGTATCTGAAATACAAATATTAGTTCTGCTTTACCATCTGCTCACTAGACCTGGCCTTCAGGCTCTCACCAACAAGGAAGGCTACCACACTTCTGAAATTTTGTTTTTCAAAGGTTTCAAACAGATTATTTTAAATTTCAAACCTACAGGAATAACTTTGTCAGAATGTGTAAAATATGTTTTCTTATTTGATGGTCCTATAAAATCTACAATTACAAGTAATATAACATGTACACATATTTTATTTGATTAAATTTAAAGTTTGCATCAAACAGCTCTGGGTCTTTGGACTTTAAACAGGTAACATAAGATGCCATGTTGCCAAAATCTAATGATAATAAGTAATGTTTTAAAATAAATTATATGTATGCTTGAGGATTCTGATTTATAAATTATCTGTTCATGTGTTTAATTGCCTGTCTGCCTGCCTGATTCTTTTGTTTACATTTGGATGACTGGCAACTTTAATAGTTTTCATAGTTTAAACTGGAAAAAAAAAATATTTTAAATATCATACAGAGTTAAATGTTTTTTTTCTATCTAAATGTATTGACTACAAGGGAGACAAAGTGTAGATCCTTCAGTTTCTTATTTATGAGTGGAGTCACAGTGCCCTCCACTGGTGAATAAGGTGTACTGCTGCTAGATGGCATAAAGCAAGCAAACACCTGGATACACTGTTTATTTCCTTCACACTCCATCTCACTCACCATCCAAGTTGTGTGTGTTTGAGTGTGTGTGTAAAGGAGAGAGAGAGAAAGAAAAAAAGCCAAAAGAAAGAACATACTGATTGTGTTTGTGAGTGTGTATTTATTTGAGAGTCCAGTGGGTACAAAGGGGGGAGACAGAGGTGGACAGAGTGTGTAGAAGTGTTGGAAACAGTGGGTCCTGTGTGTGTGTGTGTGTGTGTGTGTGTGTGTGTGTGTGTGTGTGTGTGTGTGTTTGTGTGTGTGTGTGTATGTGTGTGTGCGTGTGCCAGTGTTGTTCTCTCAGGGCCATTCTGACCTCTCTCCGCTCTTCTGGCCATGAAGGTCTTCAGCGATGACGCACACACGGCATGTAACGGCATCACTGATGAGACACACATACACACACACACGGAGTATGCTGCCTGCATTGCTGATAAGGTGCACTACAGTCGACAAACCGACACAGCACTACCTTGAACTCGAATTCGCACTTGCTGAAACCACACAAACAGCCCATAAATCCCCATAGCAAATAACAGAGGACACAGACAGACCCCCCCCTGCCACACACACATACACACAGGGAGAGGTGAGCTGCTATGGTGTGCTTATTAAATCAGTCCTATATCAGCCAGTCTCCTTGGGACAGCAGAAAAGATTTACTACAGCAATTACACTGGCTAATTACAAGGAGGAGAGATAGAGGGAGTCGAGGAGAGCTACAGAGTGTAAAAGGAGAGAAGGAAATCAAATCAAAAGGAGTGAGAGCAAATAAAGGTGTGAAAACTGATACAATGAGAGAGCAAATAAAGGGGGGAGAGAGAGAGAAGTTGGTTTAAAGGACACAGACAATGAGCAGGTGACCTTGAGCCAGCCACAACACCTGTGCCTTGAATGGGATATATGGAGACAACAGAAAAATACAATGGTTCACTTGTCAAACTCACAAACCAGATGTTTGAGAGTGTGTGTGTGTGTGTGTGTGTGTGTGTGTGTATGTGTGTGTGTGCTTGACTGACTAACTGAGTGACTCACTGAGTATGTAAGTAGTTTTTCTGGGGTACTCTGGTAGTCTGCGTGGTGCTTTGGTGTTTGTTATTCACAGTGTGAATGTCCTTGACGCTGCACTGGCCTTCACAGCACAGTGCTCCCTCTACGGGGAGGAGAGTGAATTACATCATTAAGCAGGCTCACTCTCTGTTATGCCAGGTATCAATCAACCCTGATCCCCATTCCTCGTGCTGTGGAAGACATGCAGTGACATTTGCAGATACTTACATACTTGACGTGTGTGTATGAGACTGACAGAGGAGATTAGTGTTCTTACAGACAGGTATCTTAAGTCTGACAGTCTCTCATATGTGAATATATAGCCTATATGAGTAGCAATTAAGAACTGCTGCTGATGACTTGATATTTCATCATTCCTATTCGGGAAATATAGTTTGGACCCCCATCACTCAGCAGTTGGGGTTCACTTGCTCATGGACATTTCATCTAGGGCTGCACACTTAATCGAAATATTATTGAATTCACACTATGGCCAAGTGCAGCAACCAAATCACAGAAGCTGCAAATTTTTGATAAAGAAAAATGTGTAACATAACAGCCATTATACTTAAGTACAGTAGTACTGCAGGGATGCCCTGACATACATATCTTGTTTTCCCAATGCAAGTAAACATATTTGTTTAGTACAGACCCCAAAAAATGTCACATCATCTTGATTTTGATTTTTTTTTTTCGGAATGTACAATAAAGATTTTTTTTTAAAGACAAATATTACCTGCCTGTCATGGCCAATACCAATAAGATAACAGATAATTTCACATTTTTGTATTTTAAGAAGTACATATAACCTGCAATTTATGCACACCTGACAGTAAGAAAGGCTAAGATGTAGTGAGCAAAGATGAATGATTTAATATTCCATAGTTCTGACCAAACCAAATCAAACTGAACAGTACTGACTCTTCAAATATTCTGTTTTTAAAGAAAAAAATAATCAAATAACTTTACAGATATGCTTTAACTTTTATTGAGCAATTTTCTAAGAATTAAAAAAATGATTTGACATAATCTATGAGATTAGATATTAATAAAGCTGATATTTATCGGCTAATATACGCACATACCAATAGGTGTGATAGGCCAAATTGGTCAATAATTGATCAGCCATTTATCTTGGATCTAAAGTTTGCATCCAAGTTTTTTCAGTGAAAGGGAAAATAGTGATGTAAATAATGAATCATATCACAAACCCAGTATCTGTAATATGTTTTTACTATATTGTGCAAGCCTAATTTCATGCTATCAGATGCTTTGACTCAGGTCGTGTAGCTGAAGTGAATGCACAGTGCCAGCTGCCTGCCAAATGTACTGATATTTCCCTGCTTGTAAGGAGTCCATCCTGACCTCTTCTATGACATATGCACAACCAAGCCGAAAGTCTCATTTACATGAGCACAGAGGTAGAAATGAAAACTTATAAATTGGGTTTCTATCTCAATTAAAAAGTTAGATGAACTGTAACACACATGCACCCCATGAGGCACATTTTGCCCTCAGCAAAAAGGATTAGGTGCTGCGCTCCTGTCAGCCCTCAAATATTCATTATTACCTTATGGAAAGATAGCAGACAGAGAGCGAGTGGGAGCAAGACGGAGCAAGCATAAGGGAGAGTGCAAAAAAAGAGCATGAGTAAGTGATAGAGAGGCACTTTATGAATACAAGCAGTTCTGACTTATGCAAAGCAAAATAGATGAAAGGAGGACAGAGAAAAATGGAGGTCTACACGGTGTCATGCCATGGAGGACAGTTAAAAGCTCGTCGCAGGGCTAGAGCACACACTCATCCTCTGTTAATCCCTCAGTTTCTGTCCTCTCGTCTCCAACCATCCATCCCTTCACTCGTCTTTATCTCTGCTTCAGTGATGAGGACAAAGGAAAGCACTCACTCATTTTCTCCCTCCCTCCCCAGCTTTCTCCCCCCCTCCTTTCTCCTTCTCTTGGTCTCTTCAGGCAAGGCTCGCAGGCCTGATTAGCAATTGTGACTTGACCGCATGGTGGAAAGATTGGCATGCACGCACAAACACACACAGGAGCATGTACACACACACATGTATACACATACACACATATGTGGCAAAGTAGAGGGCAAGGGCCAGTTTTGCTAGGTCTAATTACCCCTTGAGCGAGGCCCAGAGACAATGAGGGGACCGGAGAGGAGGAGGGAGTTTTGCCTTTTCTAATGTCAGCCATTGCTCGCAGGACACACACATACACTTGAAAAAGTGTGTCTGACTGGAGGCAAAAAGATTGGGCTGTTTTCTGGTGCTTGTCACTTGTTTTTTTCTGCCAACATGTTAATATGACCAAGCCAAGGAAACTAGAGAGGAGAGGAAAGGGGAAAAGGGGAAAAGGAAAAAAGAGATGTGTTGAGAGCAAAGATAAAAAGGGGATGAGTAACAAAGTGGAGCAATTGCAAAGGGAGGCAGTATTGTGGGGAAGAGACTGTGGAGCAAAATGGATGAGAGACAAGGATGAGAAGAACGACTATGAACTGGCAACAGAGTAAGAGGAAAGAAAAGGGGAATGAGAGCCCAATTCTAGAAACTTTTAATTATAATTAACACACTAGACAGGCGCATAGGCCTCTCCAGATACATGCAAACCCAAAGCTGCCATTTGAAATGGAATGTGTAGTTTATTTACAGCTTTGAATACACTTAAAAAAAAGGGCAAGTATACTGATCCCGCAATCCATACTGCTGAGAACACGGTGAACACTTCTTTGCATTTGTGTATGTGAACCTCTCTCTTTGTTGCAAATGCTTTGGGAAAACTACTGCAGGTGTTTGAAATACATCAATAACAGTGGATCATAGTCAAACTAAGTAGCTGCAGGGGAATGACAACCATGATCTGGCAACCTCCACCTCTGCGTGGGAACCTGGGGAAAAGTCTCTCTCATCAAAGATCCATCAGGGTGCTGCAGGGTTTCTAGCTTGTGAAATCAGTTTTACCCCCTCCCTAAAACAGAAAAAAATCCCCCAACCCCAACAAATAAACTAAACAAGAGAAACAGATATTTAAACAGAGAGACAGAAGTGCAAATCCTCTCCTCGAACATCTGTCTGCTGGCCTCTCGCTGGAATTGGCTGTAGTTGGGGCTAGACAAAAAGACACGCATGCACACAAAGACACAAACAAAAACACAAATTCACAGAAGTACACACCTAATCCCACCATGTGCTTAGTGAGCCATCAGGGGACGTGTTGCCAATCAGACAGCTATGTGAGGCTGGGGGAATGAAAACAATCAAGGAACAGCACACAATATGGTTACGAGACTGGCAAGTGTTTGTGTGAGTGACAGACTGTGTACGTGTGCGCGTGCCTGTGTGATTGAGTTCACAGATTCATGCACACATAATGCCAGCCAGAGACCAGCCTCTGTGCTCACTCAGTGCATTCCTAGAGGGACTGTGCATGGAGAGATTTTCTGGGTCTTCTGTAACTAAAAATGATTGATGCTAAGAGTGGCATATTCAGGAAAAGAATCAATGTTTTAGGCTTCACTGCCTATTAAACCTGGGGCACAAGTCTTTGGATAAAAGCTTCTGCCAAATGAATGTGATGCAAGCAGACTTATCACAAAAACCAAAACCTTGATACACAACTAATATATAAAAAATTACAATACTTGATACATCTTCGATGCCTCAGCAAAAAGAAAAAGAAGTCCTGGGAGCATAAAATATGATTTTTTTGTCCCTTTTTTTTTCTTAAAAAAAAAAAAGAAGAACCTGCACACAGTGCTGGTACAGAAAAAGTCACTGAAAACTGTGTGGTTTTGTTCTGCTGCAAGCCAAATTTTAGGAGGGACAATAAAGAAATGATGTGACGTTTAATGGAGTACTTAGATAAATGTTTTTATAGCTTAAGTATTTTCACTACTATAACTAATGGATGTTAGATTGTTTTAAATGTGTTGTGTTGACAAAGTATCAAAGAATCAATACTTCTGACTAGTGGTTGACTGATATGGGTTTTACTATGGCTGACGATGCTATTTCAAGAGCAGAATGGCCGATATGCAATACTGATATCACACCAAAGAAAAGTCATGTAAAATTCCATTAGTTCATGAACACTACAATGTAATATACATGGTCATCTTAGCCAGTAACATGCTGTTTTATACTGTTCAATACTTTTGACAGCCATAGATGTAAGGGTCATCTTTTGCACTACAACGTTAATTTTCAAGTTCAACCTGCAGGTTGACCTGGATGTGATTTGTTTCTTTTATTATTTTAAAAATAGGACAGTGGAGCATGTTATGCTTTAAATATACTGGTCAAAAGTACAACAAAAAGTTGTAGAATACAAGAATTTGCCTTTAAGCTTTGACAGTAAGTCAAGAGAACCCTCCCAAATTTGTACGACAGGACTGTATAGTATTTTCTTTATTCTACCTGTTGTTTGTACTGTGGACCTGTGATCTAGCGTGTGTGTGTGTCTAGCGAGCTATTACTCCTCTCGCTGTCTTGTCTCTTCTCACGGCTCAGTGAGTGTGTCAGTCTGCATTGGCCCTCTTTCAGAAGCTACTGAAAGATGGCAGCACCATTAAAATTTAACCCACTATCTCGCCACTCACCACATACTGACAAGAGAGGGGGAGAGAGAATGGCTGAGATAGCCAGGCAGGCATACAAGGATATACAGGCATGTACCTAACCACAGATATGCACACACACAACCGCACAGACACACACACTCATTCCCAAGCAGTGAGTTAGATGTGATAGCGAGAGATGGGGAGCGACGGAGCGAAAGATCCCATACAGATGGAAAGTAAAGAATAAGATGGAACAGATTACCACTTGAACACCACACACGTACACACGCATCTGATGCATAGACGGCAGAGGAAATGAGTGGCATCAATTCAGCAGGGGAAATGGAGAATGTGTATGTGCCTTACGTCCTATCAGTCTACTCTATCCCCCTCTCTAAATCCACATTTCCACACTTTCTATTACTTTCTCCCTCATCAGCTCTGGCTTCTTACTCCTTCACAAGCAATACTTCTTTTCGTTTCTCTCCCTCTCCTCTCTGAATCTATCACTCTTTCTATTCAATATTTTTTGACGCATAGCTTTTTCATTTCCCTGTCTCGCCTCTTTCTCTCTGTCTCCATATTTTCTACCACTCTCTCTCTCTGTCTGTTCCTGTCCTTTTCTGCCCCAGTGGAGTGTGGGATAGCAGGCAGTGCTGGGAGGCCTATGGTCTCTTAATTAAGAAGCAAGGCGGAACGAGGCCACAGTTAACAAGGACACACACACACACAGACATTTGCATTGCTTTACTTGTAAGGACCCTGCATTATCTACATGGCCAGTGCTGAAGTTAACCATCAGCAATGCATGCCTAATCAGAGCCCATACACTCTAACTATGATCTAGACTTAATTCAAAACATAAATTCAAGTTTATTTGCACCTTGAAAAAACTCAGAAACAACTTTGGGGCTCCAACAATCAAGAATCAGTCCTCATCAACCAAGACTCCTCTTCATGGCACCTGTACAGGGGAACGCACCCATGAAACATCTAGCAGAGTGCTTATTGCTTGCATGTTTCCTGTAAGACAGGCACCTTGGGAAGGTGACACTGACACTGATTAGTGTTAAGAGTGTTAAGAAAGCACTTGTATTAGTTGATTCTTTCCACACTGAGCGCTTCCAGTGAACATGGGACCAAAACAACCTCAGAGACAGAGGCCAGTTTGACGACTGGGTATAAGCTATAGCAACAAGGTGGTGTTTTTGCCCAGTTTGGCTCTTGGCACCTTAAGGGCTGAGTCACAGCTAACCGACCTAACAGCAGGTAGTGGTTAGCTATGTTACTTTAGCAACAAGCATAGCTATCTTCCCATCAGGAATATCTGCAATTAAATCACAAAGAGTTGAAGATGATCCAGGTACTCCAAAATCAGTGAATAAAGTTATGCTTTTGTAAAGTGAAGCCAGGCTTCCAGGAATACTTCAGTCCACTTCAGAGCATGGATATATTCTCCTTGCATGCTCCAGCAGGAAAATTTAGTAACATCCCCAAGTGCAGGATCAGTCAACTGTTTTTAAGTGTTTTCAAGGAAAAAGAAAAAAACTAAAATACCATTAAAATACGCTTAACTATCTACACATCAGCATTTTTGTAATTGATGGACCAGATACTGGGATATAGGTGACATACAACACAATATATGATAAAATCACATAAGCATCAATTTTGACTCAGGGAAACCTTATCAATATGCATTATTAAGGGTGTGCCAGTCTTTCAGCCACAGGTGGGTACCATCACAGATGGTTAGCCGCAAAGTAGCTTCTTAATACGACCGGCTCAGCTCCACTCACGTTCTATCTCTTCGCCCATTTTTGGATTAGATGAGTTAGCTGAGTCAGGTGTTGCCAAGATAGAGACGTCCAGAAAAGTCTCCCCATGAGCTTCAAAACGGCTTTTCAGAAACCTACGGGAGATGGATGCTCAGCCCACCATTTATTATACTGCCCATTCAAACAGACAAAACATCCCCTCTTTGCAATACTGCTTTCACAGATAGGGTCTATAGGTCAAATTCTGCCTCACAAAGATAGAAGTGCAATTCACAAACATAAACAAGCACTCGGTACAGACTCACAAAGAAACAGAGAAGCTGACACAGTTAAAGACCATTGTGCTCCAGTACCCCCCCAGCCCACCCACCCAAACACATGCGCGCACATATGCACACACACACACACACACACACACACAAACACGATTTCCTCCTCTTTCACACATCACAACACCTAATCAGAGGCTGAGGACCTGGGTTGAAATCTGCGGGGCTAGGACTCAATCAGCTACTGCAATCAGGCAGAGGACACACACACTCAGCCACATTCATTCACACACACAGCTACAATTACACACAGGGACGACACACACGTAATAAGCCCTGAGCTCACGGACGAGAGGAAGGCCATCACATTATTCAGTCTACCTCATCACCACTGTAACCAACACACATACACACACAGAGGAGGCGGGATGGAAGTAGCTATTTTGAGAGCGCGTGCGTCCGTTCTCTTCGAAGGTGACTTTGGGCTGGCTGGAGTGGTAATTGGGTACACATACAAATGCCTTTTTCTTCCTTTTCCCCACGTTCTCTTCAAAGTCTCTCTTTTACCCCCCTCCTTTCCTCCCACCATGATCCCCCTCTTTCCCCTCACCGCAGCCCCCGAACGTGATTACATTTCCGACATGAGTGAGGGGTGAAGAGAGCGAGCAGTGGAACGAAGGAAAAGTGAGAGAGACACATGATTGACTTGAAAACAAAGAGAGGGTAGAAAACAGCTCTTGCATTGGATGGAAAAATTAAAAAAAAACAAAAAAACAAATGTGTAGACACACATACATAACCATCTGTCCACTGCACACAAAAACACACACCTATATATACATGTATATCATTTACCCAACAGGGGAGCAAGGTAAAGCGGAGGAAAAATACACGAAATGTCACTCAGACTGTCACCCTGATCTTTACTGTTGAGGTGCGCACAGACACACACACACACAATGGCAATGGCCATCTCATTTCCTCAGACGAGTGACATTTTCTCTCTCCCTCTCTTTCTGTCTCTCCTTCTGCACTCTGTCGCTGTGGTGATAAAATTAGCATTCATTTCCCTCCTCTGCTTCTCTCTCCCTCGACGGCTGGACAAGAGGTGAGGACCATGGGGACGGAGGAAAGGAGAGAGAGGAAGAGAAACAAGAAAGAAAGATGGGAACAAAAGAAGACATTAAGAGAAAGAGGAAAAAGCTTGGGAGAGACATGGAGACAAAGAAGCAAACAGAGCAGTGTGTGACAGGCAGAGGGAGAAGAAGGATGGGAAGACAAAGACAGAAAGATGCAATGAGAGAGAAAGAATAATAGAGCAAGTGGACAGGATGCAGACTTATGGAGAGAATGGGGGGGTATACCCTCAAGGGATTCTTATCACCATGACAACCCTCTCCTGTCTCCTTTGCTGTCCAGCAGCATGATGAACTCTTGCTACTTTAGTGGACCTCAGCATGGACAAAATATTCACTCTCTATCTCAGCCCCAGAATCAAACTGAAGTTAAATAATTAGCAGTAACAAGTTCAAACATACTTTTAACAAGTATTTACAAACTAGATATGCGTTTAAAGGACCAATATGCAACCTTCATGAATTAACAGCTGGACAATAATGGTTGAGTTTACTTTGTTTATGCTGTGCAAATCCGCTCTACATCCGTGCATGTGGGCGGGTGCATAAACCTGCATGTGTGCATGTTTCTACAGGGACAGGGTAGAGGGCCCACAGAGTATAATTAAAAGCCAGAGACAGAGAGTCCTTGGGAGCTACTGCAGCAAGAACTTTATGGGAAGATGGGGGGGAAAAAAAGGAAAACTGACCTTTAAAAACACAGAGTGAGACAGAGAGAAATGGTGAGAGATGAGAGAAGTGAAATGGAAGATGGGATGGTGTGAGATAGACTGAATTAGATTATTCTCAATTGAATGCAGCAAAGAAAGAACAAAAAAAGTGAGTGAATGAGCCGGAAAGGAAACATTATTGGACTGGGTTGTTTGTGGGGGGAGAGCCAGAGGAAAAAGAGGGAGACAAAGAAAGGGACGAAGACAGAGAGAAACAGAGGGAATGACAGAATTCTAATCAGAATCTGAAGAACAAAATAATAAGGCTGCCTGACAGCAAATGTCAGCTCAGGAAAGGTAGCAGATGGAGGGAGAGAGAGACAGACACAAGAAGAAGGGAGGAGGGAGGAGAGGAAAAAAGGAGAAAAGAATCATCCAGAAGGAGACAGGTGGGGTTGGGAGTGATGGAGACACACCATCACTGCTCCCTCCAGGAGGAAGGAACACAATCTTTCTGATGCTAAGAAGCAACACATTGCCATGAAAAGATATTCCCCATCTCCCACTGGAGGGAAACAGAGCCGCCAGGTCAGGAGTGCGAATCCTCATATGACAGCGTATATGTGTGAGTGTGAATGTGTGTGCTTGTACACCAACACATTTGCTGCCTGGCTGGGAAATGTTGCCCTTGAGCCAACCTTGACTGCTGTTTCACTCCAGCTAAGCTTTGCTTTAATTCCCTAATCAAAAGCCATCTCTTCCTCTCTCCCATGTTACTTCCTCGCGACTTGATGAGACAGGATCGTGACTGTCTCTCACAATCCTCTTGTAGCTTTCTCTTTTTGCTGTTCAACAATGGTAGCTGCAGAGATGCTAGAGATGGCAAGAGCAGACCCATGGATGTAATAGTTACAAAGAAACACTGGCTATGAAGTGTATTTTGTTTTTGTTTTTTGTTTTTTCAAATCATCATGTACAGATTGATAAACTTGACAACAAAACTGAACACTAATTATTTTTGCTTTCCTGAATACCAGGTTTCCTGTTCATTGCACCATGTCTCCATGTCCTGTTTATTATTTTGTTTTTGAACACAACTAAGTTATGGACACATGGTGGCATGATGAAGACCATTTTAGACCCCTGCGACAATATCATTGTCCATCAGTTTCACTGTTATATGCCATTTGGTAGACAACATCCAACCTTTCTTAACTGAATTTACAGAATAATTACTGTATTGTAAGTTATAATGTTATAATGATACAAAGTTCCACATGCCGCAGTACAAGATTTTGTCCATATTGCCCACCCCTACTCCCAAGTATTTGAATCTTGATTTGGACGGTGATTACCATGGCAGTGGTGGAAGCTTTAAAGCATTCGGGTGAGCTCTGCTAATTATATATATAGGTTCTACGCATTTGACATAAAACAGTTATTGCATCCAATAACATATCAGATAATTTAAACAAGTTTTAAAAACCAGACTATAAACCAACCCTTAATTCTAGAGAAAAACTGAATTGTAATATGTCTGTTTCTAAGCTGCAATTCTATATCTCCATGATTAAAGTGACTGAACTTTGGCCACAGTCTTTAAAATTTAAACACTTAACAGTGTCAAAAAGCCAGCCAAAAGTCAGCAGTGAATTATATAATATATGCATCGTGTTAAGGTGAACATGAGCGATGTGAATCTTAAAAGGAAATCAAATTTTAATGAGTTAAACAGTTCTTTTAAGTTAACCTAAGGTCAAAGGGGTAGAGCCAGGGTTATTCAAAACCAGAAATCACAGATTCCACTACAGTTTTGCTCAACAAGAAGTTTTAGCCTAGCTGTCTCACTGGTCAAAGATGTGTTGTGTCTGTTATAATTCCCATAAAGTACGACTGGCCATGACTCTCGATGCTATGCCAGCTCTTGCAGTAGGGCTATACCTGTTAACCCCATTTATTTTAAACTTTTTTGTTGCAGCCCCTAACTATTTTTGTGCTCTTGTGCTTTGTGCTCACTTGTCATTTTTAGTCAGCTACAGTTGACTCCATGGTTAGTGTGTTTTGGGCAATAAGGCATCTGTACAATATCTGGCTCAATGGATTCTCTGAAATACATGCAGTATGTAGTTGTCACAAATAAAAACTTTGATTGTCATAATGATATTTAATGGTTATCTTCTACAGATTTTTACTGTTTTGAAAATGAGAACCCTGAGGTTGGTTCTATTCTAGTCAGCAGCATCATAGAATCAATTTTATGACCATACGATCATGTAGAGAAAAAGCTCTCAGGTGGTACTGCTTCTAAATCACTTTTTGATTTAGGATTAGTGAAGTGATATTTGTAGTTAATAAACATATGATGGAAAACTTTTTTTTTTTTAAACAAAGGCAAGGGCTAAGTTGCAGATGGACACATTATTGTAACTAAAAGGCTGACAAATGCTACATTTATTCCAAAATAAATAGCAGAGTAATTTTCATAGGATGTTTATGAATAAATGTGAAGATTAGTACTTCTTATCTGTGTTGCAGGCATGTGGTTAATTACTGAAATTACACTGTATTTCTAGAATGTGTTGTGTCATTCTAATAAGCAATGTATTCCAGTGGGCCAAATAAACAAAGTTTATTTATTTGTTTCATATTAAATGTTTTTATTAAAAATAATCAATAATTAATGAATGGAATTTATGGGCTTTTCAGAAGTGGCATACAGAATGCAAAAATCTGTAATTACACAGATAATTGTAAAGACTTTTGAAATGGTTGGTGAATCTGAGAGGAAAAAAAAACGAGGATGCAAACAGACAGACTTTACTGGGCTCTACATACAATTGACTGGAAAACAGAGGTTTGTGTGTAACTGCTGATGAGCTAACTCTGTCTTCTATTTTAAAAATCTATTACAATTTATGTAATACATTCAAATGATATTCATGTGGTACTGCATGGCATTACATCACCATTAGAAATTGAAATGTCTGAAGAACCACGGCACTCTCCTTTCACTAACTGTACTGACATATTGTAAAACAGACTGATTTAAAGAACAGGTCCATAATTTCTTAAGGTTTTTATAGCATTCTGCAGCTTCCCGCAATTTTTGAAACTCTTCCCACATGGCCTGACATAGGTTTCTGAACGATGACGTTGCTACATATAAATCCCTGAGGTCAAGAGAATAGAGGACAACTTATGTCACTGACTTTTTGTGACGCCTGTTTGAGTTTCCATTTGAAAAATGCAGATGGAGTCGACCTTTAAAATTAAGAACTATACATGAGAAACACCTAGATATCTTAATCAAAATATAATAACCATACAGGATATGTTCACATTTGGATTAGACTTGAAGGATTAAATGTGTGTGGGTATTGCAGGATGGAAATCTTGACAATTATCTAAACTTCCCCCAGGATAATAGCAGGCATTCATCCCTGAGCTATATCTCTATAAGAAGGTCAAAAAGAGATGGAGGTTATCAACTACGTAAAAAGCTGTCCCTGCATTTCCCCATAAACCACAGTTACACCATCACACCTCAACCGTCCTCTTCAGTAAGGACATCTTCCCAATCACTTGTTCTCTCATTCTCTCTCTCCCCTCATCTCTCTCTCTCTCGCTACACCCAGTGAGTAATGGCGGGAGCAAAGGATAGTGGCAGAGAGCTATAAAAGTGTAATTTGCTCCATTTTCCTTGGGAAACCAAATTCACTTTCTGTCCTGTGTTACAATCTGTTAACATTCAGATGGCCAGCATTGCAGACAGCACATTACCCGCCTACACTCGCTACTAATGACCCTCACACAGAGTGCACACATACACGCACTCACAAGCAAGGAGAGCAAGGACACACAAGCTGTAAGTGTATAAAAAAGTCCAGTGTTGCATGTGCACACCACAATACACAAAGACTCAATATCTGGTCGTAATGGACTGAGAGAGGGCAGAAAGGGGGAAGGACAAGGAGAGAGATTATTAAGAGAAAAGGTAGATGGGATGAGACTCTGTGTAGAGAGGCCAAATATGGTTCCCTGAATTAAATTAAATAACTTGTTCAATCTTACTTTCCCCTCACTCTGCTGCCCCACATGCCTTCCCCTCCTCTAATCTGGCTCTCCTCCTCTAATTCTCTCAAAGTCTTCTTCACATGCTCTTTCTCTAGCTTTTTCTTCCATTCTTTCTCCTCCTTGGTGTAAATCTCCCAAACTCTTGTTCTCTTACTCCATCTCTTTGTCTCCTTGTTCACTTTTTCCATGCCCATCTCTGTCCTTCCCTCACTTGTTCGCAAATTCTCTCTCACACTCTCATCTCATCATCCCACCCTCACAGCAATCCTCTCTCTCTTTCTCTATCCCTCTCCTCCATTTCCACCACTCCTCTCTCAGGGAGCTAATAGCCTCCTCCTTTGTTCTTGGAGAACAGCAGGGAACAATGGCGGAGTGGGGCTTGTCGTTGTGGCAACAGGCATGAGACAAGAGAGGGAGAGGGAGGGAGACAAAGAAGAAAGGCAGAGAGAGAAAGAGCAAGCACAGAGGGGATGCTGGTTGTTAGCCGGGCGGCAGGGAAGCGAGCGCTGGCTAATTACACTCGTTTCTATGCACACCGCAATTAAACCCTGATGCACACACATACGCCGCCTGCGCTCAGAATATCCACCGCCAGCCACACATACATACGCACACACTCGCTCTGCAACATCAGAGAGAAAGAGCGAGCAAGAGAGGAGGTGGTAGAGAGGCAGAAAAATAGGGGGGGCTGGGAAGGGAAAAAAGAAATGACAAGAAAAGACTGAGGCTATTTTAAATCAATGCAACTGTTCTCTCAAGTAGCTCAGTAAAAGTTCATTAAACTTCGAGCTCAAACAATCAGCTTCATAAAATCTATTTAAATACTGTAAGTTGACATTAACCTATGAGGTGGCGCTGTGACCTCTTCACAGCCACATGTTCTCCATCTTAATCTAATCGTCAAACACCACACACCAGCTAACCGACAGTTGATGTATTATTACCAGTTGGCCTCCATCATATTAATTCTTCCCACTGTTTTATCAGTTGTATTCCTCCCACTCTGCATCTCCCATAAGTTTGTCTCTATCCATCTAATCAGCTCATCTGGCTCCATCTCTCCACAGGATGATCTCACTCTCTCCAGAGATGAAGAGCTTTAACTTCACACAAATTAACAAAGTGGGAATAGTGGAGGGAGTGAAAGAGAGGTTGGTATGAATGTGAGAGAGAAGGAGTTAGAGAGATGGAAATGAGGAGACTTACATCCAGGTCACACCACCCTGTAGGGTAGAACTTATGCTCCGTCTCATAAACACCCTTTCCCAGCTTCCTTCATCCCTCCATCCATGCCCTAACACTCTTTTCCATTAACACACGTCTCGGCGAAGCATGTGTTCCACGCTGTCTGTCCGTCTATTCTATTATTCATGCAGTTTAATGCCTGCCCAATGTGTGTGCATGTGTGCGTTAAGAGTGTTGCAAGTTCGTGTTAAAGAGCAGGAACGTGTCGCTACATGTCTGACGACCAGCTGATGTGTTGGTCACATTGAGCTTTCAGTGTTAACAGCAAAAAAAAAGCAGCGAAAGAATGTGCATGTGTGTGCACACGCATACCAATATGTACACAAGAAGCACAAATTCACATAGCAGCATGAACACACACGCACACACACACACACACACACACACACACACACACACACTCACACAAACGCAGGCTGCCAATGAGGCAGATGAGGAGTGAAAGGAGTCACATTAAACAGCCAAACTTGTCCTGTTTCGCTTTCATAGCCCCAGTCCATTTTCATAATGCATTAAAACTACCGCTGAGAAGAGAGGGAGACATGGAAAGGAGAGGAGAACGATGAGGAGGGGGGAGTAGAGAGGAATGGAGACACACAGAGAAAGAGAGAGATGGAAAAGAGGGGACAAGGGACAAGAAACATTCTCTAAGTAATCTAAAGCTAGTGGATGTATGGGGGTGCGAGGAAACAAGATAAGGATGAAGGGAGTGGAGGAGTTAGAAAAGAGAGCTCGTCTCAGAGGCAAGATATGGGAATAGAAAGTGTCTGATAGAGGCACAGACAGATTAGGGAGGTGGATAAAAGAAGATGGGATGCGCTGATAAAACAAGTAAGGATGACTGCGAAAGATGGGGGGAGATGATTTAGTTACAAACTTTAATTATATGTGTTACGAATGCACGTGGGTTTCTTCATGTGTGCATGTGTGTAGTGCACTGTGTTGTGTGTGAGTGTGTGTGTGTGTGTGTGCCTTTGTGCATGTGTGTGGTTGTACAGTGGCAAGGGGCAGAAGGTTCTCTGTTTCAGCACCAGCAGGCTGATGAGAGTTTGGGGCCAAACAGCCCGGAGGCAGAGCTGGCCTTGTTACTCTCTTTTTTCTTCCTCTCAGACACAAACAGACACACAATCTCAAATTTAAACCAAACAGAGCTCCTGCCACAGTAACAAGCAGAGCATTTGGAATCTCTGATCACAATGAAATGGCTAATACGTGAGAACAGATAAGACAGTAAAATATTTATTTATGAATATCTGGTTGTTTCATGAATAACTTATGTGAACAATGCTTTTTAGTTTAATATATCTTGGTATTCCATAATTACAGTCTCAATTGATACTTAAAAGACACATACATGGATTGTCATGTCTTAGCCTGTTAACGCTCCATTGCATGATATTTTTGACATTAATATTGAATCAAATGATCCCTGTAGTGTAAAAGGAATTTCAAGTCCTGCTTAACCAACTGAGAATTAACACCATATTCTAGAGCTACGTGTAGCTTTCAGCTCAGTGTTGTGGTTCAGCAGGTTGTACCACCATGTTTATTACAAAGACAAGGCAATTGTACATTATCTGCTCAGCACAAATGCTGAAGTACCAAAGTAAATCAATGACTGAACAAAGACAGACCTCTGACAAGCTAAAAAAGACTTTTCCTGTAAATGGTCCTGGGACAACAGGTGAGGACATTTTGAGCACAGACACATCAGGTGGCCAGAAAGACTACAGTGAAATTCCCATCTTCCTGTGTTTGCTGCATATATTAAATATCCAACGGTTACATATGCCACAACATGGGTCCTAAACCTTTGATAAGCTGACAGTATAGCAAGGTTTGCTGTTCTGAGTTGGTTTTGGAAACTTTTTTATTCAGTACAGAATGAAAGTCAACTTGCTAATATCTGGAACTTGCTTGAGGTACATAATCCATCACAGTTTACTCCATGTCTGCTTTTTTTCCCTTTTAGACAAAGTTACGTTATTGTCATCAGTGAAACTGCAAGTGTGATGCATTTTCTGCATGGCCTGGAGAGAAGCTATCTAACTCACATGAACTCAAATTATCCCTACATTATGCTTATCCTATTGTTTGTCTCCAAGTTTTGATTTTCTGTCTACCTCCAATATGTCATGATATATTAGTTTATAGCAGCTAACTCTCAAACAATCTTTGACTTACATTACTATACAAAAGCAAAAATAAAAAGTTCACAAAGTTTAATGATGGATTACTGATTTAAACTAAGCTTAAAATCTTCACAAATTGATTTGTATACCATGCTGACACAAGCAGAAAGAAACAGATACCTAGAAGGTAAGAAAAAAAACAATAAAACATTAAAAATGGAATGTGGCAATTTATGTTACACAATTTGCAGTGGGGCAAAACATGCAGGGCACCAACTATGGCCTATTAAATGTCCATTAACCTTCAATCAGTTCTACTACTCTCTTTTCTTGTCACTCTAGAGTGACAAGAAAAAGCAAATATCTTCTTGTTGGTAGGAAAAGAAAGAGTTAAGGAATCAGTCGAATAGAGGCAGAGGCATCCAAAAGCCTATCTCCTCCAAGTCAATGGCGTGAAGGCTATCTCACACACCTGACAGAGACAGAGTGCTGCCAATAGTGCCAGAGGGAACAAGAGAGAGGGAGGGCAGCAGCCAGTGAGAAAGAAAAGGGGGAAGGAGGGAGCAGAAGACAGCTAAAGAAAGGAGACAAAGAAAGAGCATAAACCAGAGGCATGAAAAGACGGATGGATAATGCTGAGCACAGTGGTCAGAAGACTATTGCTTGTTTTGATTCAAATGCTTGTTGCTCATTAAGGGAAGCAGTGACAGAAGGAAAGTCAGAGAGGCTTGAGCATTTTGTAATTGTGTGTTACGGGGGCTGACGACTAATAGAGGCACCATGTTATAAAAAGCACTAAGAGCTCCAGCAGCCACACGCTTAAACTTTAATCAGGCATTAATAAAAACAATATCATTACTGTCTGCCTAAGGAAGTATCAGCACACACCTCACTGAATCTGGCAGGCAGGCGCACACACACACACACACACACACACACACACACACACACACACACACACACACACACACACACACACACACACAATATTGCAGTCCAGGAAACACTCATGCAGACATAAACAACCTCATCGCATTTTTCCTGTTTTTATTCGGTCTCCAACTCCCTCCTCTTCCTCCTTCCGCTTTTCTATTGCCTTTCATCTATCAATCTAGCCTTAAAAACATTGTGCATAAAGCACAAACAACAAAGTATGGCCATACAACTGCACACACATCCACAAATGAGCACCTAGATGGGTGGAGGAGCGAAAAAGCAAAAAGACTGAAAGCATCGTCTCAAGGACAAAGGTAAGCCACTCAACTCTAGCCTGAAAGCAGAGCTGCTTCATACAGCAAAGGGGCTGAGACTTGAGTCAAGCAATTGTAAGTAGCGCAGCTCCCCAGTCGCACCATTCACCACAGTCGCACCATTCACCACAGAAATAAAGAAAAACTATGAAAAATGGGAAGCCAGACACAAAATGGACATCCAGAGAGGCACACCTGAATGCCGTAGCCCTCTTGAAAGAGTAGCAAAGCTATAGAAATCTCTCTCACACTCGTACTCTCTTTGACAAAGCTAGGCTGGAAGGATGAAAGCACTGAATGAAAGCCTTCACAGGACCTTAAAAGACAGCATAATGGTGGCACAGAAAGCGGAAAGGAGTAGCAGAAAACAAGAGCTAGGAGACGACTGAAAAAGTAATTTTATGGATGTTCCTAGAACATATGAAGGGAAGGAAGTTGAAGGGAAAGAGTATGAGGATGGATGAAGAGTAGAGGAGGGTAATAAGTAACAAGCAGGATAATAAGTAAGGCACTCAGAGAAGGAAGGAGGGAGTGAGGGCAGAGAGAACATGAAAAGATAGAAAAACTGAATGAGAAAGTAATAAAGTCAGAAAAATCAAAAATTACTTTACTTTTCTTTCTTAGTTCTGAATAATCCTTGCCCTATATACGCAGTCAAACAGACTGAGATATGTGTATGTGCATGCGTGTGAACGGATCACGGACCGATAACATTACACTCCTTAATTCCTAATTAATCCCTCTAAACTGGATTATGGCACAGAGCATGACAAGGCCAGGATTCCAGCCTTCACCCCAATGGCTGTGTGTGTGTGTGTGTGTGTGTGTGTGTGTGTGTGTGTGTGTGTGTGTGTGTGTGTGTGTGTGTGTGTGTTAACGTCACTTTGCTGTTTTTCAACTTGAGGTCTCACAAGGCTGGCCTGTCCTCGGTTACATGATGTTGGGAAATGAAGCTGACAGTGTCTCTGGTCCCCTATGACACACACACACACACACTCAATCACTGACACTCTCACACACATACAATGTCTCTCATACACACAAACGCTCAAGAAGTCCCTAGACCACAGGTCTTGAAATGCTTATAAATTATTGTGGTGAGTGGCAAGAACTCTGAGCATTACTTCACACATTTTAAGTAAGGACTCATGGGGGAGATGCGCTTACTCACATAACAGACACAAGTCCCCTGATACACACACTTGTCCTGGTTTGAAAGCTGCCACACAAACTGTCCCATATGATGTATTCTGCATTACACTGCCGTCTGAAATAAAATCAGAGGGCCCTGCAGACACCAATACTAATAAATTCATTTTAGGTTCTACTGTGCTTTGTAGATGAGTGTTTTGGAGAAAAACAGATTCCATGTCTGCTCACTCCTTTCATTTTTCAGGAATGAAAGTTGAAACTAAAAGAAAAAAGCTACAAACAACTAAGAATTGACTCTTTGTGGTTAATGTCATAAGTAAATCCTGGAAAATAGGGAATGTACAAAGTTTTGTATAACCAAGTGGATGTAGTGGTGATTGCAGCATGATGTACAAATGTGTGGTACTAAGACTACGTAGTGTGACATATATAAGACTTTCAGCTGGGCTGTATATCAACATTAGATTGATATGGTAGATGTAATATGAGACTAGATATGGTCTTCTTTCATTTTGGACATCATGACACGGCATAAGTGTTGTCTATTCCTGGTTTTAAGTGCTGTGTTACAGTAAAATTATGTAGTTTTCTTAACTTACTGACTGTTTGGGCGTTCTGTTATTTTCCTTTACACACTTAGTCACTATATCCCCATTATTGATGACTGTTTATTAAAAATTCAAATAGATATCTAGGATCTCGACAAAAATATGATATGTGGTTAAGTCAATATCACCCTAATATGTATGTTGCATTTTACTGCAGTAGATATTTAAGGCTGTGCCAATTTTAACTACTTTAAATTCGGTTTGGTAGTTTATGTGACCATGTTGACCATATTATCATTATGTTGTTGCTGCTGTTTACATTGCCCCAGCCCCAAAGTCAAAATAGGAATTATAGAATTATTTCCTAGGTGTATACATGTTTACGTATATAAATAATTGTATGTATTGTTTTATCTTATTATTTTCTATTACTTATGTTTTTATATGTTCTATATGTGAATAGTATGAAGGGACTAAAAGTTTTATTTCATTGTGCAACCCTGCGTTGTATAACGACAAATAAATGACCTTGATATATACAACATATCTCATGAAATCAGGATTATGTACTGACATAACAGCATGCTAAGACACGCTCCAGATAACCACAACATTGTTGTGGAGTTCTGGCACCTTTTTAGCACACAACCCCTACTCTCTCCCCACCCGTTCCATTGTTCTCCAAATTTGACTTTGGCTGTTAGTATAACACATGTGGTTAAAATAAATAAATAAATAAAAGAAATCTAACTGCAGTGAAATTCCACTGCTTTCTGAGGCTCATATGACAGAGCAGGCAGACTGGTAAGAAAACAGATAATATACACCAGTGTAAATATTTTTTTTGTCCTAAATAATCGAGAACAGGCCAGATGTTTCATATATGAATAAGCTATACGACTCTGCTTTGGTGTATTGTTGATTTAACATACAATAACGCATTGTGTAACCATTAGCCTTTTGTAAACAAGCTACTAAAATGATCCGAGCATTTGATGTCACTGTAACTGTGTTATTCATACAGGGTCAGCTGATTAATTAGCAGAGGGGGCTTTTTACAGGATTTCCAGAACAGGAGAGGTAACCCTGAAGCTGGACTACCCTTTGCTCCCAACAGGTAACTGAATTTATCTTCATTTGGTCACTGACTTAAATTAAATCATGCAAGAAATGTGATCTTGAGTACCTACAGTAGATACAAATAATAGCCTGTCCTATAGAGATTGCAAGTTGAAAGGGAAAGTCTGAAGAAAACTAAATCTGGAACACAGTATGAATTAACAGTAACATACTGTATTTCGTGTTACTGTGTGCGCAGCATTGTGTTCTCTGTGCTCATTAAACCATACTGGCTACAGAGAAGACTGTGGGGCCAGAAAGGGGAAGTAGTGTGATGGATGGATGGAGGGGGGTCACAAAGGGATAGATGGAGTGAGTTGTGGGGAATTAGCATGCTTTCATGCGTTCTACACCTCAGCGGAGAACCATGGGGCCTGTTGATGCCTCTAAGTGCTATGCAGTATTAAGTAGACAATCTCTAAGGAGACCCTGTGGCATAGTGCATGTGTGTGTGTTGCATCCTGACTGACCGCTAACTGTGTACAGTTAAGTACCAAGCCCTAAATAACCTATTTGGAGAACAGAAAGAGCCAAGTGGAGACATTCAGTGCAGACAAACACTGTCAGTAGAGTGAAGCATTGAAATGCTCGATGCGATGTGTCGCACTCTTCAGAGAGGAAAACCATCACAGAAAAAAGGCACAGAAAAGAAGAGAAATAATAAAAGGCAGAGAAAGGTCTCTGTCCATCCTGTCTCTTCTCTCACGTACTGTATACTGACGGAGAGAAAACCATGCAGGACACATGTTGATCAAGTCACATTTTGTTAAAAGCAGCACTGACATCTCTCCTACAGCTATCACAGCAATGCACTACTGTGACTGACTAGGACCAACCAGAACACCTTAACGCCTTGCTGTGAGAGCATGTGAGAGAGAAGAGGTGAAATAAGAGAGCTGGGCAAACTTAACTCAGTTTCCTCATTTTACCTCACCTCAATCTCCATCTCCTCAATCACTCTCGTCGCTTCATGTCTCTCCACCTTTTGATCATTTGTCATTCCTTCATTCCCTCCCTCAGTGCTCTCTTCAATCGTACACAGATCACTCCTGCCTCCATTCGTCCTTCTCTGAGCCTCATTCATTCTGCACCTCTCTCCTTCACTCTACCCTCAATAACGCCATCCGTCTTCTCATCGTACTGAACCAAGATTAGTCTCCATCCATCTGTATCTTTGACAATAATCTCTTCTATTTTTTTTTTCAAAATGGTACCCACAGGTTTTGAAAGTCATATTAATGTTATCTCAAGACAGAGACTTTTATTTAACAATTAAAAAAAAGAAAAAGCTTAAAAACCTAAAATTGAACCTTAGTAATAATAAATAGTAACCTGTTGGGGTCTAATAGCAATAGACTTTCTGAATGCAGGTGTGAAGCTGCTACTCTCATCCATCACTGTATGATAAATTTCTCTTTTTTTGTTTGTTTTTTTTTTGGCAAACAATGCAGCAGCCTTCATGTTTGTTTCCTTCATCTTGCTTCAATCAAGCAGCGTACTTGTTATCATCAATCCAGCACCCAAAAATTTGCACTTTCCCATAGTGGCGGCAAGCTTTTATCTTTCTTGGATTAGCCAAATACCTTGTGAGCCAACAAAAAACTATGTTTCTCCCATAAAGCTGGAGTGCTGCATCAAGTGCTACCCACATTTTTGGGGTATGGAAAAAAGGGAAAGCAGTACGTTTGTAGTTCTATGCAGAAAGCTTTACAGTCCTGAATATCCTTAACAGCCTATAACACCATGCAATTTTAGATTTTTATTAAAATGAAACTTGGTAGAAAAGAAACCTGTCTTTATATAGGGAATAAATCACTTTAATGATTTGAGATTAATTTCAAGACCTGCCACTACTTGTTTTACTTCTATTTTATCATTATAAGTATTATTTCCAATGCTGTTATGGTCTGTTGCTCTTGCAGTATTAAACCACCATCTTCTTTGAGGCTAGAAACAAAGAAAGCAGTGAGAAGGGAAAACCTTCAGTAAAAATCAACATGAAACTTTGAAAGCAAAAACTCTCTGGGTTCTTCAAAAACTTTCCAGAGCAGCCTTAAAAAACCATTCTTGGAGAGATCTTTAGAAGTCTCTTGCGCACCACACCATTCACCCAAACAGACAGGAGTTGCTGCTGATGCCATGTGCATGCACAACAAGTCCTGAAAGATTTGCTCTGCTAGCTGCATATCTACAGTGTAACAATTCAGGCAGACAAACCACTTCTAAGTGCAATGCATACAAAACAAAGGACAGAGACAGTGCATGTGACTCAAATTAGTTATCAGTACCTTATGTCTCCTGTACTGTAGCTCATTCTGGACGGTGTCATTTACTATGATTTTAATTTGAAATGGCACTGCTTCTGACTACTATGTGTACTGTATCTACAGCGAGATTTCATATTCTGGCCACGAAACAGGAACCAGCAGATTTGGGGTTAAGCTGTCATGGTTTTGTTTCTGAAAGTGGTCAAAAACAAGTTGAGGAATGATTAGAGCATTCAGTGGGGGTTTTAGTCACTCCACAGGCTTTGTTCAAGCGAAAATTGAATTTTTGCAGTTTTGGGGTGAAGTCAGACTCCAATTTTCAGGCCCAGTCAAGCTGTACAGGCCCTCTGAAATGGTACAACTCCAAAGCCCACTCACTCAGATCAATACTTAAAGTAGTAACTCCATTCACACAATGACAAATTACTCATCTGCTGTCTCTCTCTTTTTCTTTTCTCTTTTTAGTCCCTGATGCCCTGCTACCATCACCCTTCTTTGCCAGTCTCAGTTTCACCCTGCAGTTAATCTACTGGGTGGAGTGATGAGCGCTTGGGGAACCGACAAGAGGAAGATGAAGGAGATGTAGGAAGAGGGGAATGAGTATGGGGATGGGGATAGGGAGTGAGAGATGGCCATGCATTATTGAGTATACAGAGTGGAGTTTTTAGGGGATAAATGTGAAAGCATGTTTAGGGACAACCTTTTTCCCTTCAGCCTCTCCCTCCTCCTCCCTTCCTTCATTACTTGCCCTCCCTCCAACTCTCCTTTCCCCACGAGGATGGCCACATCTCTTATTCAGTGGGGAGGTTAAAAATTCAAAGCTAGGAGGGAGGAGGTGGAGGGGGAGAGAGTACCTGAAAATGGTCAAAATGAAGGAATGTCTTTAGGGAGTTTTCTCAAGTGCTAATCTAGAGAGCTCCTTGCTTTGATTAGGTGCGTGTGTGTGCGGCGAGGGGAGGGTGGTAGTTGTGGTGGGGGAGTATGAGGACGGGGGAGGTAGATGAATAGAGAGAGGAAGCGAGAGCAGCAGAGGGTGCAGACGTACACTTTCACGCAGTGCAGTGTAGTGTAGCACACAGCATGGTGAAAAATTAAGGTGCCTGCAGGGCGAAGGAGAACCCACGTCTCACAGAACACGACACATGCAGATACCGAGTAATGGAGAATGGGCTTCAGCATGCAAACACACACACAAACATGCAGCTAGGAGCACAAAGACAAAGACGCAAACCAACTGTAATTGACCAAATAGCATCAACACACAGCATTATTGTGCTTGCATAAAGTGTACGTTTAAGTTTAAGTTCTTGAGCCTCCACATCCATGACACATAGCACACACACAGTCACACAGTTACTGGTAGCAGATTAAGGTCAGAAAGTGGAGTGTGGCCTGGTCCACCAAGCTTTGTAAATACCATCGCTTTCTGGTGTAAATGCCACTGGGTTATCCATATTACACACGGCCTCCGCAGCGAGAGACCAGGGGCCATGTTACACCAGCGGCAATAAAAGCTGGGCAGGTTAGATACACACACACAGAACACAGATACAGCCTGGTTAAGCACAAAGTGAGTGCACACATATACGGAAATAAACAAGATAATGTGCACCTTAAGAAAGTTGGTACAAGTGTGTGCAAAGTTTGGGTGAAATTGATAGTTTTAATATGTGATTGTGTGAGACCCCTCAAGACATGGTCTGAGCCATCAGCATAATGGGTAAGATAGTCTAATAGCACCCTAATAACTCACTAGCTAGCTAACACCGCATCAGCAGCAGCTTGAGGCTACTGTTAAACAATTCGACTGAGATAGGAGCTTTGGACTTTAAAGGACACTTTCAAATGCCTGTGTTGCTGCCATCTATCTTGCCTTTTCTCATTTTACAGCTTGCTTTATCTTCACCCCTCACCAGTCTTCCGTCATTTTTCTGCTTCCATCCCTTGTTCATTGTCTCTTTTCATAAGAGCCCCTTTATCAGGCGAAGATAAGAGAAGAGAGATGGGGAAATCAGGAGAGAGAAGAGGAAGAGGAATAGGAGGATGGGAGATGAGGGTTAATTCTCCTATCTTGTCAACTCCATCTTTGAAGTTGTTGCTCTTTACCGCTTCATTTTTTTTATGTATGCTATCAGTGACATCAAAGTGGGCTAAGTCTCCCGTGTGTGTCTATGGAAGCGCGCGTGTGTGTGTATATGTGTGTGTCACTGCCCTAAGGGATAGGTAGCTAATATTGCAAAAAAAATAAACAGGGAACCGCTGCTGTATAGCAGAGCAGTCAGCAAGCACTTTTAGCTGCACAGCACTTTGATTCTTTCTTCTCATCTCTTTATCTGTCCCTTTTCTCCCGATTAACATGCTTTCTAATCATAGATATGGCTTCAGTATGACTTCCCTTCCTCTACAACTCATCAATACTTAAATTAAAAGCACCTCTACTTTCACAAACACTTTGACACCTAAGAGAGTCAGGCACACACACATGCAAGGACGCACACACAAAAAAACATAGATTTATAAGAAAAAACAAAGGGGGAGGGGGAAAAAAGAGGATGCTGCTGTGACCAAGAGGTGCAAAACAGGAAAGAAGAGTGGGTGGAAGGAATGTAGGTGTGCATACATA
This sequence comes from Lutjanus erythropterus, assembly GCF_056507025.1. NCBI lineage: Eukaryota > Metazoa > Chordata > Actinopteri > Lutjaniformes > Lutjanidae > Lutjanus > Lutjanus erythropterus. The sequence continues at coordinate 21,429,831 of NC_139321.1, read as the reverse complement.
TATTCCTTCATTCCCACATCCTTCCATCTCTGTTCACCCCCCCCCTCCTCCCCTTGGCCTGGGTGAAAAGAGACAGAATCATGAACACTGGGGATACTTAGCATCTGTAACAAGCTTTTGAGCTTATCAGCCAATCCCTCAATTAAACACACACACTGACAAACATTACAAACACATTCACAAGCACACACACACATGCACACCACACACAAAGGTTCTCTCAGTCCCTGCTCAGCTGTCATATCACTGGGAACATTTAAATGGTAATGGTCTTGGTATGAGAGATTGGAATGCTGGCTGACTGGCCGACTGACTGGCTGGCTGGTAGGGAGAGGAGCCGAGTGAAGCGAAGAAGGCCTATTCCGTTTAAAAACAGGATAATCTCCAGGAAAGAGAAAAGGCAGCAAGGAGATTAGGCACACACAGCGGTAATGCTCCAGCATGAGTACACTTAGCTCATTTGCATGTAAAACAGAGGAGAGATATAACGAGGGAGGGATGAAGAGAGGGATGGAATGAAGAGAATGAGTGGGACAAACGCGTGTGTGTGCACTTACATGTGTATGCATAAAGTGTACGCTTCTGCTAGTGTATGTGAGCGAGCTGTTGCAGTTGGCAGTGTGAGCCAACACGAGCACACACAGATGTGTTTGAACCTGATAAGGCCTGATGAATGAACGGCGTTTTGCGGCTGTTCCTCAACCATAAAGAGATGGTGAATGAGGGAACGCTTGCTATTGCCACACTGCGAATACACACCGAGGCTTAAAGCGTGAGCAAAGCCAACCTAATGCACCGCTACTGTTAAAGGCTTAAGAGGTATAGTTTGGATTTAAACTTAAGTACTGGCACACATAAACACACAACACCAAATACAACCTATAAACATCAAATCTGTTCATTTACAGGTCATACCTGCCTATTGAAGCTAGTCTATAATAGTCTATAGGTGCTAGGGGTGGGCGATACAGCTTATAAATAATGTATTGATATTTTTGGGCTGAGCTGCTATATATAATATATAACTCGATATAGGCATTTTCTCCAATATAACGCACTGTAAATTTGTAAATACAGAAAACATAGGATGATTTTATGGAATATGATGCCTTCTTGTAGATTAGGGTTGGGCAATAAGGACAAATCAAATACTACGAAAATTTTGACCAAATACCTAAATGTTGATATCGCCAGATTACTGTAGCAAAGTTTCTTAAGGTTATCAGCACCAGTAGTAACTATTTCATGTCTATGTTGGCAAAAAGCATATGCACAGTTTGGAGTTTACTGGTTCAATGTTGGGTTAATTTTGTGGTTGTTACAGCACGATGAATACAATGTTGTTCCCAAAACACATTTAAACGCAAAAACTCCAATTTTCTACAAGTAATGTTACGACCTGCAAAATTCCTGTGTAGGGCTGGCAATTGTATGAATCATTTGGTGCTTTCACAAAATATTAACACAATGAGATTTTTGATAAATAATCATCAGTAATGTGAAAATGTTGATTAAATTGGTACAGGCAAATAAAAGAACAGCTAGAAGAGTCTGTTAAGTTCAATTCACTGTAATGCGATAAAAACCAGGAAAAATCAACACTTATGCCATATCATGAGATGACAATATTCAAAATCTAATAAAATATCTAGAGTCATATTATGATATTGATATAATATCAATATATTGCCCAGTCCTAGGTAATGTTCAGACGTATGTGTCAGACGTCACTGTACACAGACCCATACTTATCCAATCGTGTGGTCATTTTGTCGGCAATAAGGCAGGGAGAGAAATTAGGGATTATAGATATGAGTGGAGCGATGGCTGCATCCAGAAATGGAGTGAGTACGAGAGAACAGAAGGAAAGAATAGTGTGATATTTTCCCAGCTCTTTCTACAGCATTAGTGACCCTTGCATTAACCTGCTTCTCTTTCTGCAGCCCCAGCCTGAACACTGCATGATTTATTAACAAGGCTTGCCACTGTGGGCTACACCAAGTACAAACATACAGACACATACACACACACTCGCAGAGAACTTAAAAAACATTAAACACACACACACACACATACACACACACACACACACACAGACACACACACACACACACACACACACACACACACACACAAACACACAAGCTTTTCAAAGCCAATACTAATTTAGCACAATCGCACAAGCACGCCCAAACACTGTTATGGCTTAATACAGTGTGCCCATTCCTCATTTAGTCATCTAAGTGCTTTATTAGTACATATTTTAAAGAGTCTCAGGAGACTGCAGCTCTGAGTCTACACATCCCATAAACTGTTATCTAAAACTCTCCCTAATTATACACAATCATACACACAAATGTACGCACAAACACACACAACTCACAAATGTTTCTTGGCTGCAACCTAGAGGGGATCCAACAGTGGAAAAACAAACATCTTCTAGTAGTGGGTTGTGGGGAGGATTATGAAACTGGGATGGAGGAGGAGGAGGAGGAGGAAGACCAGACAGGGGGAAGAAAGAAAGGAGTGGTCTGCCCACTGAAGTTAAAAGCGGGATCTTCCTCTTTCTCACCTGTGGTCATTTTTAACAAAAAACTTGCAAGTTATTTCTCAGGCCTGTCAAATCTCTGACAGCGATTCTGTGGCCATCAGGTATAGAATCAGAAGAGGCACTAAACTGCATTAGTTTTTTCACATGATGTATTGTCTATGAGCTGTGCTTTATGAATGACCAAAGGGTAAGTCTAAAGTGACGATATATCACACTGCTGACATTTTCTGAACAGCTGTGCAATCACTCTGCTATACTGTCAAAAAATAAACCGTTTCAAAAAGCGTTTGCCTCAGTTATTTCATTAGCATGGACATTCTCTCTGAATAATAATAATCTTGAGCCAGTGTCCAAAAAACAAGTCACCAAATGTGTTGAACTGTGCTCAGCAGATGATGTAATGACCTAATCAACAACACCGCACCTTAATTCTCCATGCATCTTGGTCTTTTATTGCCAATATATTACATATCTCATCTCATTCCTTTAACTGATTGGTCTACATTCTGAGAAAGGCCCACAGCTAGTACACACACACACACACACACACACACACACACACACACACACACACACACACACACACACACACACACACACACACACACACACACACACACACAGAGCACTTTCTTGCTGATTGGTGGCTCATTAAGGTGAAAAGTGGAAACAGGAAAAATGGAACAGACTTAATAGGAAACTTAGCAACACAAATACACGAACACACACACATACCTACAGAGAAGGAAATTGATTTCTTCAGAACACAGGGAGATCAAAAGGCTTACTATAATTGGTTTGTAAATGTGGCTGAGCTCACTCACCCACCCACTCTCTCGAGCACACACCACCATACAGACACCCTTGCACTGACAAACATGCATTCATGTGCAATAAACTTGTCTGTGTTTCATAGGAAGCAAATGTGATACAGGAAGGTGCTGCCGCCTGTGTAGGTGTGTTTTGCAGCAATATACATACGGTGGATGGCATCACAAAGTGGCTCCTCTTTACCGAAAAATAGAAATGAGGTCGTCGTACTACAACAGACCACAGAACCACAGCGACAGACACAGAGACACGGAAGAGGGAAGGGTGTAAAGGCTGGAGAATTGGGATATGAAAATGATCCTCACATTATGAGGATTAATAATCATATATGCTCCTGGCCCTTTTCTCTCCTTTTCTCTCCCGAATCAAATTAATCACCACCGCTCCCTCTAGCCCAGCCTTTCCCTCTGCACACACGTCTTTTTTTTCACCCACCTCCCTCCTCCTTTCTCCCTCTCTTGCTCTCCCTCTCATTCTTTTACTAATTGGGCTATCTGAGGTGCCGACTTCAAAAGACACCTGCTATCAAACACAGATGAAAAAGTGAAGAAAGAACAGTTCAGGATATATATACCCATATTAGATGAACAGTGCAGGAAATCTAGTCTTGTCACTGTCCTGCTCTTTCCCAAATATTGGCTATGCATAATAATGACCTCTGTTTTGATTTTGTTCACCTGTTGTTATTACTTTTGTTATTATCATTAGAAGAGTACAGAATTATAAGAAAGGCGGAAGAAAACAAACACCAAAAAGTAGAAAGCAGACACAAGCACTTCAAAGTGAGGATATTAGAAAAAGTAGCTTAAGGGAGAATGTGGGGATAAGCTTGCCGCCTGAAACCTCATACACCACACTAACCACTTTACAGTCGCACATACTTGCTCATCTAAACAACTCGGCTGTTTACAATTGCAAACAGTCCTATCAGGTCTCCGATTATAAGTGCTTACACTTGCAAAGCACAACAATGGGAAAAAATAATAGCCTTTTCCACATGTCTGACAGGAATAGACGGGAGGAAGATGGCAGTATAATAGCATGATGTCTCCGCTACAAATATTGCTGTGGAATTTGGCCAGTTTCATACCAATAAATTCTTGTGAATACTCTGGATGTAGCTTGTAATAGAATTTTATATCACACCAAGCTGTACTAGAAATGCACAGCTGAACAGCTTGCTATTATCTCAGACTCGGCATCAGTTCAACCACATTCAAAAGCTCAGTAACATAAAAAAAATGCAGTATTCAGTCTCATTAAGAATCTGTCTTCACATATTTTCCTTCCAAAATGTGGTGCTAAAGGTTAAACAAAGACATTCACTGGTTAAAATGTGCCTTCAATCCCAATATGTGTCAATGAGGAAAAGATGGTTTATCAACATCACACATGGATACACTGGACCGTAGAGATAAAGCCAGCAGGTAGCCTGCAAGCAAGTCTGAAAGAATTTGCTCAAACAGCTCCCAGAGGTGGTGCACTTTCTGAAAACCTTGGCAGTTTGCATCTTCAATAAGGCCTTGCTAAATTTATCGACTGACTATGTAATGCATAATTTTCAGCTCCCATGATGACAGCTTAGTTTTGTATGTCCATCCTGGCAAATAAGATGTTCAGCAGCACAGTACTAACAGTGGCCTTGGCTGTGATGGTTGTTCGCAAGGCAAGTAAAGTAGTTTGAGAGGTGAAAAGTCTTGAGGTAAAGGAGACTAGACTGGAATAAATCAAGGAAGGTGGAACTTTTCTCCAATAGTAGTCTGGACATGTTATGTTCTTGCTTGACCTCAGAACCACTGTTGAAAATATGTAGCCAATTTCATCAGGCAGAAGCACAAGGTCTGTGTGTTAAGTTTAAAGCACTTAAATGAGAGCAGTTGCACTCGTACTTTTTAAAAAGAAAAATGAAACCAATTCAACACCACACTATTTATTTAACATTTACGATCTATAACAGACTCATAACACTGACATAAACAAACTGCAGATAACTGATATGAATGCCTAGGCTTTCAAGTAGTAAGATTTCACAGGATCGGCTCTTGTTGGTGCAAATTTCATCAGCTAAAAAAAAACAAAACAAACCATGCTGCAATTATTTTGACGAATATTGCAGTAGGATATTTTTTTCATCAGAATTTTGATTTTCATTGAAAAAACTATTGAAATCATGATGATGATGTGACATTTGCTGGAGTCTCTACCAAACAAGAATGTTTTCTTCCATCTAGAGAACAAGATTTGTAGGTCAACTCTGCAGCACTGCAATACTTCATTATAATGTTATTTTTCCGTTATCAAAAAATTGCAGCTACTGCAAATTGGATATTGCACTTGGCCATGTTGCAATTTGACAATATTTTGATTAATTGTGCAGTCCTAATCCATTTCAACATAACAAAAGCAATATCACTCCGAACCAGGGCTGGATATCATTTAAAAACATTTTACACCAGTAGCAATACCAGTGGCCTTAAAGTGATACTGATACCAATAGAGTACTTCATTTGATGCCTTTTACTTCTGCTTCATTTGATACTCATGATGTGAAAGTAACCACTCCTTGAATAATCTTTGCGCATTTTATGCAGTTTTTTTTTTCCTTTTCATCAAATGTCAAAGGCATACATACAGTCACAAAACGGTTTGATGGCATGTTGGCACGGCATGTCTTTTTTTTCTAGATCTGGTACAAATTGTTAGACTGGAGAAGTTTCAATACTACTTGATACTGGGATACATCAGTCACTACTTCAAAAGGTATTGAATACCAATAGCTGGCCCTACTTCTAACCAATACAAAGTTTTTAATTATCGCCTCTGTAATTTACACTTTCCCAGAATTTGTTTAGTTGAACACTGACATGCTCAGCAGCTGGAGAGAACAGGAGCATGAAGTGTAAAACTGGCCTGAATTTAACTATGACCTTGACCCTGCTTTCAATGAGGGGAGCAAAAACAGAGATACATACATCGCTATACAGATTGAAAATAGGAATAACTACATAGATAAAGAGGAAAAGAGAGAGCCATGTACAGCCAGAGGGCGTGTCTCCCACCAGCAGCTCTGTGCTCTTCCACCGAGCCTCAGAGGTCACCCCTGACCCTGCCCAGAGCATGCTACCCCCCTGCACGTCTGTTGACTGTGTGGGTGTGTGTGTGCGTGCAAACCCAGCTGTGCTGCTGGGCTGCTTACGGAGAGGAGGAAGAAGGGTCAGGAAGGGTCAGCGGTGGCTCAGTGTGGTGTTGGCCTGTTTTTGCTGGGTAACGAGGAATGGGAGGCGCAAGAGGAGGAGGAGGAACAGGAGGATGAGGAAGAGCGAAGCCGGGTTCCCAAAGGTGAGGGATAAGGAGAAGGATAGGAAGGTCAGGAGGAATGTATTTGGCCTTAAGCGGTGTGTTTAAGCAAGAGAGGGAAGGACAAGGGGTGAAGGGTCAATCTGCATGAGCAGACATAGCGTGGATGAATCCACACATGCGCACACACAGAGCTCTATGTGATTCTTTTTCAAAAGAATGTTTATTCCTAACTACCAAACTTCAACCAATTCAAAACAAGCATAAGAAATCAACAACAGAATAAACTATAATAAACACACTGAAACTGGTTTCTATCTCTCAATCTCACACTCTCTCTCTCTCTCTCTCACACACACACACACACAGAGATATAATACACCCACATAGACAGACATACAGACAGGTGTGAGGCTATGAAAAGGCCACAGTGTCTTTATAGTCAGCTCTCAGAAAAGGTTATTAGACATCAACCGGAATAGGCGGCTGTCTCAGCCAATAAAAAGTGGAGGCATGGTGCATGGGCCAAGAGTGTGCAGGGGGGGGAGGGATGGGGGGGTCAAGTCAAGGAGTGACGGGCAGACGTTAGGACTTGCCATACAGGTGAATGCAGATGGGACAGCTGCCAACAATGACATTTAACTGACATCAACAGCTCGCATCAGCCATGTGTGCATGTGCACTTTTGTTTATGTATATGGCATGAGAGGTGTGTCTGTGTGTGTGTGTATGCTGAGACTGAATCTGAAGGTCAGATGGAATTATATACACACCCACACACACTGTCTGTCTGTGATTTCCTGGTGTCCTGGTTATGGAATGAATATGGAGGAGTTGGAGCAGAAGGCTCAGTGACACTGGGACAAGGTGATAGGAGTGGACAGGTGTGCGTGTGTGAGCGTACGCCCATGTGTCAGCGCTTTGTGCCAGGACAGCAGGTGGCTAGTCAAAGGACATCAGTGACCTTCTCCTTATCCCTCCCTCTACCCTCCTCCCTTTGTCCATCTCTCCCTCTGTCCCCAAGTCCCACTTCATCTCACCCGACAGTGAGCGCTCTGTCTCCACACAACAAGTCATGGGCACATTGAGAAGATGAACACACACACAAACACAGGTGTGGGTGGTTTATTCATGAACTTGTGTGAGATGCTGTTTTGACACAGTGTTGCTGAATAATGTAAATGTGCAGCGTGTCCTCCAAGCAGGGGAAGGGAAGGGTGAGAAAGGCTAGAGAAGATGTGTGGAAAAAGAACTAAATGGAAGTGTGTGCGTGATATTCTTACCTTTGGTAGCTGACGGAAGCAGAGCAGGAGAATTGAAATAAAGATGGAGTTGGGAGGAGAGGGGAGGGGTGAGGGAGAGGTGAGAAACAGAGAAAGACATTGCTCATTACTAGGAAACACAACATGATAACAGCAGCAGTAAAAACACACACAAGCCACACACTCACTCTTTGTCTGCGAGGAGAAGGCCAAGGTGAGTTTGGCAAAGAGCTCATTGTTTTCAAATAGCTCCTCTTTTGCCTTGGTCCAGAAACTGTTCTCAGAGAGTTCCTCCGGCCCAATCTAAGAGAGAGAATTGCCAGTATGTACACAGAGAGAAAGGGTGAGACAAAATGGAGAAGAGAGAGATGTATTGTGTGATAAACATATCATCAAATTGACTCAATTTTCTAAAAATGGTCATTTGTACACCTGGCAAACAATGAGATGAGCAGATAAAGAAGTCGACAGAACAAAAGAAACAGCAGGGCTATAAAAGGAAGAGGCAGGGGTATGATCGTAGAGGGAGGGGAAAAGGGTGAAGGAAGGATGGAAGGCACAAAGAGGAAAGGGAGAGGAGGATAGAAGTAGTCATTTTCTCTAATCTTTGCATACTGTCTCTACCACAAAGCGTCTTGAGCTTCACACACAAGAAAAGCAAAGAAATACATAGGGTTCCACTTCCTTCCCTCTCCCTCTTTCTTTTCTTTCCTCACCCTTACTCTCTGCATCCTTCCCTTTCTTAGTGTTGCTCTGTCTCTATTTTGGTCACAAGGCACAATTAACTTTGTATGTTTTTCCTTCACTTTCCAAGTGTTCTCATCAAAGGGACAGAGAAAAAAAGAACGTGAAACAGAGAGAGCGAGTGAGAAAGCAGTGGTAGTAAATTTACAGATATCAGTCCTTTCATTATGGACAAAGCCTCAGGGATGGGGGCGTAGGACGGCAAAGACAGAAAGTAGGGAAAGGAAATGTGATATGGGGATGAGCTGAAGGAGCAAGAAAGAAAGCCAGAGTGCACGCAAAAAGGAGGATGAGACCAAGCCAGAAAAAAGTTAATTTAAATTACAAAAGAATACTGTCCTTTCTAGCAGCAATTTAATTATCTTTCAGTGGCGCAGTTAAAAGAAGAAGGCTTATTAAAAAGCAATTTCTGTGACATCCTCGTCAAACACTCTCACTAGCCCGAGAGAGAGAGAGGGAGAGAGAGAGAGAGAGAGGCTAAATGCTGATGAAGTCTGCCGAAGCCATTAAACAGTAGCTTTAGGCTAAAGAAAGACAGAGGGCCGTTTTGATGTTTTAACCATCACAGATGAGAGGGAGGAGAAGAACATGAAGCACATAGTCATGAGATACACGTATGCATGCAAGTCACTTTAGGTCGAATCTCACTGTTTAAGCTCCATCTCACATTTCCCTTACACTGTTGCACACAAAAAAGCAAACCCTGAGCCATTTCAAGCTGTATTATAAAACTACAAATACAAACTAAAATACAATACAAAGACATTTACTTACATCAGAAGTATTTATATTAAATCCCTCCTTTTTTAATATAAGCATTATATGCTTATGTGATCATGAGGAGCTGGAATACAGCCTGCTATATTAGTCATAGAAGGATATACATAGCAGAACCGTCTCATTTTAAACACTGATGTTTTTGCCATTAAGACAGATCATCATGATTAGAGGCTGTGTTAGACTTTCTTGTTGTCTGTCAAAATAATCATAATAATAATAATAGGTCAGGAAAGTTCTGTCATATCCTATTAATACCCAATATTTTAATTTTAATTTTTAATGATAATCAGACGTAACCAATTAAATAGCATTTAATTCTTAAAAATAACTAGATCACAACAGATCAATAACACTTAACATAAAGAACAACCTTACAGATTATGCATTTATAAGTGCATGGAGCGAAAGGTTATACAAAAAAGATGATACATTTTCATGTCAACACCACACAACACAGATGAATGATTCTTTTTTATCCCCACAGTGACAGCAGAGGGCACTAAATCACTGTGGCCATTGTGCCTTACCAGTAAATAGTAACAACTCTGAATGTGGGATTTCGTGATAGATTGGTAACCTGCGCAACGTACTGTTTAACAGTGCTGCATGTGAATTACTTAATGTTATGGTAGATTGCTCTAACAATGTTTTAATGATGGATGGCCTTCAGACGCCCCCCAAAAAGACAAAATGAATGAATGAATGAATGAATGAATGAATGAATGAATGAATGAATGAGCCAGTGATGGTAAATATTTGTTCACTGCAACCCCTGCTCATGACACAAGTAAAATCAACTTCTTCAAGATGTTGTGAAAAACTTGGAAGTTGAAAAATTTCTGACGATGCCATAAGTTAAATTCAACCAAACATCTGTGGCTGAGAGTACCCACCTAAATTACTTAGTAACATATGTTACTGAAAATTCATGCTAAGTAGCTACAGCTAAGTTATGTCATGTTACGAATCAAATAATGTAGGATACATCGCCAGATGATAAACTAAATGACAACTTTGCAACTCTCTGAATATTGATAATATACTGAACCACTTATCTTAGGACTGACCTTTCTCCAGTTGGCTCTCTTCAGCTGGACCTCAGGCTTGTATTCCTTCTTAGGCTGAAGCCCAAAAGGCAGTGAAGGTGTAGCGGGAACCCCCCAGCCCCCCATGCCAAATGGTGGGGGTGGAGGCATGCCTGGACCTGGCGGTGGAGGAGGAATACCAGGACACCCAGGTGGTGGCGGTGGTGGTGGAGGTCCCATCCCAGGTGGTGGTGGGGGTGGTGGAGGTCCCATCCCAGGTGGGGGTGGCGGTGGTGGTGGAGGTACTGGCATGCCTGGTATAGGAGGTGGGGGAGGCGGAGGGGGAATACCGGCATGACCCGGTAAAGGAGGAGGGATTGGGGGAGCAGGTATGCCTGCATGGCCTGGTGGGGGTGGGGGTGGGGGTGGGGGCGGGGGCGGCGGTGGGGGCGGAGGGGGCATACCTGCATTCTGGCCAGGGAGAGGAGGGGCAGGCGGTGGAGGGGGCAAACCAGGTGTTGGCACAGGAACAGTAACTGTGATAACTTTAGTTTTGGCCTCTTCCAAATCTTTAGACAGCTTTTCAATCTGTAAAGAAAAAAAACATATATTATGTGATTATAAATATGATATACTGTAATGATATGGTGATATGAGACTAGATACGGCCTTAGATTTTTAATATTGTCTTTTCCTTGTCTGAAAGGCTATATTACAGTTAAGTGATTACATTTATTATATACATATATATATATATATATATACATATATATATATGTGTGTGTGTGTGTGTGTGTGTGTGTGTGTGTGTGTATACATATATATACACATATATATATATACATATATATATACACACATATATATACATATACATATATATATATGTACACACACATATACACACATATATATTGTATATATTGTGGAATAGCATAGAAACAAATACAGATTCTTTATAAGACATATGCCCAGCCCTACTTGACTGTATGTTGTTTGATGTAAAGTTCTTGAACTGACATTAATTTTGTATAGACTTGCCAATTTCCACCATTTCCAATGAACTTCCATGCCAGCAGAGTGATTAGATTTGAGACAAAAGGCAAAACAAAAGTGGTGAAAGAGTGACACAGAGAGAGATTAAAGCCTGGCAGGACTGAGTTTTAGGAGAGACGGGGAGAGAACGGAGTACAAGGCGCTGAGAGAAAAACATAGCAGGGGGGAATTAAGTCCACAGAGGAATTCAAAAGAAAAGTTTTAGAGAGGAGGAAAAACTTCTAAATTCTAAGTGAGGGTGAAATAATTTTTTTATTTCAACATTGAAACACTAATTTCAGTATTTACATCAGCGAGGTGCCAATGCTTGAGAAACAGTCCAAGTCAATAAAGTTCGCCAGCTAATACTGGCATATGAAATAAGACTTAGGTTTGAATAGGAATATACTATATGTAATTTAAAACGTACGTGTATAGAGAAGTTAATGTACTGTATGTGTTTCTTCGGTGTGTAAAGTGTAAACTAAGTGCATGTATGTGTATGAAAGAGTGACTGTTTGTAGCATAACAAATTGTTTGTGTTGTTCCCTCCTCTGACTTTGAAAAAAAGACAGTAACAGACATAAAGGGCCTCTGAGGCAAGCTTTCTTAGTGAGGCAGCAGATGAAGAGCTGGGCACATCATCACACGGAGGGACAGTGAGAGATCTCTACATGTGAAGAAATCTTCGATGGGCAGTGCCTCAAACACAGAGAAAGTGAGCCATCTTAGTATGAGAAGCTTGTTAGACGCCTGGCTGATGATGATGCTGTCGATGCATTGGACAAATGTGTGTGTATATATGCGTGCGTGTGTGTGTGTGTTTGTGTGTTTGGGCTTTTGTGTGGTGAGAAGATGACTCTGCTGGCATCAGCCACTTTGGATAAGGCTCATTTTGGAAGCAGTGTAGTTCCCTTACTGACAGACACACACAGGAACAACTTTATGTGGTACTATGCGCACACATGCACAGAGGCAGACTGTTCTGGGTCACTTGGTGTGTTTGTGAGTTTGGGTGTCACTGTGAGGCAGAGTCCAGCTGGTGTGGCAGCAGGACACTGACAGCTAAACAATCCTCATCTTTGCCTCCCTACTGTATGAGTGTACACACCAGCACACACACACACACACACACACACACCACCCTGCGTGTATCTTGGCCTTAAAAAATTCACTTTGTCCCATCTCGATCCTTTCCCTTTCTTCTTCTTTCTTCTCCCTTTAGTCACTCTTCATACTCACATTCTCCCACTTTCTTTATTTTTATTGAGTTTCTTAATCTCTAAAGGATTTGGCTTCTTTTCACATTATCCTTTTAGTTTTCTTCCTCTTTTCATGCCATGCTAGGAGTTGGCTAAATCATTAAGGCCAGGGGGCTTCTGTGTTTGTGTGGATATGCATGGATGTTGGACAACTTTTTGGTACTTAGACTTCAGCAATATTGCATTTCTCTAAGCCTCAAAATATTTTACCTCATTCAGATTTAGTAAAAGTCTCTGTTTTGTGTGTTTCAAGGAAATTAAACAAAGACCAAATCAATTGTCTAACTCAATCTTCATTTATTCTGTCTTACTGTTTTGGGTCTTCTCTATTGACAATGGCATGAAGCAAAGATAAAAGTACTTTATAAAGTCTGTTTGGGCTGGTCAACATGCCTCAAAGACTGTTGGAATTATCAAACTGGGTTCAAGTCACATTTAATTCAGTGACCCCAAGCATTTATTCAAAGATGAATTCACATAGTGAAAAACTTACTGAGAGAACTTGTCACATTTAACTTACTGGCTCAACACTCCACAGTAAAAAACACTAAAAACGCCAACAGCTTATATTTAGATTTTGAGCTATCTGAATTAAAAAGGAACTGAGCCCCACATGGACAGGTGTGTGTGTGTGTGTGTGTGTGTGTGTGTGTGTGTGTGTGTGTGTGTGTGTGTGTGTGTGTGTGTGTGTGTGTGTGTGTGTGTGTGTGTGTGTGTGTATGTATGAAATTGTGTGTACCTGCTGTTGCAGAGTGCTTAGCTGTTGTTGTAGTCCCTGGTTCTCCTTTTCTCGCTCCAGCTTAGAAGAGGCCAGCTGTTCCTTCTCTTGGCTCAAGTCCTGCAGCTTGTGCTCATAGTCGCCCTCCAGTTTCTTCAACTCCACCTGCAACTCGTGCCGTGCTGTCAACTCTGCGTCCAGCTAATAACCACGTAAAGGGAAACAGACAGGGACAGGCTCAGTAAGAGCATAAGGGTTACATAAAGGGTTACACTTTTTGGTGACTTTACAATTTTTGCGTAGTGGTTCATTATTAGAGACAACATCTTAAGGGCTATAAACAATATTTTGATTAATTCAGGCACTGACAAAATTAGTACCAAGACTGCACAGATATTGTGTTACTGTTGTGAAAAGGGTGTTCCTGACATGTTTGAGCAGTGTGTATTCAGGTAATTATTTTACTTTTAGCACTGTCAGTGACAGCAACATCCACCTGGAAAACAAATGTTGCAGAAGTCTGCAAATAAAACACACTGTGCATTAAGTAATACAACACTAAAATTGTATGAGAAAAAGCATCTGTGAGCATTTGTGTTAAAATATTAAATACTAGATATTATTAATGTATTATTAAAATATTTTCTTGCTGCCTGATATCAGCTATAATGTGAGACCGACTAACAAAAACAGGTTTTTCTGCTCGTGATTTTTAGATCTTGTGAACAAAGAATGGATCTGGTGTTGCTACAATTCAGGAGGTGCTCTGCTACAGGATTAAGGTTGTGCAAGAAGTCATGTATGAAATGATTTTTTAAACAATCTTTTAAAAACATCACGTCTAACTATCAACCCTGAAGCTTTCAAAACACCAGTGTTCTCCAATGAAATATTTGGAGCAGTGTGTGTTTGCACGCACATGCTTTTAGCCACCCTCTTCAAGCTGTAGCAGTTTCCGTATCTCAAAGACTTGTAGAGGCCATTTCCAGCAGTCTAGTGCTTTCACTTTCATTGTATAATTTACACTGCAAATTAGTATCAGTTATGGAGTTAGGATGCTTCAGTGCACTTGTATGAATTCACTTCTCATTTCGATTTTAAAACATTCACATGCATTAAAAAAGTGAGATACAGAAACATTTTACCCCCAATTTTAATTTTCTCACTTTCATAAATTTTCAAGGATACGTCCTCTAGGACACTTGACAAACAGGATAAGAGTATTTAAACAGATGAATCCATGAACACATAGACACACATGGCTGTTTAATTTGCCGACAGCAGATCCGTTACTCTCGCTGTCAGCGTCCTGACAGACTCATCCCTAATTCCTGCCAGAGACTGCCTGCAATTACCGTGTCATACACAACCAGCAATATGGTGTGTGTGTGTGGTCAACAAAAATTAATCCAAGTGTGTTCATGTAATGTGTGCTTGTGTGGATGATCCCATGTGAGAGTGTGTGTCTTTATGCGTGCCTGAATGAAGGGTAGTTTCAGCTCCCTCTTTGCAATTATCCTGTCACTGGGACAGCGACATCAGGGTAGCAGCACACCGCAATCAAGGCATTTACCCCCTTGTGTGAATGTGTAAGTGTTGCATGTATTTTTTACTAGCCAGAGTATTTGTCTGTTGGGTGGCTGTCAGACATGTGTATGCTCATTCTCTTAGTCACTCTCTTTTTTTTTCTCATTTGTCATCCCATGTCAGCCAGACACTGGTCGCATAGAATTTCATTACAATCCACATGTGTCTCTCTGTATGACGGGGAAAGTTAGGCTTTTACAATGTATGATTTTCTTTCGTGTGTGTGTGTGTGTGTGTGTGTGTGTGTGTGTGATTGTAATAGCTTTTATGCTGCAGGGCTGACACATAAATATGAAAGCATGCTGTCGTGTGAGTGCATTTATGATATTCAAAGTGAATTCATTTGTGCGCGTTTCACCTTCTTCTCAAGCTCATTTGCCTTTGCCTCACTGGTTTCCACCTTGGTCTGGTCCACCATGTTGTCTGTGGACAAACAGAGAGGACAGAGAGAAAAGAGGAAAAGGTAGGGGATAAGATAAGGATTTCAGACAACAGACCTGCACACGTCTGGCTATGGCAACATTGCACCTTTGAGTCTGGCACATGCTGTTTGCACACATATTTATAAACAGACACATACACGCAGAGCAAGTGTCCAGTGTGTCTCCCTATTTTTCCTTTGTCTCCCTACTCAAAGTCAAGCTGGTTGTGGCAGCATCTCATTACAACAGGATGCAATCTGTTGCATGTTGCTTCTACACATCATTACCTTTTAAGTGTCCCACACATACACCTTTGTCTGACTATAAGAGAGAAGTGGGAAAAGACTAATTTCATTCTATGTGAAATACATCTCACCCATGTTATTTCAAAGTCTTATATTCAGGGAATATAAGAAACAGGAGGGGTGAGTCACCCCTCCTGTTTCCGACAGACTGTAAAAATAAAAGAAAAACCATATAACAGTCTGGGAGTAATCCATTATCAGAGGTTCTGCTTGGCAGAGGACAGGGTGAGAAGGACACAGGCTAACCAACAGGGTACTTTTACAGAATAATTGCAGGGTCTACAGGTGGTTCAGTGCCCAAGGGCTTGCCGAGCATGTGCAATAAAAGAGCTAATTAACATGAAGATGAATGCCACAAAGTCACTGGATCAAAGACAGCTAATCATGATGCCCAGGAGAGGGATCAAACAGATAGATAGTAGAGATAGGAGAGCTGTGAAAAGCTAAAACAGAAAATGAGAAAATTACATAAACTTGTAGAAAGGGAATTATACAAATTATAAAGAGATAAAGTTTAAGTCTTCAGTTGCAATGAAAATATAGCGAGGGGAAAAGGGAGCTGAAACTATGCAGGATTTCTTATATTTGGATAAACTAGTAAGCAAGGCAGAGAAAATGAGAAATCATTTTTGTGAAAGAAGGTTTTGCCGGATGAAAGAACCTCAGAATAATATGCCAACCCACATACAATTTCAGAGTGTGCATTTTTTTGTAGGAGTTTACATGGTTATTGGATGTGTAATGGGGGGGGGGGCGGGGGGGGGGGGTTGCTACTTCTGTCATGGTAGCTAGGCTAAATGGGACAAACTTCGAATAGAGAGCACTATGGGAGCCAGAATGTAGGGGAAAAAACTGTGCTGAATTTCAGAGTTCAAAGAAAAACACTAAATAATGCATGCAGGGCAGAATTGGGCTGCTTTCCACCGATAATAACTCTGGCAGCCTTAAAGGAGGCCAGCCAGCCTGTGTGTGTGTCAGGACACATTTAGAAGCAGTGCAATTAGAGCCTCCTGTGGTGAGCAACGGAGACCTGCCATAAAGCAGTATTGAACTCTTGAGACATGTCCTGCACCTCCATTCTGTTCTGGTTTAGTTTACTTTAGTCAGCAGGTGTTTCCTAGTCAACATTTATAGCTGTCACTCACATCCACACATTTCAGCAAAATTCAGTATTTAATGTTTGTATTCAGTGGTGACAGGAGATGACATGATCAGTGGTCATCGTAAGACTTTCTTCATCTCCATAAAAAAAGTCTGTGTTACCACAGCAGCTGGTAGGGATTCTGTGTCGTGTTCACATGAACTTAGAAGACAGATTCACAGTTTTCCAGGTCTGTCTTAAAATAGTCAGGTGCCTGTAAGATAAAACAGTTTTTGCTCACTTTAATCATTCCTCCTTTTTATACTGGTCATTAAAAGATCTTTTCTTAATGCACTTCCAATGGAAAGGATGGGGAGGGGGTTGGTCTACAGTCTCTGTTCTCTGCAAATATATATTTCAAAGTTTATCTGAAGTTAACATCAGGCTTTAGCAATCTGATTTAATCAAATTTCCCTTTTTCTGTTTCCCCAGCTGCTATTTCTTGTAAGCTGCTGTGGAGGCATAGTAATACAAAGAGGGAACACAGGATTGCACAGTTAATCAAAATATTATCAAAATCTCAATATGGTTAAATACACTATTCACATTTTTTGATGAAGGAAAAATGTGTGACAAAATAGGCTTGTAATGAAGAATTAGAGTGCTGCAGTGGTGCCCTGGCCTACAAATCTTGTTCTCCAGATGTAGGAAAACAGACCCCAACAAATGTCACATAATTTTTCAGTGAAAATGAAAATTGTGTTCCAAAAAGGATCACTCCCATTAATGGTGAATCAAACTGCAATCACAGTATCTGTCAAATTAATACCTTTTTTTACCATATCATGCAGGCCTTACTAAATGAACACATTGGAAAGTACTTACCTGATTTGTTTAACACAGACTGTTGAAGCTTAATTTTAACGTCAGATAAACTTTGGAATGTATTTTTGCACAAAATGAGGACTGGAGATTTTGTTCCTGTGTCACTTTGACTGGAAGCAGATCAGGGAAATGTCTTTGAATGGCCAGTGTGAAAAGTCGGAATGATTAAAGCAAGCAAAACCGGTTTCAATGCTCATATGGGCACTTGATATTTGCCTTAAGACAGAGTCGAATAATTGTGAACCTATCCTTTAAACATAGGGAATGCATGCACGCACATGTAGCTGGGCACTGCTGACTTTTACTATATTAAGACTTTAAATACAATGCCTGAGTTACCATCTAACCAATCTATCATTTTATGTCAAGGATCACACTATAGAAGAGGACAAAGAAATCTCACCCACTCATATTGTGAAAACGGTCTCTGGGATTGCTTCGTTTCATAAAGCTTTTGTCCTCTTGATAAAGTTGCAAACTATGACTGTAAAACCTGTAGCACAATTGAGCTTACACTGCTACATATTTCCTCTCTGGCTCCACCCTGTGGCATTTCTAGAACACTACACATTTGTCAACCATGTACATAGACAACGTAACATGAATCATAACCAATTTAATGTTAAATAATATAGAACAGGTTTATAGCCATTGACAAGCAAAACAACAATTGTGTCAGTGATTGGAGTTGGGTGGGGTGAAAGACGAAATATGGTTCAAAGTTTCAAACTTCACAGTACTGTGAAACAATGTTTTGGTTTATCTGGTACATGTGTATTTTTGTGTTGAGTTGTTCTTTAATGCTTGTGAAAGTGCATGTAAGTACATGTATTGTGTTTAAGGGGGATGGGTGATGGGCAAGATGGCAACCTGAGAAAAGAAAGAACTGTTCTGGGTGTGTTGTGGTCGAACAACTCACCTATCAAGCCCTCAATGTTGAGGCTGAGGTTACGGCACTTGAAGTCAGGGTCCGCTCCATTTCTGTGAA
Source organism: Lutjanus erythropterus (assembly GCF_056507025.1). NCBI lineage: Eukaryota > Metazoa > Chordata > Actinopteri > Lutjaniformes > Lutjanidae > Lutjanus > Lutjanus erythropterus. The sequence continues at coordinate 21,411,058 of NC_139321.1, read as the reverse complement.
GCACGATCTGAGCAACACACTCGTCTATCAACTTGTAGTACTGAGGCCTGCAGTAGGAAGGAGTGATAGATTTACAGAGAGATGGATTAGGAGACAAAGGAATGAGACAGGAGGAAGATAAAATGAGAGGGATGGTGGAAGAGGGTAACAATGGAGAAAAAGAGTTCAGATGTGGTGCTGGAGAAAAAAAAAGATAATGATTCACTCCCTACAACACACTTTGCATGTTGTGTCCACGATGACATTTATAGCAAATGTGTGTCTTTTACAATACCAATCTAGTCTGCTCACATTTGTTGATTTGTTCATGCAGAGGACGGCATTGACAAAAAGCAAGCAGGTTCATTTGTTCAGACAAACGTGTGAACACGCATGCTTTGTCACATTGTCTGCAACTGAGATTGGCTGTCTGTGTGAGCATGATGGTTTGAGTTCCTTGTCACAAAGATTGATTGTGTGCAACTGTGTTCGTGAGAGTGTGTTGGTGTATGTCCAGCGCTCCGTGTCTGATCAGGCAAGCTTCACACAGACACTCAATTTTGGAGGTGTCTTATTCCCTGACCCCATTAGATGTTGCCAGAGTCACAAACTCAATACTTTATTTATTCTGTCTCCCACCCTCCCCTGTCTCTCTTAGTCACTCTGCCTTTGTCTAACACTTATTCCACTCCTTCACTGCACTTCAAGTATTTTTTTTTTCTTTTTTTCTTTTTTTCATTTTAAGCAAAGATTTATCCATGGAGCAAGAGAGACATCTAGTGTGATTCTGGAAAACTGAATCAATGTGAAATTGAATTTGGCCAAATCCTAAATCTGGCATTAATTAGCCTGAACACATTAAATATATATTAGGTATATTAGGGGAAAAGTGGTTGGTAGACCTAAGGCTATATACATTGTGATAAATCCTAAAATAAATATACAGATGTCACTGCTTTTTAAAACTACATCTATTGAGCTCTGTACACTCTGTGAACACTGTATGAGCATGTCCATTCAAATGAGTGGATTTGTACATTCTAGTAAATTCCCAGGCCTCCATCTTTATTTAAGATTGAAACGCAGTGATATCAAGAATGAAAAAGGTATTTCTTCATCCATTCCCACACAAATGCTAACCCCTACATTCCTTGTACGCCCCTCCCTCTTTCTCTCAACATCTACCCAGCAATTTACCTCAAGACTCAATTTCTTATTCATTATTGTCTCGCCCTCAGCCTCCCTTCTCTTTTCATCTCTGTAATTATCAAGGTGTATTTTCTGCCACTCTACAGCTCTCCCTCCCACCTGCACTTCATGTCTCTCTGTGGAGTCCATCACAAACGCCCTCTATTATATTCCACTGGATCAGGAGAATGGGAGGAAGAGATTCCCTTCAGCTGGGACTATTTGTTTGGACCAACCTACCTTTTCCATCATCACAATTTATTCCCAAGCGTGTGTTTGTGTTAAAAATTTATCTAAAGTTCATGTCTGTCTGATATTATCAAGACAACACTAGACCAACTTATCTCAAATATGTGCATGCCTGCACATGTTCTGTGTGTGCTATGCCTCTATGTTATCAAAGGGATAGTTTGGATTATTTGAAGTGGGGTTGTATAAAGTACTTAGCGATAGCCAGTGTATTACCTACAGTAGGTGGTCACCAATTTGTCAAAGCAGAGAAGGGAACCAGCATGGAAACTAAACACTGTACTGCACTGGACGGGGTGAGCAGTAAAATGTGTTTCAGCCAGTTAAAAAAGACCCACCTAAAAAATTATCATTTTAAGAGCGTGCTAAATTTAGAATTCTTTCACTGCTTTACTTTGCCATCTGAAAGCCTTTTCCAACAGGAAACCATCATTATAAACCAAATTTCCATCCCTCCAAAGCAACCAGACAAAAATAGTAACTTTACCTTGCAGAACACCCGATTTGTTGTTTGTGTTACTGTTTGACTTTGGTGAATCTGAACTAATCTTTTTTACCAAAGTCACACAATAATCACCTCCCATGATTATGCAAGGTAAAATTACTACTACAGTGGGACTCCTGCTGCTTCTACAAACTGGGGGTGTGGCAATCACCATCTTCTATCAGTAGGATACTGGCAGTGGATATAGCTTATATCCCACGTCAAATAATCCAAACTATCCCTTTAAATAAAGCAAAGCATTCCTCCCTTTTGTTTTGCTAAGTGTCAAAGCGGACACACTTGTGTATATGTGCATACACTATACTATACAACTCTTGACTTGTCCTTAACATTATTCTACCCCCATCTTGTCATTCATTCAATCACTCCCTCTTCCCCTCTCCTCTGTTTCCCCATCTAAACCCCAGAGGCCTTTGGAAGATACAGGGAGAGACATTAACATATTTCGAGTGATAAGCGGTGATGGCATTCATTTCTATTAAAATGGAATTGTACGTCTTTGCATGTATTAATTTCTCAGCCTTTGAACAGTGGTCTAAACAAACAGGAAATAGAGAAAAGGGCTGAGAGGATGATGAAAAGAGGGAACTGATGAAGGAAGAAACTGCCTCTTAAGTTTTCCTTTTGTCTTGATTATTTTTTAATAGGACTGCGTGGGCGCTGTAGATGAAATTGCCAGTGATAACACTGTGAGTGTTACATAAGAACTTTTTTTTATGTATTTGATACAGCTGTATGATTTTGACAAAATCTTCATTATTTTTTTCCCCAATATCGATGAGGAAACAATAAAATACAATAATACAACAATTAAAATTCTAGAAAACTCCAACTCTCCTACATCTTTGCATTGCACTTAATACAGCTTTTCTCTGCATGCCCAGTCAATCATAACATTTTAATAATTAGCCTTATTATAGTTTTATTATCCATAAATGACTGTTTCTGTATCACAATGATAGAACAGCAGTGAGAAGTAAATCCCAGATGACACAATATTTGGGTTTTTGTCACAAAACAACATTATATCAACTAGGCTTGGGCAATAAAACAATAGTGATATGAATTAGCGATAGACACTCCATCAACAGCAATAACAAAATCGTTCAATAAAATGTTAAATAGTTTTTAATAGTGTTTGTTTATCTATGACCTTTGTCATTTGATAAACAAAGTCATTAAAGTGGCCAGATATATTGATTAGTGCCAATATCAACACATTAGCTCTAATATGTGAATGTATGAACATGCAAGAGAGTATCTTATGAATGTGTATGTGTTGGTGTGCTACCTGGCCAAATAGTCATTGCGGATCAGCAGCAGGTGCTGCATCAGGGATAGGAAGTGGTTCTCGGCCTTGGAGTCCTTCACAGTGTTGACAAGGATTTCAAACATTTCCCTCACATCATTGAAACAAACATTAAGGGTCAATTAACACAATGAATCATAGAGTTTAACACAAATATGAAATACTCCAAACACAACATTTTCAACAACTAGTGACTGAACAGTCTTGAACAACCTTTGCTGCATATTATTTACGCAGTTCATCTGATAATCCTTGTGTAGAGATAATGTAATGAAATCTCAACATGTCTTGCACAACTATCACAATCTTTCCAATCACACAAATACGTTGATGTTACATTATATGTGTTTGCAGACAGCAGATACAGTGTTGCAGTTTGGGAGGTAGACTGTGACTACACTGTACTGGTTACTCATGGGAGACACCTGGTGTTGAAAATCCTAACTGCATGTCAAAAGCAGCAAGGAGGATTACAGCAGCTAGTGAAATTCTCTTGAGCCTTTTTAAAAAGATTATATTTCAATGACACTACACTGTTACAGTAAGGGTCATTTTCTTGTTATCAAAATTTGTCCATTCTGGATGTCCAGTTAAGTCAAAGAGCCAAAAAGAGAACACATTGTGGGGCAAAGATAAAACAGCATCCTTTGCATCCTTCCCTTAAATATATATCTTTATAAAGTCAGGGAAAAACATTACAGATATTCAGGTTTGACAGAGATAGGCCATCACAGAAAAAAAGCTGTTTAGAGACAAATTCAAGTCTAGTTGTCACAATCTTTTCACAAAGTGGTCAGATATGTATGTCTGCAAGTCCACATACAACACTAGATATTAACACTTAACTAAATAGTTTCTAATGTTGCTGGATTTACAGGACTGCAGAAGAGTAGCTAATGTCTGTGAGATGCTAGTATGGAAATACTCATTTTGCATCTGTCCTGGAAGAAAGTAAGTGACCAGGCTGATTGTACAGAGAGAAAAAAGAGTGAGTTGATGATGTTTAGATTGCTGAGTCGTTAAATATAAGGAAAATGTAACAGACCTTGTTCATGGCAGCCATAATAATATTATTAAATAGTAGGGTAAAAACACAGGCATTACCCATGACAGTAATTAAGGTCTCGTTCTATTTAGTTTAGCAGAGGTTTGATAGGGAGCCAACATGCACAACAGCAGCACCCTGAGTCTGTTTAACCTGAATGGAACTGGGCCTTAATTAGTATTACTGGTGACATCTGTGTTTGCCATAGAATTTCTGGTCAAAATGGCCCATGTGAAAAATGTCTACCTTATATACTATCTATTTGAATTGGACATATTCTTTCACTTTGAAAAATGGTTTGATGACTGTTCCTTTCGTTGATAATACGAGAATACAAAACCACAAGCATGCAAAGCTATGCTGTAACCAGGTGTAGAATTTTCCAAGGTCATAAAGCAGCCCATGCCAATGTGTACAGAGGGACAATTTTGTCCAGTGAAAGGATATTCCATCTCAATACGGATGTCTTCAAGACGTGCTTTGAGGTCCTCGGAGTCATCTTCAGCTTGCTCATCAAACACTGTGAGTTGCACCCTCAGCTCTTCATTTTCTATCATCCGCACTTCCTGCGGGGAGAGCGATGGGAGATGGGGATGGGTGGGAGGTTGTAGTGGCAGAAAAAAATACAACAATCATTGCGTTAAGACCATTGAGAGAAAGCTTTTTTTTGTTGTTGCTGTTGTTTTAACACCACATGAGTGTGTGTTAGCCAGTCAGAAAGACAGAGTGAGAGAAACATCAAGAGTCACTTTGAGGAAAGATCAAAAGAGTGTTTTCAATACCGTCAGCTGTTCTCTGAGTCCCAATCTTAGCAGTTCAGAGCGAATATGGATCCTGAAGTCCAACTCTTCTCCCCGGCTGATCAAGGCATTGATCAGCTGCATGCAGCCACCCTGCCAAAAAATACATCATAGTCAGGCTCACAATTTAGACTGACTGGATAGATGATAACTGTAATACAAAACATGACATTTGTCAGCTGGGTAAATCTTTCACACAGCAAATTAAATCAGGTAGTTCTGTCTATCAAATGCAACTGTGTTGGTGTCATTTATCAAACAAAAACAAACACAGGGATTTATAATTGCTTAAGCCAGGGTAGGCGGTTTATTTTTGGCTGGAGAAAGATCTCTGATTATTCAGTCTCATTCCCAGTCTGTCAAATTACTGACACTTTGGATTGGTGGCTCGAAGTTGGTTGACTGTTTTGGGAATGAGACTCAACAATCAACTATCTTACAACCTGTGATTGATCCAATCATGGGCCAGAATTTCTAAAGCGTAAAAACAGAGCCAAGAGGAGGAGCAGAAGTCTAGTTTTCTCTTTGACCACTTGAATTACATTATGCTTAAAAGTTATTATAGAACTTTTGTCCAGTGACGCCAAAAAAAATATTGCTTAGGACAGCTTTAACGTAGCATGTGTATGTATACCTTAAGAGCAATGTTGTGGTTGTTCATGCCAGCAAGGAGCGGCTGAAACCTCTCAATGTCCCGTTTCTCTGCTTCCTCGGTAATGGCTTCCAAAACACGCTCATGACTGCAAAAAACAGACCATTATGCACATTATATAAAATGCTGCTACACGTCATTATGTCAACAAGACATAAATCCAAAATGTGCCATGAAGAAACATAATAACAGCCTTTACTGAAAGAACTACTATAAGTGATTGTTCAATTATTGCCGTCAATTCTAGGTTGCCAGTCATTGCAAATAGATAAGTTCAAAGTAGTTTAGACTTTACTGAGGAGGAATGATGAATGATGAGGATGATGTGCTTATCCAGGATCATTCATTTCTGTATGTTCCACTTACTAAATGACATGGTGTTTTACATTTCACTCATACTTACAGGTTCTCAGGATGTTCCAAAATTGAGATGGCAGAGAGCAGCTTGACAGCATCCACCATCATATGAGGCACTCTTGGGTTGATGGCTCTGACCAGCAGAGGAATTCCCTCAGCTGACTCCAGCATTGATTTCAGACCATACTAAAGGGGAGAGGAAGCAGATTCAAGTTAAGTCCTTTGATGGTCTTTTTAATGGCCTTTCTTTGTCCAGAAAAAAAAAAATCTGAGTGCAACTTCAGAAATGACGAGCATATATTTTCTTTTGATAAAAACAAAGTGGTATAACAGTCTGACAAGAGTTAGCACTTTCAAAAACCCTGCAAGGAAGCACAGGCTTGGTAATCCGTTACCAATTACTGATGTATTACTGCAAGCTGTTATTACAGACATTAACTACAAGAAGGCAAAGGCAGATTTAGTGTTTAATCAATATTATTAATACATCTGAAATCTAATATTTACCAATATTGTAACATTTATAACTAATGACCAATTCAGTATTCCAGTATTGCAATTTCACATTATATTGAATCATAACCCCAGTACCATGATACACATCATACTGCCAGTTTCTTGCCAAAACAGCACAATATATCAGATCATGCAAGGATAATGTTTGCAGCCAATCTCATTACAGATGCGCTTACATCTCCCACCCAATGCAATAACTCCAGAAATAAAAGTTATTACAACACTAAGATATTATAAAGATTGCAACCGTGCAGCAGTGATGTGTTGGATCTGCTACAACCTTCCATCAGCAGAGTGATCACACAAACAATTTCATTGTGTCCACAGTCTCATATCGTGACACAGTTTATTTCATTTCCACTAGATGTCCACACCTGCAGGCTCATAAAACGACATTTATGAGACAACATAGTGGGCTTCTAACTGTTAATATCTAATATACCAATACTAAAATTGCCAGCATGATAAAAAATGTAAGCCTATCATCAACAATTACACCTTTTTAAAGTATGTGTCACACCTAGCAATGGGGTCAACAAAACTCCTCACTAAGATAAGTGTTTCTGTCCCCTCCTTGCACAGAGTTGCTCTGAGAACTTTCCTAAATCACTCCTAAGCTAGGAATCGGTCTCTGATTTTTAACAATATTTGTGTTGTACCTATTTACCTGATGCAGTTTTTTTCTGTTTAAAAAGTCTATTCTTTAACTTTAAGTTTTTAGGTTTTATAATATTGATAGTAGCTAATCATAACTATGTTATTACATGTTATTTACATTCTTGTCAACACCAGATTATTGACACTCAGTTGCTGATGTGTAATGTGATAAATCTGAAGAGATTTACACTGCTTTCCTTGGGTTACACATCACCATACAGAAAGTGGAATAAAAATTATTCTATTACAACAACTAAGTGCAACCGTATTACAAGAAGGATTAAGGTATTTTGATGTACGTAAAGAAAAAGTTAAATCTCTTACCTTGTTGTTCATGAAGGCTTTAAGACAACGAATGATCTCGTGTTGACATTTCACTCCCATCATTCTTTTTGATGGATGACAAAGAAGACAGATATAGGAGGACATTACAAACAAACGTTGCTAGAGAGTACAATTAGCTATTCTGGGGTTTCAGTGTCTTACGGGTACTCGTCTTTGTCTTCCTGCAGTCTTCTAAGCAGACTCAGCAGCAGGGCCAGCCCCTCATCTCCAAAGTTCTGCACCCAACTGGAAGTGACAAGAGCACCTGTTTTTGTAAGGACTAACATGACACACTTGTATTTCTGGTGTTAAAGTACATTTCATTATGATGAAAAATCTGTTTTTTTAATCACACTAATTGCTTTGTTACATTTTTTCCTCAAGTAAAACTAATGAATTGACTACTGTGGATGTTGTTGGCTCTAATGATTTTACAACAGCACAACTATCACTTTTTATTTTGTGTATGTAGCTGATGCCATAGCCTGTAGGCTATTGTAAAATTGAAAATCTTAATATATTAATGTTTTCTTGTGCTGTAATGTTTGAAATAAAGGAGTAACTGGTCCATTCTTTCAATAACAATAGCTGACACATTCTGAATTCACATTCTGAAATCACTTTCTTCTACATCTGCTGGTCAATCTTGATTACTCGATTAACATATATGGTCAAAAAAATAAGAGATTAGACAATGTAACCAAGTTTGCACATTTAGACAATGCAATTTCTGACATTTTTCTTTGCAGAATGGCTTTAACTCCATTAAGTAATATCATGTTAATGAAAAATCTGTAACTTTATAAAACTGTGCAACGAAGTCTGAGGACATTTTTTAAGTTAACAAAAATGCATCACTGCAAATTACATGAGAATGTTCACACTGCTTATTGGTCTGATGTGTCTTGGCAGAGTTAATTATTTGGGCAATATACCAGGCAAGACTATTCCAGCAGAATGCCTAATGAACTTTGAGGTCATGTCTTGAAAATACTTTGCTGCTTCAGACTTTGCAAAGACGACGGGCTGCATTTCAAACAAGCCATTTAGCTCGAACTTTTCAATCGGTCCCCTTTTATCCTGGTTTGTCTTGGGCAACATCTCATAATCACTTATTGTACTGCTGTTCATGTGTCTTTGTCTATTAGAGTACAAGTTTTTGTTATTACTAATTTGTTTATTTACAATTGTAATATGTGAAGTTTGTCATGTAACATCAACCTGCCAGGGCACTACAGATGGAAATTAGCCTCTGCCTTTAATCTTGCATATTGACATGTAAATGTTAATTTGAATGCATTGTCCCTATTTTAAATCAATTATTAATTAAAAGCAAACAAGCAAAACACTTTTGAAGTACACCTGGTAGCTGGGTGGCATCAAAGTCAGATCACATTCCCACCATAAACAATGTTCCCGAGTTTGGGAGTTTGGGACTGGACCGATACCATGTCTTCTCGAGAGTCTCAGGCAGGTTGTCTTGGTCCACACCTGAGTATGATTACTGTGTTCACACCTGCCCAAACAAGTGGCACCAAGAAGGAAAACAAACCACGGTCTGATCTGACCAGACTAAAAACGCAGGTGTGAAAACGCCCTCAAGTGGACAGAGATCTGGGCTCCTCACCAGGACACTGACAGTTAATTTGAAGTCTTAATCTAACCAGGTGTTTCATGCATCTGTATGTCAGTATTAGGGCAACACCTAATGATTACTTTTTAAATGTTAAATGTATTGATTATTTTTTTGATTAATCTTTAATATTTCAATATCCTATTCAATCATAATCCTGAAAAACAGACACATACAGCACGTTAGAATAATAATAATAGTGGCATATTTTAAAAATCGTCTAATTTCCACCCTATTTAAAACTCCATGTCAGGTGCCTGATCAGAAAAATACTGGACCTCACATTCAAAAGGAGCTGCATATTAATTTAATAACTTTTCACTGTCACACCCTTCACTGAACTGGACAATCAATATTTTGAGTTAAAACTTAAACTGGTTATGGCATGAAGTTATTTTATCACTCCTGTTCTGTGCAGGTAAGATGATCACTGACAGTGTATTTTTGCATTAGTGCAGGTCAAAGAAAATACTTTTCAATGTTCATCTGCCAACTGAAATGAATTACAGTCTTTACTGTTAGTTTTAGCCATTTCTGTCTCATGTCTAAAGTACAAAACAGCAGAATAACACCATCAGAAGACGCACGGTCTAAAGTTAACAGTAGCAATGCAGACATCATTTTTAACATGGGGGTTATGAGACTACTAGAAAATCTATCTTGATTGATTTCTACTAACTGAGACATGTTTTGCGTGTTGATAATCCTGATATATTGTGTTTGGGTGTGGACATAAAGTAAACAGGGCAATGCTGCTGCTACTTCTGCTCCTGCTGCAGCTGCAGGATGAGGACAGGTCGCTCAGTGCTTCACTAGTGCAGAGCAGTTGTCCTGCTGTGATAAGTCACGTCCAGTTTGTGGAGCTAAACAGTGCCAAACTGTTGCATCTCTGTTTAAAATACGACCACACTTTAGATGACTGAGGCAAGGCTTGCTTTCTGCAGCCTGTTCTCCAGGTGAGTCCATGCTTTGACCCGGCATAGCAGTTCATAGTGAGGCGTTAACCCATGATGCGCAAATCAATGTATTTTATCAGCGAATCTCCCTCGCACTAGTCAGTATATGTGTGTATTACCTGACAGGGTTGTTATTGAGTGAAACTCGCAGCGATTCCAGACAACTCAGCAGCTGTGTGTCTCGGTAGTCTGACTTTAACTCCTGGATGTACATCATGGCTGATTTGGAGCTCTCCTTCTGGCTTTGACCCTAATCAACAAATACAAACAGACACAGTGGACACACAAACACAAAATTGGTTCTGCATTTATATTCGTCTTCTTACAGGTTGGAATTAGTATTATTTCCACAAGAAAGCACAACGGCAGGGCTCCGAGGGCAACAGTCAAGCCCAATTTGAAATTTTGATTTGCAGAATTAAAGGGTACTGTGTGTAGGATTCTCTCTTAATAGGCTTATTTCACAGTTAAATGAACTGTACTAGCTACCATCTGTGCTTAGTTATGTTGGTCCTTTGAGCTACTCGCTTTCAACATATTTGATTATATTCCTCCTGCTGCTGCTGGTGGTACCACTACTAGTAGGGTAGCTGGTCCTAATGTTGATGACTGTGATATTTCATAGACTCAATATTTCACCAGTGAATAAGTTTGTATAATGTATTAAACCAGTCACATTTTTCTCTGCATAAGCAAAGGCAGAAGCCTTTGTCTTCACATTTATCTGAAAAATGGATAATAGATAGAATAAACACTTCAGTCTGGCTTAATGACTTTTGTAACTATGTATTTAACACAGGATGATATGGCATGCAAAGGACCAAATGCTTTGTAACTTGTACTGATTTCAACCAGTACTGAAACAACTTGTGTAATGCTGTCTGCAAATTCCCATCAGCACACTGTGTAAGCAATATTTATTTTGGTACTGACAGCTTTAGACGTGTGGAGGTACTGGGAGACCATCTCTCGTTTGATCATAATGTCTTTTTCCCTCAGAGGCTGCTGCTTCTCCTCATTCAGGTTCATATCCACCTGGAGAAAGACAGAAAGAAGGAGATAAAAAGAAAAACAAAGCAGGATGGAGGGATAAACAAAGTATTTTGAGACAATGAGATGGCATGATGAAAAATGTCTAGTCCCAAGCAATTAATAAACAGAGAACGCACACTAAAATGGAAATCGTATTGCATTTATAAATGTGAGGAATTCCATTAAAGTATTTCAACTAATCTAACAAGAAATATAAAGCCCCCAGTGAGATCTGTACAGATGCTCACTTTAAAAGCGTGAGTAGGGGTGGATTTGATGTGCCAAAATACTGAGCAGAATTATGAGATGAATACTACATTACTTAATAACACTTCCGATTTAGGATTTGTGAGTGGAATATACCACGTAAAAGTTTCCATGGCTGTTCAGGGGAGATAATGAATAGGTGATTTTCAATCAGCTTTACTGTCTTTCTCACCAGCATCTGTTCGAAGAGGTCCAGGACGTATTCATCAGAATGATCATGTAGCATAGCAATCTGAGGATTTAACTCATAGTTGGCAGCTGAAGAGTGTCGCTGACCCGGCATGTGGCCGGGCTTCTCCTTGTCCTTCTTCATCCTCATGCTGGTGAAACGCTCCAACTGGATTAGCAGACAATATGACACACTTAAGACGAAAGAGGTCAGAGAGAAAAAACTGCAAAGTGTAACCATTACTGCAAGGCTACAAAACAAGGTAACAATCCGTAATCAACTCACAGTTTGAAGACAGGCTCTTAATACCAATGTTAAATAATTTAACAATAATTAACTTCTCACGGTCATTTCTCTTGTAGTTTTGGAATATAGAATTTTCTACAACAGTAGAAACCTTTCAACAATGTGAGGTGATGATTAGGGATTAGACATATCAAACATCATTTGCCAACAAACATTGCCACACAAAGTCAACATGCAGTGAAACTGGCAGGCGTAGCCGCATAACATAAGACTATTTTACCAAACAATGAGGGTTTTCATTCCTGTTGTGTTTAATGATTTTGTGTGGCAAATTGACAACATTTGCACAAGTATTTATATTATTATTGCCAAATGAAAAACATTGAAGAACCTCCATAATGAGTAATGAACAATAATCTGTCAATATATATAATTCTGTCATACTTCTGTTTCAGGTACATGAAAGCATCACTAGCTTATGTGCCAAGCATTTGTTGTCATTAGTGTGCATCTTAAAAGCATGCACATCCAGTGTGAGTACAGCATAGGACAAAACACAGATACTTAACTACATTTGTGTTACAGTGAATTAGGCTTGTATGACAGACAGCAATGACATTAAATGGATAATGGTGAGTTGGTTTATCAAAGGCCATGGTGACAGATGGATGAGTCAAGGTGACGGTGGCAAGCAGTTACAAACCTACCTCATCAGGAATCAGCCGTTTGAGTTTCTGTAAAGGATAAACAGATGAAAGTGAGACAAATGGCACAAAATCGAACAGACGGCAACAAAGGCGGTGACAAGATGGGTGGCAGATGGAGGGAGAGAAAAGAAAAAGAATCAATTAGACAGAAATCATTTTTGACAGGAAACAGATCCAGAAACCCCTCTACAGAGCTCATGAGTGATTCATAGTAGGACAGAGGGAAACACTATACAAAAATCACTGTTATAACTCAAGCCAGTTATTCATTCACATTTCTAGAGGACTAATACATTTAAAAAAGTGTTTAAGTTGAGGTAATTAAGACATGTGACAGACAGTAATAACATGTGTGAACTATTAGTAGCAGATCAGTAATCCTAAACAGATAGAAACATTTTTAAGTGGGGAAAGTGACACTGATGTATTGGAATACACTCGCATGTCTTGGCCACTAGGTGTCAGGCTATGTCCAATAATGTCACCACAGGAAACCCATTGTCAGGTGTCCCACTTTCAAATTGGACAAACGCATGCCCTGACAAAGTCCATGCAATGCTCATAACATCAAATTCTAGCCAATTAGAATAATATCAAAGTGTACCTAATTAAATATCGCCAACTAACATGAGTACCATGAACAATCTTCAGAACAGAATGATATCAACATTCTGTTCTTGACTGCAAATTTGCCTGGCATTCAAATTTAAAAGCAAGCTGTTTTCCATGCATTTTGACAGGATGGCAAAAAACTCAATGCACTTTGTGTTTGCCCTACACGAATGTCGACAACCTACAGGACAGAAGGATTAGTCTGGACATAATACCCTACCACTTGTTCTGACATCAAATAACATGTAACCTTGGGAGTCTCAGCTGCAGAGATCTGAGGGTCAAATGGTCAAAAGATTGCACACGTAGCAGGGTCTTCTTGAGGTCTTTTCATTTAACCACCCGCCCCCCTTACACACACACACACACACACACACACACACACACACACACACACACACACACACACACACACACACACACACACACACACACACACAAAATGCTATTGACAGATGTTTCCCTTCTGTTGTTTACTAAACCCTGGGGGAGAAAGGTGCAGTAGCCTCTCTATGTTTGGCTCAGCTTATACACAAACACAGATATACACTAAAGTCAGACAGTTTGGGTTTGATCAGATTAATGTATTTAATGTATAATGTATTTTGAATCAAATCTGAATCAAGACTAAGTATATTTTATGTCAAAGAAAAGTCAAGAAAAGTGGAAACCATTACTGCAGGAAAATAAATGCTTCACTCAAAAGAGACTGAGTATCTCAGCCTTTTGTTGTTAAAAGTGAATGGAAACCGTTGGAGAGTTAAAAAAAAAAAAAAAAACACCTTCATTGCTGAACCAATCCAAAGTCTTTAGGGCAACCCTTCATATTGTGTCACAAGTGATACTGTGTACTAAACTACTGAGGAGAATGGAGGGGAGAGCACTTCTTCTGCTAAGGCTTGGGAAAATGTACGTGGCATAAGTTTGTTAGGGGCAATACTCGCCGCCGCACGTGCAATTACCTTGCATTTAGAAATTTAGAAAGGACAATCAGTGGGCTGTGAAATCTATTGTTTGAAAAAGATTAAGATCAGTTCTCTGGTATTGCAAGACAAGCAGGTATCTGCAACTTTACTGAAGACATTCATTTTTTCTGATCCCAGATTAAGAATATGACCCCAAATCCATCCCCAAATAGTGGGGATGGATTTTGTCACTATATTGAGCAAGCAGGGTAGCCAAAGGGTTCATGAAAGTTGTTGGGCATTTCTAAACATTTAGTTGAGTATCATTCTATACAAAGCAACACCAAGGTCAGTACCAAACCTAGTGTTTTAGGAAGAGTGGGCATTTTTAAGGGTGCTGGTGAACATCTTTTTTGAAAGAATGATACCCTTTCTTGAGGTTCATCTTACTGCAAAAAACGTATGAACCAAGATTGTTAAAAACAGCTTTTCAATAGCATGAAGTGAGAGCATCTTTTCAGCAATATATCTGTAGACCAGAGTTCTACCTTGGGTTTTCCAATTCTGTTATTTTTAATTCTAGTGAAAGCTCTAGCTCTGCTTATTTTTGGCATTTTCAGAGTGGACCTGTCTCTTCTTTTTTCCTATTTCTCTTACGCTGATGGGTCTCCACATCTTACCTACTAGGTGTCAGGCTATACCCAATAATGTTCCCCTAGGAAACCCACTGTCAGCATCTCATAAAACGTCAAACATGCCATAGAAAGTTCTACAGAGAGCAGATACTGTACTGCAATATGAAAAAGTCTTTGAATTGAATTATTAGAACTTTCATGAGAAAAATAAAGGATAAGATCAAGAAAAATGCCAAGTAGTTGGTCAGACATGTTTCCCATGACATTACCCACTCTGACAGGATGATGTTAAGACTCACATCTTGCACTGCAGAATACTTAAACTAACATCAACTGTTTTGTGGCCAGAATTGACATGTTAAATGCATGATATACTTTGAGGATTTATCCAAGTGTACAGGTATATCACCTTAGAATGGGGGGGGCAAACTAGTGTCAGATGGGCATTGATATGGAGCATGAATAATTCCGTCTGCCATTTTCTCTGGGTCCACATGTGTTTGTGTGCATGTCTGTACCGCTGACGGCCCTCATATCCAAATAGGCTAAATCAGATGAAATGAATGAAGTTGAGAAATGAAATGGCTAGAGGCTGCAGTGAGATTGGCTTTTAACAAAGCAACACTTACTAGATTTTGTTCCAGTTATGCCCCATTTTGTTTCATTTTCTTAATTACCAGGCCTGCTGCTTTCACATGACATTGACTTAGGATGCATGTAGTAAATTTCATTTGTTGTTTCATTGTTCTTACCAGGATTTAAGCCAAAAACCTACATCAGCTCTCTCCATATATGCAATGTAAGGAGTTAGCCTGGTAAAACAATAATCTCCTGAAGCATTTTATTTTGACATTTACTCTATAGAGTTATCAACAACCTTAGTGTAGTTATTAAGACTCCCTCTGCCCTTATCAAGGGATGTTTGTACATCTTCAATAAGGTGGGCTGCCCTCATACTAGGACTGCAACTGTATCATTCATTGAATATTTTTCTAGAACACCAGAATAAGAGGCAGAGAAGAGGGAGAAAGAGAGAGAGTAAGAAAGACGGCACTGCGATCATGGAAGGGCAGCCCAGAGAATGTTTCCGCTTACACAGCTGCTGTTAAATAACAGACCATTGAAACATGCACACAGATACATACACACACACACACACACACACACACACACACACACACACACACACACACACACACACACACACAAACATACATACACAAATGTTGTGGTGCTATTGAGCCCACAAAATGGGAATAAATAGCTGACAGCAGGTACAGTGGATTCTGCATCATTGCATGGGAAACTGAATACAAGTGTGTCCGGATGAAAGCACTAGAGCTAGATGGGAGAGAGAGACAAAAGCCATTCTTAAATTTAACGAACTGTTAAGTATAAAGTTCCTCTTTTCAACCCACAAGGACAGTTAAAAGTATAGACACTCAAAGACAAATTAAACACAGTGTCTGAGCCAAAATTATTTTTGAGGGGGGTCATATGGGCCTATAAGTGCTGTCTTTCTGTCTGAAGAGAACCATAAAAGCAACAGTGAACCACTTCAGAACCACTTTAAGAACTGCTGTAAGTATCAAGGCCTCCATTAAATGGATGATACAATGCTGGCTATGATCAAAGTACTGGTTACTGGTTATTCAGAAAGCTGAATATAGCTATAGCTATATCTTACAATGATAAATTAATAACCCCGCCTGAATATTACTAATGTTTGGCGATCACTCTAGCTAACACACCACCATTTTTGTCACAGTGGAAGTGACTGGTTGTTTTCTTTTTTTGGTACAGTGATAAAATGAATAGTTGATTAATCAAACGGTGGAACAAAAAAAAGTATCACAGTTATTTCGATGATAGATCAAACCATTTACACAGAGAAACTGCCAACTATGTGTTAGTTCCAGTATTTCAATTTTGATGATTGGTTGTTTTTCATAATTGTACATTGAAACCTTTTGAGGTTTGGACTGTTGGTTGGACAAAACAAGCAATTTAAAGAAAACTACTTAGGATCTGGAAAATTGGAATGTTGGAGTGGACATTTGTGACATTTTATAAACCAAATGACCAGATACATTTTTCAAACAAATAACTGACAGATTAAATTGACCCATCAAAACTAAGAGTTCCCTCCACTTGGGCTGAGAAGGGCTTGGGCTCTTATTTTACTGAAATACCAAACTCAAACTCAAAAAAAAACAAAAACAAAAAAAGAAAAAAAACAAGGGACTCCTCAAGCACAGGCTACAAGCTAAAAGAGCTGGTTTGTCTAATCAGTACATTATGGCTGATTAGACAAAGTGGTATGTGTGACAGGCTCCATCTGATTACAGTTTGGGTGAACATCAACTTTGAACTTTTTTGCTCGGTTTTCATTTTTAAATCCAATATTATCCTCATTTCTCTCAATAGGCATGTGTAACTGTGCTGTATTGTGTATAGACATGTCCAATAATACTAGGTTTCCCCCCAGGAAATTGGTAATCAGAGGTCTAAACAATTATTCCATTAAACTGGGTAAAAGCCCACCAGAAAACTGCAGCAAAGAAGTAGGGATGCAACATCAATTATCTTCATTGTCAATTAATCTGTCAATTCTTTTTCAATTAATGTATTAGGTGTTTGGACTATAAAATGTCAGTAAATGGTGAAACATGTAAGTCAGTGTTTCCCAAAGCCCAAGCCCTGTCATAGAGAACCAAAGAAATGAGATATTCACATTCAAAAGGCTGGAATCTGAGAAATTTGACTTTTTCTAAAAACAGTCTATTAATTAATTAGTCAAAATAGTTGGTTCGTAATCAGTTAAGTTGTGATTTGGATGATCATAATGTGAAGTTTTACTAAGGGCTAGGGTTTAAACATGTAAACAAAAAAAATTAAAAGCGCATAGTTGCAAGTGAGGGGATATTTACAAAAGTAAGAAGTCCGGAGTGGTGCACTGGTTGCTGCTTTGTAATTTTGTGTGCAGGACAAACCCCCTGTAGTGCCCCAACACAAAGCCCTTTACCAAACACCCCCCCCCCCCAACACACACAGGCACAGACACACATATAGTACATATAAGTGTTCCAAAGAGAACATAATTACACAGCCCTGAAGGCAGCAGCAAAAATAAGGAAGATAGGGAACGGGCTCTGGCTGTCTGCTTGTCAGTCCGTATGACCAGACAGCTGAAGAGAACGCAAATCAGCAGATGCATTTGGCTTGTGACAACGATATAATGAGCCAGTCACACACTGCTGTTTCTATGTGTGTGTGCATCTGCACCTGTCTGAGCATACATACATATTTAAGTAGCAGGTCCTGAGAGCGGTGAGACAGATTATGTAAATCAGAGCAAGAATGAAAACTAAATAAATGCAGGATGGTAGAAAGAAGAGTGGCTACTTTTACAGGAAAATGAGTGAAGCATCCACAATTCTGTCAGATGATCATTCAAAATGGATACACACTAGGTTAATGATTGGTCTTTACAACAGGGAAAATATCTGATTTTCTGACAGATACTACAAATAGGATAAGGATGTGACTTACTGTGTATTTGTCTTCTGGCAACATTCACAAAGTAAGAGGATAACACTCAATCATTGTTTTCAATGTAAACCTTTTATCTTGTATTACCTCTTCATCTTTCAATTCTGACAGCAACCAAATACTATGAATATTTGAGTTTTAACCATTTCATCTGTTCCTAGAGCCCCCAGCATTCTACTGGTTCAAATATCAATGTTCATGTTTCATGTTACATAATAATGCAAGGCAAGTTTGTTTTTGCTTTATACATCCAGGAGGCAACGGCTCTCTATTAAAGGGGTAGTTCACCCAAAAATGAAAATTCAGTCATTATTTACTCATCCTGACGCTGATTAAGGGGCAGTTTATTTTGTTAGTCCCAAACAATATAAGTTAATGGTAACCAGTTTTCAAACGTAAAAAACAACTAGGAAAATAAATAAATAAAATGCCTGCACACTGCTTGTCTGGCATAATCCAAGTCTCCTTAAGTCCTGACATGCCGTTTGCACACTGTCACAACACACAAGCCCAGTTCAGACAGTGTGCATGTGAACATGGCTTCAAGCTAAGGATCTATAGTGAAGATTCAGGTGTAAAACATGGTGTAAATAACATTTTTTTTGGTCCGTTTGGCATGCTGGGGCTCGGATTGCACCAGACAAGAAGTATGGAGGCATTTTATGTTTTGAAGCTGTTGTTTGAAAACTTACATTTTATGTGAGATTCTGCAATGCTGTTTCCTGTGAAACTCCAGCAGTATTTTGTGGACAAAAAACTAAACCCAACCTTCAGTTGGCATTAGGTTGATTAGATACTGACTGACTTTTCATTTTTGGGTGAACTATCTTCTTAATCATTCAGGCCTCCACACTAATTGCATAGACAAATTTACTGTGATGCAGCACAGACCAAACTGAGATTGCTATGATGCCTACAAATTACCATCTGTAATACACCAGTGGAATTGGGAGCAGACTCCTGCACAGGTCTAGTTTTACAAACCCCACCGCTGCCCAAAGCTGAGAACCAGAGCTGACCTGTCACCTGTAATTACTTCCAAGTTAAATCAGCACCCATCCGGAACCGTGAACATAAGCCCCACAACCTGACCCATACCAACGATTAAACACACATTGATGTCAATTCCAATCTGACCCCTCCACCCTCCTCCTACCCTTTTCTCACTCTGTTTGAGTGGAGGTTCCACCACCTTGAGTGTACAAACCACACTCCAATGCCACAACAGTTAGTACCCCTGAGAGGTGCAGGTTTTCCCCAAACAGAGATTTCATAGATATTTTTCATGCACACATGATCGAGTAACATGACAAAATTCTCACCAAAACATTTGGCCAAAAAAAGCACTGGAGTGAGTTTTTATTTATTTTTTTTGTTTGTTTTCACAAGCTTACTTTGCCATCAATGTAAAGAATGCACCACGTCCTTGCCATTTGCATCTTTGTGAATGCAGTTGATAAGATTATCATTTTAATATTGAATTACTTATAACATCCATCATGATGAATGTCCCTGTTTCTGTCAGAGAAAGGCAAGGGTGTCCCAAAGGCTGCAGGTGTATTTACACCCCTTTTTAAGTGACCCTCCATAGCCAAGACTGTGACTCCAGAGTCAGACAATGACCATGTAGAGGACTGATCAGAATGGGGCCATACAGTCATCCAAGTGTCACTCATTTGTGTTCTCAACTGGTGCAGCGCTTGTGCTCCTGCAGCTGTCAGTGTGTTTCCATAATGACGCTGAGCCTCACTTGTGGCTATTTACAAACAGTGTTATTCTCACTGTCTCTGAGTGCACTACTCTGAGACTGTGAGAGAGCTGAGATGCTGGGGCTGATTTGGCCTTTGACAATGTACTGTCCACAATTTGGTATCATCCACTGGCCATTTTTGCCTTTAAGTCTTTAGTTTTTAACCTTTATCACTGTCAAATCACATAGTGACATTCCATTGTTTGGCAGGATGTTGGGGTCAATGGTTTGGTCATAGACTTTCACAATTAAATCCTGCTGGCTGATTAGGCTTGATACTACTGTATTAGCGAATATAAACATTAAAAACACAGCACATTCATTTTATTTTCTGATTTCTTTGAGGAAAAAAAAAAATTATTGTACTGCATGTGATAAAGTTCTCTCACGTGCTGCCTGTGGGTACTAGGGGTGCAACAGATCGCAGTTGTTCCATGTTCCGTACAGATCATGCCCCACGGTTTAGCACACATGTGATCCACGGACTACATGTAACCATCATAGTGTGACACAGTTTTACTGTTGCTGTTACTTTTATACAACACCTGAAATCTCAGTGCAGAGTTGTAGTTAAAGGACAAGACAGATGCGTGCTGTATTTCACTCTGCTGCGCATCTCTGTGAGGAGCTTCTGAAGTGGTCACATCACCTCGAGCGAAATCCGGGCGATGGTTTTGGACACTTTCACCGATGTTACTATGCCGTTGTCAAAGAAACGATTCATAAGATTGTGATATTTGTTGAAACTTTGGTGATAACTGCTGTCTTAACTTCTGCACACCTTCTCTCTGACCACTGGTGCAGATCTGTGTCTGCCTGTCTGTGACACAGTGTGTCTGTGTTGAGTGCTTATTACTCGTGACTTCTAACCAATGAGATGGGCAGTGGGCGGGACATTGAACTAGACTACGAGTGTCATAGTGTATTATACTGTACAGTGTATAATTATGTATTATAGATATTATTGTACTACAGTAAATACATTGTACAGTATTGTATAATACAAGAGCATAGAATTCAAAGTATACTGTACAGTTATAATAACTATAGTGTAATTTTTATCATATATTTTTAATATTATTATAATAATTATTATTACATAATATTACTACTGTGATGACTACAGACACAGAGAGATCAAAGCCAAGTCCATTTTCAAAATAATTTAACCCTAATCCCACCTCTTTTTTCTTTTTTGCGGATTTGAAAAATGATCCGATCCATGACTCAAAACTGTGCAATCCAAACTGTGAATTTGGTGATCCATCGCATGCCTAGTGGGTACGCAACCTTGTGCAGGTCTCTAGTTGGGAACATTCACTTTTTTTTTCTTTTTTTTTTTTTAAGAAATTATGCATAGACAGTTTGTAGAAACTGGATGGTAAACCATCCTGGAAATAGTAAGGCACTGGGAGAAGGCCTTTGTTATCATTTGTGTTCATATGAATGGACTAGAGGTCTAAAAGTCAAACTTAAGATGGATTTACATATACAAGTCATAACCAAGGGCTGAAAAAGCTGAGTTGCAATATTACAGAAATGCTGTAAACAATCATAACAAGGAGGTCATTGCCGATCTATACATGTTTTGCAGCCCTTTATATATAGAGAGTCTCACCAACTTAAAGCCTTTTGTCTTTGACTATCAAATGCATAAAGCATGGAATACTATACTGCAGAAATCACTTTGGTCTCACGACTTCACTGGGTATTTATAGAAACAGAGAGAAATAAATTACCTGCCCGTTAAGATGGATGTGGGGTTATTGCACTCATATTTCTATTTGTGTTCTGTTATTTGTAATGGGTAATGTGGTACTGGGGTTGTAACATTTCTAGAAATTATACTGTGGGAATGGATCTGGGAGACAGAGCTGGGTGGAAGAGAGGGGTATGAAGACAGGTGTGGAGCAATGGAGGGAAAATAGGGTGGAGATGGAGGGTAATAGCAGTGTAGGAGAATGTGTACTCCTCCTACTGTATATGTTTTCAAGAAAGATGGGTGTAATATCTAGATTATACATTTGAAAACCTCTGGCCACTGATTTGTTGTGTGTAGTCTATGTCATCTCTGTAACCTTGCTGGATCATGGTTGCTTAGATCGTTGCCATGGCGACATATTGAGCATGCATATAATATTGTTTCAGGGGAAGCAGCACTTGAGCAGGCACACCCAGACACAGCTGAAAAGTTTCCTATGCATGCAGCCTAAGCAGGAAATTACTAACAACCCTGACCTGCTGCGCACACAGAAAGCTACAAGGTTCCAAGTTAAAAAGAAAAAAAACATTCCCTCACATTCCCAATAGTTTACTTTACCTTGAAAAGCAAAAAACAATGAAATGATCTATCAGAAATGCTCATTTGAGCATTGCACTAAAAGATCAGGATAATATTGTAGTCACTGTTTCAGAGGAACCATGCTTGCTGACACATGCCAGGTTAGTTACAACTTCCAAGCAACCTGTGACAAAGAGAAACAGGCACTGACAGAAAGAGCAGAGAGAGCAAAAAAAGAGTCCCTAAAGTATCGGACGACATTAAACAAGGATTTAAGGTTTAATGCTCAGAGGTCAACATCTCCTCTCTACAATTCTACGCTGAGTAGGGCATCTCTCAATTATTTTCTATGCTGCATTTTTAATACGCCTCCACACCTCACTGACGTACTGACTCCAGGTGCATTTGAGTGCAAAGTTTATGTGTAAGAGAGATTAAGCTTGTATGTCAGGCCAAGTGGGGCATGTTTGCTGCATGACTGCTCCTCATTCTTAGTCTACTGTTGTTAATGGAGACACAAAACCCAACCACCCCCCACTTAAAAGAGGGCAGGTCATTGTCGCCATGTCTCCCTTTTTGCCACCCTGTCTAAACTAACTGAACAAACTTAAATGTGGTATCCATGGTGTCGTATCACAGTTCCATTGTGTCTAAGGACTTTGAGAGCTTAATGGATGGTTAAATGGTCCTGTATTAACTCATTAATGGTTAATAAAATCAGTAATTACTAAATAACAACTTTAAAAGGAATACATTCACTCATCAGTAAAAACGTTTCACAATTTATGTTATACAGATACAGATCATACAATGAATGTCATTTTAACTTTCTAGGGCTGCAAAATCCTGTCTAATCATTGTAGTGTTTTGGCATCAGATGATCCTTCAAACTCACAGTACTTAAACCTGACTTCCTGGATCATATTTCATCGATTAATCAGTACCTGAACGAACATGACCAACATGTTTTCAGTCTGAATGCCCAGTTAAGAGGGCTACAGTCTAATCCATGAGCAAGATGTAAGAACCACCTGGTCTATTACAAGGATAGATGCTTGTCCCCACAGGAGGCTTTTCAGGTGGCTTTTTCAGTTGTCGACTCACAAGATCATCTCAGGAGAGACACTTCGGTTTTAATGAAAACAGCTGTACACTCAAGACTGCATAACGGCTTGCATTTCATTCACACCATATACAAATAACCACAGTCTGAAATTATATTTTGATGAAAAGAAGTAAAAAAAAATCTAGCCCATCTATCATACTAATAAAATTATCATGCTAAGATTAGAAGTGATCCACCACCTGCTGGAAACAAAATACAGTGTATAAAAGGGATGAAGAGGACTTTTACCTCCAGACAAACAACAAACAACACTTTTCTCACTTTGTCAGTACCATTAAGCAATACCATGTCACAAACATATCGCCTAAAACTTAAGCTGTACAGCAGGTAGGGATGGTTACCAAAACTGAAAACTTATTTAAAGTTATTAAAGAGTGTAGTGTTGATAAGCTCAGATGTTACCAATTGTGCTCTCAGTATTGGAGGGGAAAAAAAAGAATCATTTAGAAAACTTTAAAAATCTATTTAAGCAATATAAACATTTTCTTTAGGGGCGCACAATAAATATCAGGGCTGATAAGTTATTAGCCAATATTGCCTATCACAGCTTTATCAGTCTATATCAGCATTGGCATATATTCACCAATAAATATCAGCCATAATAATATCAGATTTGGCAAATTATGTCAAAGTATTGCATTTGAATTCTTTGACAAAGTGCTCTATAAAAAACAAAATATTTGTATTATTTTTTTTACTACTACCACTAGAAAAAAATAAAACATTTGAAGGGTCAGAAGTGTTGTTTGTTTTTGTTGTAGTCTGTAAAACATACATCCAATTGTCACTTTCAACAGTTATTTATTTGGAATGTTTTGTTTTTCATTTAGTGCATTTTACATGCCAAACGAAACAAATATATCCCTCTCTCCTCTCAAACCCATCTCTAAAACCCGCAGCCTGTTAGTCTGTCACCAGGGCAACACTGTCGTTTGTGTGCCAGAGGAAGCAGGTATGACATCTGTCCTGTTATGTTGTTACCACCACTGTGTTTGCTCACTGTAAAATTTCCCTGTCAAAAGTCATCAATTCACAAATACTGGTTTCATGCAAATACAAGGTTTCAGACATACTAATGAATCTCACACACCGTTGTTGCTTACTAAATAACATGTTGGCAAGGCAGCCAGTGTTTGTTGTTGTCTTGCAATACAGAAGTCACTGACAATGTGTTGTCAGGTTCATTTAGCACAGTCACTCGATTCTCTCTCAGTTGTTCATGATGTTGTACAGTCCCATTGATGTTAAGTGTATATATTGTACCACTGTAATGTCAGTAAAGTCTAGTTCTACTAATTATCCTAATTATTAGCCTTGCCAAGCGTTAAGCTAACTGGCCCAGCTAGCTCCCTCTTCATTACTGTGAACACAGTTAACGTGGTTACTGCAGTTAAGTATTCACATAGTAACAGACAGAGTATGCTGATCTAATTTTACAGTTTTTAATGCTTTAGTTAATGCTACAGTCATTAAGAGGTCATGCAGTAGATTATGCAGCAAAGAGCTAATATCACTGTTCTCTGAGTGTGAGCCGCAGCTGCCGTGGGGGACTTGGCTTTCAGGCCATGAAAAATGGTGCACTCATTATCTTTTAGATGAACTGTATTTTGGCTGCTACCTTGGCCAGATCTCTCTCCTAAAGGAGATTTTCAATTTCAATAGGACTTCCTGATTAAATAATGGTAAAATAAAAATAAAAATATTTTGTGTGCAGTTAGATATGCTTCCCTTTGCATTTCACAGTTTAACCACACTTGAGACTACCCTGACTCACTCACTCCCCTCTGTGACTTGAACAAGAGCTGCTCGCTCCAACACCGCTCTCTCTCTCTCTCTCTTTCACTTTTGCTCTATACTCACTATTACTCTCTCACCCCAATGTTCCCAAGTAACGTAATTTCCTAACTGATTCAAGGTGAACTGGTGCTCAGTAAGACTAGAATTTGGTCGATGCCCTTAAAAGTACACAGGTTGTTATCCAACCCTTGTCACAGATTCACAAGCATGGCTAAGCTCTGCTGTGTGGTCAACTCTTAACTTTACCATGTAAGAAATGAATGTACAGTATATTAATGGTTCTACACAGTTACAATTGCAAAGCCTTGCACTGCATTTCAATCACATCCTGCTTAATTCGTAAAAGGGAAAAAATAGATACATATCAGTGTACATCAACTTCCACACACTTCACAGCATGCATGGCAGGCATGTTGGCCAGAGCAACAAACAACAAGTTATGCCTAAAATAATGCCAAATAAACATTCATTCAGAAAGCAGTGCAATGTTTCCCCTAACATTGCTTTGGGTGGGAAGCCAAGACGGTTGCGCAAGTTTCTTTCCTCTCTGTTTCTTTCCTCTCCATGTGCACTGCTTTGTTATATATCACTGTCCAAGTCCACTCATCCTGCATTTATTTCTGCTGTCATTATTGGTGCAGAAGTCGTTGACAATGTAAATCATAACATTAATGCTATAGGGTTAATTTAGCTCAATAATAATAATAATGAATAATGATTCTCCATATTTATTTCACAACATTGCTTTGTGTAGTCAATGTTAAGTGTATTCACTGTACCGCTGTTATGTCTGTAAAGATTCATTTTAGTAATTCACCTATTACAAAACTACTAGCTACTACTTGCTAGTTGTTAAGCTAAGTGGCTGGCTCTATGCCCTGTGTTACTGTGAACACAGTTAAAATGGTTTCAGGATGTTATTATGACAATAGTGGTCACTGCAACAGTTGGGTGCATGAACAAACACAACAACAAAGACAAACGTCATATACCAACAACCATAAAAAGCTGTGTGTAGGAAACAAAGGGGGGAGGGAGATTAAACAACATAAGTCTAAGGCTAAGCCTATAATTTGGAGAAGAGCAGGGATTTTACGAATGGGATTCACAGACACACTCACAGAGATATTTAAAGGAAGTAGTTCTGAATCACAGACGTTAACAGCACACAATTTAATCATGCCCTCAGGAGGAGGCAAAGGGGAGGAAAAAAACACCAGAAGCACTAAAATAATATGGTCATCTCCCTGCAATATCAACAGTGCTGTTCAGGTGAGATATTGTATATTTTCTGCTAGAGTCATTTCTACTTGGTTCACTGCCAGTACTGTCCCCATTCCTGATGCTGTGACACCTCCTGACAAACTTCACGCTGCTTTGTTTCAAGACTGCACGCTTCACGGATGTCTGCTTACTTTGCACTTCTAACAGTCATTTCAATACAGACCAAAGACATCTTCTGGCGGTGGAGTGTTAGGCCTTCAGAGTCATTTAAATAACGGCCGTATACTGAAGTCTAGCATCTGAGAAGTGATGAGGCTGCAACACAGCACATTTAGACTCATCCACCTACATGCATCGTCTGCTCACAAAGGGAGTGGAGCATCAATCCAAGTTCACCGACAACAAATCTCAAACTTTCACCTCCATATTACCACAAGAAATGGCAAGTGTCACCCACACACACACATTCTGTCTACCTCCGTCATATCCTCACATACTCAGTCCACTGTACCAGCACAGAGATTTGGATGATATGCATGCGTAACTGACTGCTCACACTGATGACTGCAACCTTCTAAATCAACACAGACAGAGGCAGGGTTTGTTCCTATGGCAGCTTTGAGGCTTACCATATGAACAACTCTAAGTAATTAGAATTGACTAAAAGAGAAACTGCAAAAAACTAAGGAGGGAGAACACAGGAAGGTTCCTGTCTATCTTTATGAGCGTTGGTGTGTCGCTGTCTACTTCTGTGTGTACCACCAAAGTATGAATTCAGGCAGAAGCCAAAAGCCATGAATCCCAGGCTTAAGAGAGTATATTATTAGAGTATATTCTTGGACAGGGAAATATCTAAATATGTAAGAAATAGGGATGCACCGATTCTACTTCTTTTCAGACGTACGAGTACGAGCACTAGTATTTACATCTGTTTATTTGCCGATAATGAGTGCCAATACAAGTACTAAATAATTCCATTACATTCTAGATGTAACAAATTGCTCTCGCTGCTGCTGCAGACAGTGTTACAATGGTTACTGTACACATTACATCTTTGATTAAAAGGAAAATAAAGAAGAGCATAGAGAAGTTGTAGCCCGTTTATTACCCACAGCCAGGAGGACTGGAAAATGCTAACAACCAAGAAAAGAGGTTTACAGACTTGTGGTAACATTTTTTTCCCTTCATCTTCAGGGTAATTAGTTGAGGCATTCAACTAATTAATGCCTGGAACACATATTGGACAGTGGCTCTAGTCTATAGGTGCATTCTGTGAGTTTGTTTACATTTTACATGGACTGCAACAATTTTATGGACAGTTGCTTAAGTCACTGCAGTCACTGGTGGATGAGATTGAAGACAAGTCTCTCCCTGATAATGACGGCGCAACCAAGAAAAGAGGGTAAGCATTATTAAATTCCATGAACTCTGCGTCGTGTTGGTTCTTTATATGTTTTATCAGAATTGCTGGTGTTGAGTGCTTACTTTTTGTGACATGGTCTCTGGTGTTGTGTATCAAAGTAATTTTATGAGTACGAGTATGAGTATATAGTACCAGACCAATACCAGGTGCTGGAATCGGTGTATTCCTATAAAGAGTATTTCAAAATGGGTATTAATAACCAAATGTTATTCTGAGCTGCTATTGGATGTGTATTTCCTTTAATATTTTGGTATATTTACAGCTAAGATACTCACAAATTAGCCTTAGTTAGTTTAGTTTTCTACTCTTACTTTGACAGCAATTTGGGTCATTCCCAGAGCTGTTGTCAGCAGATTTTATAGATGTACAGAAGTTGTTTTGGCGAAACTCAAAACCTTAACACACACCAACACACTTGACAGTTTCCTGTGCCAGTGGTGTCCCAGCACCCCAACCACACCTGTTAAGTATCTACAGCACTGATGAACCATGAAAAATCCTGTATTTGAGAACCTCAAATATTGCTAAGCTTTATTTGGGATTGATCCATATTAAACATTATTGCCATTTCTTGCGGTCTCTTGCGGACACAGTTCCATCAACTTGTTACTGGACTATAGGTACTGAAGCCTCTGCAATACCTCAGCTCACATAGTGATTATAATGTGAACTAATGACAGATTTCAGGTTAATCTTATTTTCCTACACTCCTCGCCAAGACACAGCAGGGTGTGCATGTGTGTCCAGCAGCTAAATTTCCTCTACAGTCTTGAATGTCTTAATGGCTTGATCCATGCCTTGCAACAGGCCTAGACTGCTGTCCTACACACATTCAATTGTGCGAGAGGCACATCAGCCCATGCTGTTTACAGTCGTGGTGTTGAGATACACAGAGCAGTCTGAGATTAGCAGTAATCTGTCAGGGGGAGACTGGGGAGAGTCACAGAGGATGACTGACACTGTAATCCTAACTAAGCCCCCCATACACAACACAGGTGCCACACACAGTCAAGAGCATTCATATCTGTGAGGATCAGTCTATAGGTCCGTCTATCCAGCGCCCTGCTTACAAGCAATCTCAAGCGTATGAGTGCACACATACTGCGAAACTCCCTTCACTACACTGCCCTCTGACACTAACTATCTGACTGACAGAGAAAGACTGACAGAAAAAGAACACCACCCCTTCAGTTGATCCATGTATGACTAAAAAGACCACTGTGACCACCATGTATAAATTTTGGTAG
Organism: Lutjanus erythropterus; assembly: GCF_056507025.1. Lineage (NCBI taxonomy): Eukaryota > Metazoa > Chordata > Actinopteri > Lutjaniformes > Lutjanidae > Lutjanus > Lutjanus erythropterus. Next base: position 21,381,915 of record NC_139321.1, on the reverse strand, counting down.
TGGTGAGACAACAATCAATGTAACTGCATGTCTTTTTAATAGTATCATCACATCATCATACATTTGTTGTTTTAAACACTTTTAGAGTAATAACTAGTTATACCGACTAACTCGTCTCTTTCTTCCTGACACCTTTTTAGTAGAAACGGCAAAGGATGCAATACCATAAAAAATAGGTCTGACATAAGCTGAATGAAACTTCTGAATAATGTGTTCCATTTTGTTTGTTTGTAAAATAGCCACTGGGGTGACCATAATACATTTTAGAATAATCATACAAAATATTTTTACAAACAGATATTTTGTGATATGAGGATAACTCTTAATTGGGGTGTGAATAAATATATAATAAACAATTTCCTGGTTACAGTATATCCCCCACTGTTGCACAACATGTCTTGTGCCTTCCATCTGAATAGCTGAATACTCACCTCTATCTGGCTGCTACATTTTAATAGTGGCCACTGTGGTCTCATATGGTAACAGTTGCAGCCTCTTTCCCAATCCAACATCAAAAAGGTGAGGGGAAAGGGTTTTCTGAAGCTATCTGACTATCCGACAAGCATGCTGGCAACTGAAGAAGCACATCACATCTTAACCAGCTGAGCTGGCCTCATTTTATGACATAAACACAAAACTACAGACACACACAAACTACTTAACATGCAACTGACAAAATTTCAAGAAGATTGAAGGTAGCCAACCAAAACATGTTTTAAAAGGAAATCAGTAAAGCACCCTGACTTGGAAGAACATGAATAACACCTATGACTCCATAATTATGAAGTCATAGTCCTTCAGCAGAAGCTCAAAAGCCTTCCATATGCTACTCAAGCAGTTCTGGCTTTCACAAGCACCGGAGAAGAAAGCTAATCAGACATGCTGCACTTAGAAAGCACAATGCAAATTCCGTTGCAGGCATCACCATTATAAACTGGGGAATTCAGACTATAATGTGCTCACTCAGTGGTGTGCAATTCTGTTGGTGAAGGTGTGTTTAGACTAGAAAATGAATCTATAAAATGCCAAACATTCCCTTGACCAGTTTCTCAAATGTTATGATTTGTAGGGCTGAGAGGCATGGCTTATATACAATAATAAATATCTCAATACTTTTAGGCTATTCCCTGATAAACAATACATATCTCCAAATACATATTTTCTCAGAGATAACATACTGGAAATTCTCACTGTGCAAACAATTTCATCTTATATAATATGACGCAGTAGAACTGCAATATGTACAAAATCAAATATCTCAATTTTTTGCCATGGATATTGTGACAAAATCACAGGGATAACCATGAGACTTTTGGCAAATGGCTCAATAGTGTGAATACAATAACTAATTGGGTAGAGGCGATAATAGAACAGCTAGGATAGTCTGGTAAATTAATAAAATTACTTCACTTTACTGTACTGCAGCCTTTAAAACTAGTAAAAGCCATGTGACAATATAACGATATCCAAAAATCAAGATTTTCTCATGTTTATGTCCTCCATAATGTGTGACCTTGACTATACTGACTTTTTCATATTCTTCTGAAGGAGGAATTATCCGTGCACATCCGTAAAATCAGGGACTCAATCTTGCTGTCTAATATACTTCCTGCAGGCAAAGAAACCTGAAACCTCCAGCACAGAGCAGACTTCAGTATAGGGAGCTTAAGAGTTAGCATTAGCTGTGTGGTGAAACCGAAATCAAATTTCCACACTGTGGACAATAAAGTTTTCGTATTCATAGCCACTGCCAGTTCCAAACTAACTCAACAAAATAAAAGATGCTAACTATGCTCAGGATTATGATACTAGTCCCCAATTTACGTGTATAACAGACTCCTCATCTGAGTTTAAGCCTGACTGAGGCTCAAACATTTTATGCTCAATCTCTCCAGTGTTTACTCTAACACTAATGCTAGCCACCCTGATGCGCACTGCTCTGCAGTCGACCCAGTGCAAGCAGTAGCAGTAGGCATGGTGCAAGACCAAATGCAGAATTTCTAAATGGAGAAACAGTAGATATGCTTCCAGCGCACAGTATTTGGTGTTTTTATTTCTTTTACAACAGGAAGACCATGTTAAACAAAATAATTATCTTAGAGGAGTAATTTTATATAATTTCAAACATGTATGGAGAAATTTTAAAGATTAATTCAACAGCAGAAACGTTGTCCTGATGTACCAAGGATAATTGAATTATTGTGTTACCAATCTCCAGCCTGCTCTGTATTCTAACATTATCCAGGCCTCTAAAGCATCCAGGCCTCCAAAGATTTGAGAGCTGGCTGTGTGTGTGTAAAGATATTTACTAGACCACTGGTACCTCCTTGCACAATTGATGGAAAGGAGGGAAGGAGAGAGATAAGGGTACGTAATAATGGGGACGAATAAGGAAGCATCCTGTTCGCTATTTTTGCACAACTTCCTGTCACAGCCCTCAGAATTTGAGAAATAACATAACAGGGTGGAAACACTGTACGCGTGTGTATGTGCACGCACATATGCATGTACACATACTCAACTAGAAAGAGTAAGAAGAAGGAGAAGTAAGATTTAACAGTTGACAAAATGAGCATGTAGATAATACGTGAACACACAGGAGGTCAGAGTAGCTTGAAAACAAAATGTATATGTTGTATTACATTTTAATATCGTTCTATTAAAGACAGACACCAGAAATCAACAGAGGCAGCAGTTTATTTCAAGGAAAAGCAGTGAGAGGGAACAGAACAAGTGAGCACCACTGTTTGGACTAGCCTGTTTATTCATCTGAACAGAACAGACTTTAAACCTAGTAAAGGCCTTCAACAAACATCTGGGCAGGTGAAACTGGCTGTAGAAAATATTCAGTAGCTCCGAACCACTTATGCACTGAGGCTTTTGTTTAAAGTTCTTCTCTGAGGAAAGGGAAATAAGCATGACAGGGAATGACATGCACAGAGTGATACAACCTGCTCATATCAGGCAAAAAAAGGCATGCATGGCAGCATAAGGCTTCTAAACAAACAGAGACCACAAGACATGATGTTAGGCACGACAAACAGTTAACACAAAAGGAGAAGAGAGAGGTGTGACATTGTCAGTTTATCTTCACAGTATACACTAACTTTTGACTGACTTAACTACCCTTCATCGTTCCTGCAACTGTTGATGTCACACATTGCCACTGTAGGACGTAACATACCCCCTTTGCACAGCAGCCTAAAAATACCATGTCTGCAAAAAACCCTTTCCTCCTTGAGCATGCAGAATGCTGTCGCAGACTAATTAGACAGCAACACCAACTCCGCCCATTTACATACTGCATGGCTGCTCCTTTAAACAGTCAGTCAATTAGTCTATCATCTGAGCAACTACTTACAGGCAGTACAATCATTACTAAGAATGGGCAATACGTATTAAGTCCTACTGAAAAATATGTAATTTTATACTGTTGAAAGTAATGATTTTCATTATCAATAATTGTGCCATTTATTTATTTTGTTTAATATTTTTTCTATTAAATGTCCAGAAATACTAAAAAACACCATCAAAATTTCTCAGACATCCTCAAATATCTTGTTTTGTCAGACCAGCAGTTGAAAACCCAAAGATAGTCAGTTAACACAGACAGAAAACAGAAAAATTAGTCAGTAGAAGTAGTAGTGTTGTTCTTAATCACAGTTACCATAACACATTAGCTCCATATTGCTAGTAAGCATACAAAGCACACAAATGTGGGTAGATTTTTGCAGTGGCTGGTAACACAGTCACACTCAAAAGCCACTTTGGCAGGCAGCTTATTGCTGGGCAATAAAATGATCTCAATATTGTATTGTGGCATTTTTTTACTCGATATGGATTGATCTCTTGACGTGACCAGTCTGCTTGACGAAAATAATATTCATTATCCGGAAGTGCAACAAAAGAGAGACAATATCATCAAGTTATCAAACACTTGTTGAACAAATAGAAAACAAACTCTGCCTGCTGTACACTGCTGTTATCTCTTAATCCACAGTCTATAAAGTGCTGAAAGTGAGGCCTGGAGGCAGCCTTACTATGAGCGAGAGCTGTCAATCAAAGACAGCTGACAGATTCCCTCACAGAGATATTTAAGTTACATATTTTTTGGATAGGGTCCCAGCAAAGAAACGTCATAAATGTAAGCTATGTTATCATTGAAAATGTCATCATATTTAGGTAAATTAACAGTTTGATAATACAGTGTGGTGATGCAAATTAATAAATTAAGTCGATATAATAACATTTATATTCACCACATGTCAATGTTTGTTTTAAAGATTATGCTTTTATTACATTCGATATGAGCATATTTTCCTAAATCTTGATATACCTCATATGTAAACTAGACAGACATTTCCCCTGATTATTACTGTAGGTGGTTCTAGGGTCAACAGGGGCCAGTGAGTTTAGAACCCCCCGCCCTCAGGAGTCTTCAATAATAATAATATCACTTCCTTGCAATGGTATGGTGCTGAAACCATGTTGCAAATGTTGTAAATACTGTTAAAGTTACTGACACAAATAGTGTAACTGAAACAAATTTACGTTGTTGTTTTTGAGCACTATTACTATTACTACCCAAGTTGAATGTGCCTCTCTGACAAAACTAGAACTCCCACTACATTACTGTGCACAAATATGGGCCTTCTATATGGCAACAGCTTTTCTGGTATCAGCAGACACATAAAAACCAGCACAAAAACACTGCATTGGGTACTTGATGTACTGTAATCAGCAGACACAGGCTCACAAAGTCAACTGTGTTGTCTGGGTCTGAGAGTTTAAAAAAAACAAACATCTGATTCAACAACCATTCAGGTGAAGGTGAGATTCCATTCTAAGTATGGTTTTTCAGTGGTGTAGTGACTCTGCATTCCTCTGTGTGCCTGCCCCAACAAATTGGTCACTGGCACTTTTATTACACAACTCAGTGCTCACATCCAGTCAGAACAGGCTTCAGCAAACCAAACACAGTACTCAGCTGAGCCAACAGCTGTTTCTTTTTGATCTGTTAAGTACAGTAAGGATAGAGTAGGGAGAGAACATACTGAATATTAATCATCATGCTCATTTATGGCATATTATTTCAACAAGTGTCTTTACTTCATTTACTTACAGGTATTTAACATTTTTACAGGTATTTAAAATTGCTGCCAGAACTAATTCCGCAGCATCCTAGAGGAACTTCTCTGCATATTTATTTATCATGTCTCATTAAGTTAACGATTTAAAGTGTAAGCTGACATTGGATTGGCAGAACTGCTCCATGTGATACGCACTAAAAAACTTTACTCCTGTTGCACTTCTGTCTGCATCTTATCAGTTACATCACACCTAAAATCTCAGATCTTTGACCACTGAACAATACCTGCCATTAAATCACTGGCTTGGGGTTTGACCACAGGTGGAACAGACTTCAAAGTTTCAATCATAGAGAGAAGTACAGAAGAAGTTTCTGCTGTGTGATTCAACACCTCTCTAACCTTGTTTAACCATGGTTTTAGAGTCAGCTGAGTAATTTAAGCTTTCCATACCCACCACACCACCTGTAACTTGTTATTATCATTTACTGCACCCTCATGCACATTTTCTGCCTTCCTTAATCTCCTTATCTGCATTTCTCTTTTCTGGCTTCTTTCCCACTCCTCCTCTTGCTTTCTGTCAAACACTCTTCTCTTCACTCCCTCTGCCTCCCCCAGTCCCTGCTCATTGATGGCTCACTTGCTTTCTCTTGCTCAGCCTTCCTCTCTAAAATACTCCCGTTCACTCTGAGCCAAGAGGCCCCTGCCACTAGCAGTCCATTAACCACTCCAGTTTCACGCTGGCACTCAGTCATTCTTTTCTTCAGCTCACAGTGTGCTCTTCTTCCCCCAAGATGTAGCTAACAGGAAACTACGTGCCTGTGTATGCCTAGGTGTGTGTGTTGGGGGAATATAACAGACATACATATGAAGAAAAGGAGCAAGAGACCCACTGCGCACCAAAACAAATTTTTAACTACTCTACTTGACTCGGATTACTTGAGTCAGACTCTGTGACTAAAGAGTTGTGACCTGACTGGCGTAATTCATGGCGTTATCTTAAATTAAGCATTTGCTGAGGTGGTTCCCCCAGGAAGTAGGTGCAGTGCTGCACAAAGGCTCATGTAGGCACAGATTTTATGCTTGAAGGAAGGTGCACTTATACTTGCAATTAATCAGAACTTAAATGATGTACACCAACATGTCAAAGTGCATTCAACACTTAAAATTGTGCTTCCTGACAACGTGGACCCAAACCCCCCATACAACACAGCATACATGTCAGACAAACGGAGGGAAATGACTGCTGCGTAATTTAACTGAGCGTTTTTAGTCGCTCTTGTTGTGCCTGATAGTGCTTGACTGTATTGTGGTTTTCCTCTGAGGCTGAAACACGCAATGCATTACTTTAGTTACAAGGTGGGTAACATATCACAATATGTTCTGTACCAAGACACACAAACTGGAAATTTCTGCATGAAATCCAATTACAAAATTATTATGCTTCTAAAATGTTTTATTTACATATATTTTATTATTGTAAGTCCACATTCACAAATCAGAATCATTAATGTATGGATGCAACATATGGATTTTTTTCAGCTGATACCAATAATTACTTGCTTCTCATGTTCAATACCAATAAAATATCTTTGTGTATTTTAAAGTGAAGTTCATATAACCTGTAGTTAATGCACACCTGAGGGTAAGAAACTCTCAGATGTACTGAACAAAGATGGATAATATACTATTCCATAGCTCTGACCCACCAAATCTAGCATCTGACATCGCTATTCCAACAAAAAACAAAAAACAGTTCTGAAGCTTCAAACATTCATTTATTTTTTCGAGTGCTTCAAACACCCTCACAAATATACTTTGGCTTTTATAAAGCATTTTGCCTCAGAATTCAAATTTAAACTGTGACATAATCTGTCAAATCAGATGTTATTATAACCGATATTCATCAGTCATAATTTGATCTTCTGAATAATGAATAATAATATAAATTTCCCATTGTCGGGTCAAATATTTATTGTGCATTCCTAGACAAACACCATTAAGAAAGTCAAGTGACTCACTTCTATTACCTTTTATTAATACGACATAAGTAATGCGCAGGTTCAAATTGTTTACACTACTTCAAATCACTGAAAGTAAGGTCCTATAATAATGGTTTGAAATCCAAAGGTAAGGTTTATAATTACAGCTCAAAATCCAACCTACGGTATCAACAAATCCACTGAATCAATCAAGCTCTGAGAGAAGTACAAGGATGTACCAGAAGCCTGAGAAAAGTAGGCTAATATTCCTTGTCAGGACCTGAGAAACTCTTCTTGAGAGAATTCAGCAAACACTCTAAAAACAGATAACATTCCAAACTCAACAACATGTTCCAGAGCCAGAATCTGTGATCTACAATTCACCTTGTATCTCAAACAACTGTCCAAGGCAGTGATCCCTGGCTAATCCACACTGTGCCTGCCTGCTAGGTTGAGCCAGCCTGTTTATGTCAACAGCATTCATGGATGCTGATCCTTTCTGTCTCTCTGGGCCTGAAGAACACAGATAGCGCTTTTGGGAGCAAAGGTAAAATGACCCGTTTTTGGCTTCAAACAAAATAAACAGATCATTCTTAGCTATGGACATACCTGTAAGCACAGCAAATCATGTTAAGCATTCCTGTCAAACATAACTACAGGTTACATATGCCAAAAAACAGCCTGTGTGTGAACTAAGACACACATACACACACACAGTCTGAAAGGGGTTGATGTTTGGGTAAGCAGCAATTGATGCACTGAATGGTGATGGAGCAGAATATAAAAGGACAAAAATGTCCATCTGTCATAAATTCTGCATGCTGCACACACAGCCATAATATCTGTCTGAAAGCCAAACCTAGTTTAAGTGACAGTTTGGCAGCGTTACTCCAACAGCATACTGTAAAATATGTCCATTCAGTCTTGATTCATCCAAAAACTGTGACTGTGTTTAGAAGAAGAGATGATGACTAAAACTGGACAACCCACCCACACTGCTTCATTCAGTCCCAGACAACAAGGTGGAGATATACTCACCCAAGGATGATTTTGGGTCGAAACTAGGGATGAAATTATTAAGTCTTACCGGTTTCAATTTAAACAATGATAAAATTCCAGATTCTGGCACATCATTCAATGCAGCTTTACTCTGCATCCATGCTGATATCAGAATGTACATGATGCCATTTCCAATTGCTGAGGTTTTCAATATAAAACTTGGTGACAACACATTTTAACACTACCAAGATAATACTGATGAGTGTGATTATTTTGGGCACTCCAGTCATGATATGAAATTTTCACACCACTTCATCTCTGGTGGGAACACCAAATACCAAGGTGACAGGAGACCACACACATCATTAAGTCTACCACATTACATCATGGTTTTTTTTGTTTGTTTGATGAGCATTCAAAATCCACCCCTAACAAATACATAGAAGATTTGCCTCAACAACAAACATAATATGAGGGATGAAGCTGTCCAAGGCGCAGTCACTGTAAGACTGAGGAGAGGCAAAGGTAGACGGTGATAAAAATCAGTTAAGTTAATGCCACAGACAAGATGGTTGAGAGAGACAACATCACTGTGGATCAAGCATGTCAGAGATAATTCTACACCCCTTGACCTCTTTCTGAACTCTGACAGAGGTGTAATAAAAATTCTGACAGAATGGGTTCAAATTTCAGAGTTGACGTACTGAAGTCAAGGGCATACCTCACTCTAAGGTGGGCAGTCCAGCAGCACATACAGACATGTGCTCACCCTCAAACTGACTTTTGTATGCAGTGTTATCTCAGGACATTACACAATTAGTTTCTGTCTGTGACTCATGTTTACTTACAGTGCTACCTAAGCCCAGGGCTCAAAATTAGCACCAGCCACCAGTCAAATTCTAGTAAAATATGTAAGTAGCTAGTAGATTTGCTTCACTAGGCATTTAGCTGTTTTACAAAAAAGTTGATTTTGTACCCTGCCTAAACACTACTGCAATATTATGCCATTCACCACAACACTTTCTTTATTGTTAGCTATTTCTCTCATTCTCTGTCTCCACTTTCAAATGCTGAAAAAGCACAAGAGCATACATTCACAACTTACATTTACAACAATTTACACTACTCCACTGACTGTGTCTGCATGCTGGTGTAGACCGCACTGTACTCTACTAAAGTACCATTTCCTATCATAAAAACCATGCATTTAATTAGGAGCAACTACAAGCTCCAGCCACTACTGCCTGGTATACATGCTATCAGGCTCATGCCCAGGTGGTACTATTTACATGAAAAAGTTCTCAACAAAAAGCCTGAACAAACTGTTCTCTGTTCTCAACTGTGTGCTCTAAGAAAATGTGTGTGCTCATTCCTGCCAGGTGGATATAAAACACGTTGCGGTGTAAACGACGTGACGTCTGAATGGGAAAAATGAAGCTCCTGAAAACTCTTTAAAAGTAAGTGCGCATCAGTGTGCATGTTTAAGAATTGTCTACTCGGTGACCAGATGTGTCTTCTGTGCATCCTCCATGGTTACCGTTTGTCAGTGTGTACAATATCAGTTTTCACCTGTTGCTAGACATGGCCAAGGGATTGAGTTACGCAACAGTTTTTACTGGCTGACGACAAGCTTCACTACTGATGACTTACTGCTCCCATCAAGACACCACGCTGAGTCACACATGCTGTCACAGCCAGGTAGACACCGCATGATGTCATTCTGAATACATCACCTTAAGAAAATTCAATGTGTCAGTGCCACACCTTACTATAGAAAGTTAGGCCATTCATTTGACACACATATCTCAAAATGTTTTCATTATATAAGTTTAAAATACATACCTAACTGTAAAAAAAAACAACAATCATAACTGAGTCTTTATAGTTGATTAGTATAATTTGTTTGTTTGAAAAATAAAATTTGAGCCAGAGCACAAAATTATCACCAGCCAAATGCTTATAAAACATGCAAGTGACTGGTAGAATTCACTCACCAGCTAAAAAACAATGGTAATCTACTGAGTGGCTATTAACATTTAACATTCACTAACTAGAGCTGCATAACTAATTTAAATATTATCAAACTGGCAATATGGCCATGATCAATATTTAAATCTCAGAGGCTGCATTTTTTGATAAAGGAGAAATGTGACAAAACAGCATTATAATTAAGTATTATCGTGCTACAGGGATGTCCTGAAACAAACCTTGTTCTTGTTGTTCATAGCCCTATCATAATATGTGTCAAAATCAAAATATTATTTTTTAATATATGGCGCAGCCCTATGCATGAATCATTTAGCCAGTGGACAGAAAAGTTCGTTGCTGCCTCCATCACATTTGTTGATGTGTTGCAATTTCTCAGCACTGCCTAACGTCAGGTTTATTTCACAGTGCAAGTCTGCGAAGTTGAAGAGACAGCCACTTCCTCATATGCTGACACTTAGTTTGACCAGAATCATGAGTCCTACACGGTAGGATTGCAAGCTCTATGACAGCTGGTGCAAAGCTTTAGGGGGTGAAAGTAATTACAGGTATGGTGGCAGATTGTTACTCTGCAACTTCACTTGAAACATGAGAGAAAGAAAATGTAACCATCACTGGAGGTGGGTGCAACACTTTAGAGCCCATGTACCCAAACAGCACAGAAGTCAAACAAGTTAAACCTGTGGGATACTTACAAATTTCTTTTTCCCATCTCCATCCTCATAGTTCTTCTTTGATTTCTTGTCCTTCTTGGGACCAGCAGCTGAGGCAGAGTTCCCCGTGGTGGGATCCATATTTATAAATTAATCCGTTTCCTTGAATTAGGTGTCAAAGTAAAGCCGTGTGGCGGTAATCTCACCACACTCAAACGTGAAAATACAAAGCAAATGTTTCCAATGACGATGATTCTTAACTTGCGAAAAGACCAACTGTTGATTCCCCTGGGCCTTGGCTAGTCCCCTTGCTAACTAGCCACAATTAGCACAGTGTTGCTAAATGATTTGGTAGAGTGCCAACTACACGGAACGAACCCCTCGCTAAGCCGCCTGTCTGTATCACTGAAGGAGGGAAATTCAAAGCACAACCCCAAGTCCTAGTGACGAGAAGTACGAAAACAACCTGTTGCGTTTATAAAACTTAAATGTGTACTTTATCCTATCGGTATCCACGTGTAGCACAGACCGAAGCTTTAACAGTGTGGATTTTGTCCCGAAAGTATGAGGTACTAACTGTGCTAACGTTAGCTTTAGCTAGGCTAGCGTGCCTGGCTACAGTAGGTAAAGTCTCCGTGAGAAAAAAAAAATCCCACTTCCACGAGTTGTTTCGGCGACTTCAACACGGCCGACGAGTTGGTGTTACGGGTGACTTGGTCCGGCAGTGTCTCGCAAATTAGTTTCCATGACTGCTACAAGTTTCGTTAAGTTTTTAACCCCTGAATGACAGCGGGGAAGCAACTAACGTCCCTAGCGCTACAGCGAAGTCTTCCTGTTCTTCTGACAGTCCGGTCAGAGCTGGTTGGGGAGGAGCCTGCGCTCTGCTGCGGTTACACCTGAGAGAGATGATTTAACTGACACCATCAGCATGACTGCATAGATATGTGGTGTCCAAGGGTCATCACTGCCCCATGAAGAGTCACAGGGTCTCACGCTAAAGTAAAGATCAGTCTATCTGCTGACTGATGCTAAAGAACTTGCCAAAATTTCCCCTGTAGCGTTTCCATGGCAGCACTGGTAATGACTTTTCCTTAGAACAACACAGGAGTGACATCACAGTGAATTGTGTCATAATTCTAGACCATAAAATCTACAAAGACTCGGGGAAAAGACACAAACGGTTAATTCGGATGTAAAATGAGCGGTTTGGTTGAATTATCCACCAGCAGCAGGCAGCACAGGCAAGTTAACCTGAATATTACAAGCACTGGTAGGTAGTAGGACAGATCAGGGACAATTGTAACATTTTGCTTCCTAACTTACAGACTACTTGGAAAAACTCTAGTCATCTTTTGACATGAGAAACATATGTGCACTAATTAATAATACAATATATACTATATCTTCACTGACAAGACTGCAGTCACTCAGTCTTGCAGTCATTAAATTGTATATACCAGTTAGTAGTGCCTATATAAGCATAGTTTTCTCAATTTCATTTTTGAAATTGAATGAATGAAATTGATGAAAGCTTAAATTCACAGTCATCTAAACTTTAGACAGCAGAGGAAAAATACTGTACATCCAAAAGGCAACTTTCATACCTCGTTTTTTGTTGTTGAAAACACTTCCTAAGGTGAAATGATGCTGCTGTTGTTCAGGAGGCAAAAAGAGAATCCTTCTGAGTGTGTGTAGGGTAAGTATCATCACTCTAGCTTGTTTCTGACTGGCGGAATTGAGTGGATTACAAATGTCCCCAGTCTTCCCTACTGCACTATGGAGTTATCACCTTAACATTTTGCTTAATTTAACCACTGGCACCCCATCCATATATGCAGTTCAACCAATAGTTCATACTGCAAATATCTAAGTAGCAGAGTTACAGTTTAGCACTAAAACAGTTCAAGGGAAGGACAAAGAATATTCTATTCCTCCTATTATTTCATTCATTACATGTAGCATAACAGCTAGGCCTATATCCCATAAGAGAGATTGTGTTACCTGTAATTAAAGACTAACATAGTTTCTTCTCTCCTACAGTCACTGTTCCTTACCTTTTCTTGATGACATACATTTCTGCCTCCTTGACTCAAATTTAGATAAGACTCGCTATAGACCTTACACTCAGACATCTAAATTTGCACACTTCCTTGATATTACACAGGGAACTGATCTTATCTTGCACATCTGGGAGCTGCTGGAGCTATTGTGCAAGTGTTACAATGATTGGCCTATTGATAAAAATGTAGGTCACGATCAGTAACCTTCCCTTCCTTATTGAACTATCAAGACAAGTGATCCAGCTTCATTTCAGTCTATGTTTTGTGTGGGTTTAGGTTTATTTTTTGTTTGTTTTCTGGTGTTCTGCAAAGGTGATGCTCCAGCATGCTTCAACATGTGTGGCTTGGAAACTTTACCATGTTGCAATCATCCTGTGACTGTATTGTAATCATACTGTGCAAAACAAATAATCAGACTTGGGGCGCCACCAAGTGGTGGCAAGCGGTGCTGCGTCATCAGAGTTAATACAGCGTGTCAGACGAAGTTAATGTACCAGTAGAAAGCAATTGGTGTTAGGCCTACTTTATATTGTTCTCTGAAATGGTGTTTCTGCATTCGCAAATGCAATTGGTGCTGTGAAAAATAGGGAAAAGACTATTAAAACATACAAGGAAATTGCAGCAAACGATTTAATCAAGGAGGCTCACAGCCCATTCTGTAGAATATGCTGACTAAATCGACCCAAATCTTGTCGGATTGTCATTGTCAGTCTAACACTCCAGGCAGATGTGGCCTTCTACCCGCCTCTTGTAATGTCTTATTTTGATTACGCACCACAGACAAACAATAATCACGGTGTTTAACTCATCAGCGGGGTTTTATATCTCAGATGAAGCATTGAGGAGTCACTAAATGAATATTCAGAGGATTTCTTTGACTCCAGCTTTCTTGGCTTGAGTAATTTTGTGTTCAATACTTGAACAGCAGTGTGTGTCTTACACAAACCCGTGCGCACACATGACATATACGCACGCACGCACGCACACACACACACACACACACACACACACACACACACACACACACACACACACACACACACACACACACACACACAGGAACAGGATTACAGAGATAGGCTCATCTGTCTGTCTCGGTATGTTGGAAATGTTTTCCAACAACAAGATTGGAGAGGATTTGCGCATCACCGGTGGCACTGAAACCGACAACAGTTTAGTTTATCGCGCAGGTCTCGTCATAAACTTCAGCCTCAAGTCTTCATTCTCCTGGAAATTGGCGCTATAAATTGTGGGGGAAAGGTTAATTAAAAGTGAAAGTGCACGATAAGGCTGGCGGCCCTGTGGTACTCGTAAAAACGCATCTACGCACATATGAGATGATTAACAGTTGGCCCTTCACATCAGCTCAGCTGCTGCTGCAGCATCATTTTCACCGTCGCCATTCATAAACAGGTGAATAGAGGAAAAGACTGCCACTTGAAAGCATATTTCTGTCTTTATGTGTAGAGGCCTACAATCTGCCATTTAATCACCAGTTAATAATGGACAAAGGGTGGAAATGGTGTGTTAATTGCATCATTTCACAAGACAAGACAGTTAAGTTACAGATATACAAAATATTTTATGTACAAACTACTGTAGACTCTTTAGGTCATGTTTCTATGGAGAAAAAGATTTATCGTTTCAGGGCCAGAAATATTGTGACTTTTGGACCCAAACTGCAGGGCTAAATTTGTAAGCAACTATTAATACAAGCTTGAGAGTATAGGTCTACAGTAACATAAACAATTTGTTTCCAAAGTGCAATGCGGGGGCCACAGAGGGGGTGGGGGTGCAGAGGATCATGGATTGCTTCACATTTCATTCATTAATAACTTGAAAATATAGAGTCTCTAATTAGATCAAGAGGTACTGTTATCTCTCCACCTGCAGTCGGCCCATACACACCACTCATCTTCACAAACGCCCCCCATGGGCTGAAGTGCTATGCTTTGGGAGATTGGAGCCTTGAAGTCAGAAATGTGGCCAGTTTTTGTTGTAATTAATCGTTGTGTTAGGTTTTGCTGGGAATTCCGGGATATTTAGGCCTTCCAATGCGTCCAGGATAAAGGCAAAAACTTTGTGTCCACAGTACGTGCAGCAGCAGTTCAGGGACGACCAGTTAGTCCTTAAACTCCTACAGGAGCCTCACGAGTCTCAGAGATCTGTCCTGGGGTGGTCCAGTCTACTTGTAGGAGGTCCGGGCCTCTCTCAGCGACCTGTCATATGGCATGGAGGCGAAGAAAGAGTTCCGCAGCTGGCAGTTGATGAAGAACACAATGAGCAGCACCAGCAGGAAAAGCAGTAGGCACATGACTATGTAGGTGATCAGATCCGGTTTGTGAAGCTCGCCCTCCCGGAGCCCCCCTCCCCCTCGCCCAGTGGTGGGTCTCAGCAGGGCGGCCACGCTCACCGAGCCGCCGTGGGAGGCGTTCAGGGAGGAGGGTGCGTGCGTGGAGGACTGGGCCATGAGCACCAGGTCGAAGTCTGGGCTGTCGGTGGAGTTGAGGAGGATCTGCCTCAGCATGGCGCCCCGCGGGCTCACCGGCTGCGTCGGTCGGCTGGAGGATGAGAATACACGGATATGGTTACGTAGCCTACTGACCCCGTGTTTGTTCAGTCTGGGTGTCACTTCACTAATGCAGCAACATGATAAAAATAGAAAAGAGTAAGAAGTGGATCCTGTGTGACAAAATCGAATAATCCCCTGATTCTGAAATATCTTTATGTCTGACAAGGTCACTGATAAACTCCATACAGTGACACAGGTAATCTACACTATATGTACAAATCAGATGCTAAGTGATCATGCAAACACCTTAAAGTAGGCTAGAGTCACTGTCAGATTCCTTGAAATGCCTTGAAATATTTGTGGAACCCCACAGCAACATTAAATGAAGCAAAGTATATGGTTTTAGGGAAGAAAATTACTTACTTTGGTGTGCGCTGCGAAGAGTTCCGCAGGTGAGCTGAAAAAGACAAAATTCCGGCTCCGCATTCCTCAGCGTCTCGGCTCTGTCCGCTCCAGCCCCGCCGAGGACGCGCCGTGGAGACGCAACGGGTCGATAGCTTCAGATGCGCGCCTACAGACCATATGTCGCCGAGTGGGATATTAAAGCGACTGCTCCTGTCACATTAAAATGAACCGATCGGATCAAACGTGTTCGCGCAAATCAGAGTTCCAGTGAAACAAGAACAATTCCACTTGTTGGCGTTTAAATCCAAATCGTCCTGCCACGCGTATGGCTCAGCACAGGCTGCTGTGGCGATATCCAAACGACTAGGGTTTGTCAGAGGTGCCGAAGTTCAGCGGCGAAGGACGTTGCGCACACGTCTCCTTGTGCGTCGTGGTGCGCAGCAGTACAAGATCACCTTTGCTTGTGCGTACTGGGCGCAGCTTTGCCTTTTTTTAATGGATTAATGGACAGAACAAGGAAGCAGCGCGCTGGGTCGTAAACAGCTTCCCATCTTCGTCCTGGGTTACGTGTGTATCACAGAGAGAAAGACGACACACACATAGAGAGAGGAAGAGTGTGGAGAGGGGGAGGAAGAGAGAGAATTGCAGATCAGGAGAGGAGAAGGAGGGCGCTGGAGGCACGTCACCGGACAGCAGGGATATGTGTTACTGTAAAGAGAGAGTCACAAGGCAAAGTCTATCAAAATCTATCTATCTATCTATCTATCTATCTATCTATCTATCTATCTATCTATCTATCTATCTATCTATCTATCTATCTATGTGAGAAAAAGTTGAGTCAGACTCATTTCTGGGCCAGTGTGAGTGTGGGGAATGTCTCACACTGGGGTGATGAGAGAGTAGTAAAGGTGAGAGATTGGTGTGTGTGTGTAAGAACTCGTAGGGGTGATTAAATTTTAGAAAAGGTCTCCCAGGTATTGTCTCAGTCTTAGTGCCTGACTCATTCAAAGCAGAACTGACTTAAAGAGAAACAAAACTGCTCTGGCACCTCACACAGCTGTGCATGTAGAGCATACATTTGTTTGCTCCCTGTGAAACTGGTGTGACATTGGTGTTGGACAGTAAAAAGAAGGTGCTAAAGATGGAGACTGGGAGGCAGTTTGCTCTTACATCATGCGTCGGACATGAGCGTGCATACAAAGGGCTAGACCCTAAAAGCTCGGCCGATCTGTTTCATATTCATTTGCACCTGCTCTGTCACAATAGCATGGCTGTCAGGCATGGAAGGCAAGGACGGAGGGACACACACACTGCAGAATACTGTAAACCATGAATACTCTACTTGCTTTGACCGGGGACCACTTTTGCAAAATGACAGGAGGCTAGGGGCAGGTTAATCAACAAACAATCAAATGAACTTGGTGCAAGCATTGTCAGATAAATTGGATATTCTACTATAAGGGTTTTCAAAGTCTCAGACTGTGGGCCTCCCCTCAGACAAAGCTTACAAAAAGGTTTGTCTTAGGGGAGGGTCTTTTTCCAGAAATCATGACCCGGTTATTCAAGAAAATCTAAAGGCCTTGTTGAGACCTTGTTTCATGTTAGAACTACTTTCTTTTTAGTTTAAAAAAAAGCTGCTCCTGAAGATTCTTCTGTGGAAAGAAAATACTTGCAGTAGATTCTACCATAGAAAGACAGTACTTTCTACATAAAACTAATCATGAAGATATGTGGATTATCTCTTATCTTTTGTACTTTTTTGGCACCGCAAGCCAAGTGCTACAGAAAAGGCAGACATCTCTATGGCCGATTTCTCCAAAACTTGGCAAATCACACCAAAACAATCTAGAATGATAAATAGCACCACGGGTCAGAGGAAAAATATGCATTGTTTTGGGGTGAACTGTCCCTTTCACCAAATTCCTAACCCTAACCCAATCTGTGTGATCTCCTTTTGATAACTAATGTAATGTTTTTCTCCTCCATTCACTGAGCCTCCCCTGAAACTGTTTGGAGCCCCCGGGCCTGCCTCCCACTTTGAAAACCTTTTACTGAATTTAATAACTACAACTACATTTTATTTGTGCTTTGGTAGCATTTGAAAGATTTTATACAACATTAAACATAGGTGGAACCTCAGGCAATCACAGAAAAGTTGAAATGATTCATAAACATAAACCATAAACTGTTCCTGCAGGGACAGAATGAATGGCATATTTAAGATCTTTTAGTATGAAATACACATTTAAGATATACAGAGTACCTTTACTGTGTAACCTTTGCTCCTCTTCGCTAATAATTGTCCTCCCCTGCAGAGCTCACCATCTCATCCTACTGCACTTTGCACACCTGAAAGGCCATCAAGCAAAGATCATACAAAACTGGCATATTTGTCTCTCTTTACTGGAAAAAAAAAAGTACTGTAATTTTTTTTCTTTTTGAATTAGGAGATGGTCAGAGGTCTACCTGGCACCCTATTGAGGTCCAGATTTGGAGAACAACTTTGATGCCACATGTACAGTACACAAACACACAATAAAAAGTTTGATCAAACTAGTCTAAACTAACAGACGAGTACCTAACAACATCATGGTGTCCTGGTGTCCCACATCGATGCTGCTGTATTCAGCAACAAAGAGGATTACAGTGGACCGGAGTTTGGTGCAATAAGCTTGTCAAATGGGAAATCTAAATACAGCCCAAAGCCTTGTTTACATAGGGACAGCAATAATTGTGAATAATTGCTAAGGAGATTACTGTTTATTATAGCTTTTTGGATGTGGCACTTGTTCTCTGCTTTGCTATGGGCCTGCTGCTATCCTCATCCCCATCACACTTTCACACACTCTCACACACACACACACCTACAAAAATACTCACATGCAAGACAGGCACAAAGGCAACTCACTCACAAAGGAAATTTGACCCATTTTGTCAAAAACTGTGCCTTCAAGGGGTGATGTTGTAGAGTTATATTTGGTTGCCAACAGATGTTAGTTGTGCATCATAACCAGGTGATGTTGTTTGGGTGAAAGAGAAAATAAAGAATGGGAAGACAGAGAAAAGGGATGTAATATACCATGACACATATGCTGATTGATGCTTTGCTCTGTGACTAATTGTGAGAGGTATCAGGCTTTGCTCATTAGCTGTAACCCATGACAATGGAATTTCAAATGCGAGTGGTGAATTGTAATTCTCCACCACGGTATAGACTATATTAAGGGTCTCAACCAAGTGTCCTTCTCTTCCCTCTCAGCACCATTAAGCATCATGTCACACAAAACAATGACCTCTCCTTTTCTGTGTGTTTGTTCACAAGCTCTCCCTCTGTGTCCAGCATGCTCACACAAACAAATAAGAACACAACATAGACCCTATACATCACTGGCTGTTTTCATCACATCTTTGCTTCTCTAATTCCCTCATGTCTTCGTTGTGTGGTCTGTTTCTCTCACTCCTTTTCATGTGTATCTCTTTCCTCTTTCTCATTCTCTCCCTCTACACCCCTTTCTCCATCTCTTTCTGTTTCTTAATCCTTTTAATCCATAAAAAAACTGGGAAAAAAGACAACTCATCCATGAAGCTCTGAAAGCTCACAAAGGAGATAAACAAGAAAACTAAAAAATTTTCAGGATTTATTCTTCTGAGTTTAATAATGTTGTTTTACAAGATGAAAACAAGAGAAGGAGAAGTGCTTAAAATAAGCTTAATGTTCCCGCTGATGAGACATAACCAAAGTAAATGGCACGCCATTCAAGCCAACATGGATTATGAATGTGGAGCCTACACACACCAGCCACACCACTCTTTTGATAAAACACACTGTGATACACACTCCTCTGCACTGTCAGCTAACTGGAGAATTGGGTCTGCTCAAGGGTTGTTATTTTATTACTCTTATTTTCCATTATTTCCTGGAGGGAGAGGATCAAGATTTTGAAAATCCTCCCTCAAAGCCTTGCTCTGCCACTGTTTTACATCATTAAGTTTCAGTCACCTCAAATTATGCCATGTCAAGTGAGGGTGAAGTAGAGAGCGCTAACAAAAGCAGTAATCTGCACTCACAGCAGTGCTTTTCTCGGCCCGTTATTGCTAATTCCGTTGAGACAAAATTGTTCGAGTCTACTGAGTTTTGTTTATTTTTGCCTCATGAAAGAGTAATTTTGTTTTGTTGCTTTCCTCAGCATGAACTCCAGAGAGCAGAGGAGTCATTCCCCACACAGGCAGGAGTCCAACAGCCACCCAAATGTACTGTCAAGAGTCTATCCATCTCTGCTGTTCACTGCATCACTGGCCCACGAGAAACAATGTTACAAAAGCTCCAAAATCATTCATAATCAATTTTTCTTGACAATGCTACAACAGCTCTAAAATCATTAAAAATCAATACCTCTAAACAATATTACAAAGCCTCCAAAATCATTAATAATCAATATATCTAAACAATGCTACTATAGCCTCTTGCTTGCAAAGTCACGCACAAAAAGACACACACATTGACGTAGCATCTGATAACAGTGATACTTCCAGACAGACTCTCTAGACTAAAACACTCATGAGCTAGAGAGAGACAGATTATGAGAACACTGGCGTGCACGATCCTGCATGCACACACACAAACACACTCACAGGAGATGTTTGACATGTATAAACCACAAGCAGACACATACATGCGCTGCTACAAACACATGCCCCAATCAGTTCAAACCCTCCCCCCGACACACACACACACCACAGACAATATGATCACTAATGGCTACACAAGCAGCTAGGACTCCTTTATCTCTTGTGTCAATACAATTCCATTTTCTGTCTGACTGATTTCCAACAAGGATCTTAAACAAACAAAAAAAAATGACACGCAAATGTCTCCCCTCTCTCATTTTCTGTAATTGTCTTCATTTTCTTCTCACCATCTCCTCTTTAACCTCTGTGGAAAAATCAGCCGGCAAAATAGGATTTCTCCCTGCCACCGCATCAAACGCCCCCATTGGCAGAAATCAGACGCTCTACAATTAGTCACTTGATTATCTCGCCAGAACACCAAATGCTGCTTCTCATCTCAGGGAGGAATAAAAGGAGAGATATTTACTTTCCCTCGCAGTAAAAGTGACAAATGGATCAAAATGAGCAGCAGCTGTCATGTAGCCACTGAAACATACACATGTCAAATTATTCATACAATAAATAGGCACATTATTCATCCAAATCCTATTCTGTGAGGCTATAGTGAAGTGGACAAGGAAGTATTCAGATACCTTACTCAAGTAAAAGCACTAATACAAAAATCATATAAGACAAGTTTTATTTATTCAAATTAAACTTAAAATTTTTAGCATTAATCTCCAGAACACTTCAGAAAATGAGTTCTTCTAACACGTAGTCTTTTGACTTGAAGTGATAAGTTGAATGAATGTACTGTACAGAGTTCAATCAACTCATTACATCTAAAGAAACATGAATCAAGTTTGTTTTAATTTTGTCAGTGTGATTTAACAATTAACTTACAGTATTATCTTAAGCTTATTGAACATGTTCTCTCAAGTACAACTGAAAATTTATATCAAGTTAATTTGACTAAAAATGATTTGTTTGATTTGAACCATTACAAAACTACCTCAACTTGTCTTCAGTCAGGTAAAAATTTTAAGGCATCGTGGACACGAGTTATTTAGAATTAAAACGGTCTATTTTTTACAGTGTATCCCACACTGTATTCTGTTTGAATAAAAGCTCTGCACTGAAAAGGTGTAATCAGGAAAGTATACTTTAAGGGCTGAAAGTTAAAGTACTCAATTAGTGCATACTTATTACAAATGTAAGAGCAGGATTTTACTACATCAACTAAGACTGCAAACAAATACTATTTTAACCATGGATTGATCTGCCATTATTTTTTTTCTGTGAAAAATGACTCAAACTAGTGGTTACGTTTTTGTGCCCAAGGCACAGTAAATGGCAAAGAAAAATCTCAAGACACACCTGTATTCAGATGACAAGTAAAGTACAAAAACAGACAAACTTAAAAGGAAAATTTAAATTTTTTTCTAAAGTCTATGTTGAAATTACATTAAAATGAACAGAATCAAATTTCACATTTTTACAAGTGTGATACATTTTGTCGATGCATATTTTTATTTATACTCTATTTTATTGCAGTATAGGATCAAACACACATTTTATTTTCTTATGTACACAGTGTAGGCTCAGATCCCAGTGCAGGTCAAGTGTCTTCTCAGATCTATTGCAAACAAAGCTGACTCAGCCAGTATAGGCCACCAGGCTATTTCAAAGTGTGAGCTTGAGGACAGTAAACAAATAACAAGAGAGGAGCTGAGATGCTGAGGCTCAGCTCTTCTCTTTTACCTTCTTTTTCATCTGCATTTGAAATGTGAATAATTTTGGGGAGGTTGTGTTCAGGATCAGTGAAGGAAGTGGAGTGCTTTGGGTAAATGGGTGCTTGCCTGAGTATGGGGAGGGTGTCTCTGGTCCGGTAGCCATGCAATAGGGCTGAGACTCACCCTAGAAGCCACAGAGATGCAAAACATGATGAAATAGATAGAGAGGGAGGACAGGAGGAGGTGAGTAGTAGAATAAAGGAGGGGGGATGGGGAGGAGATCAAGTGGGAAATAACAGAACCAGTGTTCCCTGTAAGACACAATCTCTGATCCCACCATCAGTATGTGTGTGGTTTTGTTGGGTGAAATTGTGCTGCCTGTAGGCTAAGTCTGGGTGAGAAGAGGAGAAGGAGACAGAGAAAACCAGACAGGAACGTCTAGCTACTCAGGAACGTCCTGTTTCCACCTGTGATTCAGACAAAACTAGTGACACATAAAACAGAGAAAAAGAAGAGATGAAAACAACCGCGGGACAGAGACAAACAGAAAGTGACAGAGAACAAACAGCAGATAAATAAAAGATGGTGAAACAAACAAAACAGGAGGATGACTGAGTGAGTGAGAGATTGTGGAGGTAAAAAAAAAAAACAGAACACAACACAGAGCAGAACAAAGGGGAAAGAAAGGCAAAGTGAGTCAGAAGATGAATGGTGGTGTAACAGCTATGGCTAGCCCATAAAAGGGAAACTATGTTGTAGGTACATAAATACTCTGAGGGGAAATGTTGCTGTATATGACGAGCAGCAGCGCTGGGATTGTTATAAACATAACTTCCTCCCTATGTCTCACTCATTCTCCTTTCATACTCACACACGGCTTTTTTACCGAGAGTGAATGGGAGAATATTTGCAATCCAGGAAATGTTGTCGCAGTTCCTGTATTGCATTCCACATCCATTTTTCACTTCTGTCAGTAATACTGAGATAAAGATTCAAGAGTGGATACGAGAGGAGCAGAGCACTGAGGATGGCAGCGGTGATAGTAGCTACTGCATCAATGAGCCAATGCTGCTAAATGGAAGATGATGTCAGTGATTATGAAGATGACAGATGATATGGCACAAAGCTGTGTTGATGCAGAAGGTGATGATGATGATGATGCTGCTACTGATGATGATGATGCCTGGTGTCAGATTATCTGAGTTTGTACGATAGGATGGGTTTTTGGACTTAACTTTTTTTTTCTGTCCATTTCATTTAGTTGGATTCCATAGTAAAATTTGCTGACAAGGATCAGTAGCTCTCAGGAGTTAATTAGTCATGTCAAGTAAGAAGACAGACAGAAGACAGACGTCCAAACTACCCAGAACTTTTGGTCCCAGGAACTACTTTTCAAAGAATTGAAAGGTCCCTATAGTCCACTCTTGTCTGTGTTTCTACAGTGGTCTAAAGACCTGTGAAAATTAAGCAAATCAGTTGCTGATGCAATTGCATATTTTTACAATGTTTTTACACATCATTTTCATTTTCTTGTGATCTTGTTTTAATGTCTTAAACTTCTCCTCACACTGTTCCCTAGTGTATAACACCCTAGCGTTCCAAAATGCGTACTGTTGTCCAAATACTGAGTTGGAGTGAGTATATTATATAGGTTGAAGTAAATTGTTTCGCCCACCCCCACCTTGCCAGATTAGAAGCTCAGGCAGGTTGCCTTCAGGTTACAGGGACAGCAAATAAAAACATTCCAGAAATTTCATAGGAGAATGTGCTGCCTATAGTATTGCTGTCAGAGAAGCCAGTATTTCAGCTTAGCATATTTCCTTTATCTCTGATGGCATATCATGGTCATTTTATGATTAAGTACAGTAAATACATTTCATATGTCTCCTTTAATTTTCTTGTAATCTTGCTTTAATTCCTTAAACTTAAACTCTTTTTACCAGTGTTAACATTGTTCAGCTCGCTTTATTTAGGAGATTTTCCTGCATGCTTTATCATTGTGGGTTGCCGTTTCCAAATCTCGATGGATTTCATCCTCAGCATAAACGCTCAATAAGTAAAATGGTGTCCCTGGAACTTAATTTGGACCTCAGTGCCTTCAGTGGAAACACACTGAGGTCCTCTAAAGGCCCCTAGTCCCTGGGGAAATTTCCTGCAGTGCAAATGTGGTATGGGGCTCTTGGTAATGTGTAACTTCTCATTTTTCATGGAGTTGAATACTTATTTTGAGGGACAGAGTGTCAGTAAAGAGAGATTTCATATGTAGAAGCATCCAGAAGTAGAATAAACCTTAAATCTTAAATTCCACACACGAATTACACGAAGAGAAATTCTCGCAGATGCTCAGGGTATGAGTTGGGCAGGAGGTGGGCCAAAATAGACATATTCAAAAGGGAATCCAAACATGTTTAACTGTCCCTTTAATTAGGTTAAACAACAGGTCAAAGACTGCAGCTTGTTAATAATCAGGCTCTATGTATAACAACGAACACTGCAAACCATTAAAATCCACAAATGCATTAAATTTAGCATTCAAGCTCTGAACCTTAAACAGGGTGAGTAGAATAACTGTTACAATACAGGAAACAGCAATGTTGTGTTTTCTTATTATGCTGACAGTGATGATGACAATAATGGTGATTTCTGGGGAAAATTTATCCTACAAGATAGATTCACACCTGACACATTTATGCTGTGTGTGTGTGTGTGTGTGTGTGTGTGTGTGTGTGTGTGCTGTTTCATGATCTACCCTTGCAATTAGGAGCACAATCATGGCTGCGTATACTCCCATTCCTGAGCGCAGCCTCTGGGGCCAGTTGAGCCACCTGGAGGGCCTGTCAGAGAGTTGTCATATCAATCCCTCCATCCATCTTGATCCAGTGCGCTGTTGCTTTGAAGAATTGGTAAACACTCAACGGGTCTTTTCTTCTTATAGCCCCCCAATAGCCCCTTCCTCGCCCACTCCATCAGCCCTCTGACTGCTCCAGAAATTAGATATCGGCGTTTCGCCAATGATGGGGACTTTTACAAAATAGTCCAAGCACTATAGGTTTGTGATTTTTTTACAGGCTGCCATGTCAGAGAAGTAAAAAATGTGAGCTGGAAGATGATTTTTGTTTTTTCTCATTCTTATGATATGAAAGTAAGACATCTGTATGCTCTAAAACGGTCTGTCAGTCTGTGTGTTTAAGAGGTTTGCGCTGATTAGGTCCTCTCTGGAGGGCTTTCCTCTAATGACACACTGTGATGAGAGACTGAAATGGCTCAAGGAGGTGATTGATGCCTCGAATGGGAGCTGTATCCGTGTGTGAGTGTATGCAAAAAGGATGAATGACACACACTCATTTGTGAGACTCAGAACCGAGGCAAGAGCAGACGTTTTTTGAGTTTAAGCCTGCTTCTGTGTTAATTCTTCCATTAATATGTGAGCCTAAGCTTTTGTTTGTTTGTGTACAAACAAGTTAGCATTAGCTGTTTTAATGAGAGCGTTTATGACAGAGAGTCTGGTGTGTGAATGTGCACGCATATGTGACTATTCACACCTCAGCGAGTGTGTAATGTGTGTAGATTTCTGCCAGCGAGAGAAGGCGTTTGAGTCCACCTACGTGTGCTCAATCTTCTAATAATATATGAGGAAGGGTAAGCTGCTATGTATGTGTGTATTTATACAAGCAAGTAAGGATATTTTTTGCAAGGGTGCATGCTGCTAAGTTTGTCTCCTGAGGGAGCTTCCAGGAAGTGGGTGGGAGGCGCGTTGGATAGGGAGCCTAATCTCTCCTCCAAATCCCTGGAATCCCAGTCTTTGAGAGGCAGGAGGTCACATCACTCACTGCTCTGCCAGGAGAGACAGAAACAGAGAAAGACAGATGGAGGAGGCGAGAAGGATGGAGAGATGAAGAGGAGGAGAGAGGGAGGAGAGAGGAGGGAAGGTGGGCTGGAAACACTTCCATGCCTTAGGCCTTTGGGACAAATTACACCAGAGAAGGGATGTCAGTTCTACTGTGGTGCTCTAAGACACACGCACACGCACGCACGCACGCACACACATACACACACACACACACATTTAAAAGGATTTCACACACAGGCACACAGGCTAATGTCTTTTCACAGGTCATACAGAACTGATCATGGACAGATACACTTGATTATTATTGCATAATGCCCTTAAGGCCAGAACTCATATCAAAAGTCAGAGGGAGAGCACTCAAGGAAATCAGATGAGAGAATTTCCTGCAAACTTTCAAAAGAACATCTCCCCTGGACGGACTGACTTTGTTGCTATGGAGATAGTCCAGTAAGGATCCTGTCTGCTGTTTACGTGTGTGTGTGTGTATGTGTGTGTGTGTGTGTGTGTGTGTGTGTGTGTGTGTGTGTGTGTGTGTGCTGTACAGCATTTCTTGGGTTGAATTAAGTCTGTTTTCTTTACAGACAGTGTTTTGGCATTTCTGCTTTATTGGTCTGCATATATAGAGCAGCAGTGAGCGATGGTGAGGACAGAGGAAGAGGGGAGGAAACAGAAGGAGGGGGTGTGACAAAGGTTATAAACCAGACTCCACATTGTGATGCAGGTCTGAGTTTACCCCAAGCCTGTAATTGTGGTTATTGTAGAGTGTCTGCTTAAAGCTGTGCCTGCCAACATTTCACCTAAAAATATAACATACCACAGAGTTAATAAATTTTAAAACCATAATTATTGCATTTATAGAGTTAATAAATTCTAGTGGAGTGCATGATAAAGTTATTATAGTTAAGTAAAACTAAACTAAAAACTAAGGTGTGGAAAAAAAAACATTTTAGTTAACTGAAATAAAGACTAAAACTTTTGAAAAAACAAAACAAAAAAACTAAAAGTAATTGAAACATTTTGTAGGCTTACATACAAAACAAGTTAAATTAAGAAATATGCAGGGAATACTTTGTCAAATGACTTTCTAAATCCTGTCCCATTTCCGTCTATCCTGTGCTCTAGTAACAGTTCAGTAAGCTTGGTTCCCAGCAGAACCTCAGTCAGTTTTCTCCTCTCCTGTTTCCTGTACTTAGATGTACTGTGTGCTAAGCTTATCTTTTCTGAAAAGAAAACCCAAGTTTGAAGATGGTTAAAACATGTTGGTGAGGGTCATGTAGAAGCGACATATAGTCACAATGTAAGTTAGCCGAGTTAGTAAAATGCTAGCTAACTAGCTAGCAAATGATTGATGTAGATTAGGTAGCTAGTTACATTATGTAGCATCTTGCATTTGCAGCTGTCCAATGTAACTAGCTAGCTAACTACTGATGTAGATTAGTTAACTAGTTAGCTAGCATTTTGCTATCTAAAAATTTATGCGCATTTGCTAGCTAGTTAGCAATTAGCTAGTTAGAAACAGGAGAGGAAAAAGTTGACCAAGGTTCTGTCAGGTTCCAAGGTTGCTCAACTGTCATTGGAGCCAAGAGCAAAACAGGGTGGCGCTTTGGATGGATCAATTTGGTCATACACCAAGAATGAGTAGACATTGGTGCATATATTTATTGAGACACAATTATTTGTGAGTCAGTCAAAAACTGGTGTGTGGTCACTGTTAAGATTGCTTCATGAACTGAAGGTGCAAAATGCAAAACTTTATTTTGAACAGTATTTCATGCGTGAGCTTATCCAAAGAAAGAATGAGGATGAAGGCTAAACATGATTTTTAAAAATATTTTTTTCACCACTTACATCATCAGCACTCATAAAAAAAATCCCAAGGTTTGTGCAGTTTGAAGGTCCACATTACATTATTTGTGGGTATTAAAATTCACAAAACAAATACCTGCAGCTGTCACAAGAGACCACCAGTGTATTAACTTGCCTATCATGAGTTTCATATTAAAAAGGCAAGATGAATAGAAGATATTTTTAATCAAAATATCTTTGCTTTTGAAATAACACTTAAATAAGTTGTCACAAAAAGAAGTTGCACTGACAGCCAAGACACCCAAAATCTGTCGACCCTTGACATACGTAGTCTAAAAGATGACCATGTAAGGTAAGATTTAGTGGCAACTTTACAGGGTTCATTATCCTGTGTGTAATGGCAAGCTAGATAATAAAAGGAAGTCTTTCAGTGACAGCCTGAAACAA
The DNA here is from genome assembly GCF_056507025.1 of Lutjanus erythropterus. NCBI lineage: Eukaryota > Metazoa > Chordata > Actinopteri > Lutjaniformes > Lutjanidae > Lutjanus > Lutjanus erythropterus. The sequence goes on along the minus strand of NC_139321.1, from coordinate 21,353,787 downwards.
TACAGAGAGAATAAATGGTATGGAGTAACTTGGGCCATATAAACATCTGGACACATGTTGGAACAGAGTGTTTACAGTGCTGCTTTAGAGGGCAGCTTTCACGATGTCTAACACACCAAATGTGTTGGCGAGGTCAACACACACAGTAACAGAGGGGTTCTTTGGCTTTTGGGACCCTCTTTAGTCAGTGTCGCTCTCAAACAGGCTACTGTATATTGAGTCTGCAGTAATCTCATGTAATGCTTTTAAAGTAGAGTGAGTGCGCTTTGTTTAAGGAATTGTTCCTGAAGTTCAGTTCCTTATCACATGAGGGGGTTGGCAAGTACAGAACTGAAGTTTATATTTACAAGGTTTTTAATGTTTTTTTTGCAACTTTTGTTTTGCTTATATAGATGTTGTGAATGTTCTCAGGCTGAACAGTTTTAAACTCTTCAAACATTTTGTGTTATTTTTCACAGTCTTTTGATTTTGTGGCACAGTGTTGAGGAACAGTTGCTGTTGTGGATGTGTAAACTCCACTAAGACATGAAATTGGACAATACAAATACACCTGACATACACAAGTTTCTGGATGGTGGTTTATGTAAAAAAAAAAAAAAATCAATGAGACTTCAAACACAAATGCTTCAATGCTTCCTGCTATTTAAGTAATTCCATTATCAAACAGTGTCCATGCTAGGAAAGGAAATTTTTGCATTTGACTTTTTTAAAGGCATGTCTTGGCAGTTAAACTGTGTAAAAGTTGTGCTAAGCTGCATGTTGGCAGAGGGATCTGTGTGAATAGCTTTAAAACGGTAAGGGCTATGATATGCCTGTAATTACTTGTAAAAACAACTCTAAACGACAAATCTGGCGACCACTTTGTGAATTCCGCCATCTTGCGGCACCGCCATTGCTGCGGTGACACGTTGTGTCCTTCACCCTCCGTGTCTGCTGGTTGTGTCTCGAAGGGAACCCCAAATTTGCTAGACTTTCACAAGATTTTACATAGTTTCAGTAACTCTCATGAGATCTTGTGGGTCTGTGGTTCCCTTCTTGACACTGTGTCTGTTGTTGCCTGCTGACAGTGACAACATGGATAATTGGATTGACAACGTTAAATAGCGGCCTTCAGTACCTGATGAAGGTACTTTTTAGGATGGCGATATTAATGTTAAAATTTTACACAGTAGTTTGACGTTGGTTGTGAAATGGATAATGGAGAAAAGAAAAACGGACCACCTCGGCTACATTTCAGTGATGGAGTACTGTGTAATACACATTAAAAAATGTATGTCAATTCACATTTCATCAGGTATTCAAGATGTTCAGGAATAAAGTTCTTCTCCATTAATGTTTTTGATCCACTATGACACATGGTGGTGCATTTAGCGAATCTATGTAGAGGCTCTGGTCTCAGACAGCTGCACTCTTCATGAAGTAAAGGCTTGTGTATTTTGCATTCCTTTTTTTTCCAAAGTTGAAGTTTGACTCGACTGTTGGAGCAGTGAAACTGTACAGGTTCTTCCAAACTTCTTATACATTGCTGTTAAAAGCAATGTTACAAAATACAGAAGTGTTAAAGTAGACTTCTCATGTTGGCTCGCATTCTTTCGTGCTCATATTGTAGGGAAACGCCACCGCAGCAATGGCGGTACTTTGCCGTGTTCGTCTATAAACCGTCTCTAATATATTGTAAGTATAAAATTCTCACTCTACACAAACATACAAATGTTGTTGTTGTGTAAGTGTGGTACTGTGCACTTTGGAAGTGTATAATTTCATGTAAATGTACATTTAGAGCAGTTTGGGTCCTCCCGGCTGATCAAATGTTTGTTTAGAGAGCACTGATTCTGAATGTGTATGTTTGTGAGTGTGTGTGTGTGCATACCATTGCTGGGGTGAAGAGCAGCACTGCGGCCACATGTTTGGTTTTGCTCCAGTGTCTGCCATCGCCTGAGGGCTACTAATGGGAACAAACACTGAATATTTAGACTCATTCAATTTGATCAAACTCCACCTATCAGCACAAACATACAGAGTACTCCAGTGATCAAACAACCAGTTTAGAGCTTACTCTCTTTAATTCAAGGATCAAAAATATGACAATATACAGTACAAGATTTTGCTTTAATCAACATTTCTTGCGTACAAGTTAAAAATACAGTATTTCGGGAGGTGGGAATCTTAAAACCTTCTCTGGGAGTCCTTTCATTATTAGCCTGGTTCTGCACACAGAAAATAGTTAGCTGCTCTTTCACTCTCTGACACACACAATACAAATAAATAAAGACACAAGTTTAAGTGCCACTACTTATATAAACAAAAAACTTGACTCTAAACAACATTTGTGTATCTGAAACAAAATTTGGTCACCTCATATCTCTAAAAAGTCAAACATTTGAATTATGTTTAAAGCCTTCTGATGAAGAATTATCACTCAACTTCAGTGGTGCTAAGAAGTGTGCTTGGGCCTACTAGCCATGAAGCTTTGGAAACTACCTGTAAGGATTCAAATATAGACACATTTGTTATGAAAATGTATCCTGTAAGTTAAAGTTCTACTGTAATGAATGATGATGTTAAGATGTTAACAATATCTGATTTATTTTGATGTATAGCGACAGCCCTCTAAATGTCTTAATCAGCAGGCGAATGCTAATTCTAACCTATGCAGCTAATGGCATTTGATAGCTTCCACAAAATAAAAGGATAATAAAATTGTGGTGTTTTAGCTTGATAATATTTTAGTTTTCAAAGGAATGAGAGGGATTGCATGATGTATTCTAATTATCTGAATCACCAGCAAAATGCTTGGAGGAACCCATTCAATTAATTGATTAAATTAATAATACCAAAACTTTCTCGGTTATGAAGCTTTTAATTGACAACATTTAAATATACAAAGACCAGTGTTGTGTGAACATCGGATGTTGCTGTTTCCCAGAAGGAGTGGGAAACAAAATGGCAAGCCATCAAATAACATGATTTTGGAAATTAGAACTATAAATATAATAATCAGAGAGACTCTTGTTCAAGTTGCTGATTCCTGATTGTGAGGAGGTGAGGACTGGGGATTGGACAGAATATAAATAATGGATGAATGGCTATGTTTTGTCATCAAACTCCAAAAATAGACTGCCGTTGAATGAAGGACAGATACTGTGGCTGATCCCCGAGGTCAACATAATCTTTAGCACCCTATTTGTATCTGTCGGTATATTGTTTGTTGTAGATACAAGTTTCCACTTAGCACAATAAAAAATAAATTATTTCTAGTGGATAGAATTAGCAGACTATGCACTATTATTGGGATCACATTTTCTCTATATTCTAGTTAAAGCAACAGTACAATTATCACCTGCTCATCCTTATTTCAGTCAAAGTCTAACACAGTCTGTTAGCTGGTACAGCAGTATGTCAAACAAGTCTCCAAGAGAAAAACAAGACCATAAAATTACTCCACACAGCTTCTGTGTTGTGTTTTGCAGTCAAACGATTGTTCCAAAAGTCTAAAACTGCCCATCTCTCATCATATCTCAGTATCTCCACATTTTTTCATTTCACAAATGTCTGGTTGCCCTGAAGCGGTCAGACAGAGTTTTTTTCCCCATATGTGTTCCTCATTAAACACTGAATTCCCGATTTTTACAGCTTTAAACACAACTCCTTGAGGATGTGTCGCTTTTTAGTGACTGTATATCAGAAAACGTGCCACACAAATACACTTTGTGCTGCATAGGCAAGTTGGAAATGGAGAATATCCATAACTGTTATCTAGGTCATATTTAACATGCTTATGGACTTTGTTGTCCAGTTGTTCAAATATGCATGAGACCACAACTTTCCCTTTTTGTTTTTTTAATATCCTGTCTGTATCTGCTATGCATGAGTTAGCCATATGTGAAACATATCTAGCAGCATGTGCTTTCTTATTTTCTATTTCATTTCTTTCTGAATGAGGTAAAAACATGTGGTCTGGAGTAATGTTATTGTCACTTGTTACTTTCAACCAACATAAGATAACTTGGAGAGAGTCCACATGGAGCTGCAGTACTTTATGTCTACACAACACACTGAGCCCTGTTTAAACAATCTATAGTGCATGGTCTAAAGTGAATGGTGCAAGTACATTAAGGGCAGGTCCAAGTTTTGCTAGTTACATGGCACATAATCTGGGCACAAAGTAAGGCACAAAGCTCGAAGGGTTTGTATTTAGTTTCTTAATTAATTATAGGTGTGTTTTAGGCATAACATAAATTAAAGCAGAGCCAGGTGTGCCTGCAACTGGCACATGGCTGTTTAAACAATAGATTTGCCAAGTTGGAGAATTGTTCAGGGATGCTGAAATGACCTACATGCAGTGATGCACAGATAGTGTTAAAACTGTAGGCATTGTAGTTAATCTGTCATAAAATGAACTACGATTAATAGCAGAAGGGTTGCAGGTAGTTGAAATAGGGTGTCATGTCTCCCCATTAAAGTGATAGTTCACCCCAAAATGAAATTTCACTTAATATCTACTCACCCCTGTTCTGATGTGAGGATGGGTGATTGGGTGATTGGAGTGTTGCAGCCAAATCCAGTACAATTGAAGTGAATGGTGACTAGTTTTAAAATGTAAAAAAATAACACAGAAAACCCACAAAATGTCTCAAATTTGACCCCAAAAAACGCCATTTACACCATGTTTTTAGCCTAAATGTCAACTGTAGCCTCTCAGACTGGATCCATGTGCACATGCCTGAAGCGGGTCGCGGCTTGGACACTTGGATTACACCACACCAGCAGTATGGAGACATTTTGTGTTCTTTTTTTACATTTTGAAACTGGTCACCATTCACTTCAACTGTACTGGATTTGGCAGCAACGCTGTGTGTTTTGTGAACTGGAGATCTTCACCCATCCTCACATCAGCACAGGGGTGAGTAGATATTGAGTGAAATTTCATTTTTGGGTGAACTACTGTTTTAAGAGACATTGTGCACATTTATACATCAGGAACAGAAGCATAGATGTTTAAAATTAGTGAAAGCAGCCTCTCTAATCACTGAAATAAATTGTTGAAGAAAACACTTCATCAATACAACACAACAAAGAAATCACCTGGATGGCTTGTGCTGCTTGACAAACTTTAAAAGATGATTGCATGATTAGAGAAGCTGCTTTCAGTAACTTTTTAAAATTTTCATGCATGCAGTAATGTCACAGCTCCAAATATCTTTACCATTTATGCAGCAAAACAAAAAACAGTAGTTGTAAACTTGACAAGACAGAGAAAAAGACTCCAGAGGAAACCGAAGACTTATGTTTTTAGACAGCTCTGATAGAAGTCAAGACTTTACTTTAGGCTGCTTTACTCCAAACAATTTTACTGTATGAACTTTGTGTGTGAGAAGTTTTGGATTTGTAAAGGTACAAAGGACATTGACATCCTGACCGATCCTGTCGGGAGATTTAAATCCGCCCATGAAGTTCATGTGTAAGTTGTAAGTTAACACTCCATCCTATTTCACCCACCTGCAAACCATCTGCTATTGATCATAATGTTAATTTTTATGAATTTCACTGATATTTTAATACTGATTTTTATTAAGTGCAGTGCTCTAGAAGCAGAGTGTATGCACTTTATGAGCCTATGTAGACACATCTTGTTATTTGAATGATGGACCTTTTAAATTTACTGCACCATTGACTTCAGACAAGGTTTTTGTTCTGCTGCCTCAGGATGCACCAACAATGCACCTGACCACACCTCATTTTAAGACCAGCATGCACATGAGTGCACAGATGAGCGCAAGTACATTTGCTACTTACACAAAGTGGGTGTTAAAATGACAACTGCATTGGTTGAAAACTAGTAGTTGTGCTGCACTGTGTGCTGCTTTGCACCGAACGGAAGATAGAGCCCACTGTCTGTTATGTGGATATACAAAGGTATCTGACTGACATTACAATGAGAATATAATGTTACATTTTTCAGTGAGCTTTAATGCCTTGTTTCCTGCTAACATCTGACTCCTGACCATAAGTTGTGCATTGTAGATGGAAATGCATTAATTAGATAGCCTGGTGTATAAAGGAGTGTACAGTATCTTGACAGGCATCACTATGCTTGTCCTGACAAAGTGACAACATAGAAGCAAGCCAGCTTTTCTGGTGTGAATAACAGTGGCAGTTTTTTTTCATAAATATCTTTCTTTCTTGCCCCCTCCTTCCCTCTATTTCATCCCTTCTTTTGGTTTCCCAGTCTCGCTCTTTCAAGTGGGCGCTGCACTCATATCTCTTGGCAGCGGATGTGGGGGCCCTCATCTCTGCGCTGCCTCAGTCCTCTGCCCTGTGGTGCCTCCTCTATCTCATGGTGTTTGTGTTCTCCTCCTCATTCGTCTCCCTCTATCCTTCCCCCCCTTCCAGCCTGCAAGCCTCTGTCTTCGTTCTCCTCTCTCACTCCCTGAAGACGTTGCCTTTTAATTAGAATTCAGCTGTCAACACAGACCCCCTCCGACTAAGTTTACTTTACCTCTGACCCTTTGACCTCATGCTTACTTGCATTCACTGCTATCCTGTTTTCACATCCCTCCTAATTGGCCATTGCATATACAAAACACTTGCCTCTTGCCTTAAGTTAGCACATTTTGCCCAATTTGTTTCTAAAGCTTTTCCTTTCCTTTCTGTCTCACAAACATCCTCCTCCCCCTCTCCCTTTATTTTCTCCCTTCTTTCTCCCTCTTCTGCTAGCTGTTAAAAATACCCACCTTGACCATGCTTTCTACCCCCCCCCCCCCACTTCTGATTTCACCCTCCTTCACATCTTCCTCCCCTCCTTCCCTGTCTCTCTCTTTCTTGCGAGGCCTGTCAGTGTCTCATGGTGTTCTTGCCAAACTTGTCGCCAAGTTGTTGGATGAGTAGTCCCAGCTCGCCGGCGGCCTGGGACTTCTCCTCCAGGAGCTCATAACGGAGGCTGGAAATGTCTTGCTTGATCTCCTTCAGCTCACCTACAACACAGTCACACACGGACACGACGATCAGGGCACGTGAACATAAGTGTACATGGAAATTGTACACAGGTGAGCATCGTCTCCAAGGCCACGAAACTGTGCTATAGGTGAGACGTGTGAGTATATGCAGCACAATCTCATTTCATGGACTTTATCCCACACATACAGACTAACACACTAACTCTAACTGTAATGCTTGTCTCCATGCACACACATGCCCTGCCTGAGCAAAAACCACAATGACAGTGGGGCTTAATGAGGAGAGAATTGTTACCTTCATTGACTTCATCGCTCTCTCTGTCCACTTGAGCCTTCAGCACATAGCGCTTAATCAGGCGCTTCATGATATTCTATGAGGAGAGCAAAGGAGGAGATTAAATAGAGAGAAGGTGACAAGTGTGATGTGACAGTGTTTAGTGTACAGTGGTAGGGACCAGCGCTGTGTCTCAGAGACTGTGTGTGAAATATTGAGTATTGATCTGCAGCCAACAGGGAAGACCTGCAGCGGCCGCTAAGGCTCAAGCAGCTCTCTGCATGTAGACAGTCTGGATGTGGGTCGATACCTGTCACCGGACATACAGTACACATACAAATGTCTAATCAAGTGACATCTCAATGTTTGGTGCGAGTAATGGGTATTTGTATGCTGGATGTTGGCAAAAAAAAAAAAAAAAAAGAAACACACAAAGCAAAAAGAAGGAAGTTAAGATTTCCCTCAGGGCAAAAGGTGAAGGGCAGACTAAGGAGGAGAGCATCCCATCCCTCCTCATTGTGATATTTTCAGCTAATTTACAGAGTGTCTGCTTTCGATCTCCCTCAAACAGCTCATTAGAGGCACTTTCAGCCTTACTCTGTTGCTCTCTTTTTCTTTTTGCCATTCCTTCTCTGCCCCTTTCACCTGCAATCACTTGTTCAATCCTGCCTTCCTTTCAGTCGATGCCCTTTCATCCAAACTCTTGTTAAATTCTTTCCTCACTGCTGTCTGCATCTCATCTCCATACTTTCCTCACTCTTCCTCACCTCTGTCATTTCTATCAGTTTCTTTTACCTCTTCTCTCGTTTTCTCCCTCCATCTTTCTACCTGTCATCCTCCATCATATCACCCTCCAGCTGCTCCCACTCTCTATACCCTTCTACATTTCTGTTGTTTTATATTCCTCAGCTTGAATGTTGCTCTCTGTCTCTCATTTTATTCTTTCTTTTCCCATCTCATTCTTTTTTTCACCCATCATTTGCTCTTCACTTTACTTACCTGGTATCTGGTTGGGTGTTTCCTAGATTTTCTGGGCATGAACTCCTCTCCTGGGCGTGGATAAGACCTAAAGCGCTCATCCTGTTGCAACAGACAACAGTCCAGTGTTAACGTCACATTTCAGGGTTGAGTGATCCTCTATAATGGAAGCATTTCAAAAGGGTGTTAGAGGGGGAGGCAGTGTACTGCCAAAACAAAACAGCAATGAAAGACAGGGCTTAGTGTTTGTATCTAGTCCTCACAGATGCCTTCAAACAGAATTGACAACATCACTTGACCAGAGTGAATCTTTATTAACTGACTTCTGCGTCAATGCTTTCCCCCTCCATGACCTTGCTTTGTAGCTTGTGTGTCATTTCAGCGCTGCAGTGTGAAAATGAGTTTTAACTTAAGCGTGGATACACACAACTGGTTGCTACTCCATATGCACTAAAGCTGCAGAGGCCTGGAGATATCTTAGTGTGAAAGCCAAATAATATAACCATACCAAAGAACCATTTTACAATAAGACTATCCTTATAAATAGTTCATAACTGAATTATTAATTAGGTTGTAAACATTTTAGAAATCATTCATAAACAATAATAAACAACTTATAAGCCAGTTTTCATTCATCAATGTGGTCTCACTATTTGGAAAGATACAGTTACTGCCTACTACTAATTAATCTTATTAATGAGTTACTAACTTATATAACTGGCAAAATGGCACCTTATTGTAAAGTGTAAAATGGTTCATGCTGAAAATGAAACATGCTAAATGAAACTTTTTGACTTTTAAGATATGGTTAAATGACTGTAACTTTACAAATATCTGATGAAGCTGACAGGTATAGATGCTGCTGACAAAGTGAGCTCAGTAAGCAATGTGATCTGAGTTGTAACAGTACAAATAAATGTGGGCTCACTATTTCAGGATTTGGCAAGCAACAGGTCACCATTGCCATTTTTATCTAATGTGTTGTTACAGCTTGTTAATGATTTATAAAGTGTTTACAACCTAATTATAAACCATTTGTAAATCATTAATAAGAGTGGCACCCAAAGCCAATAATATGGAATGGGAAAAGGTGTAATTTATAATGATGATTTAAGTTACCTACAGTAGAGACCATTTAGGACTACATTATTTGTTCTCTCATTGATTTTATAATCAAACTCCTGAATCATTGTTTTTCACTTTGCGGGGGAACTCATTTTGTGTTCTCTGAAAGAACAAAATGTACAGTAATTGTTGTAGTACTTTGAGGAACAGAGAACACCTACTAGAAAGACAAATGATGTGCTATAGAGAGGGAAATTAACTTTTTATGTACTCGCTGCTTTATTGAACCACACGGCCAGATGGCAACCGCTGTTTCAGCTTCACATGAATGTGAGGAAGGCATCTTTTATGCAGTGGGCTTCCAAAGCTTAATTTTCTTTGTTGTGTACTCTGTGATCTAGTCCCTATCAATAACCTGCTTTGTTGCTGCCTCCATTTAACTGATAACTAACTACTGTGAATATATGAAAGACATTCACCAAATGGCTGGAACATCAACTACTGCATGCAAGCATACACACACAGAAATACTTACTGAACAAACATGTGAACTTACTACTTTTAAAAAATCAAATCCACATGCAAACATTCATTAAAATAACATATAACCAGAGGCTCAGTCAATTTCTTTTAAACATATATGATCCAGTCGTTAAAACTGGTATTTCACCAACCACCGACTCGGTTATCTTTCTGAACATATGCTGCTCTGGAACTCACATAATTAGCTTTGATTCAGCACATTTACTTTTCTCAAACAGTGTAATTCCTGCATGAGAAAGAAGCAAAAGACTGAAAAGAAAAAATGACTGAAAGACCACGTGTCTTCCCTAAATCTCACTTGACATTCTCGATGCTGCACTGTGGTCAAGTGGGAGCTTATGTATTGATCGTCTGCTGTACCTGTTCGGCTCTGCAGCTAAACTGTCAGAACTGCAGGGAACTTTAGGAGCTCACGGAGGCAGCAGGGTATAACCCATCTTGTCCCCATCTGAAACCTGACCAGACATTTGAGCAGACGCAAGCAGATCCAATGGCCTGACTAATAGCTTAGCCAAGGCGCTGAAGTGAGCCATTTGAGCCAAGGAATCAGACAGAGGAAATGCCTGTGGACAAGGCCAGCGCTAAGATTGATTCTGTGTTAAATGGCCTATGCTATTTTCTTCATGCAAGACTTTCTTTTCATTACAGTGATTTTATTTAGATGGACAATCCTTAAAAGGCAGGAAGTGTGAAAACAAACAAAGCTGAAGTTTCATCCCAAGGGCAGTGGGAATATCATGTATTTCCTGGGTCTTCAATATAAGGCCATCTGAACGCACTGTAAATAATGTGCTGGTGATTTCGTAATTGACAATCAGTCCATAAACAGTTGACCCATACAGGCGAATCCACTGTAGATTGTTGGGGGTGCAATTACTGAGCTTATTCTTTTCCCCTTTTTCAGTTTCAACAGCCTTTTAACTGAAGCCACATGGTAAACAAAACATCATTTAGCTGCAAAGGAGCCTGCAATATCTGAATGGAAAATACACTCCTGGTAATTAGTGTGTCGTCTATTGCAGCAAAATGAAAAATTGCACAAAAGCAAAGAGATTAAATTTCAGTTGACCTGAACCAAACTCTATTAGAAATTACTGGTTGTAACTTGCTTTTTCTGTGTAAATTGTCACTTCAAAATGCTGAATTGGAGGCCAGAAAAACAAGTTGCATGTTGTCAGTAATTAGCTTGTAATTATTGGCTCTCACCACAGCTCCTGGAAAATGTAGGAATAGTGGAATCAAATCACTCAGAAAACAAAATAATACCAGGACGAAGAGAAGCAGTCTATTATTTACTGGCTGCTGCAGCTTGGTTTGGAAAATAATGAATTAACCATTTTTCATAATGTCAAAAATAATATCAGCCCATTAGTTGTTCCCTGTTGCACAGGATCATGTGGGCAAAATGACAACATATTTTTTTATTTTGTGCCTGTAATTTGTTATTGTATCGGGAGTCAGGAGAGTTCCTCACACTGACCTTGGCCTGTGAGTTTAGCATCCCCAACTCCAGCTCGTTGTTATGGCGATGGCTGTTGGCCTTGCAGAGGCGTATCAGGCAGGACTTGATGCGGAGGACCAGGTAATAGAAGGACTTTGGGCTGGGAACCAGGTTGAAGGGAGCAGGCAGGGTGCGGCCCTCGTCAAAGTAGGAGAGCCACAACTTGGCTCGGGCAAACTTCCACTCCACGTCAGCGTCCTCCTGCAGAGACAGACAGACGGACACAGGGGGTGCATTTGAAATAAGCCAGGCCAGTGATGGGTGAAGACTAAAAAATAGACTGCAGAAACCGTTGAGAAAACTGCCTCAAACACGTAAAGGTTAAGTGTATATCACTGAGGAGGATTTATTCACCTAAATGGAATAAAATATTAACATAAATGGTTTTCGTAGTGTATTATCAACAGAAAACAAGAATCGTTGTGATTTTGTGACCTGTGAGCTGTTTTTCTTTATCTGCATAGACTGTGGGTCCTCTTCTATGGAGTCCGCCATGTTGAACTGCCATGTTTCTACAGTAGCCCAGAAGGGACGTAAAAACTGGGTCTACATATAGCTTTTTGTGTTTTGTATGACTTTCACGGCCATCGTAGTTATTCCTACACATTTGGCAGGTGAGTTGGTTGTAGTCTGCTATTTCACCACTAGATGCCACACACTGGTCTCACCTACTTACTCACTCACTTAATCATCGATATACTCACTCACTTACTTATTTACTCACTCACTTAATCATTTCCTCAATTACTCACTCACTCACTTACTCACTTACTTACTCACCTCCTTACTTGCTCCCTTCCAGTTCTTGGACTACTGGGGGGCAAACTAGCAGTTTAACTCTATTGTTTACTGTAAGTCATCTCCAGACAACAAAAGCTATTTTAGAGAAAATGAATCAAAAATTAACATGTTATCACATTAAAATGGTATTATTTCATAGTTCATGTGAATACTTGTAAATTTTGGTAAATGTTTGGTATTCTGTAACTAATTGCTATAATCATAATTATATGTGATTGTTATCAGAGAAACTATTTTGAGTTGCAGGAATTAAACTTGAAAACAGAGGGAAAACATTGTTTTGTCTAGGGGAACTGAACAACATATCCATATCAATATATCCACTGCTGGATTTGTGTTCACTTTCCTAGTGGAATATAAACAACTGAGTATCTATCCATCCACAGATTCTCAGCAGTGGCATTTTTGTCTTAGCGGGATGTTGCAAGAGAAAAGAAACAAAAAACAATAAAATGAAAAACAAACAAAAACAATCTCAAAAAGAGTAACAGACAGTTTTCTTCTGCGTCTATTTGGTGAAAACACTGTTATTGTTTATATTTCTCTTTTGTGACAACTTTCCACTGTGACTCCAGCTTTTATTTTGTATTCTGTGTTTTTGTTTGTTGCCACTGTATTGATCTTTTTCAGCTTGTGGTGTTTTCAACTCACTTTTTAATCCTCCTGCAGGCACTGAGGTGATCAAACAATGATCCTTATTGACTTGTTGACAATATCGTAGCCTTTCAGCATCAAACGACCATCTTATTTACGTACCTCTATCTCCTGGTACGAGCTGTTGATCATGGCGATGAGCATGTTGAGGAGGACGACGACCATTGTGACATTATAGACTCCATACAGCACATAGCCGATATTTTCTATGAACTTATGGTCGTACTTCAGCACCACTGAGATCACTTCAGACAGCCCGAAGATGGACCAGAAAAGAGTCTTAAAACTCTCCTCCACCCTGCAAGGAAGAGAAGTCAGTATGACAGTGAAAACACACTTAAAGTCCCACCATGTTAATTGCTCTTTCACTCAAACACATGCGCTCACGCACATACAAACACACAAAATGCATTTTACTGTTGTGGGGTTTATGAGGTGGCACTGATGAAATACCTGATGAGTCATGTCCAATTTGCACACGTAATCCAATTTATCTCTCACACATACACACATAGAAATACATACACCTACTTTGTCAATTACACACTGCTGCTGCTGCACTGCATATACACATACATCAAAACATAAATGACTTATACAAAAGCAAAAAAAATACAGGAAATGACTCATCTTAAGCATTTAAGAGATCATTTGGTTTAGAGAAATCAGTTCATTAAGTCTGTAGCCTTGTTCTGTGTCGACCTTTGCACAAAATAGATACTGAAACGTCACTGCAGTTAATGGGAAAACAATTAAAGTTTCACCCCATGACTTAAAATGAATGTGTATGCAGTCTTTTCTGAGGCTGTATTTAAAAAGATAAATGAAGCAACATTTCAACACAGGGTTCATTAAACACAGAGCAGTTTCAAAACTTCATGGCAGTCAAATTATAGATATGATAAATCAAGCACTGCTAATGTTGTTTCATTGAAAAAATATAGTATGTTTTTTCTTTTAGTCCACAGTCAAATCTCCATTTAGCCTGACTGATCATTCTCTGACACTGACCCGCATAAGCGCAGATTTCAGGGGGGATGCAGGGGACAAAAACATGAAAGTAGTGAAGGACTTTTATTTTGACAAACAGCAAGAATGCACAACAATGCCTGTGGTAAAGTATGTAGTGGTAGTATGCAACCTGAAAAGCAATGGTTGCAATCTGTCATAAAATGAAAAGAAGAAGCAGCAATTTTAATAACCTTGGAGGAGCCAGAAGGGAAAAGAGGAGGTTTGATATTAGGACTTTTTTCGTGAGTTGTGATAGCAGCTAATGAGCTCCTAGATCAGGGGTCTCAAACTCAAATGGGCTCGAGGGCACTGATGGTATTGTCATCTCATAGGGGGGCCACTTCAACATTCAAGTACTGCAAGAATGCGCAATATTTCTGAAAGTGTACACTTTTTTCCATTACTAACATATTTTAATCATACTTAAAAAAAAAACTGCAAACAGTCCAATACACGGCTAACCAACATTAGTTAGCTGTACATTGGACAGAAGCTCAGCAACTCTGCTGTTACTTAGTCATTAATACCCCTGGTAAAACTAAACTAATTCAATAAAATTAAAAATCAGTAGTAGACTGGGGCATGACTTTGCTCTCCTGGGAAAAAAAGTAACCTGTATTTGGGCCCTATCTTATGCTGATCTAAAGTGCAAGTTGAAAACGCAAGGCGCAATGGATATACTTTGTTCAAGTTGTGTCCAAATTCACCTTTGCTGGCTTGGGGGTAGGCCAGGTGACTCCTGCCCTGTCCCGCCCCTTGCGCCAGCAGTGCACAACGGGATACACCTATCAGCTGTGCCTAAATGCCTCGATTAATTCATGGGTGAGTTTAGGCCAAACATGCAATAAATTAATCAGAAATCAGTCGGCTCTCATCACCTTTAAGAAGCAGGTGTGCCAGGAGCACAAGTGGCGTCAGCATGATGGTGGAGGATTGGGGTAGAGGAGTGAGGAGTGAGGCGTGGAGGAGATAGATGATGTGGTCAAGAGGAGAGGTGACCCGACCCAGACAAAACTGTATCTCAATCCGGCTGCAGATCCACCTGAGCCAGATTGAGGTGCAGCTTCATGTCTGCCCATGCTCCAACACCTCCTTCGTCTCTTCTTGTCTTTTTCCTCATCCTCATCTCCTCCTTCCATCCTCACTCATTTGTCCTGCTAACACTACTGTGGGTGGAGGAAACAGAATTAGAAAGTGTTTCTGAAGTTTTAGAACTCATGTGAACTTCAGCGTTTACACTTTATTGCTGATAGAAAATATGTTCAAATGACACTTTGCTAATCCACACTGTGCAGACAGACCCACTGCACCACAGACCAGGTTTTAGCCAGTCTAAGGAGGAAGTGGTTTTTACTCCAATGCGCCATAGCAAATAGCAAATGTGCCTGGCCACGCCTTCATTTTGCCTTCATTTTTAGACCTCCCACCCATGACCACACAGACCAGGCGCAAGGTAATTTGCTATCTTGCAGACATGGCAAATATGGTAACTGTGCTGCTGTAAGATAGGAAAGCCACCTGCACCACCAGCTCTAGAGCTTTGCACCCTTTATATTTACGCAAAAGAATCCCTAAAACACGTTATCATTTTCATCTCTCATGTATTATTAGTCACTAATGACAAACAAAAAGCAATATCATGCATTAAATAAACAAAATAATTCAAGAATTTAAATCACACGTCACAAAGTTAAAATATGGCAATGGAACCGAAAAGAGTGTTGCTGCTTAGAATTCCTTATGAATGGGTCTTAAACCAGTCATATTCTCATTGTCGGTTACATGTGGAAAATAGCACTCAGACCTCTCTTTTAACATCTAAAGGTGTTTGGCACATAGAGCGTGCCTCGTGTCTGTCTGTGGCACGGCTGATGCCATCTGGCAAACAAACAGCTTAACTTCAGTTTGCTTTGACAGAAGGTTTTTAAAGGATTTTTTCAAGGGTATAGAATTTGCTTCTGTGTTGGGAAATGAGTGTGTACAAAGGACTGATATAGTAAATTATAAATTCATTCACAACTTTTTGTATAGTTGTATATTGCAATATTAATGTATAGTTGTCACAAAATCTCATGCCACCCTGGACTCTGACGGCACACCAGTGTCCCCTGTACACCATTTGGGAACTACTGGACTTGATGTTAGAAGTTGATCTCCAGGAGAATTAATATTTGAAAGCCACTCAGAAGGCCTAAGAGCCTCACTGCATTATGCCATCTGGATCCCAAATTTTGTGTTTTTCATAAATAGAGACATTTTCACCATAAATCAATGCAGAAAAGACACAAACTGGTGCATAAAAATTCACAAGAATGCAATAAATTGTGCTTGACGTTCAAAATTTCCTTGAGGAGCACTCCCTGACCTACTAATTCATGTGTCCTCCCCAGTGTTGTAACGAAAAAACAAGGTATTACAGCACAAAGCTGCAAATCTTGTTAACATTGACATTCAGGTACATGTCTGGCGTTTAATATTCCATGAGTGGCAAGCATGGGCTTGAGATGACAGAGGAGGAAGAGATGGAGGGAGGGGGGCTCAGTAGGGAGGAAGAAGCTGCCTGGTTGGATTGCTAGAGGGGCTGGAGGTGGAAGGAGGCTGTGGGGAAAGAAGATCTGTCGGCTCCTGGTCTGAGGCTGTAGGCGTCTTCCAACTTAAGTTCTTTCAAAGAGACGCAGTTTCATTGGCAAGCAGAGAGCTCAGTGAAGGCACAGAGAGGAAAAAACACACTCTCATATGCCTAAAAAGACAGAGACAGACAAAAACACACACAGGCACAGACTCTCCTCTTCTCTCTCTGTCTCTCACACACAGATGAAAACAGAGACTCCTCTGGGTACTTCAGCTTTAACCTTTCAGGAAGAAACCAAAACACACTCTTTAACCCTCAAGACCCGATCTTTGTGTGTTCCATCTCTCTAACTTAGGTGTAAAACATCTAACAATATGCTCTGCCTTTATCCAAGCACACTTACCTGGAAAAACATTGCTTTCTAACGAAAAATTACCAACACATTGAGTGTACAAACTGACTGTCGAAACTGCAATTACTTACATACTTGTAACACATTTAGCATAGACCAATTTCTTGCTGCTTATTAGAAACACTCCTCAATGACTGGTGTTATCAGACTGGCCATTGGGTGCCTGCATATCATTATTCCCTTACATCTCAACACTTCTTCATTCAGTAAAAGACAGAAACTTGGAGTAACTATGGATGTATTTTTCCTGTGAATAATGGGTGAAAGAATATTTCCTTTCTTGACAATTTTGTGATTTTACTTTTTATGAATGAATGTAGCGTACTTCACGTAGCTAAGTCGCAAACTGCACACATCTCCCAGCTATGCAAATATAACGGCAGTCACTGGTTACTCAGCTGACGGTGGCCAGTTGGGAAATTTTAACATATTGCCAAACCCTGGAGAATAGTGAAACATATTGCTTTAATTACACTCAGTACCTGCATATCATATTAGTGTGCTCTCCACTGTTGTGGCCTCAAAGGTGCAGACCCAATTTTTGGAAAACTGAAATACTCCAGATAATGAACTACCTTTGATCTAATCCCTTTTAACCCCTGACCTCTGAAGGTAATGACATGAGGCAATTTCCCAAAGCAAGAAAAGATCACCTAAAAGTTATGTTAAGAAAATGTTGATTTTAAAAAGTGCAACAAAACAAAATCTAATTATATGCAACAAGGCATAGCCCAAAGCATATACTTAAACTGAGACTAGTAACATTAATCTGCTGCTGACCAGAGAAACAATCAGTGACAACATGTAACCATAAAAACATGTTTTAAATAACTACTTTGAGAAATAAGTGCCTCTATCACAGTGAAAATGGATGCAGAGGCATGCACATTACACTACCACTATCATCATCACCAATACAACACAGTGACTTCAGGCACAAGAGGCATGTGAACAGAAACGCATTCATTCACATTCAGTATTAATAATAGTTCTCGAGTGGTTTCCTTCTTTATCTTGCTGTAATAGATGGCCTATACACCAGATTGCTGCGAGACTAAGAGCAACCGAAGGCTCTTATCAACAATACCATCTTCTCACTCACTATTCACATCACATACATCCACCAGCCTATCCTGCCATCAACAGAGCTGAGAAAGGAAGACTTTTGGTAGACTTGCCTTGAAAACCTGTTATTTTGAACCTTCTCTCTTTAAATAATGTCTCGTCACTTATCTGGAGCCTCTCTTACAAGATATAAAATGCTCTCCCGTAGCTTTGAAATATGAAACAAAATTTTTTTAAAAAAGGGACAATAATCACGATCAATAGTCACGATTATGTTATATCCCAATTACCTTTTTAATCAAATTATTCTTAGTCTTCCAGCTCTCCTTCCCACCCGTGTGAAATGCTCACTCGATTTAGATTTTCACATTCCTAAAATGTTAGTGTAGATACTGATGGAGGGCTTTGTTCCAAACACTTTTAATGTGCCATTAAACCAGACACTCGCAGGGACACAAACACACAATTTAAATGACACACTCACCACACAGCAGACTATTCATATACACTGTTCATCTGTTCGCCTTGGCAGCTTGTTAGCTTAATATAAAGCAACCTCCAAAAATGGGCCTTATTATTTATGTCTTGGCAGCATTACTGGAAGTGAACCCATGTGCCATGTATAAATATACATGGCTACATGCATTACATCTCCTCACTTCTATCTGTAATACGCTAATACAGATACAGAATATGGACAGAAGTATATACAGGCTATATGCGGGTTTCAACAAGTTAAATGTAAAACTCTTTAAGGGCTTTTAGGACCATTATGCATGCAATTTAAGATCTATTTCATGTTCATATTGACAGAGTGAGTAACATCGAGAGCACCTCTGCTTTTAATGTTGCCACAGACCCTGTATGAAGGTCACTTGCCAAAATTGCAGGAGCTAATGTTGTTAGAGCAGAGTGGGTTGTATTGGGTCCAAACTTTGGTGACTGTCCCAATGCAAATACATATTAACAACGTTATTGCAATGGTTCCAAAACTTTTTTTCTGACATGCCCCTCCTCAGAAGCTAAATAAAGTTCACACACATCCCTCACCCCACTATTATTGCGGGGTGGTGGGTCTGCCACCCAGTTTGGGAACCGCTGCTTTATTGGGTATTGGCAGATGTGTGCTCGTGATTTTTTTATGGACATTTTATGTTTTTTCCTTACCTCCCCATGCAACCTCGATGATTTTCAAACAGGACTGAACCGAAAATACAAAAAATATTGCTATTATTTTGACAGTTATTGTGAATGCGTTATGATTGGGAACAGTCATTTTTATATCACAATTTTCATTTTCACAGAAAAAAAACTGTTACTGCTTTTGAGATGTGTATGCTTTTTTCTTGCCTGTTGATTGTTTTATGTATATGGTGACACTGAATTCCCCCCCAGAGGATTGGTAAAATGTTTCATATCGTACCACACAATTTTCCTTTACCAAAAATTGCAGTTTCTGTTGCACTTGGCCACACAGAGATATTGACAGTATTTGGATAAATTGTGCGGCCATACTTTAAACCCAAAGATCCAAACTTGAGCTTTTTCTTGCACAAGGTGCAGCAAGCTTCAAATTGGTTATTTTCAGGAGGCCTCAACCAGGCACTGCTGTTCTCAAGTTACATCTCACTGAACTTGCACTTACTGACATTAGATAAAAGTAACATTAGCAGAAACAATTTTAAGTTATTATTCTAGAAGTAGCTATTTTTTAATGACACCATGTTAGCCCACATAGCACATCCCAGCACACAGCTGGGTGTGCTTCGATAAAATCTGGCCGGCCAGCACAGTTTGCATCAGTGGTAATTGTTTGCTTTTTTAAGTTGTTACAGCATGATCGATACAATATTTTTCCCCAAAACATGTTTAAAAGCGAGTTAGTGCAACTTCAGAAAAGTAATGTTAACATTTTTAAGGCTTGTCAAAATCAGATTTAAGATATTTTAAGACATTTTAAGGCCTAG
Source organism: Lutjanus erythropterus (assembly GCF_056507025.1). NCBI lineage: Eukaryota > Metazoa > Chordata > Actinopteri > Lutjaniformes > Lutjanidae > Lutjanus > Lutjanus erythropterus. The sequence continues at coordinate 21,333,988 of NC_139321.1, read as the reverse complement.
AATTCAGATGATTGGAATTTAGACTTAAGACTTTTTAAGGGTGCAAACCCTGTGTATATGAGAGTAGAAGGTCTTATTAAATTCTTGATAATGTTGACTCATGGGCAGCTGGTGCTGCTGTGCATCATTTGTTCTGCTCACCTTGTTTTCTGCTTATTTAATTCTCTGAAATCGGTGTGAGATGCCTCTCCGGGAAGAAGTGCAATTATTGAAAATCTAAAATGTATCCTTGGAGATCAACAACATTGATAAATTTGAATTTGGTTCTTGCCTCTTGTCAGCTAAGGCCCTGGTCATGTGTGTATTATGCAATACCCTCTTACTGAGACAAATGAGATGCTCGAAGATTTTTTAACAACCCAGGAATGAGATTAATCCATATCAGACTTGTGTGTATGTGTTTTATAACAGCATTGTACCATAGGCAGTGAATCAGCAGGGACAGTGGGCATCTGGAGACAGAGACGGACAGTGTGTTATTATCTGTTATTAAGATTGGCAGCTCCCAATAGGCTGCACACAACATGACAGCTTCACACGCACACACACATTCACATGCATGCAACCACACACACATGCACCCCTGCAGGACACTGACAGTAAAGGACTGACTGTAACTCACTCTTTCTACCACACACACGTATACACTCTTAGAAATAAGGGTTCTTCCTGAAGGACTTTGTTGTATATAGAACTAGAACTTACTTGTGAAGAATCCTTTTTTGAAGAAAGGGTTTGTCAATGATTTTTTGTAATACGAAGGGTTCCAGTAAGAACCCTTTTCATCCAAAGAACCCCTCTTGGATGAAAGAGTTGACAAAGAAATTGTTGACACCCTTGAGGAACTCTTCTGTCAAGGGTTAAAACCCTTGGAATATAGAAAGGTTCTCAGCAGAACACCCTTGGTTGGGTTCTTGATAGCACCCTTCTGGGTTTTTTAGATGGGATCGACGTCGCCCATTATTCATTTTCAATAGTAGGAGAGCAGGCAGTTAAGGAGGTGTGGGCGATCACACAGGCAGAGCAACAAACTGGCAAGATCCTGGAAAAATGTTGCAGTTGTGCTCATCTCACATGCCCACCGCGGGGCCAGAGTTGAACTTTTTCCTATGTGATGTGCAACTACAATAACTGAGAGGCTGAACCTCGCTGTTTGTGAGTTTCCTGATACGTATAATGATAGTGCCTTAAACAGGAGGGCTTTTGCATGGCAGAGCATCGGGACAAGACTGGATATATCACAGAAGCTGTGTCCCTGGTTCCTGCACAGAGAGCACCTGGTGTTCTTGGAGCGCTTGTCTGCTTGGCTGTTCACATGAGACCAGCGGGAATGCAGATGTAGTGTCACCCACTGTCTGGAAAGCCCACTAGAAGGTTGAAAGATTCTGGATAGAACCACCATAGAGGGTCCTGAGTGGAACCATGACACTATAAAGAAATGAAAAGGGTTCCAAAAGCCTAAAACCTCTGGAAGAGGCAGAACCCCCTGGGTGGGTTCTTGGTAGCACCCTTAGAGGTTGAAATGTTCTGGATGGACCTCCTAGACGGTGTCTTGGGTTGAACCATTACACCATGGAAGGGTTCTCTTTAGAACCTCAGATAGGGGGTTTTGGACAAAACTTTTCACAGATGGTTCTAGTTATAACCCTTTATGTTGGGTTCTAGGTAGAACTTTCCGAAAGGGTTCCAGGTGAAACCTTTATAAAAGGTTCTACCAGGAATCAAAAGAGGTTCTCCTATGGGGACAAGCTGAAGAACCCTTTATGGTTCTAGTTAGCACCTTCATTTCTATGAGCGTATGTATATATGCAGTCACGCCACATGCGGCGTGGTGCGCTGGTGTGTGTGTGTGTGTGTGTGTGTGTGTGTGTGTGTGTGTCGGGGGGGGGGGGGGACTGGTGAGTCACCTCAGCTCGGCGGGAGCAGTCGAAACCCAATCACTGACAGGTTCAAATCAACCTCAACCCCCCCAGGGACATGCTCTCAGTGTCTCTCTCTGTCTGTCTCGCTTTATGTTTGTCTGTGTTGTTGTTTTAGCTCCGCGTTGGTTTTCTCTATCTCTCTCACCCATTTTCTCATTATATTCCCATTGCCATTGCTTTTTTTTTTATCTTTCTCTGCATCCCCCCCCCTTCCTCTCTCACGCTCTTCCCATCTTTCAGCCCAACAGCTTTTAGCTATTTTTGTGTCACTCAATCTATTCACTTGATTTATACTTTTATTTTTCCCCATTATTTTTCCTGCTGTCATATATTTCTCCTCTTTGTTTAATCTGCAGCAATATTCTCACACTGGCCGAATGTAAATGTGAATGCAAATACAGACTTTGTGAATGTCTGTACACGACCTTCTGTTCTGTCTCTCTCCTTCTGCCCTTCAGTCATTAGCAAGATATTAAATTTCTCCTTCTGGATCACCTCATCTTTGTTTTCTCTCTCCTCTCCTCTCCTCTCCTCTCCTCTGGACAGACAAGTATAGACAAAACATCTTTAAATATTAAATTAGTTTAACTTTCTATCTGTCGCACCAAAGGAGTTGTCACCATGGCGACAGTGAGGGCCTTGCCCACCTCGGCTTTTAATGAATGAATGAATGCTGCTCCCGGGAGATGCCTGCCTGCCTGTGTGTTTGAAACAGAAACAAAAAGAGAGGGAAAGAGAAAGGAGAACCGAACAAAAAGTGGTGTGTGTGTCTCAAGAGTTTGCCTTTTTATTAGTGTGTGTATGTTTGTGTGACAGACAGCAGGAAACAAAACGAGGCAGAAAACGAGCAATGTGAAAGGATGCTGTTTTGTTGTGTTTCTTCAGGCAAGTTGTGAGAAAAATCTTATTAAGCAGGGAATACAACACCACAAGACGAGCAATTAAGAGCGTTTTGATAGTGAATCAAGCCCAACATAACTAAAGTTTTTTTTTATTTGCCTGCTCCCTCGATGTCTGCTTTTCTGTCTCTCTGTTATTTATGTCAGTCTCTTTTCATAAGACACAGCAGAAACCAATGTGTCGGGACTGATTTTGGCTACTATTATGTCTCATATCAGCCAGACCAATTGTGGATTTGTTTTGCACTTTCCATTTACATATCGAAACTGCTAATAGACTGTTCACCAAACCCCTCCCTAGAACAGCAACTGTCCAATGACAGCTTTGCAACTGTAACTAGGCAAGCTGTGCATTTCTGCACATGTTGAAGCAGTGTGCACATGGCTATAGTAAAACCATTCTCAGTGGGGTGGTGTCTGTATTTGTCTCTACAAAACCAAAAACACAATTAGCAATTAGCTGTGAATTACATTCGCCAAACAGCACAGTGGTTGTGCCACATTCACATTCTCCTGGGATGGACCCATTTCCTGAGTTGGGAAGTCATTCTTCACACTTAGGTTTGTTCATGAGCTTTTAAGTCATCATGTGGGAACAAAATGGATGCCATAAAGGGAAAGAGAATGGTTGTTGTTACTGTAGTCGCCGTAGCATCTGGGTGATGGGTTGGCTGAGACTACCATCACAGTGAAGATTCATGTTGCTACCCAAGTATACTGAAACAGTTTGAAATTTTAAATCACAAGGTGATTTTGTCACAGACTTGTTGCTGCATTGTACATTCCCTAAAACCATCAAAATATTGCTTTACCCGATTTATTTCTAATAAATAATCTTTCTAACTAATCTAGGTCACAGCATGGACAGCAACAGTTACAACCTAATACCATATTACATATTACATGTGAGCAGAAAATTGATATGCAATACATGAATAAATAAAGTTATCAACCAAAAATGTACTTACTTTCTTTACTTAACTTTATTTGCTATTACTTTATTCAGTCAGAAGCCCGTTTTTGTCTACTTCTGTCTGAAATGAAAAAAACTACCATGAACTTCAAGAGGTTAATCTCTCACAGTCATTACTGTAAACTCACTGCATATATGCTAATCATTCATGTGTGAATAGTTACTTAAATCTTCATACAATAGCTTAATGAACATATAGGAGCCTTTCCATGACCATATGGATAATGTCCTTGCTCTGCAGCTACTTATCTCAGCTAAAGGAATGAATTTCAATAGGAAGATTTGGTTTCAAATGATGGCCTCAGTGCGACTGTATTTCAGATGGATTACATCTCACCAAGAGGGAAATTGAATACTTGACATCATTTGTCATGATAATGGAGGAATCTATTGAAAAATACTGAATATTGGCACAAACTCTAAAGCTACTGGTGCAAGCATTGACATTTAAAAAGGCTTTATTGGTCTCACTGCATGAATGCATTCTTTTTCTGTTATTTTGGCCTCTCGTCTCTCTGTCTGTCTCGCCTTAATTGTAATTGTGTCTCCTCTCCTCATTTTGACATTCAGATATGCTTGACTGCTAAAGGCTGAACACGACACCTCTGCCTTGTCTTCAGAGCTAATAAATTCTCTCTTTTGCTCACCCCGATTTCTGTCTCAACCATCTCTTTCACTCTAGCCTCTGTCAGCCATCTCTTCTCTTCCTTTCAGACCCTGTCTTTCTCTCCAGGATCCCGGCTTTCCCACCATGATCCAGCTCTATCTGTCACTCCAGACTCTACAGCTCACACTCCTGACACTTTCTTTCAGTCTTCACTTCAGCGTCAACTTCATACTCGAGCCTGCATCTTCATCTCTGCATTTCTATTCTTTATCCACTCCACTCATCTTTTGCCTCTGTTTTCACCCCTGCCCTCTCTCTCCTTCTCTCTCCATTTACATTATATTACATGGCTTTGTCCTTGGCTTTAATCTGATATGCTTCCTATCTGGCCTGTACTGTCTCAGCACTCATTGTGTCTTTCAATTCAATCATGTTTCCCTCGCATGAAAACAAGGCTCATGTTGCCAAAGCAACTTAATGACTTTAACAGACATAACATAGAATAGCACATTATGCCACATAAACAGTGAACAGGTAATATGCATGAGATATTTTTAGATCTTTTCCCACCTTTTAAAATGGTTACTGGTACAATGTGTGCAGTCTAAATCTGTGTGGCTGTCTGTTGCTCTGTCTGTTTGACCTTCTCTCATCCTCCCTCATTCTGTCTCTGTTCTCCTTCCTCCTTTTCTATGCATCTTGAATGGTCTGCCACATTTTGACTTAACAAGAAGTCGAGCCAAAAAAACCCCTCCTCTGCATCTGCATCTGCATCTGCATCTGCATCTGCATCTGCATCTCTCCCTGTGGTTATCTTCTTATCCTTCATTCCCTCCTCTTTCCATGGCACTTTATCTCGGTTTTGTTGCACCTGCAGTTAGCTGTTCCTGTGATTGTGCTGCATTCATTACCTCCACCAAGGAGGCCATATTTTTGGTGTTGTGCTTGTTAAGTTAAAGCAAAGAGGAAGAAGATGGTCAAAAGTTTTTGACAACAACAAAAATTGTGATGCTGGAGGAGGTTGTAATAATGTACATCTTGAGAACGAGGCAAAAGTAGAGGCAGCGTTGTAGTGTCTATGCGGCCATTAAATACATCGTCAAAAATGAGCCTTTAGTCAGCCATGTTTTTATTTATCTTTTAGTCTGTTAGGAAGGAAAGCAAACCAAATCAAAACTCAATTTGGAAGCTGCACCTTGCTGTCAGTTAGTGGTCCACACAGCATCTGAGACTGATGGAGGCCAATTTAACAACAGGGAATACAGTACCACATGATTTACAGTGGCTCCAGCCAAGACTCCAGGCACACTGAAAACATGGTGGGTTCAGGAGGCGTTTAAATAAATCAACAAAATCTTCGGTCCCCTTGTTGGTTGTTCCAACACATCCAGAATAATTGCGCTGTTTGCATTTAACACGTGGCTTGCTTTATACCCCAAAAATATATATTTAAATGATTAAATTAAAATGATAAATGTATGACTACTAGTCAACTAATGACTTGAACTAACCACTAACCGAGTAGGAAAATCTTTAGTCAGGGGCAGTCCAACTTGATGAAAGTGTGCTGACCACAAAAGGGCCCATTAAACTTTGGCGTGGATCTGAATCACAGGGCAGTCACACAAATTATTTTTCACTTTTGTTAATATTAGGGGATGGAGCACTTGGCCTTGGCAGGGGTCTGCACCAAGTGTTCTTTTAGTTCACTATTATTTCCACTGTTTCACTTCACCATCAGCATAATCATTATTTAGATTTTTTTCCTCCCCCACAATGAATTTTTCTTTACTCTGCCCCAAAATATGCATTGCTTTGATTTCAGAACACTTCCCTATTTCATCTGTCTCTCCTTTTTTCTGCCTTTACCTCCCCTGTCCTCTCCCTCTCTGTCTGTCTGTCTGTCTGTCTGTCGAGTGTTGTCATGCATGGTTGACCAGAACATGGAGACAGGTCCACCGCTCCACCAGCGCTGTCCAAACCAGAATCCTGATAAGCACGTGTGTGAGAATTGATATGTACATAAATGTTTGTTTGCCCTCCTAAGCACCTGTTATGCCATATGCAAAAAACAAACAGTGACAGTGAGCATGTGTGAATGTGTGCATGTGTGTCCTTTTGTGTGTCCCCCTGCTTAAGTGTATTTGCATGTTTGAGAACATTACTGTGTGGGCACTCAGCAAAGAGCATGTGGTGTGTGTGTTTTCTTTTTAAGTGTGTGAGTCAGATAGCCGTCTGAGTCTTCGCGCCTCTGGGGATCGGGTATGTGTGGCTATTACTACTCAGTCTTCATTAAGCCTTATCCAGCTGTGCATCTATGTGTAGCTTGTGTGAGTGAGTGTATGTGTGTGTGAGTGAGTGATATCCTCCTCCTCCTCCTCACTCTTTCACCACATCCCACTCCTCACACCCTCCACACCGTCCCCCCCAGCCTGAGTAGCACCTCCTGGGGTATCATTACTACCTCCACCTGGCTCCCTCCTCATCTTCCTGTATCAGAGCTATCAGACCAGCCCTTTCTTCTGCCCTCCATCAAACATGCCCTGTCAGACAGCTGAAGTCACACAACCCACACACACACACAACTGAGCACAAGCACACACACTTACATCCAGGCATATGTTCTCTGCTGGGTGACGGAGAGAAAAGAGGCACATCGTAGTGCACTGATTTCAAATTCTGTGAGACAATCACGGAAAAAAATATTAACAAAATATTACACGAAAAATAATAAACAAAAGAGCTGATTAGATTGACGTAACAAAAAAATTAACAAGAACAAAAATAAATGCAACTGTGTCTCCCTGCTAGGTTCAGTCCAAGCATTTGCTCTATACACCATTATGCAGACAAACTGAGATTTAAAGCCAGACTGACCCCTGGTGGCGAGGCTGACAACTGCAACAGAATTTAAGGGGTTTCTGTCATGCTAAAAACATCTTTATGCAGCTTCCAAGTTATTACTAAGATTCATTATTAGTAACCAATAACTAGATCTTCCCAAATAGTGAGCTCACACCGATGTATGAAAACTGTGTTCTTTATTACTATTTATTAACAATTTCTAAAGTGTGACTGTAAATGTATGATAATGTGCTGTCTCATTGTAAATTGGCACCAGTGTAAATAAAAACAGACAAAAAATGCAGTCAGAAATGGAGATAAGCAAAAGTAGGTTCTATTTTTTTTTTTTTTTTTTACCATGGCTGTGTTAACACTGATTATTGAAATCTGCCTTGATTTTGATCTCTAAAGCAGAGGAAACTACTGATGATAAGGTACTCTTCAGGGCCTGGGGTCTTCTCCGTACTTCTCCTTTGCTTTTTGAGAAATCTTCTTTATGTCTGACTCTCTCAGGTTGTGACCACAATCTCCCTGACTGTCCATTTCATCTCCATTAGACTCTGTTTCTCCCTGTCTATCTGTCTTACTGTCCGTTAACTCCGTGTCATGCCTATGAACTGTCTGTCCGCTCATCACATTGCCTGGATCTTTGGACTCCATGTGGGCAGCCAAGCAGAACTCACAGCCTCTAAGACCCCTGTGCTGGCGCTCAGCAGAGGAGCTACTGTATATGCACAGCACAGAGTTGCAGCATAAGCCAGCATGGGAAAGTAAGAGTCCTCCCACTCAAAGTCCAATCACACACCTTTTATCATCAGTGATTCTATCTAAGGTGAATGCTCAGCAGGTCATTAACTTGTAAATTGCTCCCAGACTTCACATACCACACAGGTGATAGGAATATGGAAGGATAAAGGTGTTCAAACATCTCATATACTTAAAAACCAACTGTGGCTGCACAGTTACCTCAACAAGAAATTAAAACTCCATAATCACAATACCAGAGCCAGGATAGCTAACCTGAACCTTTATAAATTTAAAACCATGATGAGTCAGATTTCTTTCATTTATGCTGGAGCTACGGAATGGAATAAACTGCCGCTTGCAATCAAGAAGGTGCACAACCTACAAGCTTAAAAAAAAACAAAAAAACCCAGAGACTCTTAGATAGCATCTCCAAAAAAGGACATCTGATTGTAAGTGGACTGTTTGATCGTAAATGGATCATGAACATTGAATGGCTGGCTCCATCTTGATGTGGCAAGGACAGTCTGATGGAACATCAGGAACCTGGATGGAAATAAGTCCTGGACTCTATCACGTTATCCCTGACAATGTCATATACACCGGTATTTCTTTTTACGACTGTATTTCAACTTTGTCAACTAAACTAAGCTAAACTAAACTGATGCAACATAGACTGGTATATGATGTTATTGCTCCTGGTATCATCGACTTTAATGTAGCTTACCGGCTGTAGCTGTGTGAAATACTAGACTATCTGAAGGTGGTGAACACAATTTCATAACTTTCTGATCTAATGTTGCTTAACAAAGGTGTGTAAATGGATAGTGCTTATAGGCTAAGTGAAGTTACACACACACTATGAGAATTGCCCCTGCATCAGGTGGACAGACAGGTATATTAACTGATAAGAGGAACAGGCAGGCAGACAGATGGACAAGCAGTCTGGCACGGTAAAGTCTGCCAGCAACACTGAATCACAATCATTGTGCAGCTGGCCAAAACAACTACAAACAACAAAGTGGTGGCAGTGCTCTCAGGTCATTGTAACTTTATCATGTTCAATCAGTTTGGTTCTCTTGTGGAGAGGGAAGCCAAATAGCTGAATTAAAGAATATGACAAGGCAGGTCTGTGGTACATCAAACTACCGTGTGGTTTACTGGGAGTATTCCAAACCAGCAACATCAAACAAGCCAACAGCACAAGGTTTATGCTTGTGAGGAGACAGATGTCAACATCTGGCAGCAGTTTGTCACGATTGAACAGCCTGCTAATACAAAATTAACTGAGGACAAGAATTCAAGTCATACTCTGGACTGACATCCTTTATGTGTTCTTCACTGAAACCTGTATGGTAAATTTTCAAAAGAGGGTAAACAAGACCATCATGAAAGATGGAGTTACTTGTGACTTCATTAGTCACATTTATTAGTCTCGTAACAAGGAAATGTGGACCCTAACACACTGTACCAGATGAAAAACTGCAATTACATAGACTTTTCCCTTCTGGTTAGACAAAAAAAGGACATTATATGACAGTGTAATTACAGAAAGACTTGTACAGCATTTTTTACTCAATTAGATTGAGCAGAAATGGTTTAATGTCATCTGTTTTAATCTGCGGATGTCTTCCTCTGGGAAAATGAATAATGATATGTGACAACGAGAGACCTCAGAGAGTGTTTTCATTTTGAGATGAATGATGATAAACAGACTTGCTGAGAGATTCTGTCAGCAGCCCAAGACGGATAACTTTCCTACAAATATGTGACAATGACAGTGAAAAGACCCGCCATCACTCTGTCTGCTGCTGATGTGAGAGGATGAGCGTGCAGACACACGGATAAGATAAAATGAAGGAAGGAGGCAGATGGTTCAAATTGTTCATACTGATGTATTGCGGGACTTGTTGGACTGGTTGATCGCTTTACAGTCAGGTTGATATATCACCCTACAACCTCTCTGTAGAAATGCTGCTGTAAAATTGATAGAGTTTGATTTACTTATTGCTGATGTGGATAACATTTAAAAACACATTTAAGGCATTGTATGGTTGATTTTATGCACTGTAGCCTTTTAGTGAAATCTGACTCTTCAGTTAAAATGAGCACTTGACCATTTGAAATCGATGACCCTGATAATGAAGTTAAGTGCAGCACTTAAACAGAGAAAGTGCGTTTAGAGTACTGTGGGAGTGTTATGACCCCCTTTGTAATTTCAGTTGGATGATTTCAATTAATAAAGACAACAATAGTCTGTCGCACTTGATTTCTTTAAATAGACTGCTGAAGCCAATACAAGTACGAGGAGGAAGAACCACCATTGTGTTGATTTTAGAGGCCCCTGTGAACAGAAGCGATAGTGTTTCCACTGTAATAAGAAGAAAGTGTTACGTCTAAAATAAAATCATCTGAAGAAAAACCTTCTCCAGCTTCTTTTTAACTGGCAAACATCCAGATAGGTAAACACAGACTTGTTTTATCTGATTTCGAGGGGAATCCAACCTGGTGGCAGTCATTAAGAACAACTATATAGGAACAACCAATCTTCTTGCTTCTTGCTGGTCAACTTGTGTTGGTCATATAGAGGCATCAGTGTTTAGTTGAGACTTTTTCATAATCAGTTAAAAAATCCTAGCTGTATGTTTCATTGTTTTGATAAATGTATCAAATTATCTACCATAATTGCAAAGTTTTATGGCTTAACTATATTTTATTTCAAATTCTAATTATCTTATTTATCAATTTATCTTTCTTGATGCAAGAGTTTTGATGTTTTTTAGCTACTTGTGGTATGCTGTTTCTCCTTTGTATTTCCTTGTTGTCGTTTTTCCTTTTCTTCGCTTTTATAATTGACTAATTGATGTAACTGTAAATGAGGGCCGCTCGTCAATGTTCGTTGATAAAATTAATTGACTGTGCCCTGACACTTTGGATGGGATGGATGGGAAAGTTCTTGTGCCTCAGAGAAATTTTTACTAAATAGTTACAATAATAAACTGTCAAAACATCTCGAAAGGATTATCTTGTTCTTTTGCTACGTCCAGATACATAATCATTTTTATTTTTAAAAAAATCAGTAGGTCAAGATGTTTTGCCTCATCACCCCCTACGTGTTATTTTTTATTTTACACTTAAATTACACCGTTATGGTTGCATTTTCCCACTGCTCAGAAAGAATCTGCCACTGACTGACAATTCCATTTTCATTTTGGTCAAAAATAGTTGTGATTGTGTTAGGTGTGTGCTTGTGGGAGAGGTACAGCTGAGCGGATCTGTCTTCTACAGCACGGTTAACACAAAATGGTGCTGGAGGTAAGTCCAATTTCCTACCCATAACTTTGTTAAAGCTGTGAGATGAAACCACAATTCACCAGTGTTTGTTATAGATTTTAGTGAGTCAGCCATCGCATTCACTATTCTCCTTATTAAATTTACCCAAATAGCCAAATTGCCAACAATAGGCCTGAGGGAAGATTAAAGTTCGATCTCTGCCACTGACAAAGCACCACAGATTTAATGAACCCAGCAAACAGTCTCATCACGGAGGATATGTGACGATTGATATTGTCCTGGGAGTTTCCTTATTTTATGGCTTTGTCTCGCAATTATAGTAACATGGGATGGAAATCAGATACTTTTGACGTGACTTCTTTTTCTTTTTTGCAGTCAGCTGTGATATAAAACAACGAGGGTAGGGCTGTCATGTAGCTTCACAGCCACAGCACAGCCTCCATCTCATTACACACATCTCACACATTTGCCAAAACACTCTTGCAGCCAGGCTTAACTCACGTGGTGAAGGCAGGATTGTACTTGGCTCCCAAGTAGTATGAGTACAGGTTGAACATGCCAATCATGAAGGCCACGAACACCATGATGAAGATGACCATGAACTTGAAGATGTCTTTGACTGTGCGCCCCAGTGAGATCTGCAGTGGGCCGAAGCTCTCGTTGGCTGGCAGGATGTAGGCAATGCGCGAGAAACTCAGAACCACAGCAATAGCGTACAGGCCCTCCGAGATGATCTGTGGGTCTGAGGGGCGCCACTTGTTCCTGGCTGGAAGAGAAGAAATAAAAACGCTGAGTAAGCTGTCAAAGGTTAACTTAAGTGTTTTTCAAGTGTCTAAGTGACTAATGGGGACAGCAGTTTTAAGGGAGAGGGCTGCAGTGAAACTAAGGTACAACATAATCCCTCCAGGCAACTGTGTATAATCAAAGCCAGTCCAGTAAAAGTGCTTGTTTTTACCAGTGACAATGTTACTGCAAGTGTCTGACATTATGGAAAAACTTGCTACAGAGACAGACCTTGTCTCTCTACAGAAATTAGTAATTTTATCATCCTTAAAACACACTTCAAACTCAAAACAAACAAAATAAACGTTTTCACTGCTCCAACAATCACCAGCTCTAGTTGTTTGTTTGAAATAAATCCTTTATTCACCAAGTTAGATAAAAAAAAAAAAAAAAAAAAATATATATATATATATATATATATATATATATATATACATATATATATATATATATATATATATATATATATATATATATATATATATATATATATATATTTGCTGCGCAACGGTATTTCTCCCAGCTGCTTGTCTGATGTCCGACCTCCCTCTTGCTCCTCTCCTGATATTTTCACATCAGAATAAAAGGGTGTTGGAACAGTAGAAAGACGTGCCATGTAAGTGTGGCGAGAACAGTAAAGAAGCCATTTTCTTGTTAAACAAAACACATCTTACCATTTAAAAAAGGTCTGTCTCAGTTGCAATACCTTCCATAATGATGTTAGACACTTAAAGTTTTTCACAATTGCTAAGACACATCTCTTGAAACCTTCAACCCTTTCCTCAAAACTGTAAAAACAAAAACAAATCTTCAAACTACATTCACAAAATCTTCAGACTCTTGTGGTAAAATCAAACAATGCTTTCAGATCATACACACAGACATTACACACTACATCAAACAATGGAAAACAGCATGTGTGTATGTGTGTATAATACTGTAAACACATTTTGCATTAAAAAAAGCACATTTCCAGCTTAGTAAAGAACATACTTTATTGTTAGTATTTCAAGTAAAACTGTAAAATACTGTAATATAGATGATGGCTTCATACTGCATCAGCATCATGTCTTTGTGAACGATCAGACCAGAGGACTTAGTCTACATTACAGGCAATGTTGTTCCTTGCCGGGCAACACGGGGAAAACCCTCTGGTGTACCGAATCCAGCCTTGACAAGACTCCATGCCTTGACCACATGCTAGGTCAATTGCCTGTGGGAGATTTCCCCAGGTATGGGGGTTTTGGCCATAGATGTTCCACCGCCATGCAGGGAAAAAATTATTCTGTCGGGTTGAGGAAAGGGGAGGATGGTGGAAGAAAGATTCTGAACCACTCACATATCCCAATTCTAGTCAGCTGGTTATTTCAAATCATTAAAAACAACTGAACAATTTTGAGTCATTGTGTGTAAGCTGTGTTTTAGTTGTGTTCAGCTTCTACCATCCATATTTACCATTTTTCAACAGAAGTGCATCACAGTGCAAAATGTGTTTTAGTGAGTAAGACTGCAGTCAGAGTTTTGGCAAAAGAGTGAATGATTTGATAAATGGGTTTAGGGCACTGATCATTTAATAGCAATAGTGAAAAACTATAATAACAATGTGAGCCAGATAATGTCAGAAACAAGCACTTTTAGTGGACACAATTTGACGGTGCCCATGAGGACTAATGTAGCTTAATTTAGCTTCTGCTTGCTGCAGAGCTCTGCCTCAGTGCTGGACCAATTATAAAAATTGCTGTCCCTATTAGTTACTTAGACACAAAAATGTGGGAAAGTAGGGTCCAACTTGAAAAATACCAAAGTTAGTCTCAAATGTATCATCTGAATTAGTTATGGATGCATAATCAAAACAGAGGTCGTTGGATAGCTGTTTGATTTCGAGTGAAACTGGTTATTTGCTAGTTTGGACAATAAAATGGGTCCTTAGTTCAGATTCTACCCAGCTAATATTTTTCATACTAAATAAATCTATAGTTTCAAGCGTGCACACAGAGCTACAAAATTAATGTTGAACCAACATTCAACTATAATCATCCACAGCAGCATTTGAGGATTTAGGATTTGAAAAAAGTTGGTCAGAGAGTGGTTTACTATCACAGTATCTATTCAGTTATACACTCCAATAAAATATCAGCTTTCCTTTGGCTTGATGTTGAATTCAGTTGCACATAAGTTTTCTTCAACAGTTTTTCTGGGTATGTACAGAGCAAACGTTTGGTTACTGTGGGATCTGGATGTTCCTCAAGAGCATAAACTTGGCTTTTAGGAACATGATCTTTGGTGGAGGAGAAGGTGCGGTAAGTAGACGCATTATGTGAGGATGGAAAGGGATGTTGGAGAGAAGAGGGTGAGAGAGGAGAGAAGGCAGTGGATATGAGTCGGGTGGACAGCAAAGAGAAGGGATAAAAGGACAGCGTGTCCAAGGAACAGAGAGAGGGAACAAGAGGGAGGGGCAACATACAAGGCACAGTTACACATGTAAACAGGGATGATAACTGAGCTGGATGGAAAAATGAGATACAAAAGAGATTAATTAAGTACCACAGAGAAAAAATTAAGTAAAAGAACAAAAGACTCAATTTCAAGATATTATTAACTGTTAAACTGCGGCTATCATAAAACAAGTAGTACGCATATCTTTTCAGTGCAGACATTCAGACATATGGAGAACAGCTTATGGAGATAATAACACACACTGCAGCAATATACACCTTCATCTATCTACTGATGTGTCATGACCGAGTCAGACCACCAGATGACAGCACTGATGAAGGTTCCCTCAGCAGGCCAGTGAGAAGTGTACAGTCCAGTAGCCTGCAGCAGTGTTTTAATATTTTGAGGAAGAGTTCTGGTTCTGTAAGTGAAGTAAAAGTGTTGAAGTTTTCCTGATTTCTTTAATATTCTGACACTATATTTCCAAGAAAGGCAGACAGAGTAGGGAAGGCAGGTATTAATAATTGTCTGAGGTGGGGTTTGAATCTAAATATCCCTCTTGGTATTCTGAGAGAGTTTTCAATTTTACAAAATAACTGTTCACTGTGTGGGGTCTGCCTGTCTGTATATGTCCACGTTTACTTGTTCTAATTATTTCCTTCAATTAAACTTTTGCATGTGCCAGTGTGTCATTGAATGTGATGTGCTGGCATCAAACAGAAAGATCAAACAGCTGAATGTGTGAACTAGTATGTGTGAACATATTGAGGTAAGAATGCAACAATGACATTTTTATCTGAATGACAAAAAGACTCTCATCTTCTAGTGTTCCAGCTCCGCTTTTTTAGTTAGTCATGACATTTTTGTTCACAAATACTAGACAAATGCTATTTCTTATCAGTGACTGATGTAGCACAACAATGATTCAAGCACCTCCTGAAAGCTTTTACATTTTCTCATGTGGTGTCAAATTAGTCTTTCCTGGGAAACATTGTCTGACAGATAAGAAAGGAGGCGGTTTGACATTTTGTGCCACAGAAATAAACAATCTTTTCAGACTGAAGATCAGAGGAACAGCACATTTATCGTGAATAGAGGGAGTTACAGTGGCTGGGAAAACAAAGAAAAGTCTGTGACATACAGCTAATCTTCGGGAAATACAGTGTTAGTGAAGCTACTTTGAAAGCATAGTATTGCAAGCCACCAATTACCTCACAGTGGAAGAAGTTGAGCTAGGGAGAAATCTAGTTTTGTTCAAACTGCTACAAGGAACTCTCATATTATTTTGATTTCGGAGGCCACTGTCTACAAAAGCAGTAGTGTCTCCACCATAATGACCACAAAGTAAAAAAACATAATAAAACATAATGTCAAAAATTAAATTATTTAAAGAAAAATCTCCTCTTGCTTCTTCCTAACTCACTTATGTACTATTTACAGTAACTTTGCCTGGGAAAACACATGCTCTTCTGGTCTACATATGATCCGATTTCAAGGAGTATCTGACCACATGGCAGACATTAAGAATTGCTTTATAGACATAGCTGATCATCTCGCTGATGGTCTTGTTCGCATATGCATGTCACATAGATGCATCAGTGTTAAACTAAGACTTTTAGTTTAATAACTACTTAAAAACTCATTGTGTCACCTTTAACTACAGAGAAAAAAAGTTATCAAATTGACAGTTCATATTCTACCAGGACAACTCAGTTAGCCAGGTAAAAACAGCCTGCAACAATTACTCTGAACTGTGAATAACTAACAATTATCAATATTTAAGACTAATGGACACCTAATATGTCTGACAAATACATTCTGGTGTATGCCACCCTTACAGCAGTCACGATGAAGATAAAAGGGGGCAGGGTCGGTCAAAGAGGGTTTAATTACAGTTGAGAAGCAATGGTACAGTAAAAATTTAATAACCATTACTTTCCTTTTATGGCCCAAATTGTTTCAGTATTAACTTCACAAAAGGGCAAAATGATTAGTTTAACTACTTGTATGCAAATATGAATGTAGTCAAATTACCAGCAGGCTACTGCAAAATGGGAAACACTTTAGTAAAGGAACATGAATTATCATCAACTATCATGAAAACAACTTAGGTATTTCAATCATCATGATGAGTTGTTAATGGTTAACTCATGTCTTCATTGTAGATAAGTAGCTCACTAGTTCCCAAAAGACAAAAACACCAAAGATGTGACCAAACTCAACAAAAACAATCTTCAAAACCTTTAATTAAAGATTCATTCATATTTTTGGCGTTACTGCTTACCGTAAGTGAAGTAGGCGACTTCGTCCGGCAGTGAGGCATTGCTGAGGTCTTCGTCTGGTACATGCATGTCCACATACTGCTGGGCTTTGGACGCCTTTAGGAACGCCATGAAGCGTGCTGTGAAGGACGCCACAAAGATGGACAACATGCCAAAGTCTAGAACGTTCCACAGGTGCATGACGTACTCTCTGGGCCCGTCGCTCCAGATCTCCTTACATTCTGACCAAATCATACCTGAGGAAGGACACCAGAGAAGAGATGTCAGTTATACTATGTTGCACACAAAAAAAACCCATGGATATATCATGGACAGGTGGAGAACACAGGAGATAAACACACAAAAAAAGATAAAGAAACCCTCACAGGCACTCATACAGACATAAACAAGTTTATACATGCACAGACATGCTCACAAAAAAACATGCTCACACAGATGTTGACAACAAAGCCTATAATTTATACTCAACCACTCAGACATCCCCACTTATAGCTCAGGTGCACACACACTCAGTGGAAAACCTAATTCCTCCCACGCATCCACTCTATCATTCTCTATTTGGACCCAAAACAAGGAGAAAATTGTTTACTGAAAAGGCAGCCTGATCAGTATCATTTCTATAACAATTACTGGGCATCAAAACATGCTGCTGGAATTACAATTACCCTGCTCTACCTCAGCCACCACTCAGCACACACACACACATACACACACACACATACACACACACACGCACACATGCATGCACACACAAGATCACCTGCTGCCAAAAATGACCACGGATGGGAAAAGAATGGTGCCATTACACATAAACAAATAAAAACAGAACCATATGTGTGCCAACATAAACCATACACAAACCACTGACATAATGTTATTATGTGTGCTTGTGTGTGCGTTTGTGTGGATGAAAGGCAGAACATCAACAGATGGGAAGCAGCTGAGGTCTGACAGATATTGCCATGGGCTATTTATCAGTTCGGTTTGTCTTTGTCTCTCTGTCGCCCCTGTCTATCTCCCTGTTTCTTCATGCCTGTCTTCTTCTATGCTATACACCCTTAACTTTACTTATGACTGGGTAAACATACTTATGGTTCTGATCAAATTGATTCAGTACTATCGAGTATTGACAGAGAATTTTGATGCCTAAGAAACTGGCAGTTATCTATATTTCATAAGCAGTGTGATACAAGCTTGTTAATGATAAATAATTAATTTTCATTAAGAACTGAACCGATTAAAAAGTTGATAGTCTAGAAATGGCAGTTATTGTGCCTCATTTGACACTGTTTTGTTTTGCATTGACACAAAACAAGGAAAATTAAAAAAGATACTAAAATACTGCAGTCTAAATAGTGAGTTGCAGCCATAGACAGTATGTTAATAAGTTAAATCCCTAATTAATATACTACCTATGGTTGAAATGAGTTGCTCCTCCCCAGGCTTGAGGAAGCTCAGGCAGGCCACAGGAACACTACAGGAGTGCAAGACGAGCGCAACACTGTAATTTGACAATAACAATCGACACTGGAAGTTTTTATCTGTCACTTGTCTGTCAATGTAAAGCTGAGCCCATTATTCCGAAAAGAAACGCTGACAGCTCCAAAAATACACACTGTGGAGTTGGAGTTCAGTGGCTGTTTGTCTTACTGCCTGCCAGACTCAGTAGGGTATTGCTCACTTTAACATTTTGCATTAATTTTAAGTCTACTTAAAATGAAACAGGCAAAACAGCAAAAGTAATGGCACAGAATATGGTCATTTTATGATAAATTACAGTAAATACATTACAGAGTGGTCTTTTAACAATTAATTATTACTCATTTTCATATGGGTTAAGGAAAATGCACAAAATCTGCTACCCTAGTCCAGGCAGTACAGATATTCCATTGCCTTTTTTTAGGCCAGTTATTCAGGTTGATTAAAGCGCTCAGAGTGAAAAGAGTTCCTCCAGCTGCTCCTGGGTCTTTGAACAGCTTCTTCCTTTAATATGAGTAATTGTACCATAATTTGTAATGCAATTTTCTTTTTGTTAAAGTGGATTTTTATAAAATTGGTATCAAAAAAGGTATCACTCAGGAACCAGCATCAAAGCCAAAGTATCAGTAACAGTACCAGCGTCAAAAACTTTTGAACAATTAAATTAAATTAACTGCTCCCATCTTCTTTCCATTTTTCTTTTTCTCTGTTCCTCCATCTATTATTTCCTCAGCACCGCCTCTCAGATCAATCTCTGAATTTCCCTCCAGTTTGTTGTTGGGACTCAGCATGACCACTGCTTCAACTGCTTCAACTATGCTGCATCCAACCAGGAAACTTGTATTTGATGATAAAAGAGAATGAATCCTTGTATTGCCATAACACTGACTTTCTTCAACCTGGTTGGTATGGTGCTGCATTAATCTTTAATTCTGCCTCATATCAAAGCTGGGCAAAAAGGTTCACAGGAACTTTGCTGATTTATGGGGAAGGTGTTGTGTTAACTTTAAAGGATACTTTGGATGGATTAACATCAAAAACTTTAAAAACCTTGGGAGAAACATTGCCATAAACTTTTCTTGCTTGCACATTGACTAAGTACACCCATACCGATTAAAAAGAATAATTCAAAAAGAAAGTCCACCAGGAAACATTTTGCCTCCACTCTGTGCTATATCAAGGTTATTTCTTATCGTGATGGAGAATCTGCCTTGACAGCGACTATCTTATATCAATTTGCATTTTAATTGACTGTAACTGCGCAGAATTTCAAACGCTGCCACAGTGTGTGTGCACCATGTGTGTAGCAAGGCGACTCACCCAACACCCACTTCATGATCAACATCTCTGTCCAGGAGAACTGGGTGGTTTTGACCCTGAACACCTGTCGCGGGTGGTCTGTGATGGTCTCGTTGGGCAGGTTCTTGACACCCTCAAAACGGTCGGAGGCGTTGATGACCAGCAGCCCCAAGAAGATGGTGAAGGAGACAGCATGGGCCACAAACTTCATAAAGGGGCTTCGCAGGATCTGACCAATCTGGAAACGAAAGGATTGAGCATTTAATAAGAAATACTGCTATGTACCCCAGGGTAGACCAATATATTAACCACAGAGAATTATTACAAAGAGTTACTAATTATATGATGAACAGTTGATGTTTTGCTATGATGAAAAGCAAGCTCACATCACCTGAATTGTCTTGTACCATCATGGTCCAGTGACATTAGATTAAAGATCAAGGGATAGGCTGCATTTTTCTGCTATAATCCAGAATGCAGTTGTCCACTATTTTCAGGTAAGACAAAAGTAACAAATAACAAGCATTTTTACATTTCAGTAATTATAATTGCGACATTAATTTGGAAAAGTCATCAATTACATGTCAAGTTATTACACTGTTGGGGACTAAATTATGTAAAAAAAACATGTCACCATAGCACTACTATCTTTAAGCTGATGTCTGAGCTAATTACAACATTAGTCAATTTTACTAGCCATATTTGTCAAGTAATTGAGTTTACTTGTGCTTGTGAACACAACAGCTTGCAAAATCTCTTTTTGTGTCAGGGGATCTGCCTGAAGATACATGTTTGAGTTGTATTTTCCTTGAACAGATAAAAAAATGTCTATACACAAGTGTAAAAGTGCAGCCAAACAAAACATCTGCTTTTATTTACCAAAATAAATCAGTATTCATGCTTTTTGTTCCTGAGTTCCCGAGATTTCGGTCCTCAAGAGATGAAAATCTGAAAAGCACCACTACACAACCACCTTAGCAGGAAAACAGCAGCTGTTGTAATTCATGGACGTGCTAGACCACCGATCATTTTCACAGCAACATAATGCTAGAGTAACTAGATGCCAAACAATCAGCAGAGTTTGTGCAAATGCAACATATGGGGAAGAATGTAATGCAAGGTGGTGCAGCACAAGGAGCATTAAACATGCCATCACACAGAGGGATCTGTTCATAATTGAACAAAAACATGCCAAGACACACAAATCCATCCATACACACACTCAGAGACATAGGTACACACACACTTCCAACCCCATACAGACATCATTGAGATCACAACATTTGCCACTCTCTAAACCTGCTGAGTTCAATATTAACTACCCACAGGATATCTCTAGTCTCTGCATGCACTCTAACACATCAGATTCAGTAGCTGTTCCCATGCCACACACTACTAAACCATGTGGGAAGGGTTTGTCTGGTAAATCTCAACCCTCCAAACCCTGTTCTGCACCTCCTCCTGCCACTGGATGACTCTGCCTCCTTCATTTACCCCGTCTGCACCGCTGATAACACTGATTCACCCCCACCACCCACCCCCTGAGCTTAAATGAGATGGTCATCCTAGATCAGGCCTACTGCAGTGTGACGACCGCAAAACCCCATGGGTTTCTTCTTTATCATTGTGATGGTGACAAGAGCTGATCTTCTCTCAGCCAATGAGATGGTGGCTGCTGGCAGCAGGTGGATGCAGTATGAATAATAGAGCCTTGCTGCAAAATGGAAATCTCACAAGGCCAGAATGGAGCTGCTGTGCTGCGCTATTATTCCCCAACATCTTTCCACCTGAGAGAATCAAGCCTGACGTACACGGAGCGCAAACAGGCATCCACTCTGAATAATTACTTATCTAGATATGACCTTCTGTCACACTGTAGATTATATTGCATAAACCACTTCGTGTTTAAATGACAATAGATTACGTGGGGCACCTATAACTGTGTACATTTTTGAGTCTCTCGTCATTGTTCCTTTTTTCCACTTCCTGCTCTCTCTGTAACTCACACACAACTAAACAATCCCATTTATGTATATAGATTATTAATTGATCGGTCTGCCATCAGGCTTGCAATCTCCTATATTACTATAGCCCTGCACAAAAAACTTACTTACTTACTAAGTCTGATATTTTTTAGGTGATGCAATTTTTGCATTCTTACTGACATGAGATGTGGCACTTCAGACTAATGATGCCCACTCATTGAATCAGTGATAAATGGATTGTGACCTTTTCAGCTATGTATTGATTGGATTTTTTTTGTAGTGACCTAGGTTTGAATTTCCCAAGAGACCGAAAAAGACCAACAAAAGGACAGAAATCAACGAGAGGAAATCTTAACACGTGATTAAAACAGGCTTTTTTCACAGTAGCCATTATACATGTTGGCTCACTGGAAAGGCTCCACTACACTCAATAGAATGGGACCTTAATTAGTATGATTGGTAAAACCTGTGAAAAGGGTCTATAATTAAAACCCCAAACTCATTTCGTCCTTTCCTTTGCTTGTTTTGTTTACTTGTTTTCATTTCTTGTTTCCTTGTTACCTTCTTTTGATTCATTCTTAGTGCATAGAGTTTAATTAAACATGTAATTTAAAGCAACCCACCCAACTTCAACCTGATTACATCTAATCAGCCAGAGAGATTGTAAACACCTGTGTAGGTGTGCAGAGCCTTTAATTCACCAAGTAACTAGTACCTGGAGCCACCATAAAATATAGTGTAATGTAATTTATGTACTTACATGCTCTACTTCAGTAAATGTAAAGTCACTTTCCACGGCTGACTGAATCACTAATTAATTCAGAAATGTTTTATCAATAATACAATGCTACACATTGACCCTTCTGTGGAACTGTATGCTGTACTGTATAAATCTAATCAAATTTAGAGACAGAGTTATTGCTTGACATAGCAATGAACCTTCCTCTAGGAGGAGGGGAATCAATCACTTTTTTTTTCTCTTATTCCATGTCTCATCTCTTTTCTGTCACTCAGAGAAGACTGAAGAGTGTACAATTCCCAACACAGTGTCTTGCATAAGTATTCGCCCCCCTTGGAGCTATCCACATTTTGTAGTATTACAATCTGGAATTCAAGTTGATTTTATTGGGCTTTTTACCATTTGATTAACATAGCATGCATAATGCTTTGAAGATGCTGCGTCACCAGCAATAATTAAGACAAAAAAGCAGACATCTGTTGGATGCCCAAGAACAGTATTCACCCACTGTGAGTGGATGCTTGGTAGAACCAGGTACAGATTCAACAATCAAGCCTTACATTGCTGTTTGACATGATACCAGACTACACTAGATGCATAAAAAAATGTTCCAAGACATTTATTAGTTTCTGACTCTGAGAACATGACAAAACAGTAAAATTTCCCAATATTGTATCTCTGAACTGCGCTTTTGATAAATAATGTAATATTTTTTCACCTCCATTCACTGAGCCTCTACTGAAACTGTTGGAGCCTCTCTAGGAAGACCCACCTTGCACTTTGAAAACCTCTGCCAAAAACCACTCCAGTGTAGCTCTGGCTGTATGTTTGGATCATTGTCCTGCTGGAAGGTGAACCGCTGCCCCAGTGTCAGGTGTCTTGCAGGCAAAAACAGGTTTTCCTTAAGAATTGCCCTGTTTATGGCTTCGTTTTTCATAAAGTTTCATTTCATTTTGCACCTCAATCCTGACCAGTTTACCTGCTAATGAAAGCACCCCCACCATGTGTCACTGCAGGGATGGTGTGTTCAGGGTGATGTGGAGTGTTGAGTTTCTGCCCACATAGCATTTTGCCTCAGGGCCACAAACTTCAGTGCTGCTCTATCTGACCAGAGTACATTATTGGACATGTCTCCCACATGCCTTGTTGCAAACTCCAACTGGTATTTTTTATGGTTGTCTTTTAGAAACAGCTTTTTTTCTCGCCACTCTTTCATAAAGGTCAGATACTGGGAGTGTATGATTAATAGTTGTCCAGTAGACAAATTCTCCCACCTGAGCTGTGGATCTTTTTAGCTCCACCAGAGTTACTTGGTTGCTTCTCTGATTAATGCTCTCCTTGCCCAGTCCATCAGATTAAGTGCTGCTAAGAGCCTAAATGCAGTTCACAGATGTTTGATTGATTAGTTTGCAATCATTTAAGTTCATATGGAAAACAACAGTAATTTATATGGTTCATTGGAGGACATGGAAGGAATATTTACAGTATTTACAGGTTGATATTTACAGTTCATATTTACAGGAATGCAATTACTTGATTGTTCATCAAAACATGTAGATAGGTAGTGCAGATAGGCTGATTTAAATGAAATAAAATCTAACTTATATTACATTTTTAATATTATTTACACTTTATTTATAATATGTAGTACCAGGTACACACCTTTAATTTCCTTGTGATAGTCTTGTGAGAAGCAGTTTGAGAGTAACCTGGATTCAGTCAGGCAAGTGGAGAGTGGAGCCACCTCTACCACCTTTACCTCTCACTCTTTTTCTCATTAATGATTTGCGCTATTTTGTTGTGTCAAATTAAACGGTTAAACTTTGGCCAGAGGTTCTGTGGATTTTTTGATGTGGATTTGAACAAGAGGAATCATTAGACTATCCAGCTAAAGCCTCACTCATTAGATACATGTTATTGACAAAACAAAAAAAATAAATAAATTAAATCAAAATACACAAATGTGGACTTAATTTAACTAATTATGTGATTTCTGAGGCCAATCAATTGCATCTGATGTTAGTTGGGGATTTCACAGCAAAACGAGTGAATATGCTATTCAATATGCAGGTTTGTATTTGTAAATAGTTTTAAAAATCATGTAATAATTCCCCACTTTAAAATCATGGTCTATCTTGTGGTGATTCGCTACATAAAATCCCAGTAAAATCCATTTTATTTGGGGTTGAAACATGAAATTATGTGAAAAAGCCCTGGGAGGTTATACTTCCCATTGCTCTCTGCATGTTTTTATCACTTGTCATCATTTTCAAGAAATATTCAGTCTGAAACATACATCTGTTTTTCATCATCTCCAAAGCATATCTCTTGGATGAGTTACTACTTATTTTTGAGCAACAAAAATATCAATATCTTCTTTATATCTCTCAGTGGATATAAAATGTAATATGGTTTGGGACTGTGATAATGGCTTGTTGTGGTGGCATAGAAATGGGGGATATTATGAGCTGTAAGAGATGAGCAATTAATGAGATGAGCAGAACAAAATTGCTTGATTAAGGCCAGGTGTAGGAGGGCACAGCCGAACTCAACCAAAACCTTCTTCTGACTTAGTGTGTTTCTCTTATTACCTCTTTCTTTATCTATTTCATTATCAAGACCATTTAATATACCTTGTTGTCTCTGTTGAGACACTGTCACATTGCTATTAAACATCCATAAACATCTATTTTATCTCAGTAATTAGTTAGATTTAATTAGTTTTTACTATCCCGCCCTCAGCAGTTCTGATTTTTCAACTTCTCAAATGTATTTTCAATATTTAACTGGTCTTTTTAAATTATGTTTATAAAAATAATAATGAAACACAGTTTCAAAATGCTATTTAATTTGTTATTCCGCCGCACTGCTTCTGTTTTTTCATGCTCTCACAACTGCATCAGAGTGTAACACACAGCCTTATCAGTTGGTAGATTCATAATTAAATGTAAACACATGAGCATACACATGCATACATGTGCACACACATACAAATACTACTACCAGAAGACATACACAGGTGTTTTTGTGTCGTATGACTGGATCTCTCAGCATTATTGTTCTCCATCCTCTCTCACACACTTGAGGTCACCTGCTGTCTCTCTCTCTTAATCTAAAAAAATATTAATTTAACAGTCACACCTGACATGAGCCACTCAAGTCCTCAACACTGTTTCTGAATTTACCATAACATGTGCGCACACAGTTAGACACACCACTTGATGATGAGGTGGGGGATAATCCAGGTTGATGACTAGATTTGCACACTGCTCCTGTGTGAGTGTGTTTGCGCGCGCGTGTGTGTGTGTGTGTGTGTGTGTGTGTGTGTGTGTGTGTGTGTGTGTGTGTGCGTGTGCGTGTGTGTGTGTGGTTGCTTGTGTGTCACTTCACAGATTATAATTTGCTTGATGGAGTATTAACAAAATGTGGCCTCAGGACCCTACAATCAAGTAATGATTACACAGTGCTCCTTAAACCAGAAATCTGTTATGTTTTTTAGTAACACTGCCATTTTGTCAGTACGTCCAACACTTTGGTTCACAGTAAATATCTATCAGTAAATATCTCTTTATATTTTTTCCCCAAAAAGCAATAAAAAGAGAGAGAGAAAAAAAACGCAGCTTCACTTAAATGTATTAAATGCAAACTGCAATGAAAGCACATAACAAATATGATATGAAAAAATAAAACATTTTTTATGCTTTGTATGCTGTGATAGTGGGTAATGTTGAGTTTTCCTGTTTGGCCCCATTATGGCACCACTGTTGTCTCCCTGCTGGTGTGAATAAATACTGCCACAATGATGAAAAGAATATATTAGCTAACTGTCACAGTTACATGATGGTGCACAACCTGGATGTCAGGTAGAGCAGCGTTTTCTTTGATATTGGAAGGTTTGTTAACAGCAGGTCTGGTGAGACAGATGTACCTGAGGCCACTGATGATGAGGGATTAGTTTTTGTGCCTTTTGTGAATCTTAAAATTTAGAAGAACAGGAGCATGAGAATGATGGAGCTGCCTCAGATGACAAAAGCTCTGAATGGGATGGTCATGTAGTGGTCCTACAAGAAGAGAAGTTAGGACTGATGATGAGGAAATCTTATGTAGTTTGCTCAGCTACCACCAATTTGCTGCTATGAATGCGCAAGTAGTTTTTAAGAAGCCAGAAGATCTCAAAAGCAGCACACTTTCCTGGAAAACCTTGCCCTTCAGTTGTTATGGCCACGGCTATAGAAAACGAAAGAGGTGCCACCACTTCCAAAAGCCTGTAAAAAAAAATCTTTTGTTTGCCCAGAAACAGAAATGCTTCAGCTGAGGATCTCCAAGAAATATCATATCTGTCTATTCACCCACGACCACAGTGAAGCGGTGTGAATGACGATGCTGCAATGACCAGGTTTTAGGTTTCACGGGTGCCAGTCCATGAGAAGTTACAGTAGCTTCTGATTAAGATAGCACAGTACAAATGTGACATATAACAAGTTGAATCAACAAAAAAAACAAAATATTTTCGATACTGATAAATGATTATAAATAATTTCATACACGGCATAAATGGTTTGTTTGTTATGACTCTAATATATGACTTAATCTGCATTATATAAGCGCCAGGGTGCTAAAAACCTGAGGTATGTAGGAATGTTTGAAAAAACACCCATGCATTTCAGTATGTGATGAGCTCAGGGGTGAAAGAAGGACAAAGAGGTCCAGGGACAGGGTGAGGTCATAAGCATGTGTGTGCATACCTTGCTACATGGCATTATCCAATAGGCAATAGCCAGGAAGGGCAGACCAACAGTGACCCCCAGTACTGTCCAGCACTTCACCCCGATGGATTGCTGCCTCAGACCGGGCAGGTTCTCGTACCAGATAGTCAGCAGCTGCTGCTGACAGTTGGGATGGGCAACGAACTGGAACGGAAGAGACAGAGACGAGAAATATAAATCAATGGAGAAAAAAGGGAGAAGAGATGGAGGCACATGGCAAGGAAGGTGAGAGGAGAAAGAAAGCGAGGGGAAGAAGAGAAAGGAGCAATTAGCAGCTATAACAGCAGTCAATATGGACTATTTCAGAGAAGCAATACTAATTTGCTTCTCTCACTCTATCTTCATAATTCTTTCTCATTATTTTACAGATCCCTTGAGGGGTCTGTAAAGTCTTTACAGCACCAGCATATTGAGTAAACATTGTGACACTACATCTTTGGCAGCTATAACAAAATGGCTCAGTAGTCACAAACAGGAAGAGGCTGACTATTTAAATGGCTGACAGCATGCATAGTTATATTGGGCTTTGATTTTTGGAAAACAAAGACTCTGTAGATAAAAAGCACATTGAGCACAAAAATCTGATCTGACTCATTATCCTAGGGCCTTTTTACTGGATGCTTTACACACAAACATCAAATACTGCTAACAGGCTCATGCATCACCAATAGTGGTCCACTCCACATAAAATCTACAGTGCATGCAACATTCTTCACAAGCGCATTTTGCTGATAATGCAGTCGGGTTTGAGAATGCAGGAATGTGGTAATTATCTCAATACTTCTTCACCACTGGATCATACCCAGGACACAACACTCTGAGGCAGTGTGAGAAAAATTACAGCAGTGATTGATTCAAAGTGGTGCTATGGTACATTTTGCTTTTAGTTCTGATAGTCCAGTTTTTCTTTTCTTGAGATACCATGAACATATGGTATTGAATTGTCAAAGTTAAAATAAGTAAGGGGGTGAAGGAAGCGTTCTCTATAATTATTCTGCCCCTACACATGTTATTTATTCTGTTAAATTGCTTATCCTTTCATGAAACATAATCAGCTCCATGACTTTTTCATAACCTGTGTAACCTAGCAAGCAGCTAAACAGAAGTAAATTCACCATTTGCGATATAGATAATGTACAGTAAGCGAGGAATTACTGCAAAATTAATCCAGACAAAAGTCTTGAATGACCCTGAAGCCGTTTATTTTTGCACTGTACATTATCCTGCTGATTACATAGGGTTGTTAGCAACAGTCTGTTCTTTATAGCAATGGTCTGCTATTCAGAAATTGCAGACTGTAGATTCCCATATTTGAAATTTAATAGGAGTATTTAATAACTAAACTGTGTAATAATTCTTGTTTAGTAGACCTCAGCTCTTCAGTTTCAATGCTGTACTTCATTTCTCTGCCATCTAAAGACTCATCTATGAGTAAGCTGGCAACATATTGACCGAATCAGCAGTTTTTTTTGTTGAAGTATTTTTACTATAGCTAAAACACTATGCAGCTAAGCCAGCAGTGTTTCCCTATGTTAACTGCCTTGATACTTTCCCTGTTCGGTACTTACTGTTTAGTACTGTAGTGATTCTGATACTGTGTGCAGGGGTGTAGGTAACTAAATACAACTATTCAAATTACTGTAATTAAGTCATTTTTGGGGGTTCTTGCACTTTTACAAGTAATTTTTCAAGTTAGTAATTTTATTTGGACTTGAGTATGCATTACATTATGTAATCCACTTAGTTACTTTTAAAGTCATAATTGAGTACTGAGAATAATTTGAATTAATATTCAGACCTTTCATCAGCATTTTTGTAATCTGATCACAAATGGGCCAATTAAAACCATCAAACATGGATGAAAAAAAGGAAAAAAAAACAGCTGCAGCAGCGTAGGTTTGGAGAGGTGACTGTGGTAAGTGAGCAAAACAGAGCAGAGTCAGTAATAATTTAGATTCAAAATCTGGCAAAACAGAAACCCATTTCATTTGAATAATTGCTATTGATAATGAATTAAACATCACCAGCTAAATAACAAATACTCTGAGTGGTTTTTGAGTAATATACTTTCTACTTTTACTGAAGTAATCCATCAGTAATATAACAGTACTTTTCAGAACGCTTTTCATCATTGCTGTATTGTGCTTACAGTTTCACAAGATTCTCAGTCAATGTCATCCAAATGAGCACCTTTGTCGAGGAGTTTTTGGGAGTGTTTAGCTGGTTGCATAACTACTGTCAGCAGGTGGTGAGACGGACACAATAATAAAGAGCAGGCAGGTCTATTTTCTCTAAAAGTTGTTCTTCATTTAGAATGAAAATATATCAACAGGCAGATTGGCAAAAATCAATTTAACATACAGTACAATATGTAAAAGGAAGCAGGCAGCCAATAAGCATCACTGTGTGTTTACGTTCATTACTGAGGCATGTAAGCTTTATTAGATGAGGATTGGTCATGCAGCTCAGCATCTGTTGACGACTTTACTTAAAGAAAGGAGGTGATGAATGGGAACAACCACTGGTCTGGTAAGGAAGGACAGGATGGATGTTTTTGTTCCAGCTGGAGGAAGGATGTGAACAACAGAGCAATCAATGCTCAGTAGGAGGTCAACGAGTGTAACAATCAAACTGTTTGTATACTGTTTTTCACTCACATCTAACATCTGAGCAACTGGTCAAACCTGCTCTCCTTTGATTTTCTCTTTGTTTCCTCCCTCCATCAATTATCCCACCAATCAGCCCCGGTCATTGTGTAAAGGGAGCATTTATCTGAGCTGACGATCGGCATCCTCTGCTCCCATCCGCCGATCGAAACACACAAGTGCACAACGTGTATGTGTGCACTCAATCATTTTCTGCATTCTAAGGGAAACCACACACACCCATAAACACTGCACACTAAATCGTAGTTAATATAGTTTCCTAGTGGTATCCAGTGACCAGTCTATCAACCCACTGACCCATGACATGAACCCTTCTTGAATTCATCAGCATTCATGCAGTCATGCTCCACCTGGTTGCCATGGCAATCTACCCCTCCTTCTCTCCTTGCCTCCTGTGTAATTAGCTTTCTGAGTATTGGTCACGCTCTCTTGTACAGGATAAAAACAATGCTCAAACAGGCTGTGTACTGCCCAGCACACACAAACAAAAACAAACTAGCAATAACACACAACCAGGTAAACACACACACACAGACACACACACACACACAGACTCAGGGTATAACTGATTCAAGTAAACATGCAGCACATGAAGGTCAAACAGGAACATGGTGTGTGTGTGTGTGAGAGAGAGACAGAAAGAAAGTACTGCAGGGGTAAAAGCGGGTAAAAGGGATTTTGTTTGACATTTTGTAAGAACACCTCTGCTCAGCAGGGATTAGCTCTCTGACATAGAGGCCTGTTGGTTGTTTACACAGAGCCCTCAGAGGCCAGACACACGGGCATAAAACACACTGTACACGTGCACAACATGTCTCATGGACATTAGTTTACTTACACATAGAAAAATGTACAAGTCGATTCAAGTGTGAAACACTACAGTAAAACACTTTTGATGTTTTCCCATGTTATGTTATTGCTGTTAAGACATTATTTAATTATGGCACATATCGAATGTAATTTACTTTGAGGGAAATATTTAAAGCTAACACTTAAAATCATATTCTCATTGCAGTTTATAATTAGGAGCATTCATGGATTATTAACCTATTTTATCCGAAACAAAACAGAATGTGGATAGAATTTTTTTGTCTGATATGATTTTTCATTCATCCACATGGACATCGAACAGTAGTTGGTATGGATGAACTGTCTCGCTCAAGGACTCTTGCCAGGAAGGATATTTAGTTCTCCCAACAAGTCCTCATATAAAATCATCAAAACAGGTATTTTGTCAGTGCTTTTCGAAACCTATTAGCACTGTATAAACTCCTCCTGTAGTATGGTATAGTAAGAGGCGCTGCACCAGTTTTTCATCATAAAGATATAGTTTACTTGAATAGTTGTATTTTCTGTGGCTGAAAAAATGTCATGATTATACAATAGACATATCGTCCGGGTTATCTTCTTGGTTCAAATTACAGGGGAGCTAATGGAAGCTTGGCGCCCCTGAAAAGTACACGCTCTCCCCTGAAAGCCTACTTTGATACATTTAGGGGGAGCTCTAAAACATCATCCATTTTTGTGTCACAGGTTATATTTTATTTTTTATACATTAAGGTTCCTGAAATAAATAATGATAATAAAGTATGTAAATGTTGTGTTTATTTCCTATTTATAGGCCACTTTAAGCTGTTTGATCGAGCAACCTTCACTGCTGTTTTTCTGAATTCTTCATGTAGCGCTCCAGTAATTTGCTATTGATATTTATAGTGTATTGTTGATGGTCACAGTACAGGAGGTTTTAGGCTTTGGCTGAGGGGAGGCCAACAGTGTTTGACTTAAAATATTCTTAGAGAAACAGATACTTACAACAAGATTTCAGGTTTTGCATGTTGTGTAGTTCCATTGCATGTGAACGAAATGTTAACCAGTCAACCTTTAAATAAAGTAGATGGTTGATTCATCAGTTACTTTTTGGTCATCTTACCTTCTTGACTTCGTACTTGATGGCCAATTTGACACGGCTGAGGCAGGGTCGGTTGTACGGGCTTGGAGGGCACTGGTCCACGTCACCGTTCAGTATGGCCTCCACTTCCTCTGTGTTCCGACAAAGGTCCAACACACCCACCACGAAGTCCTTACACTGCATGGACAGCTTGCGGTAGTCATTCTGCACAGGTAAGAGTGGAGGTGAAAAGTTGAGTGGGGAGGAAGGAGATGGGGAGAAGGGGAAGATGGAAGAAAGGGCAGGAGGGAGAAATGTAAGGACAAAAGAAAGTTAAAAACAGAATTTTAACTTTCAACTTTGAATTGATCATGTAACAACTGGTTTCAGAGAAATTAATCTTCAACTGTATAAATGCAAGCATCATTAGAGGGCAGATTCATCATACTATGAGTGTGCCTTTGGCTGGCCCCTTTGAGTCCTCAGCTGTGTGAGACTGGACTTGAAAAATGTCAACCTCATAGAGACATTTATTCTCATTTGCAAGTATAATATGGCTTGCGTGTAAAATACTGAAAAGGTGATACTTTGATTTGGTTCTTGACCTTTCCACACTGAAATAAATCAGCTTGACTTTGCAAAAAAAAAGCCTCATGTATAAAGCAAAGAGCTGGAATATCTTTAAAAAATTATATTTGTCTACAGAGAGAGTCTACTTGTTTTATCTCAATTGCCAAGCAAAATGACGTAAGCTAGACAAAAAAATAAACATGACAACACTGTCACTGGTCCACTCTACCCATAGAGATAAAGTAATCATTGTCGCAGTAATGTCACACCTGAAAATCACTACTGTACATCTTTGGAAACAGTCACAAGCAAAAACTGAATGCACTTAAAACCCATAAATGGTGACATAAGTGATCTGCTCTGCTTTTCTGAGGCTCAGTTTAAATGCTTATTTAGTACATTCCAATACCTTATTTTATGGATACTGTGACTTTGCACAAAAATAGAAAGTACTGCAAGGTAACCCCTCCACAAGTAAAAGAGTAAAATAAATAAATAAAGCATTGGAGATAAGCAACACAAAGGTGACAATAAGAAGACAGAGGAGCGTGTGTTTACAGGGGGGAAATTCATTCATTTAGTAATAATTTACTAATAATAATTTAATAATTATAGTAATAATTGTTTTCCTAGGTAGGAGGCAACAAAGGAACACAATTGATTTTGTGGAGTTACAGAGGAGCTACTGTTGCAGTCTTGTTGTACTCTTAAGAACATTTGCATAATAGGAGATGATGGAAATACTGATTTGCACTTTATTTTGACAGGATTTTCAAATTTCAATAAATGTGCATTAGTTGAATGGAAAAAAGATTATGGAAAGCAGCACACTCATACCTGCTTTGCATTAATTCAGACCTATAAAGATTGATGTTTTGTCAGGGTAAATACCTTCATTCAACATAATGACCATCTGACTGGCATTTATACTAACGAGAGCAGGCGGTACAAATTAAAACAGTCAACATGAGGCCAGTCAAATGCTTAACATGGGTCAACATTTCGAGAAGACATGTAATCAACGAGCACAAACCAGAACCTTTCTTTCAACTTATAAAGACTGAAACATGGATCTTTACAAGTTGAAACAAATGCATCAACGTTATGAATGTGCAGCTTTTCATTCACTTTTTAGTGACTGCCTGTAAGCCAGCACCTCACAAGGATATGTGTGTTTGCTTTTCCTCAGTTTTCACTATTTTCACTTGGATAAATACAGTTATGCTATTCCAGTCCTACAGAGCCACCAAAATCCTGAATCCTGCCAATCGCCACTGTCATATGCAAAAACTTAATTGGGTTTTTAGTTCTTTGAACCACGGTAGTTAAATAAAACTTCATCCACTTCACAACAATTTCTGTCAGATCTTTCAACAGTCTCTCCTCTTGCTCCTTCACACAGTTTCACTCCTTTGCCTAAATGATTTTTTTCTGTTGGTTTATGTCCTCTCTTAAAAATACACCACCTTCAGGCTGCCTAAGTGAGGACTTACCTGCCCTGGTTACTAACTCAAACATTGTCATATACTCTTCCTCACTTAAGTAACTCAGTGTATCTATATGATATTGTAGACTTGTAGATTAGTGATAATTTTCCACAACATAGTTTGGCTGTACAGGGCGTTCCACAAAGATATGGAGCAGCAAGCCAGTGGAGAAAAAGTAGCCAGCTAAGGGAGTCTAGGTGCTTCCCCTGTGGGAGAAGCGAGTTGTTTGACCCTGCCTCCCCTCACCTTCCTGCCTTGTTCTGTTTCTCAACAGTTGGCCAACCAGGTAAACAATCTGCAGAATGGAGCTTCTGGCAGGTTTAGAGTCCCAAAGGACTGATTCTCATTATGCATTCACTGCTGTGTTTGTTTGGTGTGCAAACATACCATTACAGTACAGTATGTTGATAATGCTACTTTCACCAAAACTTTTACACAGGTTTTCCCAGCAAAATCATTATTATTCAAAAATGGTGGGGACTGTCAGTTCTACTCCAATTTTCTTTTAGGGACCATTTTTTCTATGAGCAAGTACAATAAAGTACATTTGCACAGTATTTATTACACCTCCTTACCATGAACGTTATATGCATTCCTTCAGTGCTTGACCCTCAAGGGAGTTTGTACACATATTTTTTACACATTACTTATTTTCTATTTTTCTACATATTGTAGTATAATGCAATATATATATATATATATATATATATATATATATATATATATATATATATATATATATATATATATATATATTTTTTTTTTTTTTTTACATATTTTTCACATTTCTATTTACATATAATATCTCTCTGTGTATATATACACCTCTATTCTTGAATGAAAGCAACTGTGGGATCAATAGTATTTCTTACTTTTGATTTTTAATTTTTCAGCTTGTTCATACTCTCAAATTCTTCTCAAACAGCTGAAATATACTCAACACATTTTAAAATTCAGCACATCAGGCTTGGATTTGTCATTAAAAAAATATATCTGAGCACTATGTTTGATAAGGTTGGTCTAAAGGCCCATCACTATCTGCAAATTAAAAAGCATATTCTAGGCATCAAGCATGTATTGGCCCATTTGGGGACATAAAGGGGAAAGGCGTCATTTGGTGTATTTTACCTTTAGGCGACTGGGTGAAAAAATCAATCACAATCTCACGTCTGTTCAAATTCATCTAAAGGCACAGCTTCAGGGTAGTACATGTACGAGAATGACTTCTTAATCACCAATATTTGCATCATAAGACACACATCAAGAACACACGTGCGCACCACAGCACACACTCAGTATAGGTATGTGAAAATCCAATCACAACTCAAGGTATGCGGTGTGTGCCTCAGGGGCCAAGATAAAGGAAAGGGAGTGATGTTGTGAGATTGGAAATGGAGACAGAGCAGTGTGAAGCAGAGTGAGAATGGCTACAGATGAGTGAACTGAGGGGGACATGAGCCAAGGCTCAAACATCGAGGGAGGGGGGTGTAAGATGGAGGGATGAAGGGGGAGGAAGGATAGAGTGAGGTTGCATTACTACACTTCAGTGGACATTCACTACCATGAGTTAATCTCTTTCTTTCGCATTCACTGCAACCGTGTATCTTAATTTAAACTAAATTAAACTAAAATTGGCACGAGACAAGCGCAGAGTCTAATATGATTTAAAAAACATTAAACAACACCCTCCTCCACCTTACTTTCTTTCGCTTTCTTCCTCTGTCTCTCCTAAGGCTACGTGGAGGGTGTGTGTGCTGTATGTGTCTGTGCGTGTCTGCAGGCTCTTATGAGAAATTGATGGGCTGCTTTAAAAGGTAAGATGTTTGAAGATAAATGTTAGGCTGTTAGGGAGGTCCTGTTCTGCATTTCAGAGTCCCCAGATATACATTCAACGTGCAGCACCAGCAGCTCTCTCATCTCAGCACACTGACAAGTCGCATATGTGAACCAGTGCGTGAGAAAGTTGTGTTTGCTGTGTGTACGTGTGTATGAATTTTATTTTCTGTAAGCACCGATGGATACATGAGCTGTGTCCTATATAACAATGTACAGCCGCGCATGCATTTGGTTAATATTGTAACATTAAGTCTGCTTTTGTATGTTCTTTTGTATTATAGAGAATGGGATTTTGACGTGAGTGGCAGTGAGTAACAAAAGCATACTTGCCAACACTGATTTTGAGACCTCTGGTCTGGTGGGCCTCCCTGAGAAAAATCTGCATTTCAAAGACTTTGTTTTCTGCATCTGGTAACTTCTTAAGATTGAAAATAACAAAATAATAAGCAGGGTTTCCACCAGTGTATTGCAATCCTGGTAGTCCACTGCAGCCCAAGTTGAGCCCCCAGTGGGCCTAAGCATAGGGGATTTTTATCCTCAAGGGATGTATTTTTATGATGTTTCTTAAACAACAGGTACAGTGGGGCAGTTTGGTTAGAAACATAGATATAATGGTTGGAAAGCAGACCTTCAATCCAGTTTGAAATATGCCATGAATTTACACATAAGTTTGTCAGTTTAATAGATAATTTTTCAAGTCAAGAGAGTCACAGTTGACTTTCTTTTTTAAATTTGTGTTGAATACTTATTTCTAACAACATATCACTTAGTAATATTTTCAAATCTCCAGTCAGTTTTTAGCACTGACTTGATGTAGGGTTCAATGAAATCTGTGTTATGGCTTTTTTAAATTCTACGTACCATGATTCCTTATCATGATTATGCCATCATAGAAATTATAGGGCCCAACCTTAGCAGTCATCAGTCTGTCGCTGGCCCAAACAATCTGGCTGGGGAAACCCTGATATGTCCACGTTTTTCAAATGGATGCCTGTAGATGATCTTTAACTCAAACTTCTTAGCTGGAAAACACAATGGGACCACAGCATTTAGCCATATTACTTAAAATGAATATTTTACATTTTCTAAGGGTATGCTTAAAACTTTCCTTAAGAAGCAGGAAATCTTTCCAGGACATTTGAAATTTGCTTGAGTATTTCTTACTCTCTATTTCTCCCTCCATCTCTCACTCACTGATGAATAGGAGGAGTGAGCATGGATGTATTAAGGAGAACTGGGTACAGCGAGTGTAAGTAGCTCTCTTCTGCATCACTTGCATTCTAGGAAATTACATTTTGTGTAGCTGCATTGTTGTCTTGTATTGTTGGTGGAAAGAGTAGAGTTTATACACAGTACAGTGCCTGAAATGGTTATAATAATGAAAAGGAAAAAAAGGCGTGAAAATTTGTCAGAAATCAGGAGAAATATGGGAGAATTGTGACCCTGGGAGGAAAGCAGTGGAAGGCAATGAAAAACAGGAGTCTCCCAGGAAAATTGTGAAGGTTGGCAAGTATGACATTGTGGTATTTTAGGACACGTAAGATAAAAACAAGTTGTCGTAGGAGTGGAGGTAGATGGTGGTGTTTATATCTTATCCAAGTGAAAAAAAAACACAGTGGAATGGTGAACATTGGCTTTACAACTGCCATAACTATTCTCATAACCAGTGTGGGAAACTGCTAATGAGGTACTATGTTTTTTTTTTTTTGCTTTCCAGCTTGGAAGCAAAACAATGGACTTCAGGTTGCCAAAGACATGGGTAGCTAACATGAACAAACATCGCCTTCAGCAACATTTCCTGACACATGCTTATGTACATGCGTGTTGCATTTTCAAACAGGTAAGTCAAAATCAAAACACATTTAACTGACATGGGGTTACTGCTGGCTGTGCATACATAACGTAGGATAGCCAAGCTGTTGCTATACAGCTAATGTTGCACAACTATCTGGCTGCATAGTAACACAGCTAATAAAGGAAATTCTGTGTTTTTTTCAGGCAAACCAGCCTATGGAATGCAGCAGTCATCCTTGCGAAGGGTTTAGATATGATTTTCATTGGAAAGATTTTGTCTGTGTGCTGTATCCTCACAAATATGTATTGTATGTATATGTAACTGTATCCTTTAACAATAAACTCCCTTGTGACCGAGACTGCAGTTACAGCATTTTTCATATGTTGCAAATCACGTTACTTTCAGTAGAGTGCAGATCTCTGCCAGGCAACAGACGGTGAAGCACCTACCACAATGCCACTACAAATCCAAGATGCAGCCAGTGGAGATTTGCAAAGTTAACAATTCAACATTAACAACCCCCACACCCCACACACATCGTTCCCAACGAGATTTCAAACTGAAACAGTTGTGGATCACTTGGGGCCCCTAGTGACTAGTTAAGAAGAGTGAAACGTCAGCTGTCAGTGGTCGTATTAAACAGAGAGCTCACAAAGATATGCTGCTCTGTGTGGCTAAATAAGTTTTATGCATTTATAGGCTGGTGAAAGCTTAATGTGAAACTACAGTGGAAACCACTTATAGTGTCCACGACTCACATGGATATCACATGTTGTTTAAATAATTTGCTGATTGAAATCAAGGAGTCCGTTTAGTTAGTTAGTTAGTTTGTTAGTTAGTTAGTTAGTTAGTTAAGTGGCTCTAGTCACCCTCATTGAGTGGATTGATACCTGGTCACATAACACCCTGTTGAGCGGGCCCTAGGTGAGGGATAGGGCAGAGGAATTGGCAGTGAGCCTGGGAGAGGACAATTTCAAGGTTCCCATCGGCTGGCTTGTGCATTTTAAAAAGAGGGAGAACATTGTGTTTAAGAAACTGCCTGCAGATTGCTGAGGTCGACACTGTGTCACACGATGAATGGCTTGAGGACCAGTGGGTACAGATGACACAAGAATACACAGGGGGAAACATCTGGAATGCCGATGAGACCAGGATTTATTTTTGAGCACTATTTGACGGGACCCTGACCTTCAAATCTGACAATAAAAGACGGGGGGGGAAAAATCTAAGGAAATGATCACAGCTCTGTTCCCCTTCTTTGGTGCTGGAGAAAAGAAGAAAGTTTTTGTCACTGGCAAAATGATAACTCCTGCTGGTTCAAAAATGTGCACAAACTGAGTGGGATCACAAATTGGGCCAAGAGAGGAAGAACATTGTGCTGCTTATGGAAACTGTCCAGCCCATGATGTGAAAAACATAACACTATAAATCATCCAACTTGAGTTTCTGCCAATGACCATGACCTCCATTCTCCAGCCCTTTTACCAGGGAATCATCAGAGCAGCTAAAGCTTACTTTCGAAAAGAGATGTCCAGCGCTGTACTGTGCCAAATCTGCCTCCTGGATGCTATTCTTATGCTTCGGGACGGGGTGATGTGGAAGCCCCCTCCCAACAAAAAATTACTGGAAGAAAGGATGTCTGGTCATGTCAGTGGAGCAGGAACTGACAACTGTTGATCCACCTGCTGAGATAAGCGCCGAGTCTGAGCAATGGTCTGCACCTGATGAAAGGGTCCCTGTGTCAGAACCTGTTATGGTTGAAGACACCATCTCTTTGGTGCAGCTACAAATGCTGCTGGCAGCAGGGGTGGGTTTCCCCTTGTTGTTATAATTGTTCAGAATATTTTATGAAAATGTATATAAAAACTCTGTTATCAGTTACGCTACCATCTTACTGTTTTTGTAAACTGCACAAACACTTTTTAGGCAATAGCCTGATTATAATTTCAACTACAGTAAGTTATATTTTCTATATATTACTGATGATATTGTATCTGACTTACATATGGCCATACAGTAATATAATTTGTACAGCGCATCTTTTGAAAAGCATTTGAAACAGCTGTACTTTGTTTTGTCAATAAAATTTAGTTAATTGTGAAGCTGTCAGTTTCATTATTTTATATTCATGTAATTCATATACAAATGTCAATTAGATGGTAATCTGCATGAAAAATGAGGCGAAATAGAAAAAATTGGTTATAACTGTCATCTGTGTCTGGTAATCAGTTTGATCCCTGACAGGCGCTGATTCAATAATTACTTGATCATTACTCTTTCTATGCTCCCTCAAGTAAAGTGATATACAATACTGAGTAACTACTGAGCAGTCCCTCCTTACTTCATGATAAGGAACCATACCACAATCATAAAAGTGTCATCAGTGACATGAAGTACTGTTTTTTGTTCAAGTTACATTCAGTGACATGATGGCTCAATCTACGCCGTAACTCTTATTCCCCATGTCTGATTCCACATATAAAACAGGACTGTCTAAGGTTTCTTGCGCACTGTCTTAACATTATTTGATATTTTAAGTTAATGAGAGGATGATGTGAAGAGGGACAGGAAGTCAAATAAAGAGAGGAGAAAGAGGGGTGATAATGAGATGGTAATGAGACAGATGAGCTCCAACACAACCCTGGTCCCTCAGGTGAGCCCTTCTCATTAACTTGTCTGGAGATGGGAAACAGAGTGACAAGCAGAAAGGCTGAATGACAAACATGAAGGTGGGGCAGAAAAACTGAGCCAAGGATGAATAAGGACAGACAGAAATTAACAGAGTCTAGGAAAAGAATGCAGCAACAAATGTGTAGACAAAGGGAGACAAATAAGAGGAGAAACTGCAATTGTAATGCTTTTGACATTAATGATCTCAAAGCATAATTTAGTATGTAATCGATAGGAACCGAGCAGTGTCGGCCACTCAGAAGAGAAATATACCTGTAAAGTCTTCATATAAAGTCCTGTAATGTATACACTGTATTCTGTAAAGTAAAAACAATAAATATAATGAAAACTCTTCAACTGTACATTTGGCTTGATAAAGAAGGGGATTGTCTACAGTAAAACCAAAACTTTCTCCTGGATATAAAGAATGATATACAAAAAAGGGCAATTTCCTCTCAAGGTGGAATATAAGAAAAACTGAGAATGCCACAGGGCCAGCAAAGTGGCTTTTAACAGGTCTCCCTGGCAAAGAGACAAAGAGTCACAAATGTCATGTAATTATCACCACAAAAACAGAAAACAAAGGAGTGTGAACAGCTGGAAACAAAGTGGTGGTGTATCTGTCATTGCTTGAACACAGTTCAGACACATCCAGTTGTTGAGTTATCTTTCATATTTGGTTTTCTTGCTTCTTGAGCTCCTTAGCTGACTGATGAAAAGGCTTATATACTATCATCCTATTAAGGCTTATATCCTATCATGACGATTTGATCTTTTGTGATTTTTTGTGTAAAAATTGATGGTTTTGAACAAACTGTGATTTTTTTTTATTCAAACATGTTTTTGTCTCCTGAATTGGCTCCATTTGACATTACTATATTATACAGTAACAACAAACATGGGTAGAGAGAGAGATAGTGATGACATGTAACAGTTACAGGAATCAAAGTTTGGAAAAGTTAAAATATACAGGCCCATGAATACACCAGGACAACACTGGTTTAGTTTTCTTTAATGGTTAGGCAATGATCTGCCATTTTGTTATATACAGGTATACTGATAGAGATGGGAATCGAGAACCAGTTCCAGTTGAAAACCAGTTCCAATTTGTCTGATCAATCGAAATCATATGCTTCAGAGCTTATCAATTATTTTTTGCTGAAGCTGTCATGTTTTTCTGAAAGTTGTGCCTTGCAAAAAAGCATTACATCCAACTCTACAGTGCAACATGAATGAATCATGGTGGAGGGAAAGAAAGGGTCCACAGTCTGGCTTCATTTTATGTAGAAAGGTGACAAAAGTGCTTGTTATGTCTGTAAAATAATTGTTGCAAGTAAGGAAGAAAGGAAGCCCCGGCAATATTGTGCAACTGCTTTCTATGCAACACAGGCTTAAATTCTAGACATGGCATGCATTTGTCATACTATGTATGAGTTTAACTGTTTCCAGACAAATTTAGACAAGGAAAACCTTAATGAAAACAAATGTTGTACAAATAATCTTTTGTTTCATCCTCTTTAGACAGACTCACACCACTGCAGAAGACCCAGCCTCAGTACATGGACGCTCTACGCTACTCTACTAGGACCCCCTGTATTGTAATGTTTTGAACAATGTAGTATTGAAAAGCATTTAAGTATCCATGCTTTGACACTTTTATCCCCACACAAAACAATTGATCAGGAATCAATATGGGAATCGGTACAGAATCTGAACAATAAGGGGA
Source organism: Lutjanus erythropterus (assembly GCF_056507025.1). NCBI lineage: Eukaryota > Metazoa > Chordata > Actinopteri > Lutjaniformes > Lutjanidae > Lutjanus > Lutjanus erythropterus. Next base: position 21,292,298 of record NC_139321.1, on the reverse strand, counting down.
ATTGATAATGGCAGTGGTATCAATAAAACCTCATCATTTTCCATTCCTGTGTATTGATAAAAGAGCAATTATGTTTCCAACTGCACTGACCAGCATTACTGGTCATTAGTGACAGTGGGTTGACTCAGTGAGTCTCATCTTTCAGTTAGTGTGATGGCCTTAATAACCCAAGCCAACTGATTCGTGACAGGTGTATCAGCTGGCACAGTACACGGGAATCATCTCCCTCTCCACTTCAAGCCGGTACTTAAAGCCTGACAAAACCTGGCACAGTGACTGAGTGGGCATTTTGTGCCCCCGGCTTGAGCCAATCAGGACAGATTCCAAAACATCCAGATTGGTTTGATTCCTAGTGTGCGCTTGTGCGCGTGTGCATGTGTGTGTGTTTGGAGGGGTGGGGGGGGACTGCTATGAGTCAAAGATGTAAAGACCTTAGATCCAGCCACTTCAAACAACTTCATTAACTATTACACACATGAGCAACTTCATTTTCTCCAGCATACACAGACACACAGGCACACACACAGACGCGCACACACAGACGCACATGCACACGCACACACACAGTCTATCCACTACCATATTCATGGAAGCAAGGTTCGTTTTAGTGACTGCAGTACTAAGTATGCTATCTTTTTTTCTCAGTAAATCTCTCATATTTTACATAAAGTGTTTCCAATTCATATTTCATCACAAGCTAAGGAGAAATTGCATTGGTAATATGGAACTCAGAAAGTAATAAAAAGCTTGGAAATCCATTCAAGAAGAGAGTCTAGTGTCTAAGTCTAATTATTGGCAGGAATAGATCAACAATTTTTCATTCATCACCAGGTCCCTATTCGGCCTAAACTCTTGAAGAAAAGAAAATAAATGTCAGGGACCGTGAGAATGCAAGGACTGTAACCTTACTAATGGTGATAAATTACGCTATTTAACATTCAGATTATATCTGTTTCATTCTGAAGTCTTTCAATTAAATGTATGGAGTTTGTATCTTCTGAAGAATACTGCTTTGCCAAATGAACACTTGTCAAACCATTTAAATATTAGTATTTTGTGTATGTTTGGGCATTAAAAAGTGAGGAGATTGAAAGAGTGAAAATACTGATGAATAAAAACAAAAAGGCAAAGACATCAAGAAAAAAACAGAAACCACCTTACCTTGAACTCTGTTTCGATATTGGCCAGTCTTGCCAGTTCATTGCTGAGCTCCAGGGCGGTCAGCACTGGGTCTTCACTGCTGAGCGACAGGTATGCCGCACTGGCCAGGCCCTTATATGCATTCATCCTGGAGCGTGAGTGACTGAATGAGTCTTTCTTCTGTTTCTCCACACATTCTGAACACTTACAGAAGTAGTCATGTGGCCTCTCTATGCGGGCGCCCTTTGTCAAAAGGATGTGGACGATCTCATACTCCTGACAGTGAGCTGCGAGGATGATGGGCGTGACGTCATGCGAAAAACGGGTTCCATCCTCATCATAGGCATAAAAGTCATCATCACGCATTTCCTGCTCCAGGGGGCTCAAAGCCAGTCGGAGACCTCCGCCAAAAGCAGGGTGGGCGAGAATGGCTTCAACGATTCGAACGTAACCCTTGGAGATCGCCAAAAGCAGACCATCCCCGATTCTTGCTAAACCATCCTTCTTTAGAAGCAGCTCAGTAACCTCTAGATGCTCATTTCCCACTGCCAGCTGCAAAGCATTCTGGCCCATGTAGTCCACACAATTGAAGTTAAGGGTTTTGGACTCATCCAGCATTTTGCGAACTACAGGAATGTTTCCGTATTCAGCAGCATCCAGAAAACGCTCCTCCTCCGCTGTGAGGGGAGAGCCACGTTCATTGAACATGTAGGCCGGGCCCCGCACTGCCTGGCGACGCCCCTTCTCTCTCAGCGTAGTGTGCCGGCGATGCATGGCTTCCACCCTGGAGACAAAAAAGAGAGAAGGAGTATTGAAGTGATGGAGGGCGAAGGAAAGAGAAAGAGAGCAAATGATGGAGGCGAGAGGAACAGACAGTATCATTAGTTACATCAAACTGAGGATGGTGTAACAAGGCAAACAAAGTCATTACTGTCTCCTTTTGTGGACGTCTACGTGGACGGGGACTGGTCAAACACAATCAGCAGTGCTTAACACAGACTTCTCTCTTGACCCCAGAGAAAGTTCCACCATGACATCTTTGATGTATCTGTCCCCGACCAGATCAATGAAGCGCTACCAGGGTCAAAGCTCATTGCAGGGCCATCTCAGGTCAACCGCTCTGATTGGCAAGTGAGAGATGAGGTTGTCACCTTAATTGGTTCTAGTTTGACAAACTCACACTGAGTGTGGTGGTCATCCTCAGTGGCTCTTTGGCCAGTGGTAAAACCATCTTTATCTATCAACACAGGCATTCACACAGGCATGGACATGTAAGTAGCTCTATTCAGTTGTCTTTATTTATTTTCTTCCTAAATGGAGCACAGTTTCCAGTACAGAAGGATATAGCAGGTAAAGATTTTCATCAATAGTGACTTGTCAAATAGGACTAGCTGCACCTTGCACAGAACCTCATGGTCATCACCCAGTCTCTGCAAACATTTTATTGTACTCTTCCTATTGTAGTTTAGAAACACAAAAATCTTTCAAAATGAAAGAGCTGCTGTGCGGCCTGACACTCTGACCCACATTGTGGGAAAAAATAGCCTTGATGTTCCCCAAAGCTGGAAAAATGAGAGGGAGAAAGACTGGGCGACAGTGTGGGAGTGGAAGGACAGATAGGGGATGTAGCTGAGCTTTGAAATGAAAAGTGTGATGAGAAATTAGCAGTGGTGTTGGTGGAAAATTATCCAGAACAGTTAAGATCTCCAGTGTGAAATAACCAATTTAGTCTTTAGATGTATGAAATACAAATATGACAGTATGTCACTCAGAGTGAAAATGAAACTATTCTTACTGAGAGGACTCATGCCTGCTTTCTCACTTGAATAGAGAGACTGTGTTCTCTGAATTTGTGCAGTGACCTTACAAATGACGAGGGGACGAAAGAAAAAAAAAAAACATGTAAGGTTATTTGTAATTAAGGCTATTTGCAGTTCCCCTTACTTTGTGTGTGTGTCTGTGTGTGTGTGTGTGTGTGTGTGTGCACAAAAGGCTGGACATTGAAGGAAAAGGTGAAAATGGAAACCTCGTCATGGTGAAAACATTCCCTGGGGGCGTCAAAGGATGTGGAACTGAGAAGATGAAGAAAGCGCACCACCAAAGGAGAATCACTCTCTCTCTGTGTGTGTGTGTGTGTGTGTGTGTGTGTGTGTGTGTGTGTGTGTGTGTGTGTGTGTGTGTGTGTAAATGAGAGTGCATTTGTCAATGCATGTTTAAAGGGTATAAAAGGTCTCCAGCTCTTGATTTTCGATTTTCACAATCAGCTGTGTATGCCTTAGGCTGTCAATCAATGGTAGATGGCAAAATCTACCTCTTTCTCTCTTTCTCACACACAAATGTGCACAACCACACAACTGCTATCTACCTCAGACAAGAATACAAATGTGGACAAAAGGTGCACCCATGGAAAAAACATGGATGCAGCAACATCGGCACGCACTGAGAATGTGGACACAACATACATCATCTGGAAAATGTGATAGAAACCAATTGCCTGAGTCCAGACCTTCGATTCTGCCCACTCCACAGAGCCGACTGATTCTCTCATTGTGACATGTAACAGCAGTTTCGCGATTAAAGAAATAAACAACCAGTGAGTGTCATGGGGGACTAACGATTAGCCCATTGGCACCATGGGCTGGCATTAACATCACTGTCAAGCTGTTGTCAAGGGTTTAAAAGACAGACACTGCTATCAAGGCTGTTTTAAGTCAACTAAAGAAGAGAAGTGTGTAAATAAGCTTAGGTGTTGTCTTTGCTGCCACATAAAAGAAACAAAAAGGCATTATGGTTACCGCACACAAGCCAATACATTGCTATTTTTTCTGCTAATTTTAGGGATACTTTCATATAGGGCTGCACAACTAAACACAAAATTATCAAAATCACAATAAGGTCAAGAACAATATCCAAATCACAGAACCAGAACCACGATACAATTGGAAAGAGGAAAGAGGAAAAAATTGTGAGAAAACAATATTATAATGGAGTACTGTAGTGCTGCAGAGATGCCCTGGCCTACAAAACTTGTTATTCAGATGAAAGAAAACATTTATTCCATACAGACTTCAAAAAATGTCACATCATCACAATTTTAATGGTTTTTTTTCCTCAGCAAAAATCATGGTCAGCATTTTAAACCTCACACAAAATGAAGCACTGCTACAAATCTTTGCATATATCATATCATTATACAGTGTTTTTGATAATCAATGCATTTTCACAAAACATAATATCACGATGCTCAGGTGTATCAATATTTTTTTACACCCTGCCAGACTTCTGATTTCAGGCTACTTCAATTGTCTTTAGCCAGACTCATAGCTACTAATCAGCCTTTCACAGTTTATCTGTCTATCTGTAAATCTGCTGTGATGAGTACACAAAGATGCTATAGTAACGTTACAGGGACCTCTTGTTTCTTTTCTAGAACACACAGAGCATATCTACACATCTGGGTGGCTGACTAAAGTAACGTAACTACCTCTCACACACCCACATTCTCACAAAACCATAGACTGTGGGGGCAAAAACAGTTTATTGGCATGGCAACGCACCTTTGTCAGCTTAAAGTGACGTTCGATTCAGGTGCATATATTGGTCTCTGTGGATTAGTTAGAGAAATATATACCCCTCCCACAGCAGAAATCAGTTAGAGTGGAGGCAGAGGTAATGTCAGACTGAATTGTCAACTCATTACACTCGATTTCCATATTCAGTCTGATATAAGGCTAGTAAACAATACAATAGCCATGCAGTAAATAATGCGTTTATGGAGATCATAATAATAGAAAGTATTTGTTTCTTAAAGCCACAGCTGTTGTTGATTTACTACAATGCATTATGCTTGCGTCCAATATCTCTGCCAACTCCCCATCTCTCTAAATCCACACACACACACACTTGTACACACACACACACTTGTACACACATATTTGTAAGCATTGGGAAGATTTCCACATAAATAAGGGGACAGTCTGGCTGCCAGCCCATTTAGATAACCTTATAGTCAGGTAATGAATCGCCATTTCCCATCCCTCTCTATCTTCCTCTCCATCCATCTCTGACTGTTTGTGATTCTGATTTGAAATAGAATTTACCTGCATCATTTCTGTGTGGAATTACAATCACAGCGATAGGATGAGGCAGACACAATGGAGATGGATGGATGGAGACAAAGTCTGTGTGCATATGGGAAAGAGAGGGAGAGAAAGACAAGATGAACGAGAAAAAAACGAGTAAGTGAAAGAGAGATTGTGTAAATGTCTGCTGCTTATATACCCACTGTGTGATTTTGTTCTAAAGGACACTTTACTGTACCATTGTTGCAACCAAGACCACCAGACAAGAGTTCGGCCCATCGCTATGGCTGCAATCATCTTCCACTGAGCCCTCTGCCGCTGTAACAAAATAATTTAAAAGTCTACTGTATTTGAGGTAGCGTGTCCCCTCAGAGTTGCTATAAGGCATGAGTTGTTGGCCAAGTTCTGTATTGATATGTGGGAGTGAAAATAAACAGAGACTGTTGCTTCTGGTCATTGCACGTTACATCTGCATGTCTTGTTTATTATTTTCTTATTAAACCTGCCCAGTTGGGGCCCAACCTCGAGAGGCTCAGTTACACTGGTGTGTTTCTTTCGATCGTACCGTTGTTATTTCTGCTGTTGTTTTCTTAGCTTAGCTTTTTCAATATAGTCTGAGCACAATTAAGTTCTGGACATGTGGTGCAGAGATGAAGACAGACTCGCCTGGCAGAGATATGAAAGTTAATCTGCCTGCTCCCTGTGGGTACATGAGACAGTTGAAGGCTGCAGTTAGAATGACAGTGGGAAGAAGCTGTGACTACAGTGGTGAGCTGGTGAGCAAACTGCAACAAGAGAAACATAAATTTCATTGACCATCAGCCACATTTCATTTTGGTAGTCATATGCTGATTTGGTAGACATCACCCAGCCCTATGTACATCAGACTTTCTCACATGGGTGTAGCATAACATGATGTCATGCTACAGGAAGCAGGAATCCCAATAACATTTCACACATTACACCAAAATCATACTCTATTCCATCCCAGTCGTCGTCTCTGCCTACCTGTTGAGTCCAATTTTCACCCAAATTTAATCCCTACTTTCTTTCACAAACACCTGAGGGCAGCCAAACATCTGCTTGATGTTTGACTGCTCTTACCAACTGCTTCTTTACTTCTTTACTGACAAGGGAATCAAAGGGATAAACTGAAAGTGGCTTTAAGTTACAATGGGTTGCATGGGTCTTGATTTGCATTACTGGCAAACTCTTCACGTTTTATGATGTGCTGTTTGATTTTACAGTATGTGAACACTTTTAAATCCCTAAACCACACACTGCAGCAGTTCAGCTGTTACTGACTCACAGCTCGGAGTCAAAGGCTGCTACAGATCAGCCAGACCCCTGTCCAAGCAAGCAGCTCCCTCTCTTATTAACAACTTAACTGTCAGAAAAGGGAGAAACTATCTTGCATCACTGCTACTGGTGAGTCCCCCTATATAACACACTATTCCGGAGATCTTTCCCTATCCAGCCAAGCTGTAGTTCCTTTACACTAATGATATCGTGCTTGGAGTATATTATATTGGCAAGCATTATTAATGTAAAGTAAACCCCACAGTACATTGACAAGGCCATAAATTGGTACCACCAAAGATGGCAAATCTCAGGGTTTTTTTTTTTGTTTGTTTGTTTGTTTGTTTTTTTGTGGGACCTATATAGGTACTGTGAAACATAATAATGGTTTCAAGTAAGTAGCTTTACAATTTTTTTGTGATAATCATTGTTTTAAGGGAAATACCAAGGGGACTAGATCAGATTTGGAAGGTGAAATGCACAGGTAATAGGAAGCTCGGGGCCAGTTGATTCCAGGAACAGCATCTGAGGTCTTTGTCCGGAAGAGTGCAGTCCATTATCAGAGATGAAGAGATCATATTTGAAACCAAGATATTACTCATGCTTGGCCACTACATGCATCATATCTTGAGAAGATGAACAGTGCTCCTACATTCTTTGGATTAACAGTTGGTGTCACTGAAGGTTGATAACTGTGACTAAGTGACCACTTGGGAAGCGTTATTGTGTTGAAATATCATCCAGAGTTATCGGGTTTTACAAGCTAGAATCTGACACCTTCTGCATTACTAGTCAGAGAAAATTCTGGCCCGGGCCAATGGACCACGTTGGTGAAATAAGTAACCAACCAAAAAATACTTTCTTTTGACTCTATTTATACACTTATGCAGTGTGACTTCAATATGATTGACGTATTTTTGTGTCTTACGGTGCTTTTGGAAAGGTTCTGAAAGTTTAGAATTAGCTTCCAAGAAACAATTATTAAAATACAGAAAAAAATCATGGTCAAAGCACATCTGTCCACATTTTAGCTGATATCTGGAAAGTTATCATTATCTAGAGCCATGTTGTTGAAGTATCAAGCCATGAAGACAATGTTCACTGTGCCTGACTACACATGTAAGAAACTGAATGAATGAAGGAATGAATGAGAAACATACTTGTATAGAGGGACGTAAACCCATTTGTTTTTCTTGGAATTAGAATCAGCAGTAATGTAAGTGTGATTTTATTAGTGAACTAAAATGAGCATCACTGGGCAAAAGTTCAATAATACCCTTTGAAGGGACAGTTCCCCCAAATTAAAAAAACATATTTTATCCCTAGCCTATAGTGATTTATCCATCTAGATGTCTTGGCTGGACCACAGAGACAAGCCCAACTGGTTGTTGGGTGGCTGAGTAAGTAAATAAGTAGCTGAGTGATGAAGTTACACCATTGGTCAGTCTAGTGTAAGAGTCACTCTTTCTAAACGAACCATGCAAATAGTACTCCACTATGTCATCAGGGGGCGTTGCTCTTGAAGTGATGTCCACAGGGAGAGTTTACAAAGGACTAACCATAAGTTTGCCTATATGTGGGGGGCTACAGGCCAGTGTTACATCAGATTTGGTTACCGATCAGATTCTGCAACCTGAATCATTTTTTGAAGTCCTCAGATCTTTTACTTAAGTAACATATCTGATATATTAAATACATTTAATAGAGTATATCATTAATACTAATGACTTGATGCATAGGTAGGATTTTACTACATTAGTCTTGGCCCAATCTGAGTACATCTTCCAACACTGCAGCTCACATAATCTAATGTGTTACTTGAGATAGTCCACAGACCTCGCTGTGAGTAGTTCAGATTCTTAAGTAGCTCCAGTAGAGAGAAAGTAGTTCCTATGTAAAACAAGGTCTGTAGGTTATTTTGAGCAACCAAGTCATGATTTTTCTAAAGAGACACTCGTTTTGAATTTTTCAAATGTATTATCTATTTATTTATTTATTTATTTTGGTGCTTTGAGCACAACAGGACTTATGCCATTTAGTTCCATTATATCTGAGGGAAAGCACAAATCTCTACAGCTGATGTCTCCAAAACCAGGCACTCACACCAAAACAGTACAGATAGATAATATCACCACAGGCCAGAGGAAAATATGTAGTTTTGATTCAGGGTGAACTGCCCCTTTAAGAATGATGATACAAGCACATCAAATGTGCTTTTTTGAAAAATTAAAAAACTTTGGTAATGACAGGATTACTTGAAAAATAGAGGGGAAATCTAAGCAAACCACTGATCGTCAACAGATTCAGCATACAGTGAAAATCTTGTTATTATATTGTGAGCTCTTCTGTCATTAAGTCCTTATAATCAGTTTTGAATCGATCAAAATGTCTTAAGGATGGACCACCACGTTCATTATTTCCAGTTTAAGCAGTCAGCAAGGTTAGGTCATCTACTGGTGAACTATAGAAAAGGAAAAGAAGACGAATCAGGTCTGAAGTGACATTTTGAGTATAATGAGTGAAAATGAAGTTTCGAGTCAGCAGGAATATTTACAGAACTGACTAATGAGTTAGTACTTTATCAGTGTGAAGACATGAGCAGAATATTTTAGAAGAGTTACACTCTCAGTTCTCTGCCCCTCTGTCTTTATCAAACACACACATACACACAGACAGACACTCTTTCAAGCAGTAAATTGCCAATTTTTAAGATCAAAGGTGAGTTGCTCACCATATTTCCCTGGTAATGAGAAACAGGCATGTTCACCCTCACTTACCCTCTCTTTCACTCAAACACACACAAGCATCCAATATTTAGCCTGGTCAGGCACCAGCGAGAGTATACGTGCTTCTCTTCCATGCAGGGCCTTTTAAGCTGAACACTGGGGTATCAAAGGGGCAGACCAGGGAAGATCAAAGAGCCAACACTGAGGCCTGCCATTCTCAAAATCTGATGGTCATAGCTAGGCTGGCAGTGCTGCATGAATATCCATTAAGTTTCACCATTCATGTCCCATGTGTCTCTTGCATTAATTCACTGAACTGCATCCACCAAAAGGTCTTGTGGCCACTCATCCCACCATCTGGTTAAACATACAAGACAAAAGAGTGAAATTATATAGGACATTTGCAAAATGGCAGAGAGGTTCCCAATCGGGGTTTTATGAGTGTGTCTGTGCATATTTTGTGTGTGTGGAGAGTGTAATTGTGGGGATGTACTGTGCAAGCTGATTTCTGTAGACTGCTGCTCCAGCTCAGTGTCACATGGTTTTTGCCCCGGTGTCTCTCTCTTACTGAAACTAACACATACACACAAACAAACTCACACACTCGCAAAATCCCTGTTGACTGCTGCTTATGCATTTGTGCACCGGAACCAATCAGGATGCTCCCTCTCAACCCAAAGACAACATAACAGCTGTAGGGGAAGAGCCTCAAAGCCACACTAATTCATTAAAACTCACACATCCTTAATTTCCTCATGTTTACTTTCCATGCATATATATACAGTACAAATATGCATCCACAACAGACACATACAGCTTAATAAAATGAGAGAAATCCCCCAAATTCGAGACAAAACACCATATTTCAGCACAAGCTAAGTTAAAACAGTTTAAACAGTTTAATTTACTCAATGCATATACTGCAAATGCATATCACAATCCAGTGCCCTTGATGTCATTCATAAAGGATCTAAAGCACAGCACAGTGTCAACCATCCATAACTGCACGGACAGGTGATGCTGCTGCCGCTTAACTCTACTCTCTTCAGAAGTGACCTCTACTTGTTGACATCCCAGGTGGATTAGCTACTGTTGATTAAATTCCCTCAACCCAGAACAGCTTTGTCATTTCTAAACTATCACCCAGCAGCCTCTTCGCATGAATGAAATGTGCAGAGTTTCTAAATAAGCACATGGGGTGGCAGGGCCAAGAAAAGACCACTTTATGTTTCTGCTCAGATGAATAAAAGTTGTGTTTGATTATGTAAAAGGATGACTCACGTTTGCCTGCTTTCGGAGTTGAAGTCGGTGTCGATGTGCTCAACAGAGTAGTGGTTCCCGTGGTCCGACAGCTCCGGAGCCCGGTGCAGTCTCTGTCCGCGGTGCTGAAGGCGCTCAGCGGTCGCTGCGCCTCGTCCTCTCCACTTGGGGAACGGGTCATCATAGCCGTCGTACGCCGCGTCTATCCGTACATGATCCCGCCGCGAACGGAACGGGGAGCCCGTGTCCCCTGTGCCCTGGTGGAACTTTGGCGGCGTGAGGCGTGGGGAGCCCTCGGGTTCCCGGTCCTCCGGAGACGGGTGAAGACACTCTGGAGAGGCGAGGTAAGGCGGGTCCGTGTCTCCCAGCAGCGGAGAGGCGGAGGAGAAGAGGTCCAGGGGACGCGTAGAGGAAGGAGATCCTCGGGGAAGACGGACAGACAGAGGCGGGGAGGGAGACCCGGAGAGATGCCGTCTCTCGCCGCTGTCGCTTTCCTCTCCCTCGTCAGACATGGGGAGAGTTCGTCAGCTGCATATACTTAAAATATTTTGGCTATGTGACAGACATTTAACGATGTTTGTCAAAGTTTCAGATGCACAAGTTTCTTCTGAGCGGTGCAGCAGCGACGAGCCGAGCCTCCACCTTTACACAGAGCGCGCGCACTCTTGGTGCTCTCTAATTGGTGCGCGCGGGAGCCAGCCCTTTACAAAATGGGGGAAAATGAGCAAGTGACAACGCTACTAAATAGCTACAAAAAATTATTACATGGTAAGATGACATTTAGCGGAGACCAGGGGTGGGTGTAACACTTTTCTCTCGGAAACTATAAGATTTGTTGTGTTAGAACGCTAAAATTAGTACTCCAATTATATCACAGAATTCATTAATTAATGCCAAATACATTGTTCAATCAACCTGACCCACTACCGGGCTAAGTTTAAACACAACTTGGGGTAAGTTGCAGAACTGGAAGTCAGACAAACATGCAAGTCTATGCTTTCAAGTGCCAGATGAGAATGGAGCAAGACAGCCAAATCTTTGTTATGTGTCAAGCTCACATTAAGTAAGTCAAAATTCAAGTTAGCTAGTAACATGTCCACAGTTTAACTGGTTACATGGCTCTGAATCAGTTCCCCAATTATCTTAACATTAACAATATGCCTTCTCAATACAATTCATAATCAGTGTGAAGCCAAGTCTAACATAGCTTAAACTTAATGTTAGCTAAAAGGCCACCATTTCACCAGCCAGTTAGTTAGCTAAAGTGACACGTCCATGTAACATCACCTTTATTTTTAGGTTTTGTAGTAACAGATGAAGTTGGATGTTGTGACAGTTGTGTCAGTGATCTTTGAGTTACAGATCTTACATATTGCTGTTCTCTTCTTGCTATCATCATCAGCAACATAATTTTACTATTTTTGTACTAGCCCCTTCATATGATAGTTGCCTCATTCATTGGCCTGTGCTCATTGTAAGTCAAGCAAGTCTCAAGTCCTCAAATTGGAAAGTCTCACTTGAGTCATGTGATTCGAGTCCTCTGCTTCTGGTAAGTTGTAACAATAAAATTAAGAATTAAAAATTAAGACCACACCCCAGAATATGGATCTGAAGTTTATTACGCTTGAGAACCAATGAGGTCCTGCCATGTTTTTCTTAGAGGGGTGTTTGATAGTCCATTGTAAGTGGATATACAAACTTCCTCACTAAAAAGAATGTATAAATAGTACCTGAATACATATATATAAAAAACCCTAATGCATACACAAGTAACCAATTCCTACATAGGTCTAACTTGCTAACCTGTACCTGTCTTATACTTAGAACTACATGTGGAGTGAGTCCAAATTACAAGTCTTCAGCCTCAGTCACGTAATCAGACATACTCTTGCTGTGCATTGAAGACTTTTTGCCAGCTGTGATAGCTCACACAGGGCAGCTGTCTTGATCACTGGTCTAAGATTTTGTAATTTCTTGAAGTATCTGCTCAGTGTCACATGGCAGGGTATACGAAAAAGTTAATTTCTCACCTGGAAGTCAGTGCTTTGGCTGTAAAAACTGCACACTTCTTCACACAGCCATGAAATTTCATATACAATGCTAGTAATGACATGGCCATACATGAAATTGACCATATAACCCCTAGATCAGCCCATCTTTGTGAAAGCGGTGCTGTTACAACCTTCCCTGTTACAACTTTCCATTTGCTACGACCACCCCAAGCTACACGTTTCAGTCTGAATGTTTGAAATGCCTTTGTACCTTTAAAACATATTTTACTGCACTTTTCTTGTACACTAACATACACACAGGAGGCCAGATCACTCAACTGTCTTCTTATTTACTACCAAGCACACACAGCTGACCTTTTACGAGAAAAGTAAAAGCCCACACAAGTAGTAGTAAGTTACCACCAAATAAAACTAGAATTATAAAACAATGTCCCCTTCTTTATAAGAGACTTTGAAGTGTGACCAGACTGTTAGCAGGGGTGAGATATGGACTGGGAAAGGAAGCGGGAAGGAGAGAGAACACACTTGAAATAGTTGGAGGTTGCTTGGGGAGTGAAGGGTTAACATACCCACCTGTTGTATGCCAATTACTGGTTATGACATAATCTTGTTATTGCTTCAGAGAACAAGCAATTAATACTTAAAGCATCCCACATCTAACCTCAGCAGTAGGTTTGTCTTAGTATACACTGAGCTCTCACAGGCTCTTTGGTAGGTTTACACAAACCTCAACACAAGACGTTTTAAAGTCTTGGTCCTCACATATTAAATAATGCAATGTTTGAATGTCACCCTGTTAGTGTGTCTGTGTGTGTGTGTGTGTGTGTGTGTGTGTGTGTGTGGTCCTGTAATTAGAGGCAGAGAACCATTAGTCACAATGGAGACTTCCTGCACCCCCACACAGACAATAACCAGTCCTATCCCAGCTCTTTGATCTAGCTTTGTATTTATACACCCCACACATGCACACTGATCACAACAAATCAAATTAACACACATCACACACGACAAACTGTTTTTACTAGTGTTTGGGTAGAAGATTGTTTCCAAAAGAGTGAGATCTGTGGATCATCTAGGACAACTGCATTTGTTTCTAGAAAAACACAATGCTATTGAGTTTATATATATAAAACATGGCAAGGCAACATGGCAGCCTCCGAGGAAGAGGACCCACGCGCTCTTAAGCTATAAAAAGCTAATTCTAAGGTAACAAAACAACAGTTCTCATTTTCAGGTGGTTATGGACTAATAAAAACATATCAATATTAAATTCAATTTGTGCAATGATCTGTCATAAATCCCCATAAATCTTACACACTGGACCTTCAAATAAAATAATCATACATTTCTTAATAACTTAAAGAAGAAATATGTAAAACCCTAGCATTCAAAAATCAATTCTGCATTTAAAATAGCAGGTTGGAGCCATAAACAGAATACTAAATAGGTATATTTAATATATAATCTATGGCTGAAGCGAGTTGTTTACCTCCACCCCCTCCTCCTTAGCCTTGAAATTTAGGCCAGGGTCGCCAAGTCCAAGAAAAACGTAGACGTGGCAACCCTCGGTTAGGCAGCGTACCTGTAAGCTACAGGGTCACTGAACAGGAGCAAAGTTATATTTTGATACTGACAAGCAACGATTCCTCCACTGTGAGCTGATCAGCTGTTTCTAACTGTCAACTGTCGTCAATGCTAAACCTGTTATCTTGACAACAAAAGCCAACTGCTCCAGCTGCCAACATCTATCATTACATTGTTCAATTGAACCTGTATAGACATCTGGTCCAATGAAAAGATTACTGAAGATTTATTACAAGTCATAAACAGACATGAACTCATCAGGCGAACATTGAGCATTACTTTCAACTCGAATAAGCGTGAAACAGGCAAATAAAAAATAAGCGTCCTTAATCTCTGATGACATATTGCAGTCATTTTATGACAGTAAATATATTACCTATTTCTCCTTCAATTTATCTTTCTTCAATCCTGAATAGATTACAGAAGTCGTTTACCCATGTAAATATCTGTTTAGAAATAAAATGCATTCGCTTATTTGGAAATAACAAAAATACAGGAAGCCAAACTTTGTAGATTTATGTGTTCAGCTGCTGACCATTAAGCTTCAGGGTTTCCCTACTTACTTTCGGCTCACTTCAGTAGCCTGAAATTGCTCAACTAAATGACAAAGTCATTTCCAGGAAATATTTTAGGAAATAAAAGCTACATGTAATTTCTTTTCCAGGAAATTAGGAAGCTAAGGGGCCCATAAAATTTTTTTTCATGTCAGATTTTCACATCTTCCCCACATTAGAGTGATAGGATTCAAATGGAAAAACCAGTGAAGCAGCCCTGCAGGATGAATTACACGTGTGAAAATGATTATTTTAATGATACTGTAGAAGTACAAGACACTCCTTAAGACTGTGGGTTGACTCTTGGCAATCAAAGAAACTGGCTTGGGCTTTCATACCAGTACGCTCTTCACATTGTGAAGACACCCTGTGACCTTGATTGGAATAACATCTAATGGTAATGTATTGTAATTGCTAAAGTTGCCCCAATCCATCTAAAGTCTGAGCCCACAGGTAATACTGATATTAATGAGAACTGGGAGACACCACAGTTCGTGAAGTCCTGACTGAATGTCAAGAGGTGCTGAGTGGCTTTCCGTATGTGTGTGAGCATTTGGGAGTAAGTGTATACCATTGTACCTCTTCTGTCATATTGCCTTGGCCTTTGAAGTAGAAAACGGTTTTTGTGAGTGTATGTATGTGATTATAAAGCTCAAATAAGCTACTTAAAAAAGCTTTATCCAGACTATTTTTGTTTTGACAACCAGCCAAGAATACTGCATTTAAAGTGCCATTGTAAGAAGCATAATATTCAAGAAGTCAGCCTATGCCTTAGAGACGAGGTCTAACAATTACATAGTACTCTAGTTGTCCAAACCACACTATTAATCTTCCTACTTTGCACAAGTAAGCCACTGCAGATTTTAAGAATCCCAATAAATAAACCAGCCTCCTTTAAAATGTTAATAAAATAAAAACAATGGAATTACTCATTTGGCCATTCAAAGGAGTAAATCAGTATTGGATAATGTGGGGTCTCTCTATGAGATTAAATTTTCTGGTCTCACCTCAATCACGGGTGTCACAGCAGGAGTTTTTTATTGCCTGTCACAGGCAGAACTCCTGCTGCGAAATCACTGATTGGGGGCTTTTAGAAAAGCTACATGCTTGAAAGTTTCAATCAGAGAACAGTGCAGCAGCACTTCTCAGTCCTGTGCTGCTCAGTGTGAAATTACTGTTTCAGAGCAAAGCTAGCAATCACTTAATATGGAGGGGTTTTACCATATCAAACACTACAGTGAATTCTGCTCAAAACATTTGAGTTAAGACACTGTATTCCTGTAAAGACGGACAGATATGGGCAGAGATGAAAGGCAGGAAGACAGAGATGGAGGTGTTTGATTGAATTACATTATGCAATACAACAAAGGTCTTCTATAGGGTTACATTAAAGGAGTATTTAATGTAGGGTTACATGAGGCAGTACTTATCTATAGCCAGTGTTTTACTAACTGTAGACGGCACAGCCCCAGTTTGGAAAAGCACACTGACTATTGCTAAGTACATACCACTACACATTAAATAATCCAAACTATGCTTTTACCACACCACTTCAATCTTCTGGCAGCTAAAACATTAAACATTCTTGTCTCACTAGTCATATTAAGACATACAGCCCCCACTAATCAGACAAGAGAAGAATACACACTCTGAGATCCAACATGACAGCAGACGCCTTTCCTCTTTACAGGCCCTGCTTTCAACTGTTTCAGTAGATGGGAGTGTGTCCTCCCCCCATCTGTGGCATCAATGTCTCGTTGCCTGTAGCATCTGGTGGAAAACCCAACACCTCTCTGATGAACTCTCAGGCAGCTAAGTCAGTCTAGTCTGTTCGACAAGCTGTTGGAGGTGTTTCCATCCTCTGGTGAAAGCAGACAGCAGATGTGCCAGATTTGTGATGCCAGCTATTGCTTCTTCTGAAGGAACAAAGAGTTATAGGATAAATGTTCACAGTTCTGGCTTCACATTTCACAGGTGGCAGTATCAACAAATGTGGCATTCAGACAGAAAGCCCACCAGAAAGAGCTGACAGTCCATGAAGCCCTAAGCTGTTTATGTTGTTGGCTGAAGAGGGAAAGCCAAAACTCTGCTATCCCAGCAGGTTCACCAAGTCCTCATTACCTTCATCCCCTTCAGGTATAGAGCACACCAGGCCTCCGCCACTGATGTTCTGAGCATAGAAAAGTGCCTTAAATGGATCTAAAACACAGGAGTTACATTTTTAGGTAGAGTGAGCAGGAAAAAAAATGGGGAAATCTGATGGGAAATCACATATTAAAGTTCACAAACTAAAGCCAGATAACCATTCCTTCTTCACTTACTCTTCAGATGCCATGCTTAAACACACACAAACACACAGGAACAAGCCTTTAAGAAATCTCTTTAAAAGAAATGTCACATGCATATGGGAAGGTGACAGAGATAACCTTCATGTCTCAGTATATGTTTGTGCACGCTGGCATAATCATATATATTCAAGCTTACAATATATTCACACCTACAGCATGTACACAGATGAAGATACCACAAGAATGTTACCTACATAAATAATTCACTAAATAATTCACTAAACTAAGGACACTGGAGAGCAGGGTTTGGTTAGGAAGAGACTGTGGTAGAATACTGACAAGTCATGTTGTTCACAGTGTTCTGTCTCGTTTTTGTCAGAACTGACTTCCTGAACATTTAACTAAGACCACACTCTTTAACTAACCTTAACTGTGTGCTTTGGTATGGAAGAGGATTTAGGGCTACATATGAAAAGTTTTGTTCTGACTTCATTCTCAGAATTCTGACTTAAAACTCAGAGCTCACATGCAAAAAAAAAATATATATTTGAGATCTGACTTTAAAATTTAGAACTCTGAGTTTGAGGCAGAATTCAAATAACTTTTCCACATGGCCCTAATCCTTTTCAGTAGCTTTGAGTTTTCTTGTTATACTGATAAAACGTCAAAAGTTAAAAATTAAATTTGAGTGTTCAATTGCACCCAGCTGAGAATCACACAGCAGCTATTCAGCTTGTTACACCTGCCCTCCTGGCTGAACTATAAAGTGTGACAAACTTCATGAGAAGCAGGTTGTTGTGGATAACCGGGTGGATAACTTTCACTCAGGGGACTGGGGTTTGGTTAGGTTAGGTTGGTTAGGATTAGGCACCAAAGCTACTTGGTTAGTTTTAGGCAACAGAACTGTTTAAGGTGGATTGTTTCTGCCATTTGCAGGTGTAAAAAGCCATACTGTACCCCAGGCACAAGCATTCTTGTTGGTTACTGACACTAGGCACCAAAACTACCTGATTAGGTATAGGCACCAGAACTACATGGCTAGATATAGGCACCAAAACTACTTGGTTTGGTATGGGCACCGAAAACCACTTACATTTAAACTACTTGGTTAAACGTACGCAACAGAACTATTTGGTTTAACATGACTTGTTTCTGCCATTTGTGGGTGCAAATAGCCACAATGACTATATCACCCTGGGTGCAAATATTTTTGTTGGCTACTGACACTGGGCACTAAAACTTCTTGGTTAGGTATAGGCACCAAAACTATTTGGTTACACTTAAACTACCTCATTAGGTTTAGGCAAAATAAATAAATAAATAAATAAATGAATAGATAAATAAAAATACAAGGTTAGATTTAGGCACCAAAATATTCGATTAGGCTCAGGCGCCAAAACTACTTGATTAGGCTCAGGCACCAAACCTGTTTGTTTAGGGTTAGGTAACAGAACTATTTATGTTTTTTTTTCTCACAGTGTCAGTACATGGGGTGAACACTCACCACCTGAGCTACAAGGCCACTAAAGCATTTAGTTTAAGGTTACATGTCTGCCATTTGCATGTGTAAATGGAAACATTGGCTTTTCCAAACAGGTGCAAATATTATTGTTAACTACTGTGTTTCAATAGCATCTGTCAAATTTTAATCCTGGTAGCGCAACAGTTTCTCTTATGCAAATGTTGTTGCACGTTAACATAACTTTTAGGAGCCAGAGTTGCACACAGAGAAAAATGAGAGTAAATGGCAGCCAGTCGGTGACAAAAATCAATCAGCGGGTCTCAGTGTCTTTTTTTTCATCCCTGCATCTGTCCTCCTCTTTTTCACACCCTGCCCTTTAGCCATTCCTTTGCTGTCAGATACTGTCTCACCCTCAGCTCATTTTGTCTATTCTAAGTTCCTATCATTGTTCCATCAGGTCTGGAGACAGTTTTTGGTCATATGCTGCACAAGTTAGGATAGATAGAGGGTTTCATTTCAAATTTACATGTATTGTATTTTCAAAGCCTGTGTGGACTAGAAAAAAAATAGTGTATTTCACTGAAATTGGTTTTATTAATGTGGAGGCGCTTTGGGGCAACATTGTTGTGGAAATGTTAGAAACCCAGAATATGCAAATCCAGTGATTCTGAGACATCACCTGAAGGATTAGGAGACATTTTCAAATTGTAAGAGACACAAAAAAGCACACCTTTCACTCAGTTCTTCCATCATTTTTGGCTTCATTTTAATCTTAACCAAATGCTGGGATGGCTGACAAATAGCCTAGCTTAGAGTGGCTTCTCTGGGGGAAAAACTGTGGGAAAAGAACAGTCATCGGGATTTATCAACTCTAGTTGGAGTTTATGGTTCGAGGTTTCTGACTGAGTGAATGAGGCAGCCTGTGTCAACATGTAAACATGGCAACCTGGCTTCTTGTTCTATTGACTTGAACAGGCCAGCCAGTGTTAATATGTCACAGGAAGAATGGTACAAAAACCAATCACTCACACCCTCCATCGACCTTATGATAATTTTATTGGTCACTTGATCAATGACACGTCATGCTATCAGTGGGGGCAGTGCTCCCCTGAGGACAGCAGAAGACAGCGATGTTTCCTACAGATTTGTTCCTTAGTTTACCTCATTCTCTCTCCTGCTCAAACCAGTGAGATCCTTTACAGTTGAGTTTGAATTAGTGGGCAGATATTGGAGTCAATCCATACACTATGCATATTTTATTGGTACAGAGCAACGGGAGAGGCATTGAAGTGTTTAAAACTTTTATTATGTCCGCTCGCCAGGGTTTGATGAATGACTCGTGACAGAGCATTTAATGAGGTATTCTGCCAACTGGTCTTTATTAAACATATCAGACACTGTGTGTGTGCATGTGTGTGTAGCTGTGTGTAGGTGTCTGAAGCACAGACCCATATGCTATTATGTATACACACACATAAACCAATGCAAATTCATGCAAATAAATACTCTCTCTCTTTTCTCGCTCTTTTTGTTTCTTCTGTTATTACATAAATATATTCACAGCCACTTCTGATGCACCAAAAATATTTCTAATGGCATGAATTGTTCAAATCTCCTGCACAGTGCACAGTAATTGCCATTTATTATTTGCACATATACACACACATACACTCAAGACTCTGTGCTCATACAGCACACACACACACACTGCAGTAACGTAGTATCAGAAAGCTGCTCAAATGCATCTAGTTGACATCTACATTTATTTACAACCTAATGAGCATTCATAATATTATGCTTTTATGTATTAAAAAAGAGAAGTCCATTCTTGTCTCTCCTTGCTTCAGTGCTTTCTGCACATTCCCACCTTGACATATGACTCTAAGTTATTATGGAAAGTGATGGCAAGTGTTTCTGGCTCAGCTTAAACTGTTTTGCAGTATGTGTGTGTCTGCTTGTGTGTACATAATTGTACCTGTCCTTGAAAGAAGACATTTCAGTAGATGGAAGAACTGACAGGGAAAAATAAAATGTATTATTATTAAAGACAATGGGGGAAATGAAAATGAAACATAAGCCTGCTCATGGCCAAAGTTACTGTTGTTGTGAATTTAAATTTTTCTTGTCTGGAAAAGTGAATTTTTCCAACAGAGGGCCAAGAGACAAAAGGACAACTGACATTATTCACCAGATTAAAGTACATAAATCAAAATGTGCTCAGTCCTTTCTTCTACGGCCTTTTCACACCGCTGCATGGTACCTCATTGCCTCCAGTCATTTCAATGAGGGAAAGTCAACAGGGGAGAAGTGGTTTCAACCACGGTAAGAAAAAGTTGCTACCCACATGAATGCACACAGATTTTGCTTTGCTGCTTAGAGTTCACTGTGCTGAACTTCTGGTGGTTGCTGCATCCCTTAAGCCAATCAAATAGAAAAGGGGCAGGCATTGAAGAAATAGCATGCCTTGTGGGTCAGAAAGAAGCAAACATGGAGAAGCTGATAATGCTGGTGTCTGAATGCCCGGAGCTGTACAAAATGGCACTAGACACATACAAGGAAAAACAATACATCCTACTCTTAGAACCGACAACTGAAGTCTACTTTCTTGGGGAATTATTTACACAATGGAGCCATGTCCCACGGCTTGGACTGCAATGGCAGCAGCCACTTTTAAAAATGCTTTGCTTTTTGGGGAATGTTCTTGCAGGTGGGCAGTAAAGGATGGTTATTGCGTGGTGGTGTGAATGCTCATCTCTGTCTTTACTATAAGCTCCAGTTTGCATCCCTAACAAACTTGGTATTGAATAAAGACAATGACTGGACCAGTACCACAGGGACAAGGTTGCATTTCTTCATCAATAAAATTGTCTATTTCAGCAATTATCGCCCTGCAGCCCGTGGACTACATCTGACATGCCAAAGCTTCCTGAACTGGTATTATGCGTCACGTAATAATATAATATATATATTATTATAAACTGGCAAGATTTTTATCTAGTATCTAGTCATTATGGATTTCCCTGATTTATTAGGAAGCTGTTCATACTGATATTAGATTCTTCTTCTTCTTCTTCTTCTTATTATTATTATTATTATTATTATTATTAATATTAATATTATATTATTATCATTATTATTATTATCATTAGAGTGTCTGCTAAGAAACATTGTGGCCCTTGGACAAATGCAGTTGATGACCACTAGTCTTTTCCTTGCAAGGAATCACAAAGCCAATCAAATCAAACTCTACACATAAATTGGCGAGTCTAAAACAATCAGGTTTTCAGTAAATGTGCATTGATGTTTCACTTGCTGTCAATTAGAGTGTTCACAGGAGATCAGCAGATGATTTTAGCGCTCTGGGGGTGAGAGGTGTCACAGACTCTGACTGGTAGTCCATGTGAAGTGAGGAAAGTGGTTTCATTCCACCATGCAGAGCGGATCATTGGAGTAATACCTGCCACCAATTATCCTCACCAGTGGCCTATGCTAGGAGGATCAACAGTGTCTCTGCCTCTGAGGCTGCTCCCTCAGCTGAGCAGCTGGATGTATATGGGGGAAAAACAGTAAAGTCACAAAGCAAGAGAGCCCCCCTACTATGTAAACAAACCACCTGGGTTGAACTTAAATGGATGTGATGTCTACTTGAATGAGAATCTAATTACAAATCATTATTGATTTCACAGCAGGGCAGGCTGAAAGTCTTTGTGCAAGACCTGAATGTACAATAACAAAACAACCGTTTGTAATGATGCAAATTAAACTATAACTAAAACAACATAAACATTAAACTCATCATTCTGAGAAAATAAAAACTTCTGATTTCTTGTGTATGCTACCTAAAATTAAAATAGGAAAAAAAATAGAAAAACAAAATTATTCTATATATAAAAATCTATGTGAAGAGTTACATTGTCATTAAAAATCTTTCATACAGTTACAATTTATTTCACACGGCAATAGATGAAAGACTTTCATTTCTAATAATGTATACAAGGACTTTCATTGGTTTATTCAGTAAAGAAATCAAAGTCAACAACCCAAGCTCCTTCTTTCCACATTGTTATAGAAACTGACACGTTCTCCATTGATTTGATTTAAAAGCTGAGTGCCACTCAGATATTTCAGAGGAATACTTGTGCATTTAAGCATCTGCTATAACTAGCATACCTTTCATGTTTAATCATGAGCTTTTAATGGTGTGTTGACTGGATTTAATGAATCAGATAAGACACTCTTTTTACTTTTATTTCAACACTCACATCTGTGATGGTTTCAGTGGTGGAATTGTACATCAAGAGCATTGTGTATAACCAATTAGAGCCTCTCCTCTGAATTGTCATTGATTGTAAGTAATTTGCCAAGTGACAGTCTCATAATGCATATAAATGTAAGGAGTGGAAGTTAAGGAGATAGATGGAAGTACAAAGCATTAACCTTTGACACAGAAAGGCAGAGTTTGTGTGACATTCGCTCTAGATACTGCCTTTGGCTTTTTTTATTTGCAAATCTCACAGCCACCGTAGTTTCACCTACACACTTGGAAGGGGTAGGTGAGACGAGGTGTTTGCAATCTGATCGCTCACCGCTAAATGCCACTAAATCCTACACAGTGGTCCTTTAATGATGCTGTAGTTGTCTCATATTTTTGCTCAGTTTTAGCCAAATGATTTTTGTTGCTAAAACACACATATGCAAATCCCTTAATCATGCTAAACAAATGGAAAGCAGTGACAGTCATCCTTTGCAGACATGTTCTGCCAGTATTTTGATAGATGACATTCCCACAACTATATTCTTGAGTGTTCCCCACCTTCATGCCAGTAGACTCAACACAAAGAAACACAGCCATCCCCTTATTCAGTCCTCATCTCCCTTGTGTTTCTACATCCATCACAGTTTGAAAGTTTCAACAATCTGTCTTTGCGCTAGGAAAACCTGCCACCACTTCAATCCATTATAAATGACAAGAATTAAACCCCAGTTGCTCTTTTCAGTAAAAGAACAAACTTCTAACCTTTTTACAGTCACCTTTCAAGCACATAAGGGTAGTAATTGATCCTAAAAGGGTAGATTTGGGTGGATTATAACTTTGCATTTCCGTAATATCCCCATCTTCTGTGACAGAGGGTTTCTCTCTAAATGACTCCACATTTCATCCGCCACTGGCCTTGTGGTAAACCCACACAAGCCTTACCCCACCGGCTTGTTACACCTCAGGTTTCTTTGCCAAAAAAACCCCCTCGTCTCAGCCTCACTCAGCCTTGACAGCCATGGGAAATCCATGCTGTAAATTGACAAAGGTCCAGAGAGAATGAAGTGCATTTTCTTTTTCACACTTCTGAACAGAGACGTGAAAGTGACACAAGGCTGTGGTGTTAAGAGTGAGTGCTTTTTCATGACAGCTAGTTGTGCTGTAAAGGATAACAGCCCAATAGGTGCATTTAATTGATAAATAAAGAATATTAAATGACAAATAAACAATAAAACTCTGAATTCTTAGTCCTCATATTTGACAATTGTTAATATATTTCGCTTGTCAATATGTTTCATGTAGGTTTTGGACAACAATGGAGCTCCATGGCACAGTGACATGAGTAAAATCAGTATACAATTTTGTTTGTCACAATAAATTTATTATTCTCTACAGGGGATTTGTTGAAAATAAAAAGATTAAATAATGCCAGCATTATCCCCCACTGATTTTGCATATGACTATCAGTTTACTAGTCATGGTTAGGGTTACTCAGCTTGTGAAAACAGTTGAATAATGTCATCTGTGGTTGCGGAGGAGCTTTGTCAAGTCTGAGAAAATTACTCAATCACTTGACTGGGTATGAGAATTGCAGAATTGCTGTTTTAACCGACAAGCTATAGCAAGCTATACTTAATATGCAATGAAATAAATATAAAATACATACTTTTATAAAAATATAGATATATTTACACATCTGAGCTATCTTTTCTGTGAAAGGAAACACTTATGTTGAGAATAAGGTTTTAGAAAAAGCATCAGGATTTCCAGGAAATTACATTAAATCCATATTTTACTGACCTGTGGGGCCTGTGGATATTGCAGTAAAGTAAACCACAACTGTTCCAGCAGCTAGTGACAAAACTGTTTTATAAGTGTGGTGATTTTCAGGTCTGATACCAGTGGGTATCTATTCAAAATTGTGTTATTTATTATGTTACAGTATTAGAGCTAAGGTTAAATCTAAAAAAAATACTATTTGTATTGTACTCACATCCAATCACTGCAGCCATTCTTTAATTTATTGCATTTTGTATTTGGACCATTACTGCAGCAGCTACAACTGATACAGTCTGTGGTGAGGTGAAGGCAAGTGAAACACATTTGGTAGGGTTGGCAGTTCAGCACGGGCAAGATGCCACCAAATCATTTGAAAATAGGGCTTTATGCAGAAGGATTATTTCAAGAAGTAGTATGAGAGATAAACTGCGGGTCTGTGGGTAACTCGCACACGCACACACATGCAAGCGAGCAATTGTATGATCCCCTCCAGGCTTTTGCCTGGTGCAGATAATGAAAGGTCATACTCAACTTGCTCTGTTCATTGATATTTATTGTATTTTCTGGATGTCGCCTGGACGGCCTTCAACCTGAGCAGCAAACAGACTGCACATACACCTGTCAGGAAACTGAGCATCACTTCTAATAGTTTCCAGATCCCTCTCTAGTTAAGTGCAGTAATATCTTCAGCAAAATTTGAGCTTATGAAAAGCTATCATTCAACAAAATTAGATGAGATACCTCTAAAATGAAAGAAGTTGATCTTGTGATCTTGATTTCATCAGTAAAATTTTTTTTATTGCCATAACTGCTAGGTTTTCCCTGCAACCCTAATGCTGTAATGTTTACTGTATGTACAGACTGTATGCTTGCCTGTATGTGCATTAGCATTTATCTTCACTTGATTCTCCTGTGCTGCCTTGGAATTTAATTAGAATATAAAGCAGGTCTATCCTATCACCACAATTCTCAGTCATGCTCAACATTTCGATCATTTGCTCAAGGCATCAAATGAAAAGTCATACATGGATACACAATCAAATCAATCTAAATAATTTCCTTTGTAATATGGCTCAAATGTTAAATGCATATAGATTCAAACTCCACCACAAAGCAGCTTTAATGCAATTACTGCATACAGACAAACACATTTAAATATATCAATACTGTGACAGAAGTCTGCAGGCCAATATTCTCAGAGGAAGACCCCATTATTAATTCCAGGGTTCAATAGCAGTTTCACATCCACACACCTAGTGGTCCGACTGCATCAGCCAATGCTCCACTGGCTACCTGGCAGAGTGAGAAACTATCTTTTAGTGACTGATGAAATTCAAATGAGATTTCTAGTTTTTCCCAGGCATTTAAATGAGGTGAAATATTGGTTGTCAGTGTCAGCTAACGATCGTGTCAGTATAGCCCAAAGCATTTAAATGAACGAGAGTGAAGGGCTGTGTTTCATAATGAAACGGGAGACCATGCAGCATATTAGATCATGTTTCTCCGTAGTATGGGTTTAGCTTTAACTCCCCACGCCTTGCCAAAATGATCAAGACATCTCGTGAACAGACATAACATCCCTCAATCCCATCTGTTGAGCTATTTCCAAGTACGCTTTGCTAATCTAACAATCCCGACTTTTCTGATTCACCATTAGACTCGGTGTCTGATGCAATCCTTGAGAAAATGAACTTGACATGAGTATACCAGATTCCCTTTGGCCCTACCTGGGGTTAACTAGAAGACGTCACTCAATAAAGTGACTTCTTGTCACTGTGGGTGAAATTTTGTCATCATTAGTGTATGCAATTTTGAGCTGCCAGAAACCCAGTGTCTGGATGTGCATCTTTGGTGTTCAGAGTGAAGAAGATAAAACTTTAAAAAGATAATAATAATAAACACAAAAACATAATTGCTTTCCCAACCATTTTGGCACATAGGCAAATCCCATTAAACTGTAAGTCACCCCACCCCCCAAGTCTTCTGTGGCTGAGGGATGTGGTGTTTTTTTCTAAAATTGGAGAAAATTAAGTTTTCGCTACAGGGACATCTTTAGAAATTCAAATAGACTTGGGGTTTGATCATAGAACTTTGATGAATTGAAGACTTGCTCTGTTGATTCATAACTGTTTCTGGTTATCTTAGGTTCCCCTTTAATTCCATTACTTGATTGTCTGTTGTATTTTTTATTATTTTCCTCCTCCTGCAGTTTATTCATTTATTTTGTGAATACTCCTTGAGTTATTAATACTAAAAAGAGCTACTTGACATTTGAGGCAGTTTGATTTGGTCTGTGTTTTAAAATTAAAAGGAGAATTAAAAGGATGGGAGAATGATTCAGGGGGAGAACATGGAAAATCATTGTACTGTACATGTAGCATATGACTGTGTTTTTGAGAATAAACATAAAGAAGGGGACAACAAACTCATCCAACCCCCCCCACCAGTCCTATTACATTTGCCCTTGAGCAAGACACATACAACCACTAACACCTCTTACAACATAACCAACATAACATTGATGTTCTGCACACGAGCTCATTGGATATTAGTTGCATTCATGCTTCTTCAGCTTGCTGGCATCAGGAGATTATGTGCCACATCAGCATGTGCTAAAGCTGACTGAGAAAAAAAAAAAACGATTCAATTCATTTAAACCTACAGTATGTACAGAAGCTGGCTCACTTTCTGGTGACTGCAGCTTAACTCTCCTTATCTTCCTGCTAACCGCCGTGTGTTAGCTGAAGCTCCTTCTGTCATCCAGTTCTTCTCCTGGCAAACACTTCTGCACATGTCTGGCTTAAGCTATGATGTCAAGAAGTTATCTGAATCCTGTAGGCCTATTTAACGTGTCTATATGTTCCCTGTGCAAATATGATCGGGGATTTAGTTCTCCCAACATAAACCCTCAGTATGCCTCTTGGATTCTCGAGGAAGCTTCACTAAAGATCACAGACTTTTTCTGCTAAATATGACTAAACGTAAGTGCACGCATATAACTGTACATTCATGTCCGCTGATAATTCGAAGAATCTCTGACTGAAATATAATGTAGCTCAGTCAGAGACGTTTTTGTCTTTGGAACTGACTGTGCAAGTGTTTATACAGTTAGATTTGGAAGAAAAGGCTGCTGCTCTTTGAGGGAGCTCTCAAAACTCTGATGAATGAAAGCTGATGTATGTAGAGTATGAGTCACTGGCAGCGAAGCATGAATGAGGCAGCTGATACCAATCAGCTGATTCAAGCAGGATTTCATTGCTCTGCCTCAACGCAATGTTCCATATACAGTACTGCAGCTAAAGTATTTGTTAGATATCGAAGTACTGGCGTTTTTAGTGTTTTAACCTTATACAGTATATTATAAATACATAGCTAGGATCCAGAGAATATGCATCTATACATCTATATATCTATAATGTTATTATATTATTATAATATTATATAATATACCATATTTTGCATTCTTCATCCCTTTCATACTAACTTGAGCCTTTCCCAAGTTCCCTACTCTTCATACTCATTCTGCTGCTTCTCCATTCAAATAAAAGACAACAGTTTAGCATCAGCTTTTTAACAAACCTTAAAATATTCCACATCTTTCATATGCTGATATCATTCAACTTTTAAAGCAGCAATGCAGTGTACGATAAGCTTTTCACACTGCAGTTTCTTCAGAAATTGTCTTCTCTGGGTATTTAATATCTAAATCTAAACTACATGCTCTTCCACATGTTAAATGAATCCTTTAAAGCCACAAACAAATGAATCCTTGGAGTTTGTCACATGTTCTTACAACATCAGCTTTGATTCTTTTTAGATTTCTCATCATGTACACCAAGTAGCCAGCATAAACAAATCAATACTGTGCACAGTTCAGAACATGATGCTGTTGAAACATGGCTGGATAGAAGGATTTAGGAAGAATGTAATGACAGCAGGATAAAAACGGAGCATGCAGGGTACGCAGAATGTTCAGAAACAGCTGTATCCCTTTTACTAGACAAAGTTTAGGTTTTATGGCTGAAGGTGGCTGTGATGTACTACTGCGATGGATTTGAAAGTTATCTGCAATACAAATGACAGGACAAGACAAGGAGAGAGAGGGGAAATTCAGTGTGTACACCTGGAGAGCTGTTCGCCGGCTTGTACTGTGTGCACTTGTCTTATTTTATGAGCACAGTGTGAGAGTTAATGATGAAGACTCCTCTGCCTGAGACGGGGAAGAGCACAGTATCTGCAGCCTGTGTTCAGTGTGTGTTTTACCAAAGTAAACATCTCCCCCATAAAGCACAAGCATCATTTATACTGCCAACTCGCTGCTCAGTCGAGGTTCCTGCTCGTTAAACTGGACAGAGTGGTGTGTGCGTGTGTGTGTTTCTGTACTGTAGGTCTACCATGAGCAAAACACAAGAGCTGACACCAACTAACAAATTGCAGCTGTCAGATGTGTGTAGATAGTGTAGATGACAGTGCATTTTTTTTTTTAGATTTATTGGATTCTGAAAATGTCTTCTTAACTTAAAAGGTACAAGCGTTTTTTCATCCAATAAAGGAGCAAGTAACTTCTCTGAAAGCATTACAACAAATTTGAAGTAGGGTTATGAATTAGTGCAAATATACATTCTAAAATTCAGTATTCCCCCTATCAGTTGCATCCATCTACTTGACTGACAGAGAAGGCAGCAGAAAAGTAATAATGACACTAGAGGTTTGCACTGTAGGATGTCAAATATCTGACATTTTAAGAGAGAAAAGCTTTCTTCTCAGATGCACCGAGTGTGAACAAACACACACAGTGACGGTGCATTTTTTTTTTTTTAGATTTGCTGGGTTCTGAAAATGTTTTCTTAACTTAAAAGGTTACAAGCGTTTTTTCATCCAATAAAGGAGCAAGTAAGTTCTCTAAAACAAACTTTTAGTAGGGTTATGTATTGGTGCAAATATACATTCTAGTGCCACAGGAATCCCGAACCTTGTATTATCTTATACAAAACCTATTCTGATGCTTTTGATGTAGTTTTTCAAAAATTTGTGAGTAACCAAGTAAGTAATAAGTTTCAAGTCTTTGCTTTAAAGCCCTATTCAAGACAGGCGAGTACTCAAGTCAAGTCCTAATCTTTGAATATCAAATCTTAAACAAGTCAAGTCATGTACTTCACCAAATGTTATGCCATTTTAACAACAGAGTCTCAACTGCTTGATTTGTGTTCTGGCTGCACTGCAACCTCCAGAGCTGTTTGTGATCATTCTAGGCAAAGCTTGTGATTTCATCTGAAGCGCCACAGCACGTCCCAGAAGTGACTGTTAAGTCTGCTCTGGAGAATTCAAACTACACACGTTACGTACCCATGGTAGAAGCACACAACTCGAGAAAAAAAATAACCCAATCAACAAAACCTGAACAACTCAGGTAGACAAAATGGTCCATTTCTGAAACGCTCCTGTTGTGGTATGAAGCCCTGTGAGGGACAGATAAAAACTGTGTCGTAGATGCAACATGCAAAAGTCGAATGGAGGCGTTGCTTCTCCAACTGTAATTTTTGACAACCCCATTGTGCAAACTGCAATTCGTTTTTTCTTGACCATCACGTAGTTTTTGTACACAAACAAAATAAAGCAAAAAACAAAACACACCTTTGGAATGATTTTTTCCAACTGGAGCTCAGTAACATATTGTTAGTTCTTCATTGTTCTCTCCTGCAACTTGATTAGGTGCTGCTGGATTTGGTTCAAAGGGGATCTGAGGAATTAAGTGCTGACTTGCTGAGAATGAATAGCATTAAGGTTAATTGATTCAGGAAATGAAGTGGAAATAATTGATTAATGGCGTACTTTAAATAACAAACTTTTTAAGCTTTGGGCTTGGTGGAAGGTGTCAAGTATTTTCAAGTCAAAAGGCTCAAGTCCAAGAGAAGTCATGAGTCCAAGTCAAGTTAAAAGTCTTTTTTCATTATGTCAAGTCAAGTCTAAAGTCATCAAATTTGTGACTCGAGTCTGATTCGAATGCTCACCTTTGAAAAAAAAAGAGCACTGATATCAAATCAATACTCTCTATTGGCTGAATTGGAATGAATAGCAGGAGAGAAAAAGTTCAGTTCACTTGATAAAAAGGATCAGTGAATTTGAAGACATGTCTTTTTTTTTCTTTTATTTGGAGAGTGAGGAAATGCTGAACACTGTAAATTCTATGGTTATTCCCAGCTACTCTTTAGCTTTGCAGAGAGTATGAAAGAGAGGAATTGGAGTGTGTGTGTGTGTGTGTGTGTGTGTGTGTGTGTGTGTGTGTGTGTGTGTGTGCATGTGTGTTTCCCCTCAGAGGCAAACAGGAAATGCAAGTAATTGGGCTCAGGTGCTCATCCATAGACTGGGGCAAGACTTTTCTCTCCACTCTCCATATACACACACACACACACACACACACACACACACACACACACACACACACACACACACACACACACACACACACAAATAATAGACAAATACACACAAACACAGAGGCTTTGCATTTTGCTTCTTCTTTCTTTCAACTCTCTTGCCTCTGCCCCTTTTCTCAATCTCTGTCCGTCTCTCACCTGCTTCCATCGTGCTTCCCTTAAGCCTTGTGTGTCCATCACATTCACAGGGCATACAGTCTGTCCCTTTCTCCTCTTCTTCCTCGTCCTCCTCAATGTGCCCCCAGACTGAAAGGAGAGAGTTTGGAGAGTGCGTTGTGTAAAATATGGATGAGATTGCGTTGTGAGGGGTTAGACTATTTGAGCTCAGAAACAAGACAGAGGGGATGCTGGGAAGAGAGAAGAATGGGAGAAAATAACAACCAAAGAATGTGAGTCTTACTTCTTGCAGCAGACAATAAATACTGTTTGAGCTGGGAAGTGAAAGCATGGGAACAGAAAGAAATGCAGCGTAGGAATCAGAAAAACAAAGAAATGAGGAAAAGAGGGTAGAGGTGCACAAACAGGAGCAAGGCAAGAGCGTATTGATTCCACTGATAACCATTAATCTCCCGAACTAAACATTTTATTCAAAGGTAATGAAGGCAGGGAGGTGCTCCCTCCAGTCAATCTTATTTTCCTCCATGGTAACAAGGGCGGAACTGAACTGCGCCAACTTACTAACAGGCGAAGATTATTCTGTAATGAATTACAAAAACTAATCTTCTCGTTTCTGTTGTTTCACTTCGTCACCACCTCCACCATCTCACAATCACATTACTTCTCCCAAAGGTTCTTAACAATAAGATTGCCTCACACATTGTTAGTGATTCAGTTTAATACATAAGTAGTGAATTTAATATGAGAGGAAAAGCTGATGGGGAATAGCTTCAAAGAGCAGGACCGAGACTTGAGGAATTAAATCTAGATCCCTCTCTGGTGTGTTAAAAAAAAAATTGTATTCAAGTCTAAATTGGAGGCCAAAAATAAAATTGGGGGTGGAGGAGGGGTTGTTGCTGAAAGGTTATTCTGTCCCCACAATCTAGCAGAAGAGGAGATATGAGGAGCTGCGTGAGAATTGCCTGGCTTATCTATCACAGTGCAGAGCAGCCACTTGTCTCTGTCACATTGTCTCTCTCTCTGTCTTTTACTGTCTTCTACTGTCTCTTATCACAGTTTTTCAGTGACACTTCACCTCATTTGCAAATTGAACAGCTGAGGACAGAGGTGTATTTGTTGTGTATTTGTCTGTTTGGTGTCTCTGGACCGTTGTTGCTGAAAGTAATTATTTTCACTGTGCTACTTGACATCACCTGGACTCAGCTCAGGAAACATGGCTGCGATTCAACCTGGAGTTATCAAACCTACACACGCATTTATACACACACAGCATCTAAAATATAATCAAGATCAAGACCTCGAACAAAAGGAAAACTAATTGCACCAAAGCAAAGCCACTATTCTCTAAATCGGCATGGATATGTTGCATAATTCCTTTGGAAGGGTGACAAATCGACAAATTGACCTTAAACTGACCTTCAAATTACATTTTTTCAGCACAAGTGACGTCCTGTCAGAGAGAGACAAGAGGTGAAAGGAGGCAAGAAGGATAGCAGACTGTTGTGGGTTATGAAACACATCATGCCGTCTACATACGCATACACACTGTGATATTTTCAAAGTTTGTATTGATTGACAGAGAAGGCAGCAGAAAAGTAATAATGACACTAGAGGTTTGCACTGTAGGATGTCAAATATCTGACATTTTAAGAGAGAAAAGCTTTGTTCTCAGATGCACAGAGTGTGAACAAACACACACACACACACACACACACATTCAGGCAAGCAGGCTGTCTTTTCTCTTAGAGAAGAGAGAACATTAATCCTCTGTCCGACACAAGGACAAACTGTCCCTGCCCCTCAACAACAAACATTAGTAGTTTAGAAAATATATACTAAGGGCAGGTTCACACCTAAAGGTCTGGCTCCCGCAATGAACCAATGTGAGGATGATATATTGTTTGAATTTTCCAGCTGGTCTCCAGCGGCAAAAGTCATGTGGTTGATTACTGGTCAACAAACAGCCCAATTTCTACCTGCATATCGTACATCATAGAGCACTGCAGGTTCTGTTCATGCTAGTTGATCTGGAGTTCACATCAGCAGACATTAGAGGACAGCGCATATGAATGTCTTGTAGGACAGTGAGTATTAAATGATTTAATAGTGCCTCAGTATTCTTATGCACCTTCTCTAGTAACTGACAAATATTCTTTTCTGCCCAGATATTCAGGAGGCGTTTCACTTCGTCTTGAGTTGAGGCTGCTACTTCACCAGAATGAAAGAGAAAATATTTAACCAATAAAAGTACACATACATTCAATGGTACACTCCCTGTGGTTAGTTGACTTGACAGGGGTCTGATGCCGCCCCTTCAATGAGGACCAGGGAGCAGTTGTTGGGTCCACAACAGAGTTCTGGTCCAGTGTTCACACCAACCCAAACAAACTGCACCATGGGAGTAAACGCTCCAAGGTTCAGTTCGACCAGACTAAACAAGACTGGCGCGAACCTGCCCAAAAACTTATTAATCCGTGTGTCAAAGAAACAGTTGCTTTTCTTTTTAGATTTCAAAAACATCCACTCGGTTATTAAAATGACAATTTGAACAATTTTAGGTTATGATTAAAAAGCCCAAAAAGTTTTTACAATTATACACCTATGAATAATTGCGATCAGTGACTTTTAATTTATTCATTCAAATATGTAGGTCAGAATGTAAAAGCTCATTTTGTGGTCAAATGGATGCATATGAAATACTTTTCAAAGCCTGACTGTGTTCCCCAATATCTGCTAACCTGCAAAGAACCAGGAATTGACTGTACACCCCCTGAAGCTACAGCATGTAACTCTGGCTGTGAGTTCAGAGGATCACTTACTTCTTCTTTATTAAATTTACAAGCTTTACTCTTGATTATAGGCAATGAAAAAGAAAACAATTGACTCTCAGGATGATCAAATGAAAGAACTTTTTCCTCCCCTCCCTCTCCTCCTCTTTCTCTCTAATGGGCTTAATAAATTATTTAAACTGTGTTAAACAAGACGCAAAGTTTAATTAACTCGGGCTGCCCCTGCTGAGCTGGAGATTAAACTTTTTTAAACGACTTCCACTTTTGTCTTCTCTAAGTTAAGTTCATACATTATATCGCTCAGCGCTTCATCCTTGTCCAACATTAGGACAAGACAGGGACAGCTAATCCTCTGCATCTTATTTCTCGCTCTGCTCAGCACAGAAATTAATTTACCACAGTTAAAGTTACATAAAAGCTCAGGCACATAAAAACACCACTGAATCTTGCAAGAGGATCAACAGATGTCCATTATCTTTATGATGTCAGGAAGGAAGCATGTGTGAAAATTACCCTTCACTTATTGGATCTGACCGATCTGAGAGGTAAATGGGTTCAATCCGTAATTCAGAATCACTGAGTACACAATAAATAATGAATTGTCTCCTATGTCTATTTACATGAACTCTGGGAAATACCCAACTTGGTAATTGAGCTCCTGCTTGAAGTACCTACGACAGGAACATGTGTCATCGAGTTACTAATACTTTGCACAGGGATTAGGCTTTAAAAGTGTTTGCTCAGTCGGCTGATTTAAACAAATATTCTTAAGAGTACATTATGTCATGTCACATGTTCATGTGATAAGATGTATATACCACCTATCACTATGAGTCCATTGAAGAATGTTTACTCTCTTTCATTGCCTTGATCTCTGTTTATATTTTTTGTACTATGTGTGTTGTTTTGTACCAACATACCACAGAAAATTTCTTATATTTTAACAACCTGCATGGCAATAAAACTGATTCTGGATCTGGTTCAGACTGAAGATTCAAACTGAACAAACTCCGCCTGCTGATGACTTTCAGGAAAGTCTAGTTAATGGACTTAAGGTTTTGTACTAAAATCATTTAGACAGGTCAATAACTCTTTTCTGTAGTTACTCACTCAGCGCTCCATATACGTAGACATACGTATACATACGTAGACGTACATGTAGACATCAACCATATATCCAGATGCATCCCTGTAGATACTGTCTCTCTTCCTCTTCTCTTTTCAAGATGATTCAGTCTGTCAGGACACAAAATGTACAATCAAGTGAAACTTTCTGACATCCAGTGAAACAATGATTTCTATCACTGTATTGCAACATTAGTCCTGTAATCTATTACTGTTTAAGAAATACACCAACTGGCATATTAAGCTAACTGATCAATTTGCCCATTTACAACAATATCAAGTCAAGTCACTTTTAATTCTATAGCTCACAAATCAAACATTTGCTTGAGTAGGCTTTACAATCTGTACAACAGTCTCTATCCTTAGCAGGGATGTAATGAGTTACAAGCAACACACAGAAGTAAAAGTTTCTCTTTTAAACTTTTTGACTAGTCTGCTCTAAACATGGGCATTGGATGCAAAGGTGGAAATCATGCGAGGGGCTCCAAATAACCACCACCCTTTAATGATGATGGGATGATGACGGAGCAAAACCCAGAACAAAAGGCAGCTTCCAGCAACAATCTCTGACCACATCTGGCCACACACCAAACTCTACAAAGAAAACAGTTCAATGAAATCACCGTGTATACAAACCCCTTCTAACCTTCACAAGCACATTGAAATAAGTCGACTGACGTAGGTGACAATGTTGTTAGTTAGCTGAGGTTAGCTATGATCATTTTTCATGTGCAAAATTAATCTTTAATGTAGCTGACATCAACATCCCCCCCCAAAAAACCAATGCACAGACTCATACAAAAATGATGACTCTCAATCATCACCCACTACCCTCCAGGAGTGTGTGGCAGCGTCTGCACCACCCATACTCTCTTAGTTTCTCATTATTTTGATGAGTTTTTTGCTTGGGAGACGTTGCCAACCCAAAACATCAGTATTTGACATCCTGGGAATGATACCCAATTAACTATCTCTCTGGTGCACCTACAAACAGGAAAGGACAAGTCCTACTTTAATTCTTGGACTTCTAAATTTGTGGTGCTTTAGAAGGTAGTTAAGCAAACATTATGTCAACTTCAACGTTAATTTCATAATTGCAGTACACCCTAAAAATACTGAAATGGAAAGATACCTGTACTTTGAGTAATTTATTAACCACATACTATTTTACCCATACTTAAGTGATTTTTTATGAGAGTAATTGTCCTTTTACTTGAGTATAAATGTTCAGTACTCTACCCACTACTCATTCTTTGACCCTGAATTTACTACAGTCTTACTACTGACCCTACCCCCACATTCTTGCACATACAATGGGATTCATTAGTGTACTGTACTGTTTCATTCTGAATTATAACTGTTCCATTATGCGACAATGTAGATGTCCCATTGAGAAACACAGTGAAGATTTTAAACCACATCAAAGCAGTAAATGGAGTGCTGTTCCACTTTGCCAGCAGAGAAACATTTTTTTTCAAGGTAGTAATATTGAAAGGGTCTTTCCTCACAGCTAATTAAATTTGTCAAGCTCGGTGTCCAGGCCTGATAAATATAATAGCACATCCAGGAGTATTAGGGAAACCTAATTCCTTGCTTGCCTCTACTTTCCTCTTTATCTGGTTCTGGCCTTCAAAGAAAGAGAGAGAGAGAGAGAGACCGAAGAAGACAGAAATGGAAGGACTTTATGATAATAGGAGGAAGGAAGTGAGAGGAGACTGAGGGAGGAATAACAAAAGAGGAAGAGGATGAGATGGGTGCTTGCAGCGTCTTGTCTCCTGTCCAATCTTATTTTCAGCTGGAATTATTTTTCATTAGTGCTCATCTCTTATGATTTGCAGCCGCTCACAACCTGTCCTTTCCTCTTTTCTACTCAAATTCACGCTTTTGTCTCATCATCACCCAAATGCACACACACACACACACACAATCACACACACACACACACTAACCGCTCCTTTTCTCTCCTCCTTCCAACTTCAGCCAAATTTAATTAACAAGTAAAAAAGTACAAACTCTCCCATGGGAAAATAAACACAAATAGCCCCTTTGGAAAGAGCCATGTCAGTTTATAGTTTGCGTGGGAGCCCCCGCACACTCTAGAACATATTAGGCAAGAATGGACAAGAGACAAGTGGGTGCAGTGTATATATATCATCATCATCATCATCATTCTGAGGGGAAGTAGTTGAGAAACCATCAGGAAACACATGACCAAGCCAAGAATCCTAGAAGCCAATCACCGCCTTCCACCACGATAAACAGCACTATATATGACTGCAGTAACAGTGTTACACAACAGCTCTTGTCTTCACCAGGATCTGCACCTTTGCACCTTCTCATTAAAAACCGACCTGTGTTTCTATTTCTGACACTTTAAGAGTTTAACTGCTACTCTTAGTCCACTGTGCAACAAATTGCATATTTAATGGCAAATACACAGTGCCCATTTAAAAAAGGGTGAAAAGGGGGCTCATAAAAAGTTTTTGCCAGCCTTATTGACAAACAAATAAAAATTGTTCATAATCAAACAATAGCTAATAACAACTGCAACAAAAAGGACTATGAATCTGGCTACAACCAGCGACTTGAGTCCTATAACCTGAGAATGCTGTAACAAGACTTTTTCAAAATGTATTTACCTTTTTAAGTTTACTCCAAAGGAGAACATAATGTACAAAATTAACATCATGCTATATTGAAGAAGACCTGAAACTAACTGACTGGGAACGTGAACTCGTTTAGAAACATTTCCTGAGGTAATTAATCAAGTGAGAAGAAGAATCATTTTACCATAAGAGTACATACAATCTGATTTCTTTTTGAAACCAGCGGTGTTGCCCCCTGCTGGTGATTAGAAATAATGCAAGTTTAAGGCACTTCCTCATTGACTTCACTTTTCAGACCCAGAAGCTCCATCCACTTTTTAATACACAGTCTGTGGTTCAAAAGATTACTGCTGGCATATGTGCTCTGACTGAGGCTTCATGCTGAAGTGCATCAGCAGATTTGTCACCATACTGATTGAGAGTAAATCCAACCTGAACATAACATCAGGTGATTCTTTTGCCCCCTTTTGTCAGATGTTACCAGTGAAAGGTACCCAACTTAATGGTCAGACAGTAAGTTATTTCTGATGACACCCATATTTCACCTCACAGACCATGTGACACCATTCTGCATGTACCAAACCGCACTGCATCCATTTCTATATACACGTCTTTAGAAATAAAATGGATTTTAGGTAACTGGCTGTGTGGAGATCTTGTTTAACCAGATTCAATTCATCAGCTGATTTCAGGAATTGACTTTGGAAGGAATGAGCAACAACAAACCATCAGTAATACCTGTAAATGTATGCAGGTAAGTATCAAACAGTATCTGATCTGATCAAGGAATTAAAGAAAAATATTGATTTTGAAAAGCACTGAGGCTCTGAGCAAGACTTGGATTTACATATATTTGGAGAGGTGACACACTTTTGCATGAGTTTCCTACAGATACAGTATCTAAGCTTATATTGAGACCAAATCAAAAGTGAATTATTATGCAAGGATTCTTCCAATTTACTGTATATTACAAAAGCTTGTGTCATTATTTATTCATATCTCAATACCTCTTTACTCTAGCTGACACTCTCTGATTGAGCTTAACCTAACTTAACTGAAAAAATTCTATTCAGTATGCTTCATTTCAGACTGTGGATATATATTTGAAAAAATCAAATCAAATCATGCACACATGTATTAGACATACAAGCTTATATTAACATACATACAGAGATTCAATATATCATTAAACTTGTCTCAAAATGCATAAAAAGACTTGTGCTCTGCCCTCTCCAGCATACATAGGTTCTTTATCACTTCTTGTCATGTCGGTACATGGACACTGGCAAACATATAACTAACACCCACAATAACTTATAGCCTAAAACCTGCAAACTCTCTTCTTTTTGTAATCAGTGAACAGTATACGGGGATATACAGGACAGCTCTGTACAAAGATACCTTGATATCATTTAAACGTGTGAAACGGTTATGTACAAGCTTATTACCCTGAGCATTTAATTTTCAGCAAATCAGCTCAACACTGAAAGATGAAGCAAACCCCAGAGCAAGCTTTTATATCACATTTCTGATCGTCGGAGGAGTTGTTGCGGCAGGCGGCTCCAATTTGTCCTGCTGAACTGTAGCCAAAGCAAGCTGGCAGCTTCAATTACCTTTATCATTTAAGCATGAAGAGTGATCAATATGAATGGGAAATTGGGCAGGGTTGTGCAAACAAAAGCGAGTGCGCTCATATTAAAAACATGTTTATAGACGGCAAGGCAGCCTGGTGAGAGGGAGAGAAAGAGAGAGATTAATGAGGGGAGAAATCACTGTGTACAGTCAAACTGGTGGCCATAGTTACTCTGTGTGTTTATGCATGGATGTGTGTTTCTATGTGCAGGATTCTCCTGAACTCACAAACATGCTGAGATCATGACACCATTAAAACACACATCTGCATCAGACCAAATCACCATGCATACCCTGTGAGCCTAATGCACATTTCCTTTCAAACAGCCTGCCTCAATTGGGCGGCAGTGGTAAGCACTGCTGCCTCACAGCTGGCTGGGGAGCTGAGGAGTCTGCAGCTGGGGAAAGGCCTTTCTGTGCAGAGTTTGCATGTTCTCCTCGTGTTCGCATGGGTTCTCTCCAGGTACTCCAGTTTCCTCCCACAGACAAAGACATGCGTTAAAATAGGTTAACTGGTGACTCTAAATTGTCCATAGGTGTGAATGTGAGTGTGAATGGTTGTCTGTCGCTATGAGTCAGCCCGCCTGATGAACTGGCAACTTGTCCAGGGTGTCCCCCACTTCTCGCCCAATGTCAGCTGGGATAGGCTTCAGACCCCACTTCACTGCAGCCCACTTAGAGGCTGGATGGGCGCACTGTAGCCCCACTCCAGACATGGTCATAGTTGTATGGGAAATGCAGATCAGCTTAGCAAGGCTTGACTTGGCACAGCCAAAAGTGACAATGTGAAACTTCATTAGTGGCATCGAGCAGTGACCTTGCAGACTCCAAACACCTTATCTCACTCTCACCTTCCAAGTGTGCAGGAGAACCTATGGTGGCTGTGAAATTCATGCAAAACGCAAAAGGCAGTGTTCGGTTTGTCCGTTCTTGGCTACAGGTAGAAATGTGGCAGCCTTCATAAAAGAAGGCCCACACCTTCTGTAGATGAACAGCTTATTCAAACTTAACAAAAACACAACAGTTCTTGTTTTGGGGTGATTATACACCCATGACATAAGGAATGAAAACATTCTTATGAATATTATGTTCAATTTCAATTTCAATATAACTTTTACCCAATTGACCCCAGCCCACTTCAAACCAGTATGAAGACCACAGATGGGAAAACCAGAAAATTACCATTTCCAAAAAAAAAACGAAAAAGAAAAAAAAAATCTTATGCTACATCTTTGCATTCAAACTTTGTGTAAAAATAGTGCATTCCTGTAGGA
Source organism: Lutjanus erythropterus (assembly GCF_056507025.1). Taxonomy (NCBI): domain Eukaryota; kingdom Metazoa; phylum Chordata; class Actinopteri; order Lutjaniformes; family Lutjanidae; genus Lutjanus; species Lutjanus erythropterus. The sequence goes on along the minus strand of NC_139321.1, from coordinate 21,251,877 downwards.
ATCTGTCACTCGTAATAAGCTGAGATAGAAAACATATTTTCAGGACATTTAAAGTACAAATCTGTCAATTATTTTGAAAAACTTTTTTGTTGTGCTTCCCATCTTTAAAGTAATGTGTAGAATACAGCCAAACTTGACCAGAATAACCAGGCTACCATCAACTAAAGGTCAGACTGCAAAGGAAGGGCACAAATTTACCCCCCTACATATCTCATAAAATTGTCAGATGAATGGGTTTAGTCTGCAAAAAAACAGAAACGTAAAAATGCCAATTGGTGGCTTTACACAGGCTTATCCTTCGGACTATTTCTTGTCCTCATAGTGTGGTTGCCAGGCAACCAGAGGGAACTGCAGTAAGTCACTACACCTTGTCAAGAAATACCCCAGTGCATACGTTTTTCAGGTTTTGTACAGATGAAACAAATGTGTAAATTAGTGAACTTTAGGAGTGCTGGGAGGCTTTCTTCTTTTTTTTACTTTTTGACACAGCCAGGCTTGTGGTTATAATATTTATGTTAAGTTGGCTGGCTTTAGCTACATAGGTAGCATACAGATATCAGTGGTGGTATTAAAATTTTCATCCAATTCTCAGCAAGGAAGCAAATAAGCAAATGTAAATGCTGAAGCATTCCTTTAATGGAGCATGTGTATGTGTATTTGGAGAGAGAAAGCTTGTGCACACACCTCAGGCTGCAGGAATGCTCAGTATTGATAGATGACCCACAACAATGGCCAACAATGTACAGAAACATACAGATTTTAGCTTTAGTTGTCTGCAATGCACCAGAATCAGCCTCAAAGAAGTCTCCCAATGAAACTCAGAGCCGTGGTCTGCCTGGTATAATGTCAGCTGGGTTTAATGTGATTTCCGTATTACGTAGACACGAGACACAAGGAACAGATATAGTTACAGCAGAGAAGATGAAAGGGGTATATCTTCTGATTTGAAAAAGACTGAGTGAGAGACATCAGAGAGCAGAATCTGTATACCAATAACACCCCCAGGCCTCATTTCCTAATCACAGCTCTAATGAAGATGAATGTTTAGCCTGTGTGTGTGTGTGTGTGTGTGTGTGTGTGTGTGTGTGTGTACAGGCACGCACTTTAAATTCAATGAGTGGGACTATTTGCAAGTGCATATATTACGATTTATATCTCTATACATATAATAAATGTAATTTTATGTCAGTGTCTTTGCTTGTTACTCTGATTTTGTGCACATTTACCTGCACACACCATCTGTATGTGTGTAACGAAAAATTCAGATTGCAGAAATGCATATTGATGTAACTGCTCCGCATAACAAAGCAGTATTCATTGTGAACTACAAGCTGCACCTCCCTCCAGTAAGCTGCAGTAATGACTTATTATCCCTGAGGGAGAAATATGAAGCGAAGTATTGGTAAGCTATCAACTGATTAGACAACACAAACAACAAAATGTCAGCTCAGCTCTGTGGTTATGGTGCCATGGCCGCTGCTAGCTTGACTGCTCATTAGTTTACTGCAGACAGAGAAAGACTGCCTCGGCAATACGACCTACCGTGTGCACCATGTAAACGTATGTGGAAACTGGAAATACAAACTCACACATGCAGAATATTAAATAAAACTTCGATATGCTTTTGTAACAGTGGCGCTTGATTTCTCTTTCTCTGCTTGTCCCCAAATATCCATATTGAATATTACTTTGCTTCTCTCTCTGTGTTTATGTTTCCCACAGGTGTGTTGGCTGTGGCTCTCTCACTGTGCTTGTGGAGCAGTTTGGAGCTTGTGTATATCAGTGGGTTGTCTTGATTGCTGCCATCTATTGCGTTGCTGTGAACAACATTGGGGGCAAAAAAGTGGTAAACACAGAGAGCAAGAACAACTGAGCAAACGCAAAAGGGAAGGGATACATATACAGTACACAAACACATAAAATAAGCATGTTTTTCAAACGAGAGCACATTAACTATGAGCAAGGCAAAGATGAGAACCCACAGGTATGAACACACAGAAGCACAGAACCATACTACATAGATATGGATACCGTACATGTGTATGCAGACGTCGCACGTGCACAAACAGGAAGAGACAGAGGGGAGGGAGCAGTTCAATGAAAATGGTAGAACAGATTACAGGACTTGTTGGGCACGGGGAATCGACCTTGATTATACAATATCCAACATCCAATATTGAATCCTTCCGGCACACTGATATCTTACATTATATTTACATCCTGCAGATGGCTAGTCATAAATAAGTAACACCAGCCTGCCTATGTGACATAGTGATTTCGTTTATAACTTCATCATTCACAGGCAAGAAAATAGAGGGAAAGCAGCCGATGTAAGGAAATGTAAGCAGGATTTAATTAACAGGGCGAGTGACATGACACAGACCACATTATGCAGCATATGAAGGTTAACAGGTAATGTGTGCATGAATATTTAAGTCATTACCAAGCATTATAGAAAAGTTTGCGTGCAGACAAACACAAACTGACACACACACACACAGAGGCACACACACTCAACTGCAATAATAATTTCTAAGTGCTCATAAACCCCCTGGGGATGAATATAACAGCTGATTAACCAGCTATCAGGCCCTATGAAGACCCACTGGTAATTTACAACAGCCATTATCACTGTCAGGTAGCCAACACACACACACATTTTCTCCCTCACTCTTTCCCGTACTAATATCATTTAATAAAGCAAACATGAACATACAGGCGCTACAGTATATTAGTGTCATGTTGTTATCAAATAGGAAATAAAGACACTTCAATTTGAGATGTACAGTGCAAATCACTCTGTATATTTTTGTGGTTTTTTGGAAAGTGACTTAGTTTACAGGATTAAAACAAAGAACAATTAATAATAGATGAACCTCATTTTCTCTGCAGGTTTCAAAAATATGTCCAATTTCGTATTTGATTTCAATCAAATTAACTGACTGAGAGTCAGTTAAAACTCTAGGTAAAGGTGTTGTTTGGAATATTTTTAGATAGTGTAACTCAGTGTAAACTCATTCTCACCATAGATCATGTCGTCTTGAATATGAAAAATGACTAATTGAAATCAAAATGTAAATGTTATAGTGTTTTTTATCCAGTAAAACAGCTGCGAGCAGGCAGACAACTCGTGACATACCTCACTCTAGATCAGTGTTCCCCAACCCTGGTCCTCAGGGCCCACTGTCCTGCATGTTTTAGATGTTCCCCTGCTCCAACACACCTGATTCACATGATCAGCTCATCATAAAGCCTCCGCAGAAGCCTGACAACAGCCAGATCATTTGAATCAGGTGTGTTGGAGCAGGGAAACATCTAAAACATGCAGGACAGTGGGCCCTGAGGACCAGGGTTGGGGAACACTGCTCTAGATAGTACAAACCAAACGCACCCTTCCAATCTGGCGGTCTGTTTAAACTGCTAAACCTCCCATTTCCGCCTCTGCCTGCATGCATTGCTGCCCCGCACAGTGTCGCTGCCTGTTCATTCATCATCTCAGCATATTAATCGACTATTGTTGCTCATATGATTGTCATCTTACCTGCTGCTCCTCCCAAAGAAAGGTGAAGCTCCAACAAGAGTGAACCACTTCCCAAGCAGCTTCTCTCACTCCTCCAGTTTCCCGTAAAAGGCCGACAGGAACAGAACCTGGTTCCTCCGCTGAGTCAGCCTTCCTGTCCTCTCAACACTCAGCATCACGAACGCAAACTAATTCCTCTGAATCGACGCGAACTTTTTGCCGGAATGTAAACAATCCGGGTCACCGCCTGCAACTTTTTAACACGGGCCAAGACGCTCCGCTGCTGCTGAAGTCACACCCCAGAGGACTCTGGGAACTGTAGTTCCAACTCCACCGTGGGTTCTCGGCTCCTGCCCTCGGATTGTTCTGTAGTTATTTAGAAACTTGGGTAGAATTCAGTGTTGCCTTTGGTGTGTTCAGAGACATCATATGCCAAGGATCCCTGTAGCACAGGGGAGAGTTAGACACCTGTTTGGCTATTATTTCAGATAAGGCATAAAATTTAGAAATATTTAATTGTGACAATTTTGACTGATGTTGCAACTGTAACTTATTTGAGATATTATAAAGATGCAGTTTTTACATTCTCCTCATATTCATCTTAAATATATTTTTATGGAGTTATTTGTGCAAGGAGTTGTACCAAACAAGACGTTTTTCTTAAGTCCGTAAATATGCCGTGTAGGCAGGACATGTCTGCAGCATGACAATATTTAAATAGTAGTTTAACCCACATTTTGTATTCAACACTAATTGCACCTCAGGCAACTAGGAACTGCCTTATTGCGATTTTGGTAGTTTTGATTAACTGTCTGCCCTGATCTCAGACCTCACTCTGCTAGAGCTAATCACATTCAATGTTCTGTCAAATCAACATTTGGTTGCAACTTTAACTTTTGCATCTTTGTCACCTTACCAGAGGCATTATGCTGCATTCTGTACAACATTTGCAACTTCCCTTTGTCTTTCAGCTTTAGGATGAATTCTTAGTGACTGTATTTCCCTTGTTGCCACCAGTTCAGCATCTCCAGTTAAAGCTTTTCAGGAGTAACGTGTATGTCTTTCAGAACAGGCATGCATAGGTGAAGCATTTAGTAAGTAGTCATCATGTTTTGTAGAGTAATGTTCAATCTTGTATTGCAGGGTGTAAGTGCCACATATCACCTAACACCACTTTCTGTCCTTTCTCGTCCATGATGAAATTCCTCCGTCATTGATCCCTGATGCTTCCATTGGCATCCCTTTTCATTGCCGATGGTGGCAAACCCACGACGAGACTATGGTTCTCATCAAGCTGTGTGATCCCTGCCTGAGCTGCATCCTACCCTGAGTGCTATTCTCCTTCACTCCCTAAGAACTGGCACGGCTACAACTTCAGCGCTCCACCTGCTACATCAACCCTGAAGTCCCTGGGTCGCTGGTCATCCTCTGCTTACCTGCTACGCCAGACTCCAAATGACTTTTGACTGCACAAGCTCATGAGTCCTGCTCCCCCTAACCATCAAACCATTGTATTTACTCAATATCTAAATCTCTTGCATATCAGGTGGTTGCTGGGTATAGCATATCATCCATCTCTGTGTTTGCTGGGGGGAATAGCCACACAGAACAGTCTCTCTAGGTAGTATATTCCCTTCAAGCCGTGGTGCTCCTTGGGAATGGGCCTCTAGGTGGCTGGTCCTCGGGCCCACACATAGCAGTTTCACTAAGTAGTAACTGCAGAGCTTTTATGGGTGGTTACAAAAGCTGGTGCCTAGGCCATCACATAGATGATCTTCACATTAGTAGTGTCAGGCTCCATGCAGTTTTGGGGGGGTTTCAAGAATTTGCTCATCTCTCCCCTTATACCTCTATGTAACTTAACCTGCGGGGAGTGATGAAGTTGGAGCCTAGACGCCAAACTTAAGTCATGTTCTGCTGCAGAATAAACACTCTAAAACATGAGTTGTCTGACTGAAATTGGTTTTACAGGGAATTAACATGCTGAACTATTTCCTGGTGACCAGCCACCAGGTAAAACCGCCACACTTACATTTCTTGCATTTTGGTTTGTGTGTGGATTAAATAAACACTTTGTTAATTAGTGAGATTTGCTAGTAGGCTTATTTTTTTAATTCTCAAGTGAGCCAGGCCAGCTAGATATGAGAATTATCCATCTTCTTATCTAACTCTTGGCAAGAAAGCAAATAATCATATTTCCCAAAATGTCAAACTAATCCTTTCTTTGCTGTCTAAACACAAGCAGCACAAAAACTTTGCCTGAATAAAACCAAAACAATAACCACATTCAGTACTTGTGTTGTATATTGCAGTATTATAATGCAGAAACATTTTGGTCGGTACCAAAAAGTTATTGAGGTTTCATACTCTGAAGCCCTAATTAACACCTGCTCCAGTCATGATGCACACCAGCATCAATGACGTAAGGACACAATATCATCACTTTTCACGGAATTTCTTCATTGTTTTATCCTTACTGACCTTCACAGGGATAGGAACACAAAAACCCCCGAGGACACTCTGAATTGTGTGGTTTTCGTGGCCACGTTTTGTGGGAATAAATGAGATATTGTGAAGTGGGTGTTGTCTTTGTTGGATTGATGAGACCTCCATTGTCACAAACCTCCCACTCTGTTAACATCCTGACAGCGAGAAAAATGAACGCGCTACTCTGTTGCATTCCTCTTGGCCCATGACTGACAAGCCTTTAGCATCGGCAGGAATAAAGCAATTCAAGGCGCACAGTCCCCAGGTACACACATATTTAATACACACACGCACGCTTCCAATCTGACTTGGCAGCTGCCGTGCACTTCCGCTGTTGTTCTTAGTATTACTTCAGTTTTGAAAACACAGAGGATTGATTTAATTTGCGTCAACAACAGGGATGGTGTGTCCCTCTGTTCACATTCCCACATACACACAATCACTTTCACACAAACACAAACTTCATCTGGCACACTCATAAGCTTCTGCAATTTAGCTTATTTGAAACCCTTTTCAGAACTAGAGCACTGCCACTGCTGCAGTTAATTTTCAATTATGGAAATCACAAAATTCTTGCTAGTTTGTGAAACCACAGAGACCAATCCTCTGCTGGACTGACAGAATCATACAGACTTTCAAAATAATGTTTTTCTATTCATACTAAAACTACTGTTTATATTAAAGGGTAACTACGGGCTAAAATTCTGCTAAAACTCTCAACATCAAAGGAGTGAGGGATCAACAATTATAGATGTGGACATGCAGCAATGTAGTGTGATACTGAGGGTCATGGGGGACACTGACCCCCACTCAGTACAACATGGAAAAAGCAGGTGATCAAAGCTAACCAGCTGTGAGCAGCTGCTGTCAGACAGGAGTTTGGTGGAGTTCTGACAGTAACTAGAAGATGTAGCTCTCTGCTGTTAATTGCAGTTAATGTTACTGTTGTTTGTCAACCCTAAATATCTTCTTATGCTCTAAATATTGTACATGTATCCAGCCCAGTCTCATTTCCAATTCATCACACACTGACAGTTTGTCACTGCACCTTGGCAACTCACACTGACTTCAATGTAAGTCCCTCCACGGCTATAGGAGGTGCACTGTAAGTATAAAGAGGGATAAAGAAGCAGAGAGTGACGGAGGTAACGTATTGTACGTATTATACATATTTTCCTCTTCTCTGTAGTGCTATGTACCCATCTCAGTGTTTTTGGTGAGAGTCTCTCCAATATAACGGGATCGAATGGCGCTTGGCTTGTGGTGCTCAAAGCGCCAGTAAATTACATTTAAACAGTTTCTACTTTCTTTACGCAGTAAATTGAAAGAGACGCTGCTGTTGAGTTTTTCAAACGTATTTTTTTGGTGCTTTGAGAACAACAAGATGCGCGTCATTTATTCCCATCATACTCCAACGCTCTGCAGCTCTCACCACATAAATCTAGATGGATAAATAGCACTGCAGGCCAGGGGAAAAATATGTATTTTTCATTTGGGAGTGAACTATGTCTGTAATACATCCATGCAAACTGTACACTACAACTACATGATTAGGTAGAGGCGAGAGAATTCAGCTGAACTAAATCCAAGCAGACACAAGCTTATTTTGAGCAGAAAAGCAGTTTTTATACAGTGTGTTTTATTAGAAACAGTATCGCTAGTATTAACAATATATGTCAAAATTAATTTATGTGATTAATGTGTACAGCGCAAGAATATTATTTAGTGTAGAGTTTTTCTTTAAATACACTGTAACCAAGGATGTCTAAAATTCACACACACACACACACACACACACACACACACACACACACACACACACACACACACACACACACACACACACACACACACACACACACACAACTACTGTTTAAATGCAGGCTTTTTCTATGGCCAAACCCCATGCCCCAGGGACTGGCCACTTCAACTGGGAAGAACTGTAGTAATTGTCTACAATGGTCCACACAAGCTCATCACCACACTGACAATCTGGGATTCACCAGATTGTGTGCTTTAGTGATAAAGGAAGCATTTAATATTAAGAACTTTGTCAAATGTATCTTTGCGACTTTGCAACTTAATGTAGTATTAACACAGTATGACTGGTGATTATAGTTGTGTTAATACAATAATCCTCTCTTGATAAGTCACTTTTTTTGAAGTATCATGGAGCATTTTTTGCTTTTATTTGAGAGTAGAGAGGAAAGAAAGGTGAAAAAGAGAGACAGAATAACATGCAACAAAGGACTCCCACTGCAAAAAAAAAAAAAAAAAAACTGACCTAAAGAGAGACTAGAGGTGAAAATTACAGATTACTTTGCTGACTTGAATTATGTATTTGCCAGAAAGCAAATACATCACACATGTTCTGCACTGTTTCCCGTTTTTGCAGGTTCAAACTGTTCAGTTCAGTAGAAAACCAGGCCTATCCAACCTAGAGTTCTGTTCTGTGTGGCTATTCCCCCAGCAAACACAGAGATGGATGATATGCTATACCCAGCAACCACCTGATATGCAAGAGATTTAGATATTGAGTAAATACAATGGTTTGATGGTTAGGGGGAGCAGGACTCATGAGCTTGTGCAGTCAAAAGTCATTTGGAGTCTGGCGTAGCAGGTAAGCAGAGGATGACCAGCGGCCCAGGGACTCCAGGTTTACAAAACTGATAGCTCAGCAGCCAACTATCTAAATCAGAGTTATATTGTGATTATTTCAGTGGCTTTTTCTGGCTTTTAGGCTTTTAACTAGGGAGCATCGTGCCATGTATTATAGCTGAGATAAAAGCAGCGCTCTCAGTCACCAGTGAAGGGGAGGTCCATTGCTAAGAGCCAATGATTTAGCCAGTGACACAGATGATTCAGTACAGTCAACTCTGTCTTAAGACAGAGACACAAGATTTGTTTGTACATTTACTAGATGGAACTGATGACTGTCAAAGGAGCATGTTAAAGAGAAAGAGGGAGGGGTGAATGCAAGGGACAGGGTCATGACACTTCCAAAAAATATTTCTCCTCTAAAAGACTATTACAGTAGTGATACTGGAGGGATTTATGTTTCCCTTTTGTCTCCACGGTTGACTTAATTTGACACACTTGCTGTTGTTGGTGCTGACAAACTGACAGTCAGTAAGTGGAGAATAATACCCAGAACCCACCTTATTTATAGTAACACCCGTTTACTGTATTCTCTTCCACTATCTGCACTTAATCCCTGATTCATGACTTTGGCGCTAAATTTTTTATCTATCCAGCTGACATAGTTTTCATTCTGTGCATTTCCAATCATTTGTCTCTCTCCCTGCCGCTCACTCAGACTTCTAATAACATCATTCCACTGGGAGCAGATAAGTGTGGCTGTTGTGATAAGGAGCTGGGAGAAGGAAAGATGCAATCTGTCTCCATCTCCTCCCACTGTCACAGCAGCTCTGATCCCACTGGTGGCTACAAACGTCAGCTCTATTGATGTGCAGTACAGCATGGCTGCTATCTCTGATCTACAGAGGATGCAGCGTCTCATCTACAGATGCTGATGTTATTCCTCCGCTTACCCTGCGTATTTCTAATAATGAAAGTTGAAAGGTTTGGAGAGGATGGTCGTGATGATGGTGGTCAATAAAGCAAGAGCTGAAGGATTTAACAGGTTAAATATTTCAAGGTTTCGGTTAATCTTTTTACTTAAATTAAAGATATAAATTGATTAATTATGAGCTAATTTTGGACCCACAGAGTGCATGAAACCTAATAAAAATCCATTTAATGGTCTTCCCCTCACTTATCAGTCCTAGGCATGTTCAAGATACACTGTTTGCATCAAGTAGCATGGATGTGCTTTTTCAGACCTAATTAGTTATTGATCCTATCATGCTGATAGATTAAGCTACTTTTCAAGTATAGATCCTGTCTATTTCAAAGCAACGCTCCATTTTGTGTGAAACTGCTTCTATGACACACTTTGCATGACTAACACACAATCCTCAATGAAACTGCATTCATTTAGTGTTGTTATCATTACTATTAGCTTACACAACTAATGCTTGACCTGAATTTACATTGGTCTGCCATTACGATACCTAAACTGAATTTTAAAAACACATAGTAATGAATTATTCAACAATATACTAACATCTACTTGAAAAAATACCACATTTCAGTTATTATATTCATACACATTACAGTCACTACCACAATACATGCTCATTTTATGTTATGTTACCATGACATACACAAATTAACCTTCCACTCGTCCCCATTTCATCTTCACTGTGGCAGCAAAACAAGTAAATAAACCATGCTGTTAAACTGGGCTGGCTAAACACTTCTGGCTCTGACTAGATCCAGCAGACACACTGTACAAACAGTGAGAAACTTGCAAACCCAAAGCAACACTGAGACTTAAAACAACCCAAAATTACAATACTGTCCCTGCACATTTTAGCCACAACTACACAGGTGATTTCTATACTGTGGCTGATCTCGACCTCCTGTGGGCACGTACAGACTGCGCTTTATTGACAGCTGACTCACTGACCTGATATCTTTGTCGCCTCTGTCAGGGTGAAAGACAGCCTGAGAGCTCGTCACTAATTCTGCATCGATTAATTCATGTAAAATCATGAGGACAAAAAGCAGAGAGGTTAGGATGTAAAAGGCACATTACAGAGAAAACAGAAAGAAACTCTGCGAGCACTAGCATCTTACTGTCTTGCTAGCATGTTAGCTCACTTGCAAGTAGGATCCGTGTCACAAAGCTTCTGGCATCACCTACTTAACAAAGATCAGAGAAGGACAGAAATACATAAAACAAAGAAGTCAAGGTGCCGAGGCCACGGTGCGCTGCTCCAGAGAGCTGGTAAATTGATTTATTAAATTGATAAAGCTGTTGTTTTGCTGAAGTGTTGATGCACGTTGTAAATTAAAAATGTATGATTTGGCAAGCTTTTATAGAAAACATCCTTTGGGAGTGTTGTGATGCACATCTTATGGTGTGTGTTGTACTTCACTGTTAAATTAACTAGTCACTCCACTCAAAGGAGGCATCTATTGTGAATATCTAACCATCTAGTCCTTGAATATAAAACAACTAAAGCAATAAATAAATCATGTCTGTGCAGTCGTCGCCATCACCAGGGTCTTATTCAAACTTTGGCAGTTAATAGGACAAAACTTTCCTTGGACTACTCTGGATGTTCACTGCTCATTTTTATGTGGGTTTTTCATCTTTCATTCTGTCTCGACTATTGCCTAGAAAGCTTTCTGCTTGCCTGCTTTCCTTTTGGATGACCAGTGGGCACTCAAGCACCTGCTTCCATTGCTCCTGATACAGGCCTTATTCATTTATTTGTGGTAGTGGTATTATTTTATTTATTGAGGCCTGAAATTGAAGTGCATTGCCAGATCACAGATTTGATCCCCTGTTCCTGAAACGTGCTGTCAAGGGCCGGCAAATCATGTCACCAATCTGACGACACCTGCTCCTGGGATAATTGCCACACTTTTACTTTCCCTCCTCACCCCACATGCATACACAGTCACTATCCCTACCTGTCTTGTTCAGTGTCACTCAACCACTTCAAAAAAGTTTCTGTATTTTGTTCACAGTTTCTCCCTCTCGCTGACTCTGTCACCTGCCTTTTACTCTTCTTGCTCGCCTCCATGTCATTCTTTGATCCCTGCCTACCCGTCTTGTCACTCTCAGACACTCAGACACACATTTGTCTCATTCTCTCTCCTCAACCCTTCAGTTTCTTCCCATGTTTTTAAACCGATGACTGACTTTGACACATGCTGAGACTTTCTTTTTTTTTTCTTTATCTCCCTTCCCATCTCCAGTAAAGAATATTACTTGCAGCAGCTTTATGTCTCCAGCCTTTTTCAAAGCAGACATGTTGACTTATCATAGCGAGAAAGCTTAATGAGGGCTCAGTTCCATTAAGTGTAACAGTGAGCCAGTATGCACAATACCACCAGGGACCTGAACTGGATCACCTAAATATCTCCCTTGTATTAGTATAAAAACAGCCCTTTGCTCTTATATTACCCACTTCACTCAGCAGGAGTTTTCAGATTCTCCACTTCAGTGCATCGAAACTTCACCTCTGGCATTAGACTGAAGAAAAATACGTAGTATCACATGACGTCCCCTGCTGATCCCGACATGAGCCAGCTCTTTCAAGTATTTGTGTTTTGTAAGCTCCCCCTGAGTCTTCCTTTTATTCCTCTTTACTCGTGATACAGCCACCCATCTGCTTTATTTTTAACACATTAATACCAATTTTCACAGGGTGGTTTCTCCTTAGTAATGAATTTGTTCTCAGCGGGAGATTTGTTCAAAGCTTTAATAACTTTGTCAGTGTGCGCAGATAATTCCATTCCCTTAAGGTATGATTATTTTCATGTAAGTTCTAACAATTAAGTCTGTCTCTAAAGTCTGTCTATAACCAAAGTGTATAAAACCAAGACTAAACAACTGTGAACCAAACATAAAATAGTTTTAGTTGAGGAGAAAAAAGCTGTTATGTTTTAGTGAGGTCATATTTTCAACTAAAGATATTTAGGTATGTATGTTCATAATCATATGTTTTTCTCCCTTTATATAGCCTCAGCATAGGTTCATAGGATAGGTCAGATTATTTCAAGCGGGATTGTTTGAGGCACTTAGTGTTTTACCTATAGTAGATGGCAGATGGCACAGCCTCAGTTTGGAGAAGCAGAGAGGAGTCTTGGTGTAGGAAGCTTGGCAGTGTACTGCTGTGCTAAATTTTAAACGCCTAAAAAAAGCCAAACTAAAGAAATCAATATCAGTTTAAGCGTACATTATATTTAGAGTATTTTCACTGCTTTACCTGGCCATTAGACAGCCATTTCTGTCAGGAAACCGCCCTTATATAAGCAGATTATCACTCTCTCCAAACTGATCAGACTTTATTGGAAAAATCAGTGATTTTACTTTGCAGAACAGTTACTGGTTAGATCTGTTTTTCTTGTATTATTGTGTGACCTTGGTGTTTTCAAGGTTAAGTATGTGACATTTCGAAGGATCTATCGGCAGAAATGGAATATAGCATTCGCAGGAATGTTTTCATCAATATATTTTTCACTTTTCACTCAAGACACTTCTGCACTTCTGCTTCTGAATCTGAATCCTGCTTCCTTGTTTCCATAAAGTGAGGAGGTCCTCCACCCGACAGTCATGTAGTTGATTCACTGACTGTGAAACAGCTGGTAGAATTTGTCAGATGCGGCCACTGGGTTGATCTATAGACCTGACAGAAAAATAACTCTCTTGCACCTACCAGGGCAGAATGTTTCCATATTGCCATCTCCCCTGGTGCTGTGGACATTCTCTAAATACATATAGGGGGTAATACATCACACCACTGGAAGAGCATACTGCTCCTGAGTCAACAGACAGTACCAGCGTCATGGAACCATTTCTGTGAAAGTAAACTGGTGTCCAACCCACGTCTGAAGGAGGAGGATGTGTACTGACCCATTTATGGAGACCGTTTATGCTGGCTTGACCTGCACCATAGTGTCAGCCTGAATGGAGTAACAGACAAGAATTTACACAAGTTTAAATCTGAGTATTTCAATTGGTTTTAAGACAAAATAGTGGCTTTTAGGCTAGAAGAAAGCTTTCTGAGTAAGTATTGGGTATTGGCTTGAGTTTTTCTTGATTCAAACTCACTAAATTCAGAGGAATTTCCTAGTTTTGAGCAGGAATTTCGTTTTCTTCTTTTTGCTGTGCATTTCTTTGCAATTTCTAAAACTATGACTCAGTCCACTCATGCTAGTGATTGAATGGCTCTTTTGTTGTTGTCTTTGTTGTATTTTGTTCTGCTTCTTCCTCCTTTTATCTTTCGGGTTGTCAGATATCAGTCTGGGAGATGAGAGATGGCCTTGCACTTGTATTTTGATCTGAGAGAGCAGGGGATGGCGAGTGCACCTTTGTGATACGCACTTCAAGTCAAACTGGCATACACACTCGCTTATGGGAAAATTCAAGGGAAAACCATCTGGCTGCAGAACAAAAAACACGTACAATAGCTCAGTTAGTAGCCTTTTCATTTATCATAAAGCAAACAGAGCATCGGTGCAACTGTATACACTACCATGTGTGTTTGTATGTTCTCACACTGGATGACATTGAGATGGAGCATGCTGATCTGTAAACTCCAGAGTAATTAATAAGCCCACTGTGCATCACAGGGACCTGAGAGGGAGGAGAGGAAGAAAGAGGGATGAGAAAAAGGAGGGGCGCCAGCAAGAAAGCTGTGTTTAATTAGACTCATACAGAGGACTGGCCGTCCTGCGGGACCTGCCAGCCCTTCATAAACTCTTACACCAATTACCATTCTGCGGAGAGAAGAACACGCAAATAGAGAGCGAGCGAACAAAACAGGATGGTGAAAGGCAAAGTGATTGGCAGGCATTGGGTGTCCCAGTGGCTAAGCAGGCAGCGCACATACTGTACTTTGCATTCACAACAACTCAGATTTAAAATGACTTTTCCCATATTTTCTAAACACATTTGCAAATTCATATTGCTGTCATTGTAACTTCTATTTCCTCCCTGGCATATCTTACTGCAAACATTACAAATGGGATTTTAATATGGTAATAAACTAAACAAACAACAGTTTACACTCTAGAAGGAAGGGTTCTAAAGGGTTCTTCCTGAAGGGCTGAGGTTCTACTCAGAATACTTTTTTGAAGAAAGGGTTTGTCAAGGATCCTTTATAATCCAGAGAACTCCTTTTGGAAGGAAGAGTTCCTCAAAGATCTCAACAATCCTTTCATCAAAGGTTCTTTGTACAATAATATAAAAGGGTTCTCAGTAGAACTCCCTGAGTGTGTGCTAGATAAAACTCTTGGGGGAAAAAAAGTGTTCTCGGTAGAACCCCCAAGGCTTTTAGATAAAACCCTTGCAATATAAAAAGGGTTCTTGGTAGTCATTTTAAAGGTTCTGGACAGAATCCCCAGACAGAGTTTGTGTGGAACCATTATAGCATAGAGGGGTTCTCTGTAGAACCTCTCATAGGGAGTTCACAGAGGAGTTCACAGATGGTTCTAGGTATAATAAAGGTACATTAAGGGTTCTAAGTGGAATCTTTCTACCAGGAACCAAATAGAGTTCTCCTAAGGGGACAAGCCAAAGAACTCTTTATGGTTCTAGTTAGCACCTTTATTTCTAAGTGTGTAGCGAGAATGAAATAGAAAAAGAAGTGCCCAGCAGCACCCCAGAGAGCGGGAATATATTCTGTAATACACACAGTTCCAGGTGGTTTGCTATGAGTTTCAGTCTGTATGGCTCTGATTACAGGCCGGGCAGAGCTCCGCATCCATCTGGCAGCCAAGCACACACAGATGGAGGGGGGTGTTTCTGAGGGCCCAGGGACCATCACTTCTGGATCTGGATGTTCCTGGAGTTTTTTTGAAAGGGTGTGACTCTCAACTGAAATGGTGACATAAAGTCTTTGTCTCTCTGTCTGCTCTCCATCTCCCGCTAGGTTGCAATTATTCTCAGCGCGTCTCACTTTCCTGAAAGCAATCTCACTGTCAGATGCACAGGTCAAGTTCATGTCTGCGCCCAGGTCCACAAAACTAATAACTAATAATATCTCAAGAACACCTTGACGGAATTTCTTCAAACTTTAGCCAAATGTCCACCTCAACTCAAGAATGAACTGATGAGATTTTGGTGGTCTAATGTCAAAAGTTTCTGTGACCTCATGTCCATCCCACTCTTGTGAATGCGTTTCTTCAAATTTGATACAAACATTCACCTGACTCAAGGATGAACTGCTTACATTTTAGTGGTCAGAGGTCTCTGTGGCCTTACAAAACAAGCTTTCATCCATTACTCAAGAATTCATACTAAGTAACTATGACAACATCAATCAAAACATTTGAAATTACAAAGGGGTTGCATTCAAATATTCTTTTGGGGTTTCCTGGCACAGATCTGCATCCTGAGTACATTCTTCTAGTTTTTTTTTCTGTAGTTCCTTGAAAATGGTTTAATCTAAATCCAGTGCTTTTAAATCACATTTATTATAAGCCTCATTTGCACCTGAGGATGTTGTCCCTTGGTCTCTCACAGACTGCAGTCTTCATCTCTGCCTTTATCTCGTTTCATTTTTAGTTATCTCCATTTCAACACAATGCTTGTTCATTTCTTATTTTTCTTCCACTTTGTACAGAGGAGAAGATATCAAGGAAGAAGATGGAAGAAGGAAAAGGAAGAAAACCTCAAGTGTAGTGTGTATAAGACGGGCAGGGGGTTGGAAGAGGGCTGTAAGAAAATGTGAAAGGTAATGGAAGATTATGACATGAAAATAGGACTCACTGAAGCAAGAAAGAAAAAGATAAAGACATAAAGCAGGAAGACTAAAATGAAAGGGACAAACACGCGGAGGGCTGGAAAGGTTAATGGGTAGAAGAAAGCACCAGAAAAGCAAAGGAGAAGAAGAGAAGAAGTGAGGAATGGGGAAATTGTGTGAAAGGGGGGGTGTGGTGGGGGGTGGGGGAGGGGGGAGCTGTGCATGAATGAATGCTTTTAGTGTGTTCATGATAGTGTACAATTGCATGTATGTGTAGTGTTCTTTATGTGTTTTTCTTATGAACATGACTCAGTCTTTTTATTTGTGTAAAGGATGGGTGTTTATGGGATGAACTGTTGTTGTTTTTTATTTTTAAAACTACATTACTACATTACTTTAATTGTTTCTTAGTGTGCTGCCTGGAGACTATAATATATTGTGTCTAAATTTTCTAATTAGTGTGACTAAATAAATTAAACTAAGTTTGAGGGGAAAGAGGACAGAGGAAACAAGTATTGGAAGAAGGGAAAAAGGTGGAAAAGAATGAAGACATGGACATGGAGGGGTGAAGAACAACTCTTTCTCTCTCCGTCTTTTCAGCTCAGTACTGACAGACTTGTTGTGAGCTGCTGCAACAGATTGGCATCACAATCCATCACCAGGGGAGACAGTGGCCACTCTGCGTGACACAGACATGCTGTTACTAAGGCGCACACACATTTGTACAGTTATACACACCCACAGACATGCGCGTGCACACACATATACACACACGTACACACACAGATGCATGCTCAAGAAGTTTTGCGAAAGCTTGCCCTTTGAAAAAGAAAAAGACAAGGATACTGTAGGGGAGTGAGAGCGCAGCAGAGAGTGGAGAGCAGCAGGAAACGACTGAGAACAGGAGGTGACGGAGGGCAGTTACCTTGGCAACCGGGCCTCTGGTGACAACTGCCTAATCAGTGGGCGGACAGTCAGATACCCAGGGTGATTCCCCCGAGACGTATGCTCATTTCCCCCGTGGATCACTGGAACTGTTTTACATTAATGGCCAAAGTACGACTTTCCACACAATCCCTTGAAGAGAAGTCTTCTGAATGCACACTTAGCTGGCATTTTACATAAGTGGTATAAGTTGTACTTCAAATTAATTTTATTTTACATAAAATTAAAATATGCTGAGAAAGAATGTGTTCACTGACACAGGTAATTAGAATTTAATTTGATCTACAAACTGTGCCAGAGCTTCACCTAGTAAACTCCCCAAAAGTTACAACCCCTGCCAAATAAATTCAAACTTCTCTGAGAATAGCTAGCAGCCAACAAGTATACTGAACTTTTTTTTTTTTTTTGGAAAGACAGTAGCTCTCTCCTCTGAATGCAAAGTTGTTAAATGTGTAGTTATCCTGCATTCCATATGAAAATGTTGTTTATAATTTCTGGAAAATGCTCAAATATCCCTATACTGCATCTTCTGAACTTTTGCACATTCCTGCACAAAACAACATATTGTACATATTTTTATAATATTTTATTGTCTACTTAAAACTACTTGGCAATGAATCTGATTCAGAGTTGCATAAAGATTGTGGATTCAATGGAAAAATCAGAAGAAAACCCAACCGGATTGCTGAGAGAAAAAAAAAAGAAAGAAACAAACAAACACTGAAACATTTTGTGCACATTTATTTATATGTTTATCTTTTGTTTGTTAATTAATGTGACTTGGAAATACCATGAAACTTGCTTAATATAAAAGGGGCACGGCGTTTTGTTTTGTATTTTGTATATAAGCTACAGTTTGGCTTGAAAAGTGTCAACACATCCCTGTCACAGTGGTGGTCATTTTTCCTTGTGATGTAAAACTCCAGAATTCCCAGGGTACGGTCCACTAATAACCACACTATCTCCTGAGCACAAGTCAATAGGTCAATAGAGGCCTTTGACTGGTGGAAACCAGGAAATCTCTGTTCCAGCAGAAAGATTCCAGTTAGCTAACAGTGTCACCTAATTAGGAGAAGTGTTAAACAACAGTTCCCCAAAATTAAGAATGCAAACGCAACAGAAGTCAGATTTCCCACAGGTGTGCCACAGAGGAATTCGACTGGCCCCTCAGGCTGTCAGCTTCAGCACCACTTCAGCTCTTGAGAGATTTTCATTTGCTAATTGAGGCCCTGATCATAATAAGATGCTGTATGGGTCAGGCTTGTGGCCGTGGTAACCTTTTTCCATGACAGAGGGGAGCTCAGAGGTCACAGCCTGGAGTGACAGACAATTTGCAAAAAAAAACCATCAACCAGATCCCCCTCCTGGGGTCAACACTGACAGGATTAACATTGCTTTATTTAACATCTATCCTGGGAAAACAAATGCACTTTTACATGTGACAGTTTACGTGTGTGTGGAGGTATATACTCTAAATGAAAAAAGAACAGCAGCAGATTTAGTCATTTTGGGATCAAACACAGGCACGGGGTCCTGCACAGACCTAGTTTTCCCTGCTTTTCAATCCTTGAATAAACATTAACTCATAAAAATAAATTTTTAATTCATTATGGAGTGTGATCGATGAACTGAGGAGTCTCACAGTTGAACAGGCTGTATCCAGGGTGGGTTATGTCATTTAGTATCTTCCCCCTTCCTCCTTTTTTCAGCATGGCTGGTTTAGTTTCATTTTTCAACAGTCTGTACATCAAGCCGGGTCATTTGTTTACACAAGTTGTTACGTAAGATCATTGATTACTTTGAGTTAGTGAGAGGGTGCTGAGACACTCATGAATTAAGCATTTTGATGCCATTTTTAGCATATGGATTTTAAGACATAATTGATTAATAAAAAGTTTTTAAAAATGTAACTATAAGTATATGAGGGGTTTTATGAATGTTTCGGTAGTTTGGGGCAGAAGGCAAAAGCCGGCCTTTGCCTAAAGTCTCCCACTGACCCCGAAAAAAAGAGCAAATATTCCAGCTTTTTGGTGTATAAATACATTTCATTATATCAGCTAAACCAAGACAAAATATAAATAAGTTTTCTTTGTATTGTTTTTATCAAAATGTAATCTCAGTCCGAAATTCTCAACACAAAACGACCCACTGGCTATTTCTTTCTTACACCAACAGATAATATCCTCTCCTTGCAGTCTCCTTCATCCTCCTCTTTCTCCATTTCCTCCTCTCTGCAGCCATTATGTCTCTGGCATACACAGACTGTCATTAGGCCAAGGAGATATCTGATAGCAAATTTATTGCCACAGAGCAAAAGCACAGACACGATACACACACACACACACACACACACACTGGCACCACACATTGCAGTTTCACATACAGTATGGCCATCACCAATTAGGTGGCCGATTTAAGGTGTCAAACTCACTCATCATTCTCTGCAGCCGCCTGCCCTGCTGCTACCTGTGAATGTCATGCTTATTAGTCTCACTTTTGTAAAGCGTGTTGTAGGATGACATGCATCCCACTCTGCAAACTTTCACTTTCAGCCAACAGTGATGCACCCAATCAAACGGAGGAAGATCTGCTGCCCTCACTGCTCCTGTCTGCTAGAAATGAAATGTCTGACTCTGTCTGCCTGCACTGATACAGTCAGGGAAGGTTGAGCCATGAGATCCGTTCCAATTATTATGGTCTTAGTCATGGATATATGCCTTAATACAGCTCTTATTTTTAACAGAGAGATTTTTGCCACATATGAATTACATCATTACTTTTTGAGCAGGAGGGAAACTTCATCCTCTTATCCTCAGTATTTCATATGAGCTTTGTATTAATGTTAAATGCATCCAGTTTTGTTGCAATATTGCTTTATATGTATTTAACCTCAATTTGTTGAGACAAATAATGGTGTGGCTGTAGTTCTATCTTGTATTTGTATCCTATAGTTTGGAGTAGGCATGACATACTGCTGGTTGTCTCCTGGAGGAAAGAGATACTATTAATAGTTATGTAGGTATTTTGTTATAACCCTGAAGTACTGGACAATATGGGATTTTGACCCGATGATGGTGCTACGTTAAAAGTCAGAGGATCAAAGTGAATGAAATTCATCTTCTATAGTGTTATGTCTCTGAGGTTGCCAGGAAACCAGCAGAGACTGCAGGAGGTCCCTGTGTTCAGTCAGTAGTCCTGCACATAACCCTCCTAAAACTTGTAGAGGGAAATATTGTACTTTTTACTCCACTACATTTATTTAACATGTGGTCCCTTGTCTTCATATAAAACATTATCTTCTTGGATATGATCATCCAAATCTAGCCAAGAAGCAGCCTGTTAAATACAGCGTAAAACCACAACTGATTTTACACTTCGGTTTGCATATGGATTAAACAAAACAGATAGTGTGGTAATTAGTGAGCTTTAGATGTTGTGGTAGGGAGAGTTGTTTTGACTGGACAGAGCCAGGATAGCTATTTCCTCCTGTTTCCGGTCTTTATGCCAAGTTAAGCTAATTGGCTGCTGGCTGTAGCCTCATATTTAGTATCCAGACATGAGTGGCGGTTTCAATCTTCTGTTTTTCCCAAAATGTTGGACTATTCCTTTTAGTTTCAGCAACTGAAAACAGCTCAAGTTCATTTGCCATGAATGTTTCACCATTACACAGCATGAAGTCTGCTACTAATCCTGATTACTTACAAATGAATGGGCTGTAGCTGTTTATGCCTCACGAAAGGTGCATAATCATACTGATTAGAATTTGCTGCTTACGTCTGTTCACCAGGTGGAATGAATGCTATCATACACATTCATTTCGATGTTTTACATGAAAACACTGTTGAAAGTAGAAAATTGAAAGTTGTTTGTTAAGCATTTTGTGATGATGATGATGATGTGATGACTAGTGTTTCCCAAATGGGGGCACTAATTGGCCTTCCCACAGGTTTACTTGAAATTTTCTTTTAAAGTCTGTGTAAAGGAGTTTTTCCTCTGAACTTATTACACATGTTAGAAAATAGTTGCTGAAACCACTTAAAAACACTGAGCTGAGTAATCGCTATGTAAACACTATATAAGCCCTGCAAACTGACTCACTAACAAGACCGCCCCCTGACCTCAACATCATCCCCGACAGTCAGTCAAGAACATATTTTTAGTGATTCCCTCAGTCCAGTGGTCACTGTCCTCTGGTTTAGCAGCTCAAACATATCTGTTGAAATCCAGTAAAGCTGCAAGACGTGTGTCCATTTGACACTTGAGACAGCTGAGTGGACATACCCCCAGTGTTTCAGAGCAGAGAAAACTGCTTTTTTCTTCCCCATGATATTGAAACCTAATTTTCTATACTTAGTGATTTTTTAAGCTCATGTTTTTGTGGCGTGACAAACTCAGAACACATTTATTATTGTTTTACACAGATGTTAAAGGTTAAAATATCAATTATGCATAAGCCCTAAAATACTATAACAGGTTCAACTAATATGTAAATGTAAGTTTGATTAAACCACATTTTAAATTCCATATTCCTACTTTCAATGCAATCGTTATCTGCTCAAAAGGGTCAGCTGCTGTACAACCTCACAAAAAAACAGAGAAACAAACACAATCATGTTCACTGTGAGCAGGAAGCCAGTTTCTGTACCAAATGACTTGGGCATGTACCTCAATAAGATGACACTGATGTTGTAACCATGTATTGTATCTCTTATTTTTTCTACCAAAAAAGTTTTGTGCTGGTCAGGATGCATCATTGAGAAAAGTTTGAGAAGCACTGACACTGTGGGATATTGGCTGGATCATGTAGTGGATACGTAGCCTAACTGGTTCACATACTGCACAGCAGTTGGCTTTTGACTCTATGTTTAATGTTTTGCAGCTTCATATGGATTTCTCCCTGTTCTCACTTTTCTGGCATGAAATTTCAACTTTGCAGGGCACCAAACAATGTCTATATGTCTATTTCTTCTCAACTAATGTCCTTATACTGTGGACTGGATTATAGTAACTTGACACAATAACAAGTCTTTGTACCTCTATGAAATACAAAAAAAAAAAAAAGTAAAATAATGTACTGAGTTATCTCTAAGACAGCATGCATGTAGATGTCTACAGTCCTGTCACCTACTATCATCACAGTAATTCTGACATTAAACTGTGCTACGAAATATGTCACTACAAATACTGTAACATCTTTCATTCATCTTGTTCCTGTCCATAACCCAATGATAAATTCCAGCACCCTGTCATCCGCGGTTTTGTGATTTTAATTCTGAACCATATGCCGCAGAACATCATACAGAATGTGTGCAACAGTACAGTATATTTTACATATACATAACCCGTACTTACAAGCCTCCAGGCTCAGATTACATGGTACATTACACTCACATGCATCCTGTGAGCGATCCCAGAAAGAGGGAATGTGAGCAGCGCAGTCTGCTTTGATGAGCTGTCAGATTAAGGATTACCAAGGAGGACCATTAAAACTCACAGCAGCACTGTTCCACTTTCTGCCCCCCATCAGCTGTTTGCGAAACCTGTCAGAGAGATGGAGAGAGTATCAAGAGTGTTAGAGGGAGGGTAAAACGGGCTGCAAGGAGTGAGAAAAGGGATGAAGTGTTGGCAAAGTAAGAACTAGACAATTACAAGGAGGACGCAGAGAGAGGAAGGTGAACTGACAGCAGCAGAGTAGAAGGTGGGAAGAGGAAAAGGATGGCTGATAACCAGTGCATTATCACACTTGATTTATGGAGTTTTGTAGGCTATTCAACAGCTTGTTCCTAACATATCAGCTTTCTCCATCAAGTAGTGGGAGAGCTCAGTGCTGGCACATCTCAACACTGCCCTCTACAGTCTGGAGCTGGAATTTCAATTCAGAGGGAGGAAAAAGAATGAAAGAAAGCAAGATGTAATAAAAATGATTAAAGCTGGCTGATATTAGGGGATCTTGAGCATTAGTCATTTCAAGCCCTTGGAACAAGTTTAAATCCTGCACAGACCAAATTAAGCATCTGGTACATCAGCTAAAAAAAGTGAAACTGAAAGTAATAATAATCAGCTTTCAAAACCAGAGTGTTTAACCAGTGTTTACTGTTTTGACTCATGGACAATTTTGTCAAAATGTGACAGTAATCAAAATGCAACACCAGAGCTGTGCCAGCAGGGACGTTTTGCAAAGGTAAAAAATGTCCCCTGAATTTAATCTAGATCCTGGTCCCTGTGGTGAAAATGCAGTCAGTTCCTCCAAAGGTTCCTTGTCCCTGGGGAAAGTTCCCTGGTGGACACATAGCTGCACTTTCCAAAGGCACAGGCCCTTGGGGGTAGGGCTTGCAGTGCTTAATATCTCTGATTGAATGGGCATTCATTTTATTTCAATCATCATTTTTAAAAATCTGCAATTGCAAACCATTTTCTTTTTGTACTTTGACACATCACTGTAAAGTTATTGAGTATTTATGGGGACTGTAGAAGTCCAGCAGTAATAAGTAACAGCAACCTGCCTTTCCATCACTTTTTATGGGGCAGTTTGTTTTGTATAGTTGTGCACAAAAAAAAAACATGGAAAAAAACAGCCGCTGCTTTTTCTTATATTTGCAGACTAATTTGTCTAATCTTTGCTGGTCTTTAGACTACTGTGGAAACACAGACAACAAGGTGCTGAAGGGACCTTTTACTACTTAAAAAAAAGTAGTTGTTGCACAGCTTGAGGTAAATCTTGGTGTAGAAATGAAACTAAGTTCATTATCACAACATAAACTCGCACAAAAAGACTCTCACCCAGCCTGTTTTGAACAAACTATCCAGTAATTAAGAAAACATATTTGGAAAAATCAAGTTAGAATCCACTTACAGTATAACCACAGAGAAAGCTAGAGAGCATGAGGAGACAGAGGAGAGATTATATACTGTGGGCTGCATTCTACTGTAATATTTTGTTCTTTCTGACTCACTGGTATTAGTACCAGACACCCAAGGACACACTTAACGATGTGACAAATATTCATAGTGTCCTCTAACCCCAACCATACCAAGACTACTGGATTCAATTTTAAGACCTTGGCTGGAAAGAGGGACACAGCAGATCAAAACATTGCTGACCAAAGGCAAATGGCTGGAATGAGAAAACTGTCCTCGTGGATAAGTTTAACTTTGGAGGGAGAAAAAGCCAATAACTCAGACCTACATAAATTCAAGATGCAAGACCAACAGCTTTAATTCAAATCTAAACAACAAAGCTCATAACAATGCAGGTTTTGTGTTGAACGCTTTGTTGAACGCTTCAAGCTATATTACACAATCATTCCTGTGTTGACAGATGTGCAATGGTTCACTGGTCAAACAGAAGGAGAACATTTCACGATGAAGGTTAACAAAGTTCAGTTCTGTTTCAGTTCAGTAGGTATGACTTACCCATCATGGTTCAGCTGGGCGGCTGCCATCTTGGTGAAGAGGAAGTTGTCTAGGAGTGTGGGGGCAGAAGGTCCCAGCAGATGTGACATGATGTTGTAGTTGACACTTCCTTGTGGCTAAAATCACTGGCAGAAGTGAGACCCAGTGATTCACTGAAGCCTTATTCTCACAGGGGCAGCTTGCCACTCTTATGTGAGAGAACTCTCAAGCTGTCTGTACAGAAAGATCAAACCACTTCACGCCCCCTGTTCTGACTGCAGAATGCTCCTTCATTCAGTCACTTTTTCTTTGAGTGCTTGCAATATCTTTCATAAAAGCACAAGATTTTTTTTATCTATCTGCAATATTTTCCCCTGAGAATTCACAGTAAGCATGTCAGTAGTCTGTGTAATCAGTCCTCATTCATCTTTTAAGCCATACATCAATGTTTTACTGCCCCCTACTGGACAAAAGCCACAACTACAGCTCACATCATGACTGCAGCTTACATGATCCTGCAATACAATGTCTGCACAGCCACAGTTTGAACAACAGTGACAAAGCTTATGAGGAATTTTCTGATGCTTATCTATAATTCGCTTGAAATTAGCTGTAAATGAATTTGCTTTGCTTCCACTGCGCTAGATATTAGTATCACTGTTTTCATATTACCACCTTTATTACTTTGCCATCAACTGCTCATTATGAAATTCATTATGATTTCTGACAGAGTGGAGCTGCTCACTCGTGTCTGTCATCTTCCAGTCAGTCAGGCTGATACAGAGCGGGAGCTGCAGCGGCACCGAACAGCCTGAAAATCTCAGGCCCAGGAGGGCTATATGTGCAGCTGTGCTCAGTTTAGTTAGATATTGAAAAGCCCACAGTGAGCACATCTATAATTTACTGACCATTTTACTTCATCCTAAATAAATTAGAAACCTTCTCATGTGCAACTGTGTTTTACTCACATCCCCTGAGAGCAACATTTCATATTTCAAACATTTCAAACAACTTTAAAAAAAAAAAAAAATCCACTTTTTCAATTCTTTGAGGATTTTATCTTCCAGGGGGAAGAGTTAACAAGCTGCTGTCTTGTTTATATATTAATAGACTGTTTTTTTTTTTTTTTTTAAATGTACAGCTAAACCATCTGTCTGCCTACATCATCCATAACTTAATTTTATTTTATAAGCTAAAGGAAATAATGTGTCTACAGTATATTCTTTAAGAACAAACCTTTTTCTTAATACAATTAAATTATTTGGGAGGGCACAAATAGAAACAGATATCTCAGATCTTTTACCTACATATGCTTGTTAATATTTGGAAAATAATAAGTCATTAACTTATTATGACAGTGACAGCTGAAGGTGTAACAGGAAAGTGGGTAGCAAGAGAGGGGATGATACGCAGCAAATGGGCCGTAGGCAGGAGTCAAACTGGCAGCTGCTACAGAGGACTAGCAGCCTCAGTAGCTGGGGTGTGTGCTATACCAACTGAGCTATAGGGGCGCCCCAGCACCATTTCTTTTAAAAGTACATTTTCATACAAGTATTAATATAATATTAACATATATTTATAATATTCTAGTACTGTAAACTGTAAGATTAACGCATTAAGAAACATGAAAGCAGCATCATTCCAAGAATATTCCCCTTAAATGAAGGGAATGTTAAAGAGTTCTTATCTACGATGTGAAACAGAATCTTTATAAACACAATTTTTTCAGTGTCTGATGGTTCAGTATTCCCCAGTTAAAGGGGTTTTGGTGGTAGGCTTCAGTTCATTTTAGTTAAAAATAAAAAGCAAAAGAGATCAAAAGCACATTATGAGGATGTAGAGGATAGCATAATTAATTATATGGCAACACTAAATCAGCTTGCTTTGAAGGCACAGCTATTGCACTATCAATTAATATTGGGTTGGAAAAGACATGAGAGACAATAATACTCATTTAACATGACCTCCCGTATAAACCACACCATCTTCCGGTCTTCTATCTGAATCCAGATCATTTTGTTAGTTGAACAAATACACAGATACAAATAATGACCCGTGCTACTGCAGTACATGTCATAAAACAAATTCAGTATGTCAAGTTTCACCCAGTCCTGCTAAACCGCACCTCATCTCACCTTAAAGACAGAACATCACAAGGGGTTGTGACTTACTTTGCCAGAGTCAACCTGTTTGTGTGTGTATGTGTGTGTGTTAAGACAGGCTGTAACTTCAGGGTGTTTTTTTACAGACAGAAATCCTGCTCAGTTCAAGACAGCACAACATTTTATATATATATATCGATCAATGGATTCAGGTGGGTCCAAACACAAGCTGTATTTTTCCGGCTCGTTGTTTACAGAAAACTCAGAGGTGCCAGAAACTTTCTGTAGAAGAAATTAAACCTTTAACTTGTATACCCCACTGGGGCTTTGCAGACAGAGCATTGGCTGCAGACATAACAATTAATCATTAAACTATTACATCCTGTGCTTGCTTCAGTGACATATATTTCTCAGTGGGTGTGCACTTCATTCTTTTCAACATTCTAGCGGTCTGAAACAAAAAGTGCTTATAAACTGTAACTGCTTGCGGCAGTTCCTGATAAATAGACCATTTTCACAGCTGCCATACAGATGTGAAACAGTGGGTTAAACACAGGTGTTACCAATAGTAGCAGAACCTTTCCAGGGAGCCAACATGCACAATAGCAGCACCTTGTCTCTGATTGACCTGAATGGAACGGAGCCTTAATTAGTATCATTAGTAACACCTGCGTTTACCTTACTATTTCAAGCCAAAATTACTGCAGCAGAAAGGAGGATCCAGGATATTAAAGGGGTAGGTTTCATTATTTGATGTCAGGCTGTATGAGGTATCTGTTGATAGTCAGTGTATGACCCACAGTAGTTGCTGGGGGCAGAGAGGAGTACCCACAGCAACACAATATATTTTAGCAACATATAAAAGGTCTACCTAAAAAAACAAAAGCAAAAAAAAAAAGAACAACCAAAATCCACAATCAGTTTAAGTCTACACTATATTTTCATTGCCTCACTTTCCTGTCAGACAGCCGTTTCTACTCGATCCGTCAATCTGTTTGTTTTAGTTATTGCATGACCTCGGTGAATCCGATCTATCTTTTTAAAAAACAGAGGTCAAACAATAACTAAAACAAACTAATAGATCAAGGTTGAGACAGACCGGCAACTCCTTCTGCAAGGTACAATTACTGATTTCACCTATTGAGTTTGGTTTGTTTGCCAGCAGAAAAGACTATCTGATGGCAAAGAAAAAGCAGTGAAAACTTAAACTGATACTGTTTTTTTTCAGCTGGACCTTTTTTTGGTGGGCTAAAACACATTTTGCTGCTGACCCCATCCACATCAGTTCATTGCTTGACCTCCGTATTGGTGCTCCTCTCTGCTTCTTCAAATTGTCGGCGTGCAGACCACCATCTATTGTAGGTAATATAATGAATATCGATAAGTACCTCATTACAACACCACTTCAAATAATCCAA
Organism: Lutjanus erythropterus; assembly: GCF_056507025.1. NCBI lineage: Eukaryota > Metazoa > Chordata > Actinopteri > Lutjaniformes > Lutjanidae > Lutjanus > Lutjanus erythropterus. The sequence goes on along the minus strand of NC_139321.1, from coordinate 21,223,688 downwards.
ACTATCCCATTAATATGCCTTTTAGTGTAGTCAACAAATTGATGAAGTAACTAAGTAACTGAACAGGCATTCACTGTACACATCGTGCAAGGACACAATGACATGACACTGACTATTGTACCTGCAAACTTCCAAATGCGGCAGTTTGTCTGACGACTTGATCCACAGATGTGAGCTGAACAGAACACAGCTGCTTGAAATACGCAGCTGAGTTGAATGTCATCACTAGTCTTCAAAATGCAGCGGGCAGGATGCCATCTGAGCACTATTAATATGACCTGTAAGTAACAACACCAAACAAATGACAGCTCCAATAAAACGCTTCAGACTAAATGATGAAAATCTGACATGCCTTCAGAGGCTAACAGTAACATAATGATTGCAAGAGTTGAGTATTGAGTTTTTGATGGGTTTTCCATCTGGAAGCCAAAGAAGCCACAGAGCAGGATCATTAACTTTGATATGAATATGATGAATATAGCCACGAGCGATTAATGATGAGTCGTATTCTTGAATACATTTTCAAATAAATCACGTACAGCTTCATGAGCATAATTCTTATACTTTTATATTTTTTGAAAATGCTATATTTTCCTAAATTTCTCCCACCACCAGAGATTTTATTGATCAGTATTTTGGTAAATTTACACACACTCTGGGACAGTCTTGGTCTTTTAAATGGGAATGAATCTGTTGTTCAGTCAAGCACTGCAGCACCTCATTCCCTGTGAGAATATACAGGATCTCATTTAACTTAACAACCAACCTGATCCATCCTTTTATTTTTTAACAGAAGTGAGATAGATGTCTGAGAGCTGAAATCACTCTGTGGTCATGGAGCAATGGTTTAATCAGGAGATCCACGCTCCAGACAGAGCCATGGCAGTGCAGGACTTTGCATGAGTTTTAAAAGGCTGCAAAGTCGGCAACTTTAAATTGGCTGCAGAGAAACCTGGTGGTCAGTGTGGCAGCAGATAATAGCAGTAGTAATAAGGGAGCGGGGAAATGTCTCCATTGTTCTCAATCTCCCTCTGACAGTGTGCACTCGCTCAGCACAGAGAGAACCATGAGGACATAAAACCACCACCGGGCAAATGTGAGATATTCGTCCACATCTACGAATCATTAAAACGGCCTCATTCTAAATGATATTTTCTGACATAATGACCTTTAACCAATGCAGGTGATACATTAACTCCCTCACTGACTGCACCGACTGCTAATTCATATTCATTATATGCGACAGCCTGTCAGCTCCTTTAACAGTTTATCTTAATATCTTTATTAAAATGTCAATAAAGTCAATAAAGAAAGTAAGACTTAAGCTAATTTCTATCCCACCTCACTTATTCACTATCTGACAGGACTTTGTAGGTTTAGTTGCATTCAGAATGAGACAAGATGGATGAAGGGTGACTGTGCAGTATTTGAAGGGAATCACCAACAAACTGAGTGAGGGTGAGATAACACGAGTCATAAAATAAAGCCTGACACTGGCCTCAAGGCTGAAATATTTCCTCACCTCAAATTCTTTCTTCTACTGCAGCAGGCAAGAGAAAATCATCTCACCGCCCTATGAGTTTGTTTTTTCTTCTGGCCCACAGGAGTTCCTCAGGTCCAGACAGACCTGTCCATCCTGAGTTGTATCAACAGGCTTGTATCTCACAACACCAACATAGATCTCAAACCGCACAGTATTGTATATCTATAGGGACGCACCGGTACTGATACCAGCATTGGGTATCTGTCCGATACTGTCCTCACATACTCATAAAACTACTCCCATACCCAACACCCGATACCACATCACGAAAAGTAGCCGCTCGACACAAGTAAACATCTAAAGAACCGCCATGATGCAGAGATCAAAGCATTTGCTGATGCCTACCCTCTTTTTTTGGACTTCTAACTTCTCTTTGTGTACTTATTCCTCACCAAAACGGCCTGACAACACAACACACGCAACTTCCCTCTTTGGGGTTCACAGCAGGGTAAACAAAACTGTTACACATGGCACCACACTCATACCTGTCCCCCCCTAAACAATGGCAGGTAGGAACTAATGAGCTCTTAGACAAGAGAGACATGAAGAAGAAACTTAAATACTACACATGTAAATGTTAATAAAATACTAAGTAAAATGCTGTAAATGATAATGAAATAATTATCATATATAACACCATTTATAATAGTAAACTAGTCCATAATGATGTTGTGAAATTATTATACTGAAATATACACAGTAAACTGCACAGCTTAATAAAGAACACAAAAACAGTAAAGTAACTTACTACAAATAACCTAAAAATGTAATGTGTATAGTAATGGTATAGTAACTATGGTTACACTTGTAGCACGAAACAGACCAGTGATTTGTTACATTTAGAAAGTGACCATCTAATGAAAATAAAACATGTTTTAAAAGTTATTGTAACAACTTTAATGGCATTATTAAGTACTTTCATCGGTACTCAGTATCGGCAAGTACCCAAATGTAAGTACTTGTACTTGAATTTGGTCTGAAACAAAGTGGTATTGGTGCATCCATATATATCCATATTCTGTATGTTTAGGCACACAGCAGAGGTACTCATACTCACATACTGTACTAAGTTTTTTTGTTGTGACCTGCAGTTCGACCCAGACATCAAAGCTGGGCCCACGAAATAAACCAAGCAAGGACAGAACTGGGAGAGGATCATTGTTTGGTCCATCAACTGCGCTTGCATAAATAGAGATATTTCAGGCTGAGTTAGTCCAACCAGTTGTTGCTGTTAAATGGTTTATCAAATATGCTAGCAAACCAATGCAGTACATTAAAGTAAAGCAGAAACGTCAGATAGGTCAGACCACTGTGTTTAACTATGTCTTTAAACATTAAAGTTACAACTGAAAATAACAACGGAAATAATCAAGTTTGCTGATTTTACATTTAAAATCAAGTTCCAGTTTTCTGTCTATACAGTCAGAATTCCAACTTTAATCTCTGTCGGAATTAAAATGTAAGAATATTGAGTTTAAACTCAGAATTCTGTCTTTATTCAGAATAGAATCTGAATACTGTGACATTTATATTCTGACAGGATTCTCAGACTAACATGAGAATATTAATTTCAGAATTCTGACTTTAAATTCTGACTTTACATTCAGAACTCAAATAAATGTTTCTCATGTGACTCTAATCCTCTTTCATCAGCATCTACAGCATCATCTACGAAGAATACGTCACCTTCATGCATCTTGGGAAATATACTGATAGTTATGTTATGAAATCAAGAACGGGCTTCTCTGGTGAGTGTACACACACAGCGGGTGTGAGTCCAGGCTCGCTTGCTGTGATTTCCTCATCTGTGTGCGTGCATGAAACACGTACATCTGTGTATGATGTGTAGGACAGAGAGCCTCCTACCCAAAACACTGGTATCTCACATCCTGGAGATGAAACTCAACAATCAACTGTTTTTCTAAGATTTCTGCCTATTACAACTTTAATTAGCATTTTTGATGAAAATGTATTTGTTGGAGAAGTTTTACTGCATGAAAGTAGTATGTCAGCAGCCTGTTTCCCAAAATGTCAAGCTATTCCTTCAAGCTTGAATTATTTTTAGATTTGAAATTAAAATTAATATGTGTTCAATCATGCACAATACTGTATATAATATGATATAGATTGGAAGAACACACTGAACAGTTTTGTCTAAGCTCTTTGTGGACACAGCAAGTGCTGTAGCACCTCACTGTACTTTATACACTAAGCTTCACAGTCCATTGCTCCCTATTATATTTGAATTTATTAGACCTTCTTGTTTGTTGTATCAGTGCCAATGCGTTTTGGCAGCATGTTTCTGTTTAAAGTCCTTTGGGAGGACACGGTAACCTTTGTGCTTTATCAAATTATTATTTTTCCATTAACTTCAGTCAGTCACAACAACGCTGAAAACTGTATAATAGGAAGCTTTTTAATCAGGCACGTCGGCGGGATGGTTTGTGTTTGCTCGTTCTTGTAGAAGCAGAATTGATTGAAAAGCTGTAAGGTGGCATTTAGCTTCACTGGGAATCATTTGAATTACCAGGAAAAAAGGTCATGGCTCAAAAATAGCCTTTATTGATAGGTAAAATCAATTATATTAAGGCAACAGCAGTACTGAGACTGACAGGCAGACTGAGTCAGAGAGTGGGTGCATAATTTGGTTTTGCTTGCAGGTTTAAGTGAACTTCTTTGCAAAACAAATGCATAAAAAGAATGAAAGAAAACAAGAAATTAATATAAAAGATTTCAGAAATGACTGTTGCTGTCTTTGGCTGGATCACTGGACTTCGCATCCTCAGATTTGGAAGTCTGTTGAAACAAACACAATACAAGATGTACTTTTAGTTACGGGCAATAATGTAGACCAGACTAACCTGGAAGTTACATCACCCTGGTTCCCTCAACAAAAAGCCAGAGAGACTGAATTTTGGATTACTGCAAAGCTCAGTGGCATACAGAAGTTTATGATACTTAGGGTTTGTTCAGCAAGATAATCTACACCAATTATAACCATCTTTGTGAATTTTGAAGCATAAACACAGTCACCAGAAGTCAAAAGCTAATGTTTGGCTACAAACAAACTCCAACAGGGTTGCATGACTTCACATCATCACCACAAAGTGTTCAACAAACTGTAGTCTCAATTGTTAGCAACCACCTTTATTAAGACACATAAAAGCTTCAAAACTTACAAGTGGGGTATTAACTGATGTATTTTATTTTGTAGAACAAAACACGAAAATCTTGTAAACTTGTGTTAACCACAGATCTTATTCAGGCATCTAACCAAAAACCCATTCAAAAGGTCCAGTGACCCTGAGGCGAGGGAACCAGAGATGTAAAAATGCTAACGCATTTCAAGGTTTTAGGAGTCATTCCTGCAGCGCGCTAAATGTCCTTGATGTTCAACTGGAAGATTGTGTTGGTGTAAACATGTTCAAATAATGATAATGTTTTCCTGTTTCCGGTCTTAAAGCTAACCCTCCCCTGGCTATAGTGTTATATCTAGCATACAGACATCACAGTGGTATCAGTACAGACAGTGGCATCAATCTTCTCTTCTCCATCTCTGTCGCAGGACAGAGGATAAGTGTACCAGCCAAAAATGTGACCAGTGAGTAGCCAAACTGTGGTACTGATTCTTCAACCTGTCAACTTGATGTTTCTCTGTGGACTGCATTAATTCTGATGGTCTCACCTTGGACTTGAAGAGGAGGTTAATGACGCCCTTTGAGCGTCTGTCTGCTGTTCGGTCACAGGTCCCATGGACAGACATGCTCTTGCTGTCCCTCCTGGCTCTGGGAGTGTCCACTTCCTCTGTGCCCCCCACCACCGCCAAGGACAGACCTACTGACAGAGACAACTTTAGCGCCTGTGTCTCTCTGATTACCGGCTCACAGTGAAACCTCTGCCTCTTCCTGCTGATTTTTCGGGACTAATTGTGCTCTTGCAGCTGTTCTGCTGATGAACTGTGCGCTTTGGCAGTACCAGTGGCACTGTGTGTATGTTCAGCGAGGCTGTACAGCTTGTAGTCAGCGGTGCTAATCAGAGGTAGTGTATTAACGCCACAGTCAATGCTGGCTCAGCTGGCCCACTCCAACATGGCACAACGCCAGGGAAACATCAGCGAATTGTGGCCTGATGCACTATTTGGACTTGTAGGGTTATGTGACTGAAACGATAAAATATAAACTGGGTGAAACCGCAGGCCAGTTTGGAAAAAATTACAACCGACGTGACTGATACATTAATTTGCTACCTTACATCAGAGTCTGTGTTGGGTCAGGCCATTACTGCAGCATTTCCCAGCTTGCCAATTTATCATAAATAAACACCAGACTTTAAAAAGCATACTCCAGCCATGATTGTGTGTTTTTCCTCACAGTCAGCTACCCAGAATAGGAAAAAACTGTACTTCCTCTCATGTCATGACTTTTTTACTCAGTAACAGTACACTAAGGCAGCCATTCGCAACTCCCTAATAACTTGGCATTACATGCCTGCTGTGTATTCATGTCAGCTCGCTTTGGGTTGTCTCATTACTTATTCAGGAAGATAGTAAAACTGTAACCTAAAAAGTTATTTATTAACTAAGTTTTTGCATTAAAACCCAAGATTACACCCACGTGACCTGACATTTGGCTACAACTTCATTGTTTTGTGATCATCATTCTACAAAGATACACTTAGATTTTGGCTCCCTGTACTGCTGCACTGCCAAATGATTAGATACTATTTTCCAAAGCTATTTTTTATATCTAAATGTGTTGAAGTATATAGGAAAAAAAAGAAAGCAGGGCCAGTTCCTTTGAGTGCAGTGCCACAAAATATGTTGGTTTTTGAAACAAGGAAGTGATGTGGGAGACAGTGCCTGCACCAGTAAAAGCTCCAAAGCATGTGTTGAGGATAAATGGCCCTGAACACATTAGATTTGGATGCATAATGTCAGACAATGATGCTGAGCCAAAAGCACAGTGTGTTGGTAAAATCCTGTCACAGCAAGGTTAATTTTTTCTCCTTTTTTGTCATGTTTTTTTTTTCTCATTTAAGTGGGAAGATGGTCCTTGAAAATGTTTTATCAGTCATTAGCTGGCCATAAGTGACAAAAGGCATAGAATTCTTGCACTTAAGACTTGTTCAGACTGCCAACCCAAATCCATTAGCATATCCAGATTGATTTTGGAGTCTGAACAGCAAAAATAAAAATCACATGAATTGTCATATTTGCTAATTGGATCCAAGGCACATTTGGAGGTGGCTGCAATTGTGTTTCCAATTGAATTACTACAGATGTGTTTCGGTCGGGCTGCTTTTTTCTGACAACTTACATTTTCAAAACAGGCTAGTTACTTTAGTCTTAATGCATTAGTTAGTTTTCATCAAGACCAACATCTTCTTAAGTGGATGAGACAATAACACATAAAAAGACTCTTATTAAGTGTGTCCATCTGTGTAAATCAAGCACGACAGACAAAACAATGCAACATAAGACGTAAGATAAAACAGACAAGAGGGATACAGTGCAGACAGTCTGTTTTAAAGATCTTTAAAGCCTCTGCAGTGCTGTGTGGATTGGTGTATTTTAGGCACCTGTGATGGCAGGCAGGGATCTGGAGTTGGCATTGGTCAGCAACACATTTCCTTCATTTGGCTCAGACAGGTTGGTGTCACTGCGGAACTCCTGCTTCTTGGACAGCTAGAGGGAGACAGAGATCACACAAAAATCAGCAACAAAACCTCTGCAGATACTGAGCTCCATTATTTAAACACCCCCTCACTTCTAACATTCCTGTTTTTCATATTTTATCTGCTTTCCTCCCATCATCTACCTCCCTGTGAAGCTCATTCTCACCCGTTTACAGTCCATTGTGCTCGTCCTTTCTCTTTCCTCTGTGATGAAGATCATGCTGCTCCTCTTCTTCTTCTTCTTACTCTTCCTCAGTCTGACCTCTGCGTCGCCCACGGTCACCACCCCCTCCTCCACTGTACTTACACTCACACTGCCGCTGGAGCGCTGAAGGGGCCAGGAGGTCGGTGACTCAGGGGGGAGGTCCCTAGGAGGAGGCAGGAAGGGTGTGAGTAGTAAATAAAAGGGGCTAAAGGTTCATTTTCATGTCCAGGTTGTTGTGAAGAGCAGATTTTTACAGTTTGAGATGAGATGTATGCTTTAATTCCGACATATTGGCAGTGATTACATTAGAACATAGTTTATATATGTATCCTGTTGATGAAATGTGTCAGTCCTGCATTGAATTTTACTTTGAGGTCACTAGATAAATTCATCTGTCCGCACACGTGTTTCCTTACCTGTCTGCATGGACCTTGGTTGGAGTCCCGCATTCAGATCCCTGCATTGAGGAGATGGAGATGATAGACTGACGAATGGAGCGCAGCATCGAGCGAGGACGAGTGGACTTCCTCTCATCCAAATCGGGCTGGAAGCACAGAGTTGAACTGCATTAAATACAGGTAAAAAGATAATACTACTAGGACAGTAGAGCTGTCAATCAATCAATTAGTCGAAGATTAAGAAAATTAAGTCCAACTATTTTGATTGTCAAATTAATCGCTTCAGTCATTTTTCAAGCAAAAATGTTAAATATGTGTTTGGGTTTTGGATTGCTGGTTGCACAAAAGATGTCACTTTAGGCTCTGGGTGTTTTTCACATTTTTTTTTGTCATTTTATAGACGATAATTGATTAATTGTGAAAATAATCATTAGTGGCAGCCCTATAGGACAGCATATTTCCTAGACAGTGACAGCGAAACAAAGCACAAGAACATCATTAAAGAATGCAAGAAAAAAAATCAAGTAAAGTTTTACTCTTAAAAACAGCATATCATCACTCCTACTCATCATTAGTTTAATCACCCCTGAAGGGCAAAGCCAATTTACAAGTTAATGACCATATTTAGCCCCAGTCAGACCATCTATACCCTGTTCTGGCTGTAGAGAAATTTAAAGGTACAAATCCCAGATCAACGCTCTTCTCAGAGGCTTTTGTGAGTACTTTGATCTTTAAAATTCGCCTGGGTCAGCTCATTTGCAGCTTAATTAACGCAGCTCTACCACAGTAACTCGTGTCCAGCCTCGCAGAAAGGAGCATGTTTTGGACCGCTTTTTCTGTCTTCTCCAAGTTCTTACCAGTTCTCTGACTCCGTACTCCTTCTCCACTTTCTTCTTCAGCTGTTTGAAACACTCCTCCATGCGCTCGTGGAAAGGACGCAGGTCATCAGTCACTCTCTTCCCATGGAGAGTGATCCCTCCATCGAGTAACGGTATCTATAAACACAGATGTTATGGTGTGAACAGAATGTCCACATAAAACTGGCAGAACCAAATGTGTAATCAAGAAGTTTTGTTAGTGTGTTCAGTACCTGCCACGCGATGAGGTCTTTGAGGCGCAGCAGTTTGTCTCTGTCCTCTGGGTGCTGCTGAGTGTACTCCTCGGTAAAGAACGCCTGATACCAAAGAAATATTAAAAACTCATTTCATGACTTTTCCGCCCACATGTGCCCTTTCAACGCTCACTAATCTGATCCTATATGGGATATCATAATGCTGAAGGGTGTTTGAGAGTGAACACTAATAACACTTCGAGTTATAAATACACCAGACTCAAATAAGTTACATTTCATGTAATTTGGACTGATCAGATTCAGAACTTCAGGAGGTGATACTGATTTTTGATGCCAACTGAATTCAATTTAAATCATCATGAGAGATGAGTCTCGGAGTAAAGCAGTCCCACAAGCTCAGATCATTTTTTGGGGATTAGTAATCATCCAAAAACAACATTACTGAGATTGCGAATCTTTGTCATGATGCCTTTTTAAATTCTACACACAGTCACAATGAATCAGTGCTTGTTTACATAAAAATGACGGCCATTAAAAGAAAAACAAGCCAAAATCTATCCACAAATGTGATGGGTGTAATAAACATAATGGATTATCTAACTCCATTGTTCCTATACTTTCCAAAAAACTAAACAAGAAAAACAATATTCAATAGATAAATACCCCTGAGGGTGTAATTTATGATAATCAGACTCTGTTTAACTCTCACTGGGACCTTTATTCAATGGAAAAAAGTGTATTTGCAAGGGGTTATAAATTTGAGTGGATTCTTTACCTTTTCATACTTGGCAAAGCCGCCCATCACAGCTGGGTCCACGATGCCGTTGAGCAGCATGGAGAGGGGGTTGATGGGAAGGCTCCAGTCAGCCTGGTATTGGTTAATCATGGTCAGAATCTTCTCGTTGGTGGACTCCATGGTCTCTATGGCGTTCTCTAATGGAGACAAGGTGGTCTGGACAGAGAAGGTGAGTGGTACAAAGAACAGAGGGAAGGAGGATGGAGAAATTTAAAAAATAGGGAAGCAGGGAGTAGGATTTTCAAGATGGGATGTGAAAAACAATAAATCTAATCAGCGGTGGTAAGATGGGGAACATGTTACACTGAAGGCAACAGCTCACAGCAAGCACACATGTCAAGCGTGGAGTGAGAACACGCCCCCACAGACTTACGTGTTTCATGTCAGTGGCCTCAAACCAGCGCAGGATCCCTGGCAGCTTGTACACAGTGGTGAAGGTTGTGCGTTCAATCCACATAGACTAAAAAACAGGGAGAGAAAGAAGGAAAATCAGACAGCAGTTAGATGAGCCTCTGACACTTGTGAATACTCAGAACATGATACATGATACATCCTATTCAGAAGTGAGTTACAGATAAACAAAGTGGCTCTGAGAAACTAAGCTGACCAAGAGCAATGGTAGGATATCACATTTGCACAGTGGACCAACAGGTGGTGATCAGACTGTACACAAATACAGTTGTAATCAATGGTTTAGGGAGTTTTGCATTCAGGCACTTGGGTCTTATATAGAGTTTATCGTGATGAAGGGTCTTAAAATGTGTATTCTTCGTGAATCCACACTTTTTAAAAGCTTTCTTTGCACTAGCCCACTAACATAAGGATTGGGTTCTTATTAGCTTCCATTTTTGCCATTTTGATAAACAGAATGCGTCTGGACAGTCCTGTTTGTGGCCTCTGTAGGGCTCTCTGTGGGGTGGGTGTAATCTAATCCAGCTTTTCATTGGGCCTTTCACTTCAGTGGCATTGCTTCTTTGTTTTTTAGTCAGCTGTGGACGTTGTATGTGTTTTTTTTCTGGGCCTCTGCTGCCTGTGGTGTCCTTCTGCATAAAATGTCCCTCCCAATGACACATCCAGCATTTTTGGACTGCACAGGTGATGAGGAAGAAGCCTGTTGCATAAAACTCTAGCTGTTCTCTTGGATATGATGGATGAGGTGTCCTCTAGTGGGATGCGTGGATCCAAGTAGAACGACCTTAACACCTCACTGCTACATTGGTATTGGCAGAATATGGTGTGGTCTTTTGCTTTAAGGCAAAAAAGCGCCAAATGCAGATGCTTTGGGTCGGTGGAACCACAAACCTGGGAATAAGGCTCAACAAAAAACACATTCTCAAGAGTAGCTTGGCGTAGCTTTAAAGGGTGAACTTGTCACCTTTTTTTTCCTTTGTTTTGTTTTCTCAAGCATGGTGTTAACAGATGGGCTTCACGTTACAATATAGGATGTTAATCCTAAAACAAATCAATCACATGTGACAGTGGGGTTCACATTTAACAAAAGATATTAACACATTTAAAACCAAATAAACATAAGTTGCCCATAATGCACCAAAGTCATATAAGCATTAGGGCTGTCACAATATTGGATTTCTACGAGAAAATTTGGAAATAAAATATCAGTTAAATTCATTTTGTTTATTGTACATTTTGTCTCTTACATATGAGTGTAGGGAGTTGGAGAGAGTGTCTGTCACCATAACACTACAAACTTTAACCAGTCTTTTGTTGCCCTTGTCCCAACTTGTTTAAAGCCTGTTGCCGGCATCAAATTCTGAATTACCATACATTTGAAAAATCAGTGAAGTTGATGAGGCAACACATTAAATATATTGTCATTGAACTGTACAAATTATCCCATTCTGTTATGTTTTACAGTGTCACAACTTTTTTGTAATCAGGGTTTTAAGAAGAAAGGATGTTGTGTGTGAAGATGTGAGTGCCAGCACAAGTTCTGCTTCTCTGGTCCTTGTCACATGCTTGTGTGCCTCTCTGGTAAGTATAATGGGAAGCCCTAGGCTGGAGCTGACAGCAATGCCTGTTTCAACTTATTACATCACTGCTTGTTGTGACCAGGTACGGGAAGAGTGCACGGTGAGGGTTTTGATATCTCATAGAATGGCACTGCAATTGATGCATAATTCATTATCTGTTGTCTACAATAACCTATAATTCCTTAAAACGTCTTCCTCTGCGACAGAGATTGAGACACAGGACGAATGCTTTCTCTCTTTTCATAAAGATAAAGATGGTCCTGTGAGATCGCTGGCAGAGAAACTCAATTTTTTTCAGTAAGTAAAATATGTGCAGTGGTTCAGCAGCTCTAATCAGACCAATGTCATTGATGGAGTCCCATACTCACAGAGGTGATGACACATCATCCTGTCATGTCCTCCCCTTTTCTCTTTACTTGAGGGTCAATCGTTACTTAACAGGGCTGGAAGCACAGCTGGTGTGTCACCCTGTTTAGTCTCTAAAAGGTGCTCTCTGGTATACAATGGATTTAGTTTACAGAACATATCTCACCCCAATAAATTCACATGATATCTGACAGGAGAAATAAATATAAAGTTGTGTAATTTGAAACGCTCTGGATCAAGAAGTGACCTTTATGTAAAAAGTCAAATCAGATCATCAGTTTTAAAAACCATGACACCACTAGTAATAGTTGATGACACATATAAAGGACTAACACTAAGAAAAACTCAAGTGTACCTGCAGTATAGGTGTTACAGTTGTTTTTGTGCTTCTGAAAGACTTTCTTTGCTCTGCATTGTATTGTTTTGTTCTCAAAGTTTTACTAACTTTACTTTGTATTGTGATATTCACTTTTGTATTTAACTTTTTAAAGTTGTTTAAGATTTTGCCTTTGCAGCTCTTTATTTTCTCTTTTCAGCTTTTTCATCGCTCAGCATCTATATCACATTTTTCTTTCATACTCTTTGGTACCAACTATTGAAGATCTACTCCACAGGACTGATAAACTCATCATCTGACCTTCCACTAAAATAACTTCCCATTTTCTGTCCTGTGTTTAGAACCACTTTTGTCCACAATTCAATTCCAATTTTGTTCAATCAAAATTCTCCTCAGAAGATACAAGTCAGTCCCATTGGTGTGGGGAGAATCAATCAGATCACAACAAGGATGAAATAGCATCGGGAGAACAAATCTTTCCTACTTCTTTCCACTGGTCCTGCTAGACCTATTTCTCCTCGTTTTCTTTTTATTTGTTATTTTTGAGACAGTTGGTCTTTTTTAAATCTCTTTTTACTCTTTATGTTTCTCCTCCTTTTTCTATTATTCCTTTTTGAACTCTGGGCCCTCGTTATTCTAACTCATTGCCTACTTTCTTTACCGGTTTTACAATTTGATATCTAATCTGGCACTACAGTAACACCTGATTCTATTACATCTCAAATGCTCCTATGAAATCTTAAAACATAATCTGATGTCTTATCATATAATTATACCATAGCTTGCTTTGGAATGAAAACCTATTATTTTATAGAACAGAAACTCATCTTTTCAAACTGATAACAATGAAAGCACACAATAGCTCCTGGGAGACTTCCCCTGTCTCTTCCCAGGTCCCTGTGGTCATAAATATTTCATTAAAAAGAAAAAAACTCACAGCAAACTCATTGTTGGGATCCACAGGTCCTTTCCTCACAGGTCTGGAATAGTGAAAACGCTGCACGTAGTTGGACTTGTAGAAGCTGCAAACAGTGAAAGAAAAGGCAGACAGAGGTTAAAGCTGAGCAAAGAAAAAAATTATTATTCACTAAGGAGGAAAATGTGACATATCAGAGTTACTTATGCGATTTAAATGCCTATCATTTCGCAAACATTTGCTGTGTGAAAATATGAGTTAAATGTGCTGTTTAACTGACTTGATAATCTGGTCAGGGACGGGCTTGTTCTTCAGGCGAGGAGGAATCTCAAGAACTGGCTGCACTGTGAAACACTGGATATCTGGTTCACATCACTCAGGAGTGAAACATCACTACATGACGGAGAGTCTCTCTAAATCCCTGCGTCAGAATGTACAAACCGAGTTGAAGGATGCGTCAGACCTCCAGTGGCTGGGTTTTAATATAGAGACGTACAAAAAGTAAACAAAAACTAAATGTAGATCCAGACAAAAACTGTCTGGGTGTCTGAGCAAGTTTTATTGTGTTTCTGAGAAAAATCTCCCCTGATATTTTCTTTTGGAAAACACTGGATCATTATTGATCTTAGTATTTACTTTCAGATCTGTTCAGAAAGCTAAATACTTGTTCATCCCAAAGTTACTGAATGTAAATTCATATGTAGTTCTACCTGTGTATATATACTGCATATATGATATGACTGTAGTTCATGTGTAGCATTTACATTTTCTGTTTCCTGATTACATCTACATATGTGCATTATGTTTGCGAAAGGATACACTGGAGTGGAGAGTTCTTGATGTCATCTCCTGGCATGGTGGTGGTGTTGAGGCGCACAGCGCTGGGAAACTGGCTCATCAGCTGGTTCTGAAAGTCCTCTCTGCGTTCATACTCCTTGCCACGGTGGATGAACACCTTGTTCTGAAACCACAGGAAATTAATTGTTGTGAATTATTATAATGACAAGATTAAGTCCTTATTAGTCATCTAATCATCACAGGGACATTCTGTTTTTATTTTTTACATTCTTCACAATTTTTCAACAGGATAGTTGATCATCGCTATCTCTCAAGGAAAATGTCATACACAAAATTATGTAGATTTAAATATTTAAGACATGTAGAAGCATACAAATGCAGCATCTTTAAATGACCGTAACAAAGGCAGTGGCAAGCATAAAAAAATTAAATTTGAAAGAAAACAGTGTTGGGGCAGACCGCAGTGTTCTGAAACCAACTGAAGCTGCTTCTGCACATTTGGTTTCGTCCCTCGGCAAAGGGAGCAAACCTGCCTCAGATGATCTGGGTGGCTCGTAACAGAGCAGCATATCAGAGATGTATTTTTGCCCCCAAACCCATGCTTTCTAAGTCAGTACTGGTATTTTGAAAATCAATTATTTCATGCAGGAATCCAGTGCAAGGCTCTGAGAACTGGGATGATGTGTTCCACTTTCTTGGTTTTAGTGAGGACTCAGGCAGCAGCGTTCTTAATAAGCTGCAGCTGTCTGACTGATTTTTTACAGAGACTTGTAAAGACACCATTACAATAATAAAGCATACTAAAGCCAAAAGCATGAATAAGTTTTTTCTAGGTCTTGTTAAGATATTAGTCCTTTAAGTCTTGTTAAATTTCTAAGGTGGTCGAAGGCTGATTTTGCAGTTCTGTTGATGGTGGGTTTTGACATTTAGGTCTGTGTCCAGAACTATTCCACGATTTCTGACAAGGTTTGAAGGTTAATATGTTCAGTGCACTTATTCAGGAACTGTATAGGTCCATCACCAGGATTTATTGTTATGTCTGTGCTCCTGCAGGCCAGTGAAAACCCCCTGAAACATTTTGTGCAGCCCCAATACCTAAAATTAAATGCATGCATTTTGAACCATTTCAGTATTTTCAGTGGCCTTTTTTTGGGTGGGGGGCTTTTATGTCTTTAATTTAATAGGACAACTGAGGTGAGGGTAGGAAAAGGGGGAAGAAAGTGAGGAGATCACATGCAGCAAAGGGACAGGGGCAGGAGACGAACCCATGCCTGCTGCAGTGGACTCAAAGTATATGGGGGTGCATGCTGTACAATGAGCTACCAGGGTGCACCACAATAACCTTCATTTTTTACACCACTCAGGTACTGTGTCAGACTGCGCCCCCCATAACAAGCGTCTGTCTGGGTGGGAATTTCAATTTGTAGAAAACAACTGGTTGCAAGGCAACTTGTGGCATCTCCAGAGTATCTCAGAAATGATCTATGCTAGTGTGGTTATCTAAGGTTAGCAATTTCACTTTGTTGATTCCATCGTTCCAGGAAGGATAGATCAACTCTGACTTTGTTCAACCTCTGGGGACACATGGAGCGATCTGCCTTTCTGCAAACAGGTTAATTTGGTGCAAAAAGAATTTACAGTTGGCTCTCTAAATTGGCAATCAGCCATCAAAACTTTAAATACGCCTGATAGATGCTGAATAGAACTGGACCAAGAATGGACCCTTGGGGAACTCCACATGTCATTGCTGTTTGTTCAGATTTGTAATTATAATACACAAAACAGTCTATATCCTGTAGATATCACTGAACTCAGTTAAGGCATTAGAGTCACACAGTTTTCCAGTTTGTCCACTAATATCTTGTGATTAACTCTGTTAAAGCGCTTAGCTCTGGCAGTACTATGCCGGAGGTTTTATCATTGCCTGTATTTAAATAGACGTTGTTTAAGGCTTTCAGGAGACCAGTCTCGTTTATGTGGTGTTGTCAAAATCCAAAGAACAAAAGTGGGCCTGTGCCTTGTCTCCGTGCACTGCCCTGGCCTGATCCCTACTGACTTTGTCATACTCCTTACCACAGCAGATTAACACATCT